>NW_022631052.1:8535143-9221528 GCF_010015895.1 Lontra canadensis
CCCCCCTCCCCCCAGCAACCCTCAGTTTGTTTTGTGAGATTAAGAGTAACTTATGGTTTATCTCCCTCCCAATCCCATCTTGCTTCATTTACTCTTCTCCTACCCCCTTAACCCCCATATTGCATCTCCTCTCCCTCATATCAGGGAGATCATATGATAGTTGTCTTTCTCCGATTGACTTATTTCACTAAGCATGATACCCTCTAGTTCCATCCACGTCGTCGCAAATGGCAAGATTTCATTTCTTTTGATGGCTGCATAGTATTCCATTGTGTATATATACCACATCTTCTTTATCCATTCATCTGTTGATGGACATCTAGGTTCTTTCCATAGTTTGGCTATTGTAGACATTGCTGCTATAAACATTCGGGTGCATGTGCCCCTTCAGATCACTACGTTTGTATCTTTAGGGTAAATACCCTGTAGTGCAATTGCTGGGTCATAGGGTAGTTCTATTTTCAACATTTTGAGGAACCTCCATGCTGTTTTCCAGAGTGGTTGCACCAGCTTGCATTCCCACCAACAGTGTAGGAGGGTTCCCCTTTCTCCGCATCCTCGCCAGCATCTGTCATTTCCTGACTTGTTAATTTTAGCCATTCTGACTGGTGTGAGGTGGTATCTCATTGTGGTTTTGATTTGTATTTCCCTGATGCCGAGTGATATGGAGCACTTTTTTCATGTGTCTGTTGGCCATCTGGATGTCTTCTTTGCAGAAATGTCTGTTCATGTCTTCTGCCCATTTCTTGATTGGATTATTTGTTCTTTGGGTGTTGAGTTTGCTAAGTTCTTTATAGATTCTGGACACTAGCCCTTTATCTGATATGTCGTTTGCAAATATCTTCTCCCATTCTGTCAGTTGTCTTTTGGTTTTGTTAACTGTTTCCGTTGCTGTGCAAAAGCTTTTGATCTTGATAAAATCCCAATAGTTCATTTTTGCCCTTGCTTCCCTTGCCTTTGGCGATGTTCCTAGGAAGATGTTGCTGCGGCTGAGGTCGAAGAGGTTGCTGCCTGTGTTCTCCTCAAGGATTTGGATGGATTCCTTTCTCACATTGAGGTCCTTCATCCATTTTGAGTCTATTTTCGTGTGTGGTGTAAGGAAATGATCCAATTTCATTTTTCTGCATGTGGCTGTCCAATTTTCCCAACACCATTTATTGAAGAGGCTGTCTTTTTTCCATTGGACATTCTTTCCTGCTTTGTCGAAGTTTAGTTGACCATAGAGTTGAGGGTCTATTTCTGGGCTCTCTATTCTGTTCCATTGATCTATGTGTCTGTTTTTGTGCCAGTACCATGCTGTCTTGATGATGACAGCTTTGTAGTAGAGCTTGAAGTCTGGAATTGTGATGCCACCAACTTTGGCTTTCTTTTTCAATATTCCTTTGGCTATTCGCGGTCTTTTCTGGTTCCATATAAATTTTAGGATTATTTGTTCCATTTCTTTGAAAAAAATGGATGGTACTTTGATAGGAATTGCATTAAATGTGTAGATTGCTTTAGGTAGCATAGACATTTTCACAATATTTATTCTTCCAATCCAGGAGCATGGAACATTTTTCCATTTCTTTGTGTCTTCCTCAATTTCTTTCATGAGTACTTTATAGTTTTCTGTGTATAGATTCTTAGTCTCTTGGGTTAGGTTTATTGCTAGGTATCTTATAGTTTTGGGTGCAATTGTAAATGGGATGGACTCCTTAATTTCTCTTTCTTCTGTCTTGTTGTTGGTGTAGAGAAATGCGACAGATTTCTGTGCATTGATTTTATATCCCGACACTTTACTGAATTCCTGTACCAGTTCTAGCAGTTTTGGAGTGGAGTCTTTTGGGTTTTCCACATATAGTATCATATCATCTGCGAAGAGTGATAGTTTGACTTCTTCTTTGCCGATTTGGATGCCTTTAATTTCTTTTTGTTGTCTGATTGCTGAGGCTAGGACTTCCAGTACTATGTTGAATAGCAGTGGTGATAACGGACATCCCTGCCGTGTTCCTGACCTTAGCGGAAATGCTTTCAGTTTTTCTCCATTGACTTCTCCTATCTTCTAAGGGCTTGCATAAGAGAGCCCAGAACACCCTACCTCAACAACAACAACAACAAAGACAGAGAGAAATACAAGATTTCCCTGATTTCTTGAGTCTCAGAAGCATAAGCACTTGGAACACCATAGTTTACTCTGTCTTGTGACATTTCTAGGAGACAAGAAGCGTTAGTCCCATTTTGTAATTTGGGACCCCAAATTACAGAGAGGGCAAGCAACCTGGATGCAGTCACACAGCAGGTCAGCGTGATTCACCCAAGCCAGAGTACAGGCCTCCTGATCCTCCATCCGAATGGCCCCTGCGTTCCCGTGTGGAGTCTCAGGCCCTGGCTAACCAGGTCAGCAGGGTGTGGCCTCTGGGTAGGTGGTCTCAGTGGAATGCAGAGATATAAAACCATTAAACCTGTCATCACAAGGCAACCAACAGACACCCCAGTGGAAAGATTTTCCAGACCAGAGCTTTGAGTTGTTCTGTGTGTCTGATGTGTGTGTGCATACACACATGCATGCGTGAGTTTGGAAGGAAGTCAGGGGTGCGGAACTGCCAGGTCAAGGTATTTGCACTACACCTTGCAGTAAGTAAACCCACAAAGAGCGTTCGTTTTTTGTCTAGCATCAGTACACATCTTTTCCTAGCTTCTCTTTCATCCCTCCCCTTCTCTCTCCCTCTACCATTCTTCTGAGACAGCACGGAATCTAACTTGAGGGGCAAAGCTAACAGATTCCCCAAGCTCATGGCAAGGGGACTGAGCTGGCCTACACCAGTCAGGTGCGGCCCACAGCTCCGCATGAATGCCGCCGAGCACCGCGCACTCTACCATTTCTACTCCCCAGCGGGTCTGCATGGCCGCCCTCCTTTCTTACCACCCACTTTTTGTGATTCTCAAAGGCTATGAAAGACAAAAAAACTTTCTGTAAGACAAAAAAAAAAAAAAAAAAGAGGGTGCCTGGGTGGCTCAGTGGGTTAAGCCTCTGCCTTCGGCTCAGGTCATGATCCCAGGGTCCTGTGATCGAGCCTCACATCGGGCTCTCGGCTTGGCAGGGAGCCTGCTTCCTCCTCTCTCTCTGCCTGCCTCTCTGCCTACTTGTGATCTCTGTCAAATAAATAAATAAAAAAATCTTTAAAAAATAAGATTTACATAAAAAAGAGAGAGACAGAGAGAGAATGGAGTGATTTGGTTTTAGCATTTTCAAAGTGTAATGGACTCCTAATGAGACTGTCCTGGCAAAGTGGATGGAGAAATTAAGCTGATCTTGCTCGGTGCCCTCCCCAGGGGCCCAGAGTGGGCAGAACCACAACGTGGACCCTGTGCGCGTCAGGCAGGTGGCAGAAAACGGCAGCTGCACAAGGCAGTCAAGTGACCCTCAACATCCAAATGGTGGGTGCTCGCTCCGGCAGAGCATTTACTATAATTGAAATGATGTGGAGAAGGTCGGTGTGGGCCCTGCACAAGGATGACATGCAAATTCACGAGGCGTTCCATGTTTGAAAAAAGAAAAATCGGGATGGAGGGAGGTGATAAAACAATACCATGGAGGGTCCAAAGATGTCAAGACAAGTGAAAGGAAGGGCGGTGAAAGGTGGCGCTTGGGAAGACTTGGTGAGCACTTTTTAAAATCTGAGCTCTCCGTGGGCTCAGGTTTGTGTCTGGTTGGCCATGCCTCAACCTTATGCTAGTCCTAAACGAAAAATAACCAAGGCCCCCAGGTCCTCTTCCCCTGTGCTGGAGATGTGCTCACACAAGGCATGGAGAATGGAGAAACGGGTTTTCCTGGTGAGGAGAAGTGGGAAGGGAAGACAGGGCCCCAGGGCAAAGGATTATGTAGGAGAGGCCCCCAGAGGCTCTTCATAATGTTAATCTCTGAGAAAAAAACTAGTGAGAATCCAACAAGAGTAAGGTCTGCCACTTAAAAGCAGACAGGTCACGAGAGATGTATAGCTGACTGTGAACTTCCAGTTAAGGGCTGACCTCTACCTACCCTTCTGGTCTCCTTGTAGCTGGCAGCTGAGGCCTCCCCACCATGGACAACCGAAGGAAGCTGCACCCAGCTACCCTGTACTTGAACTCCGTCATGTGTACCAACAAACAGAGGGATGGCCTGCAGGGTTTTGACAAAAGGAGACCATCCACAACAGGAATTTGGTGGTATTTATATTAGGCAGGTGAGGACAGGGACACAGTCTCCTCGTCAGTTTCCCAGCTGCCACAGAGCCCTGCATACATAATCAGAAGTAAAAACATCTCAGGCCTCTGCAGCCACTTCCCAGGCTCCCCGTAAGAGTTTCTGATTACCAATGGGGTGTCTCAGATCTTTCGATAACAGGAAAAGAGGCATCTTAGGGGCTAGATGGAAACATTCCAGGCCCTGGGATCTGGTTTCCTGATCTGCAAAACATTTTAATAGTGGTAAAATATGCATAACATAGAATCTAACATTTTATCTGTTCTTAAATGTAAGTTCATTCACACTGTTGTGCAACCATCACCACTGTCCTAGATCTGCAAAAAAAATTTTTTAAGATTTTAGTTTTAGGGCGCCTGGGTGGCTCAGTGGGTTAAAGCCTCTGCCTTCAGCTCAGGTCATGATCCCAGAGTCCTGGGATCGAGCCCAGAATCGTGCTCTCTGCTCAGCAGGGAGGCTGCTTCCTCCTGCCTCTCTGCCTACTTGTGATCTCTGTCAAATAAATAAATAAAATCTTTAAAAAAAAGATTTTAGTTTTATTTATTTGATACAGAGAGAGAGAACAAACAGGGGGAGTGGCAGGCAGAGGGAGATGCAGGGTCCCCACTGAGCAAGGAGCCCGATGTGGGGCTCTATCCTGGGACTCCGGGATCATGACCTGAGCAAAGGCAGACGATTAACTCACTGAGCCACCCAGGTACCCCTAGATCTGCAAAATTTTTAATCAGACTCTGTAATGTGATGATCACAGCAAAGTGCTGATTTCCCTGGGAAGGCCCTTCCTGACCTTCTTTTGTGAAATCTTTCTCTCATAAATAGCACCCCCAAAATACCAAAAACCCCTTTGAGCTGGAAGAGCTGGAAGTGCCACAATGGAGTACTACAACTACAGCCTCCTGTGTGCCAGAGGGGCTGTCCATTCTCCATTCCACTCTCTTTTTCCTTACCACCTAGCCATCTTTTCTGAGCCCGTCCAAATCTGAACCAGCTTCATAAACATCTTTTTCCAAAGTTTCCTTCCCCCAAACCAACTCATCCCTTCTGGTGTCCCTGGATGATTGCATATTTAACATCTAAATGAAAAGGAGGGGCACCTGGGTGGCTCAGTGGGTTAAGCCTCTGCCTTTGGCTCGGGTCATGATCCCAGGATCCTGGGATCGAGCCCCGCATCAGGCTCTCTGCTCAGCAGGGAGCCTGCTTCCCCCTCTCTTTCTGCCTGCCTCTCTGCCTCCTTGTGATCTCTGTCAAATAAATAAATAAAATCTTTATAAAAAAATTACTTCATAAATCACGGTGATCAAGACGGTATGGTACTGGCATAATGATATATATATAGAGAGAGAGTCAGATCCATGGAAGACAATTGAAAATCCAGAAATAAACTGTCACAATTATGGTCAATTGATTTTCCACAAGGGTGCTAAGCCAATGATGAAGGGTAGGGAATGAATGGTGTTTGGTGGGACAAATGCGTACACATATGCAGAACGCTGAGATTAGCTCTCTTCCTTACATCATACATAAAAATTAACCAAAAATGAATCTAAAACCTAAATATAAGAGCTGAAACTACTAAAGACTCTTAAAAGAAAACAGGAGTAAATCTCTATGCCTTTTTTCCCCTAAATCTATTTACGTTTTTTTAGTAATCTCTACACCCAACATGGGCCTTGAACTCACGACCCCGAAATCAAGAGTCACATGCTCTTCCAACTGAGCCAGCCAGGGGCTCCAAACTTTGTGCCTTTGGGTTAAGCAAAACCTTCTTAGATACAATACCAAATATCTATTTCTTCTTTTGACAAGTGTCAAAAGAAGAAATAGATAATTGGACTTCATTGAAATTAAAACCTTCTAAGGATACCATGAAGAAAGTGAAAAAGGGAACCCACGGGCTAAGAAAACATATTTGTAAGTCGTATGTCTGACAAGGGACTTGCAGTCAGGATACATAAATAACTCTTACAACTCAATAATAGTGAGACCATCCAATGAAAAAATGGACAAAGGATCTGAACAGACATTGATCCAAAAAAGTATGGCCAATTAAACATAAGAAAATTAGCCACCAGGGAAATGCCAACAAAACTCCTTCATGCTTACTAGGTTGACTAATAAGGTGGGCAATAACAACATCCTTTTCTCCAGCATCCTTGGTGAGGATGTGGAGAAACTGGCACCTCCACAATTTGCTGGTGTAAAATGATGCAGTTGATATGAAAAAGCTGCCTGGTTCCACAAAACATTAAACATAGTTTGCCAGGTCATGATCCCATGGTCCTGGGATAGAGCCTGTATTGGGCTCCCTGCTCAGCGGGGAACCTGCTTCTCTCTCTCTCCGTCTGCTCGTGTTTTCTCTCTCTGTCAAATAAATAAATAAAATAAAAAAAGAAATTCCCATCTTAAAACAAACAAACAGATATAGTCTGCCATGTGACTCAGCCATTCTACTCCAAGGTATATGCCTGAGAGATTTGAAAACATGTCTACACAAAAACTTGTATACAAATGTTTATAATAGCATTATTCATAATAACCAAAAAGTGGAAATAACCCCAAACCCCATCAACTGATGAATGGAGAAACAAAATGTAGTGTATCTGTACAAGGGAATATTATTCAGTGATAAAAAGGAACGAAGCAGGAAGGGAGTTCTGTCACATGAATGACAAGGGTCTTGAGGCTATCATGCTGAATAAAACAAACTAGTCACAAATACTGTATAAGTCCACTTACATGAGGTTCCCGGAGTAGTTAAATTCAGAGAGACAAAGTAGAATTGTGGTTGCCACAGGCGGTGAGAAAGGGAGAAGGAGAAACTTGTTTAATGGGAATAGAGTCTAGTTTTACAAGATAAAGAGAGTTCTGAAGACTGGTTGCACAACAATGAGAATGTGCTTAAAATACTGAAAGGTACATTTAAAAATGATTAAGATGGTAAATTTCATGTTGTGTATTTTTCCACAATTAAAAAAAAAAGACGGGTAAAGTAATGATACATTCTATAACATGGATGATTTTGAAAACATTACGCTAAGAAGCCAGACCACACACTGTACAGTTCCATTTATATGAAATTTCAGAATAGGCAAATGTGAGATTAGTCGTTGCTGGGGGCTGGGAAATCTAGGGGGGGGAATGGGGAGTGATTGATACTGGTTACCAGCTTCCCTTTGGGGGTGGTAAAATATTCTCAAAGTGAATTGTAGGTATGGTTGTGCAACTCAGGGAATATACTGAAAACCACTGAATTTTTAAATTTGTGAATTGTATGGTATGTGAATTATAGCTCAACAAAGCTGTTCAAAAATTAAGGTAGGAAGACTGAAAATGAATGAGCTCTGCTTCTTTTTAAAACTTACTCCTGTTAGGCTCTGTGACCTAACAATATCTACAGTTGGCAACTGCATTCTCTTAACAAACTGTGGAACATGAGGCTGTCGCTACGACAGAATCGGACAGGGGGCTTATTCACAAACAGGAACACAGCTAACTCAGTCTGAAGAAGTTGGAGAGAATGTCTGTAGCTTGAAGGGAAAAAATAACCCAGCAGCGGAGATAGATTAGCAGGGACTTTTAAATTAAAAAAAAAAAAAAAAAAAAAGGAAAAGGTTAAATCCCTTTTTTTTTTTTTTTTTTTTTTAAAGATTAAATGTATTTCTAGAAAAAAACTAAAAACCTTCGGGGCACCTGGGTGGCTCAGTGGGTTAAGCCTCTGCCTTTGGCTTGGGTCATGATCTCAGGGTCCTGGGATCGAGCCCCACATTGGGCTCTCTGCTCGGTGGGGAGCCTGCTTCCCCCTCTCCCTCTGCCTGCCTCTCTGCCTACTTGTGATCTCTGTCTGCCAAATAAATAAATAAATATTTAAAACAACAACAACAGATCCCTTTTACGAAGATGGCGCCGAAAGCTAAGAAGGAAGCCCCTGCCCCTCCCAAAGCCGAAGCCAAAGCAAAGGCTTTGAAGGCCAAGAAAGCGGTGCTGAAAGGCGTCCACAGTCACAAAAAAAAGAAGATCCGCACATCACCTACGTTCCGACGACCCAAGACTCTGCGTCTCCGAAGGCAGCCCAAATACCCTCGAAAGAGCGCCCCCAGGAGAAACAAGCTTGATCACTATGCCATCATCAAGTTCCCCCTGACTACTGAGTCAGCCATGAAGAAAATAGAAGACAACAACACACTTGTGTTCATTGTGGATGTCAAGGCCAATAAGCACCAGATCAAACAGGCTGTGAAGAAGCTCTATGACATTGATGTAGCCAAGGTCAACACCTTAATCAGGCCTGATGGAGAGAAGAAGGCATACGTTCGGCTGGCCCCTGACTATGATGCTTTGGATGTTGCCAACAAAATTGGGATCATCTAAACTGAGTCCAGCTGGCTAAATCTAAATACAATTTTTTCATGATTAAAAAAAAAAAACAAAACAACAACAACAACAACAACAACAAAAACTAAAAACCTTCAATACAAAGGGCTTGTGAAAAAGTCTCTAGAGTCTTTTTTTTTTTTTTTAAAGATTTTATTTATTTGTCAGAGACAGAGGGAGAGAGAGCGAGCGAGCACAGGCAGACAGAGAGGCAGGCAGAGGCAGAGGGAGAAGCAGGCTCCCTGCCGAGCAAGGAGCCCGATGCGGGACTCGATCCCAGGACGCCGGGATCATGACCTGAGCCGAGGGCAGCCGCTCAACCACTGAGCCACCCAGGCGTCCCAGTCTCTAGAGTCTTGACTGCTAATTTAGCATCTAATAGTTTTTCTCATTCTGAGGAAGTCCTACAGTCTACCATCACTGTGTAACCTCCCCTGATTTCTTGACAGGAGAATTCGGAAGGTCGAACGTGCATTTTGCCTTGCTTCTCATCATTCTGTATTTAGTCATGTTCTGGAACACTGAAACAGACAACACCTGCAAAGATGTTTAAGGGTAGAATAGACAGTGCTGCAAAAATGATATTAAGAAGGACAGTGTTCAGTCTTGAAGGAAACCCTCCCACGTGCTTCAGTGTGGGTGAACCTTGAGGACATCATGATGGATGAAATAAACCAGTTACAAAAAGATAACTACTCTATGATTCCACTGACATCAGGAACCTAGAGTACTCAAACTCACAGACATAACATGGAATGGTGGTTGCCAGGAGGAAGGGGAATGGAGAGTTGTTTAATGGATACAGAGTTTCAGTTTTGCAACATGAACACATTATAGAGGTCTACTGCACAGCCGTGTGAATATACGTAACACTAATGAACATTTAAAGATGGTTAATATGGTAAATTTTAGGTTATGGGTTTTTTACCACAATTAAAACAATTTTAAGGCAGTGTTGACTTAAAGGCTTAATAGAAATTTCATTTTTATTCTTCTATTAAGGAATGACTGACAAGGAAAGGATTTTCGAATTTGATAAAGGAACTTGCTGGCTGTGTTTATCTTCACTTTTTACTCCTGCTGGAGTAATGAAAATAGGTCACTTGGTTTAATTTTGTGATTATTTTTACTTCCTGGTTCCTGCCTGATTATGCAATGCTTTTGGTTACAAAGAGGAAAAAAAGAAAAATTTATGTGCTAGTCTTTTATTTTTACAGCATTTCATTAAAGAGGACTGGACTGAGAAATATTTCTATTTATATGAAGTTTTTATGAAAACATATTTCTAAATAAATTGGAATTTTAGGGCCTGGGCCATTAGTTATCTTCCTTAAGGGCTATGAGCTGATGCTATTTTATATTTCCAAGTTTATTCTTATTTTAACTGGTTTTACAACACACTAGCTTCCTCTTTCAACAAACTCAGAAGGTCACAGAATCTATCTTGAGTAAATCACAAAATCTTTCATAGAATTTTTAAAAATTTCTTTACATTAACTCTGAAATGTAATCATTGCTTGGAATGGCCTCTGACAATTTGATACAAAACAAGCCATAAAGGACAGGCATTCATTTACAATCACGTACAATAGGTCAACTCTGGGAATAGCTACTAACTACTCTAAACCTGTACCACGTGCCTTCCTGAGTTGTCATCTCTGCTTTTAAACAATCATCATATGGATGCAATTCAAAGTGTGTTAAATGTTCTCTAACTTGACCCAAAGCTTGATGGGAGTTCTAGTGTTAGATTTACATCAGATACCCTTAAATACTGAGAATGAGGCAGTGGTTAAGATGGCACAGTCTCCAGGTCCTACTGGTAATTATTTTTAATTATAAAGTGCCATGGTGTTTATTTTGTTTTCTGTCTGGTTGGCCAAGAGGATGATTCTTGGGCAGTTGCTACAGTAGGGCCTCCTTGAGGAGGGTCTGAATGGCAACTGTATCTAGCTCTGTAAAAATAAAGAAGGGACAGTCAGCTTGGAGGGGACTGCTAGTCTCACCCATCACCTTCATATATTACCTTATTTTATCCTTTTGATAATTCTCTGAAGCTGTCAGAGAAAGAAACTGAGGTCTAAAGCAATCATGTGATTTATTCAAGGTCAGAGTCTTTCACTTCTATTCATTCATTCTTCCCGATCAAAGCTGCCTGTGTGCCTAACTAGGCACGGGGAATGTAACTGAGAACAGAAATCCATCCTGCACTCCATGTTTTTCCAGTCCCAAGAAGAATCAGGTAAGGAAACATGATTACCATACAGGACTTGTGTCTCTGAATGGCTGATCTCTGAATGCTAATCACTTTACTGTTCCCCAGGTGTCCAGCACTCTTTCTACATGTTCCTATCTTGGCTCACTCATGTCATGTCATCTCGTCTCGTTTTGTGCACGTGAGTGAGAATAATGATTATACATGTGGGCACATACATAAACATGTCTTATGAAATGTGTGTTTGTTTTTTAAGGTACAGGATTCTCTATCTTCCATGCCATTAAAGGATCATAGAGCTCTGTCTACTTTACTAAGAGACCTGTTGGCTCCCAGGAAATCTCATCCAGTTTGAGCCCTCGTAGTGACAGTACAGTGTCAGGGAAAGAATGCTAATGATTTTTCCACTAGCTGATCCCAAAAGCTTGGCACAGGGGAACTCAGTCCACTGAATATTTATATAGTACCTTGATTAAAAGAGCTCGAAGCAATATTCTAAGCAGCTAAATTATATTGTATTTTAAATATAAAAAAAAGCTCCTTTATCAACCCTCATTATTTGCTAAAAAAAAATTACAAGATAAATTTCATAGAAAGAAGACTAGAAGTAAATTTGTAAATGGTGATAATCTCTGGGTGGTGGGATTATATATGATTTTAATTACTCAAAATTCTACAATTAACATTATGGAATTTTCAGTTAGAAAAAATATCACATGATCAATTAAAAATAAGCCATAAAAAACTAATCTCACTCATAATTTCTTTAACTCATAATTTAAAAAATACAAATTAAAATAATTCTTTAGACCTATCATACTGATAAAGATTTTATAAAGCTAGTACACTTAGCTTAGGCAAGGGAACAGCAAAGTAGGTTCTGTCATACCCAACTAATGGGATTACAAATTATCACCAGCTTTTTGGAGAGTAATTTGGCAATATCTATCTATGAAAATTTAAATGCACATACATCTGAATAAAATAATGCTACTTCTAAGGTTTTTTTTCTTTTTTTCTCCCTGACAGATATACTTGCATAAGAGTGCAAAGACTGTTCAGTGCAAAAAGCAAGTTGCAGAACAGTGAATATAACCCCCTTTGTGTACAATGAAAACGTCTGGAAGAATATTCCAAAAGTTAACTTTGGAAATGCCTCAGAGAAGTGAGAAGACTGAGGTTGCTGAGGGCTCTTTTTTTTTTAATTAATACTGTTTGATATTATTTTACTTCTGTTACATTGAGCTCTATTTTTATTTTTAGCAGTTCAATTGGGGGCATAATTCACATACCACACAATTCACCAATTTAAAGTGGTTTTTAGTATTCACACATTCAGTGTTTCTTAATATATTCACAGAGCTGTACCATCAGCACAGAGTTGTATAATCACCAGTGTACACAGATAATTATGTTGTTCACCTGAAACTCATATAATGTTATATACCAAATTTGCCTCCCTCCCCAAAAAACGGAAGATGCTCCAAAAGTGAACTTATTATTGGCAAGAGAATGTGTGAGATACAATCAGAGGAAGTTTAAACGGTAATGGAATGATACACATAAAAAAGAAGAAAAAATATATAAGAACAGAAAAAGTTGGAGAGGGTCGTGGACAGAAAAAAAGATGTTAAAATGAGTTTGAACCAGGAACACATTAGATCTGCCTTTGTTAAATAAACATATCTGGATTTTGTAACAAAAAGATCAAGGTAAGATATTCGGGCATGATAAGGAAATAAAGAAACACTTGATTTGATGGTACTGCAAATATTTGGATAAACTAGATTCTCTATAAATCTGCAGAAGGCTGGATATGAATTCCATCTATGGAAGACACAGATAAAAAGAGTTTAGAGAAATATACTCACTTTGTAGTTGCCAGAAATCTCTCCTGTGTTAGGAATGTTGACAACGAGATACTAATTCCCAAGTAATAAATACTTAACTGAACATCAATAATGCTCTGATTTGGTTAAGAGTATCTGAGAATATAAGGAGAGCTGGAGAGAGAGGGCTCCTGAAACATCCTGACACACTTAATCAACACAAACCATGCAGGAATATTCTTTTTGGCTCAAAGTTTTGTACATGTTTTTAGAAGAAGGATGAGAAAACATACATTTGAAAAGTAATGTTTTATAAAAACATTCCACAAAAATCACATTTAATCTCTGTATTACTTAAAATAAAACTACCTTTTCTATGGGACTTTTCCCTCATTAAAATCATCTTTGAGCACTACAGATCTTGGGAACATTTTGTAGGTATGACCTTATTTTCCTTTTTCCTATCTTTAAAAAGCATAGTTCAAATGTGCAGTTGGAGTCGACTCTGGATAGGATAGGATAACTTTACTGCTTATCCTATAAAATCCATTAGTTTGGGTACTATTAACTCTTATTTACTTAATTAGGGCTGTGTGGTGACTATAGCAATACTCTAACTTAACATCAATAAAATAATGGAAATGTACACAAGATAGGCACGCCCATGGAAAGTCTGTTCTTATAAAGGAGTAAATGTCAGATTAAAAATAAAAGTCACCAGTTTTTGAATTAGGAAACTGCAAAGTGAGGCCGGGGCAATAATTTACAACAATTAAAAATTTAAGATTAGACTGTTGTCTGATGGGATGGATCATCTTTAGAAGTATCTTCAGTGGTGATAGTTTTAAAAGTCTGTTGACTCTTCAAATTCACTCACGTTGTCGCTAACAGTTGATGTTACTGATCTGATTCCAAATCAAGCAACAAGGAATCATCAAGAATAAGCTATCCTTGGAAGTATTATAATATGGTGTTTTTCTGTGTCTGCACGTGCATGTGTGTGTGCATGTGTGTGCACGTGTCTAACACATTTTACTGGGAATTAATGTACTGCGTATGCTGGTGACTCTTGCTAACAATATAATCATCTCTATGCTCTGACTGACTATAACATCTTAGGAAACCATAGGAAAATAGAAAATGTTACTATCTCTGGTGACATGCTGTGCAGGACAATGATCAGACTCTTAATTCTTAGTTACTTGCTTGAAAGTAAAATTGCTTTATCAAACAGGTTACCTAAGTCTTGTCCTGTGACTGTGACAATAAATTAAAAATGGAACTGCTTAAACCCCCAAAATATGCATAATGGTAACTGAAAGAACGTCACTTCAATGACAGTTAAAACCATCCATCTCCGTGGGCTAAATGTAGATACAACTGGAAGCTAACCTTGGCTTTCAGGCTTGAGGTTAGACTAGCAGGACTTGTATTGTCATCTGGACAGGTGGCAATAACCTTAGCTGGGGATGTCAGAGCCTCTCCAGTCTTCTTTTAGATCTTACATCAAGCTACAATGAACCCTGGCTTCGGAACAAATTTTGAATGCCAGAAAGCAAAGGCGAAGGGTTAACCGCTCGTTATTTTTTATATCTCAGATGCTAAAATATTTTAAAAAGCAGGGACAGCTCAATTTAGATTACAAAAAGGCGCTCTGATGAAAAGCAAATGTGTTCCTAAATGTATTTTGAAATAGATGGTTAGAAAGCTAACATAGAGTTTGTGGTCTAAATATATCATTCTTTCAGAGGCAGAACATATTGCTGGGGGGAAAAAAATCCTCCATCATGGGACTTATGGCATATAGTAACCAAAATGTTTTTCCATCCTTTGAATTTTCAATGTTGGGAATTATTCAGTAGACCCAGAGAGAAGTCCTAAATTGGAAAAGCAGCTGCATCCAAGGTCATCTCTCTTGTTTCCAAATATATCTTGAAACAAATGCAAGAAGGGCACTTTGCTGAGTGTTATCTGGACATATATAGTTTCAATCAAATTCTTCAAGAAGTGTCAGAATAAAAGTTGAACATTTGTTTGACACTGCCAAGTCACTAGCAAGTGGGTCTCTTCAAGCGTGGAGGCTCTCCTTGGTGACTTGGCAATTAACTACAACAAAAAGGAGTTATTTTTCCTACTCTCAAGAAAAAGAAAGAAAGCACAGTTAAACACCAGCTCTGAATTTTCTCTCACATTTTTTAATATATAGAGAATCATCTAAACTCATACAAATGTCTCTCAACAGAAGCAGAACTCTTAAATATACTGTCTCTAAGCTCAATTCCTTGGAATTATCAAATCCTTTTCACACGTCTGAAAATGTTACATGGAACAAAAAAGTGGTATGTCATCTCAACATAGAGATGACACAGAGTAACCTGAATCAAAGAATAAAATTCTGAAACTTTGAGTTAGTGTAAAAAAAAAAATCCCCCTAAATGCAAAGAAATAAATAATTGGCTTATTGCCTCTCCTCTGTCATGGAAAAAAGAACATACTTAGTCCATGTTAGCAGTCTCCTGTGGCAGCGATCGTCTGTCATTCTCTACAATGCAGTGAGTCTCTCATTTCTTCAAGTGTTCAAGGAGCAGCAGGGATATTAACAACTCCCAGTTATCATACACCAAATGGACATGACTCACGACTGCACCACCTCAAAACCTTCAGCAATTTGGTTTCCATCTCCAAATTATTCCCGATTCCCTCTGGTCTTGCCTGGTTAGTACCTGAAGATACCACATTCTGCCCTCGTGTGCAGAACGGTTTTAACTTGTACCTGCATCTCCAGCCTGTCCAAATTGTTCCAGCCCAAAGTTTTTTTTTTTTTCTTTTTGCCTTTAGATCTGTTAAACTTGATCCCATTCCAAAAGCCTGCAATGAAACTTTTAGAGACCCTAAACTCTGAGAAAAGTGTAAGGAAATCTAATAGTTCTGATTTTTCTTTTCTTTTCTTCTTTTTAAAGATTTTATTTATTTGAAAGGAGAGCAAGAGACCACAAGCAGGGGGAGCAGCAGAGGCAGAAGGAGAAGCAGGCTCCCCACTGAGCAGGAAGACCGGTGTGGGATCTGATCCCAGAACCTTGGGATCACGACCTGAGCTGAAAGCAGATGCTTAACCCACTGTTCCACCCAGGTGCCCCTAGTTTTGATTTTTCTAATGAAAACTTCTTTGATCTCTGAAATATCAAACACTTGCAGAAAATTCCGAGTGTATCAATTTGCCTACTGGATAATCCAATGCTGAATACTGCTTCAATTATTGGTTACATTTCTCATCTTGGTAACTAAGACTTCAAGTTCCCTGAAAGGGGAGGCCATACCTTTCCTGCTTGATGTGCTTGATACAGAGCTGGATGCAGGAAAGGGCCAATGATCACCTGCCGGTTTCATCCCTGAGGTGCTCTCATACTCTCCCATTCACTTGTCCAAATCCTCATCTTTCCAGGCCCTGATCATTCCTCCCTCTTGGACAAGACCTTCTGGACTCCACTTTGACCCTTTAGTCTTCTCTAAATCTCTGTTGTGATTGAATTTTGATAGCACCACAGAATTTAGCACTTGATTATGAGGTTTTGGTATGTTTGCTACTGTTTAATTTATTGTTAGTTCTGTTAAGGATGGGGCCATGTCTTATACACTTATTATACCTTTTCGTAGAGTGTAGCTGAGCGCCTATCCCATCAGATTACACAGCACAAGGGCTTGGCACGTGACAGGAGCTCATTTCTCTCTCTAATGTATCTGGGTAACTTTCCGAGCCACTAGACTTGTCATTTCTTGAGCGTGCCCTGTTATTAAATGTCTTTATGTCTTCCTCCTTTCCCATGGCTATTGAAATCTTAACTCCTTCTTATGAACCCAGCTCAAGTCCCACCTCTCCCATTAGTCTTTTCTCAGTCTCCTGTGTCAGGATTAATTGCTTCTTCCTCTGAGCTCCTAGTTCTTTTTATACATAAAAGAACTTTAATTTTTGCTATATAAATATTAGAGTCTTCTAGTCTGTGAGCTCTTTGAAAGCCAAAACCAGGTTACATTTACTTTATATTTTATCACTTAGCACAATGTCAAGCACACAGAAGATACTCAATAAATATTTGCAAATAAATAAATGAATTTACAATTTCCTTCTCCAATTAATCAAGTAATATCTTGCTAACTTCTTTGGTTTAGCCTTGGCATTTTCATAGAGGAAGGCAAGAAGCGTCTATAAAACAATTCAATGGATTCTGGATTTGACCAAATTAAATACACTTAGTGGTTTGCTTAATACTGTATTTCAAATTTCAAGTATTGTATTGTATTTCAGTTTTTAAGTTCCATTGCAGCATTGTTCACAAAATCAAAAAAAAACTGGAATCTATGTATATGTCCAGCAACAAAAGACATATACGATTTTAACGCTATTACAGAAAGATTTAAATTATAACTGATACAGCTTCCATTTGTTCTATGTCTTAAAGTATTACTTCTTTCTTGACACTCGTTTTTAGCATAATTCCCATATCTGGATGGTAGAATTCATTTTTACTCATTTACTAAAGTTTTTTTCCTCTTAGGTACAGTAAGTGAGCACATTTTTAAAAAAGAACTCTATGGGACGCCTGGGTGGCTCAGTTGGTTGGGCGGCTGCCTTCAGCTCAGGTCATGATCCCGGGGTCCTGGGACCAAGTCCTGCAT
The DNA here is from genome assembly GCF_010015895.1 of Lontra canadensis. Taxonomy (NCBI): domain Eukaryota; kingdom Metazoa; phylum Chordata; class Mammalia; order Carnivora; family Mustelidae; genus Lontra; species Lontra canadensis. The sequence continues at coordinate 8,552,455 of NW_022631052.1, forward strand.
CAGGCTCCTTGCTTGGTGGGGAGCCTGCTTCTCTCTCTCCCTCTGCCTGCGTGTGCCCACTCTCTGTCTCTGTCAAATAAATAAATAAAATCTTTAAAAAAATAAGAAAGAGCTCCAATTTCACACATATTATAGTTCATTAAATGGACATCAGCCTGAGTCTGATACATGGGTCGCACTGTAGTTCATACAGCACAGGAGTGAAGAGCACAGGCTTTAGGCCCTGGCTCTGCCCACAGTTAGTAGCTGCATTAATACCGTGGAAGCCTGTCTGTGCCTGCTTCCTCATCTACTCAATGGAGATAATAGTATTTACCTCCTGGGGTTATTGCGAGAGTTCCATTAGTTCAGACACATGAAGCACTTAGGACAGTATCTGGTCCATTCTAAGTGCTCAATAATGATTATGATTACAAAGCTTCAGGGAGTAAAATTGGTTCAGTCTCACTTTGCCAAACTGCTGTTTCTAAAAAAAATGTCCTCCCTCTTTAAGTTTGCTTCATTTTTAGAACCCAGAAACTAATCAGGCGGTGCTCTTTAACAATGAGACAGGCTCCCTCGTGAGGAGTGAGCCGCATTGCGGTTACTCCACTGAGGCTGGAAAGTGATTTGCTACCAGCGGCGCAGTGCTGATTTCTGCACTGTTGAGAGGATGAAAGAGAGCTCTCAAAGGTCCCAATTTAATAAATGATTACCCGAATTATTCTGAGCTTCCTTTCCAGCCCCAGAATGCCGCGGCTCTTTACTAGGTTACCGTGCGCAGGGCAGAGAGCAGCAGCCCTGCCAGGACCCTGCTGGGACCCTCTGAACTGAGGTGGGAACTAATATGTCACTGAAAAACATAATTCCTTAATTTCCTCCTGTGTTCTGTCTGAATAGTGAATTTCCATAGCAGTAAACCGAGTTTGGTGACTCAAGTCTCTCGGCAATTCTAGAGAGGAAATTGTGAAATTACGTTTGCTGAGAAAGTACTTCCAGTTTGCCAAGAGAGGGAGCATGGGAGCAGAAAGCATATGTTCATCCAAATCTTTTGAAAAAATACTTGTTTGGGGGCACCTGGGTGGCTCAGTGGGTTAAAGCCTCTACCTTCGGTTCAGGTCATGATCTCAGGGTCCTGGGGTGGAGCCCTACATCGGGCTCTCTGCTCAGAGGGGAACCTGCTTCCCCCTCTCTCTCTGTCTGCCTCTCTGCCTACTTGTGATCTCTGTCAAATAAATAAATAAAATCTTTTAAAAAATACTTGTTTGGATTCTGTGTTTCAGTTTTTATTTCTTTTATAAGGCTGGGATGGGAATGAATGACAGTTACAGCCAACTTACTCTTTTTTATATTGTCTTAAGACAGGAGAGTCAAAGATTGAAAATATACAGATAACTCTGAATGACCTCTCTATCCTTCCTGGATAAAATGCTCCCCTCATGCCTGGCTGCCATACACGAAACAGCTCTAATTAAACTGTTCTCATTAAAAGGAAAGGGAGGAGGAGCTAAGCCAGCAGCTCCTTCTGGGTAGAGACACAATTACATATTTAATAAAAGTGCAACTTTAAAAAAAAATCTCCTGGCTGCCACAGATTGTTTAAAAATGAAGGATTCCTTGTATACACAATCTAGATCTTACTTTCACTACAATGTATAAGTTATTGAAATAACCAGGTTTAATGGAAGTTAATAATCAGGCTGCTTACTTACCCACTCCCTAGGGCTAAACACTCCTTCATGCCAAACAAGAGGAATGATGTAAGCGCCTAGAACCATTTGTAGAAACAAGCCTTTGATTCATGCTCATTAGTCACTAACTGTAGGGTATATGCCTGTGTATGACAAAGAGATTTCTATAAGACACACATCTCCATAGGAAGTCACTTTTCAATACAAACTGGATTTTGCCTTTGTAAAGGCAGCTTTGGCAAGTCATCCCTTTGTGCATATTTTCAAATTCAATTCAGAAGCATTCAGCACATATGTGTATTTTTAGTTGAGCAACAAATTCAGTTTCTTCTTTTTAGTCCAATTACCAAAAGGTGCTCTGTATCATGTTAGCCTAAAAAGTTAAGAAATAATCATACTTGGAATATGCACAGACCTAAAAATTTTCCAGAAAATTTATATATGTTATATAAACTAATAGGGCAGAATGATACATTTGGATTTGACAGTTTAACGAAATGGCTTCTTTTACTATTGCTGTCTACTGAACTAAAGCAAAATGATAGAAAGTATTAATCTAAAGAAGAAAGTTAAGTGTTTTGTAATTTCCAAGATCTGGTTTGATTTCCACAAGCCTTTGAACAATGTTCTAAGACCCTTCTGGTACACTCTCTGGACCGGAAAAATACATGATCTTGGATTTAGATGTTAAAAAGATATTATCCTATTATAAGATTGTTCTTAAAGGACAACCTTTAAAGTTGGATTATTTCCTGAACTAATATAGAACTCAAGATAAGCAGTGGCCTTTTGAAATTTACAGTTTATATAGTCAGTCCCATGCAACAGTTGGCAACACGAGTCCTAGGAGGAGAAAATCCATGAACCCAAAAGCAGATTTCACAGGCTACATTCTTCTTCTTTATTTGGGCCATCATGTGGAAGACAGATTATTTTTCAAAATGATTAAGTACTCTCATCAATTAGCCAGCTAGAGTATCAATCCTGAAGGAAAAATGCAATAAGCTCTTCTGTAATTGCCAGCTGTCAAAAACTGTCAGAGTTAGTCAGAGCTTTTTAATGTTCCAATCAAATCACAAAATGAGTGGAGAGTCACTGTATAAAACCCATTAAGATGCATTACTAAATGTCCAATGTTACATAAAAACTATAAATAACTTTGTACTTTCAGGTTTTTTTTTTCAATTTGCTTTTCTTGAAGTAATAATGATGTTCTGCTTCAGTTAATAAAGTAATTTTGGAGCTGCCTAGTGTTTAATCCACATATTCCTTCTGTGTGGAATAAAGATGGCAAGCAATAATCAAATCAGAATTATAAGCATTCCTTGGAGTATCTGTCATTAATGATTTTTAAAATTAAGAGAAGAGCAGCAAGAATAGTGAAGGCTAAAAAAATTAATCACCAAGCTTAATAATCTTAGAAGCTGACTTTCCCTACGGGAATAAAATGCTGTTTCATTTCTGTGAGGGACTTCTAGTCTTTTTCAAATACTTGCAAAGGAATTCATATTCTGGTTAAAGGAACATCACTTGCCACTGGCTTAAAAATAACAAGCCAGTAGCCAACACTGAACAAATACAACTACCTCAGTGTTCAAAAACTGATTTATTGAATTAAGAAAGGTTTGTTTCCACACTGAAACACAGCCTTCCCTCGTTTAATATCTGGTGGATCTAGTTGTTGATCTAAAGGCACAAATAAGAATTCTGGTAGCTGATACTTGCCCAAATAAGAGGCTAAGTAAGCTAAGAACCAGACTGAAACCACATAATAATAATAATATTAAAAGTCTTCTTTTTTTCTTGAAATTTATTAAAAGAAAGTTTCTTTCCACACTTTCTTGGTAAGTTCTTCTTTGCTCTGATGGAGCTAATCTTTTCTTGCCATAGCTTCTAGAGTTACCAATACTCTCCCTGTTGGTAAGTTTATCCAATTACCAAGGAAGAAGCTTTCAAACAAAAAGTAAGAGTAGAACACACTTGGAAACAAAAAGATCCAAAGTCATAATCAAGTTCGCATGTTTTGCATGGGGTAGAAACAACTTTCTTCACTGAAATGTTCTTTGCCTCTCACTGCCATCCTCAGGATAGCTACCGAGAATTACTAACCCAAGGTGGACATGCTAATGATTTGAAATCTGAGTTTTTTAAATCTAAAGAGAAGACATTTTTTTAAAGAATTTTTTTTTCTTTTAAATTTTAGAGAGAGAGAGAAAGAGAAAGCAAGGACAGGGTAGAGGAGTGTACAGAGAGGAAGTTCCAAGAGGACTGTGCTGAGCGTGGAGCCTGATGCGGGGCTTGATCTCAGGACCCTGAGATCATGACCTGAGCTGAAACCAAGAGTCAGATACTTAATCAACTGCACCATCTAGACACCCTTAAAGGAAGACATTTTAAAAAGTATAATGAAACTGAAATGAAGTACAAGGTAGCATATGAATTTAGTATCTTTCTTTAAGGAATAATAAAAGAAATCTTCAAGTACCCTGTCCAAATGAAGCAGAAATCAGAAGCACTTTGGATGCTTGAATTTCACTTGGAATCCTACTGTAGCTTTTTACCACATGATAATTTCTATATTCTATGACTACTTTTTATATTTAAAATAAAAGTCCTCAAGATCTAAATACTATATTAGGTTTTGGGTGAAAATAAGTGATAATCCTCAAATTTAATACAATATTATAACATGAATAGTTAAAAAAAACAGTTTGACAAACCAAATAATTCAAAAATAAATAGTCATCATACATACGTACATCAAGTTTTATTTGCCTTTAAATAATTCAGACAGAACAAATATGTTATTCAAAATAGCAAATTTTCTTGAATTTTACAGAAGAAAGAGAAACTGAATTGAAACTGTAGGAATTGCTGAACTTCAGATAAATGTTTCTTCAAAACAAGAGATATTAGTTCCTAAAAGATTCCTCTAAAGTTAAAAAAAAGATTAAGAACATTAAGCCATCGGGTTATTACATTTTTAAAAAACTACATGCTTCTTAATGGACATATGTTTACATTTACAGAGAGTAAATTTAGTCTCCTGTCTCATAAAACTCCTAAGATACTGCTAATCTCTAAACTAAGCGAAACAATAAAAGCCATTTTTTATATTAAAAAACTTTAAAACCTAAATCTACCTTAACATTACCTTCCAAGGCAACTGAATAGGAATGGTTAATCTGAAACCAGAATGTTGTACAAATCACTTTCCAGAAAAGAAATAAATTACGGGATTATGCTTATATCTAGTAGTATCAACTAAAACCCCACATGATGGCACACAGATTCAGAGCACCAGCCGGTCTTCCCCGCCCTCCTGAATTACCTGACCCATGGGAGTTTGGCTTTGTTGTTTCAGAAAGCACTGTTTCTTACATTCCATCAACTGTTCAAAATCACGCCACATTTTCGCTTGTTTCATATTTGGACCATGACTTTCTCGTACAGCTTTTTGTTTTTCTCGGAGTTTCTACCATAAAAAAAAAAAATCAAGAATGATTAAATCTCAGTTGCAGGGATTTACTTCTATTGCTATCATCAGAAGAACATGGTCTGCTTTTTGTACATCTAATGAGTAACAGTGAACTAAACCAGTTCTTCTGAGATGTATGAAAGCTAAGATGATAAAAGTTAAACTGATGAAAGATGCAGGAAGCTTGAAGTTAAAAAGAATAGAAAAATATAAAAGAACGGGAGGGGAAAATAAAGGGAATCAGGAAAATGGAACAGTATCATGGTATGGGAAAAAGAATGCAGATTTTGCAGTCAGAAGACTTTTGTTTCAAACTTGGCTTTGTCACGAGCTGTAAGACAATTTCTCTGGACCTCACTTCTCTCAATTGTCAATTAAGGGTAATAAAAGGGGATAATTATATAAAATTATCTGCCTTATAAGATTATTGTAATTATTTTTAAAGATTTTATTTATTTATTTGAGAGAGAGAACATGAGCAAGAGAGTGAGAGAAAGCATGAGCAGGAGGGTAAGGCAGAAGGAGAAGCAGACTCCCTGCTGAGTAGGGCACCTGACTCAGGGCTCCATCCCAGGACCTGGGGATCATAACCTGAGCTGAAGGCAGTTGCTTAACCAACTGAGCCACCCAGGGGCCCCATAGGTTATTTTTTCACATGACATAATAGATCTGGAAATACTTGATAAACTACCATATGTTATACATTGTTATTATTATTAAATAGCATATTCTTTCCTGAATCTTTGTGTGCACTATGTGGACCCAAATAAATAAAATTGTATGCATATATTCTTCAGGAAGGTGGTTTTGTGATTTTTAAAAAAGTACACTATTAAATAAGCCATATCCTTATCAGAGTTGTTTTTATTTTTATTTATTTTTAAGTAGGCTCCATGCCCAGCGTGGGGCTTGAACTCACAACTCTGAGATTCAGAGTCTCATGCTCTACCAACCAAGTCAGCCAGGTGCCCCCAGAATTACTTTTGTTACTAATAGCCTACGTGATTCCATCTGTCAAAACTGTTCTACTCACAGACTCTAAAATTATAAACAGGAATAAGAAAATGTCTCATTGAATTATAAAAATATACTTTGGTCCTGTATTAGGGCAAATTCAGAAAGGGTGACTGAAAAGAGGCATAGCAGAAAGTCAGAGATAATGAGAGGAAGGAAGAAAGAGGGAAAGGAAGGCAGGCGGGTAGTCAGGGGAAAACAAAGATGATGAGAGTACACACATCAGGAAACACAGTGTGACAGAAATGTACACAGTAACACTGAGTGTGAGAAATCACCAAGGACAGAAAAATAAGCAAAGACACGGAAGCAGGTCACACAGAAATGTCCCCATCCTTTCCTCTATTGTATACGGTTCATCTAATAGTTGACCTAAGGACACAGATGAGAAGGCTCGTCCTTGGTACTTGCCCAAATAAGAGGCTAAACTAAGCTTAGGACCGGATTCAAAACTGCCCTCCTCAGCCATGGCTAATGAAGGCAAAGTTAACAGCAAACAGCAACAGGAAACAATGCAGAATTAAGAAAATACGGGTGCCTGGGTGGCTCAGTTGGTTAAGCCTCTGCCTTCCGCTTAGGTCATGATCTCAGGGTCCTGGGATGGAGTCCTGCATCGGGCTCTCTGCTCAGCGGGGAGCCTGCTTCCCCACCCCAACCCCGTCTCTGCCTGCCTCTCTGCCTACTTGTGATCTCTGTCAAATAAATAAAATCTTTAAAAAATATAGAATTTAGGGGTGACTGCGTGGCTCAGTCAGTTAAGTGCTTGCCTTCAGCCCAGGTCATGATCCCAGGGTCCTACTGATTGAGCCCCCATGTAGGGGCTCCCTGCTTATCAGGGATTCTGCTTCTGCCCCTTCCCCTTGCTTGTGCTTGCGCCCAGGCTTTCTTTCTCTCAAAAACAAATAAAATATTAAACAAAAAGAAAATAGAATTTAAATGTAACTAGCAAAGTTTTGACACAATACCTGAATGCAAATACATCTATTTAAGTCTGTGTTACAAGAAAAAAAAAAAAAAAAAGAGTAAGAAAGGCAAACCAAGAAACAGACTCTGAACTGTAGAGAACAAACTGGTGGTTACCAGAAGGGAGGGGGGTGGGACGATGGGCCAAATAGTTGATGCAGAGTAAGGAGGGCACTTGTGAAGAGCATGGGTGTTGTATGGAAGTGTTGAATCACTACTGTCCACCTGAAACTAATATTACACCGTATGTTAACTAACTGGAATTTAAACACAAACTTAAAAACAGGGACGCCTGGGTGGCTCAGTTGGTTAAGCGTCTGCCTTCAGCTCAGGTCATGATCCCAGGGTTCTGGGAGAAGCGTGCTTCTCCCTCTTGCTCTCCCTTTTTTCACTGCTTGTGCTCCCTCTCTTGCTGTGTCTCTCTCTGTCAAATAAGCGAAATCTTAAAAAAAAAAAACCTTAAAAATAAATTATCTTAAAACATTTTTATCTTCATGAACTAAAACAAAAGTAGTAATACAGATCCAGAATTTTAAGAGTTCTTAGAATGATTTTAAGATTAAGGTACTAATTAGCTATAAATTTTCTTATACTACTGGAATAATTTCCTTGTCAAAAATCCCAACAACCTATAAGTTATTTAAAGAAACTGAAGACTGCATGTGGGCACTGTGTCAGCAATATTGAATTTAATGTGCTTCATAACTGTGTGTGTTTGAAACCTTTAACTTTTTGTATACAACCGCCTTAGTATATAATTTATTTTTAATTTTAAAAGTTTTTAATTTATTAATTAATTTTTAATTAATTTAATTTTAATTTTAACTGTGACTTGATACAGATTTATTTTGTTGATAGTTACAGTGTAGAAGAATACTTGTCACAGATTTCAGGGTTCTTTTAAGGGGATGTGATATAGTGGGGGTGAAGAGAGTTGTAACCTTCAGCACAGTACTCCACAGTACTTAGGAAAGCAAATTCTAGTGTATGGTAGTGTGAACTGCAGCACTATAGGCTGGTTTAATTCCAGAAAGCAGGTTGGCCTGAGGAGGTCTATGGATGTCCAGTCTATGCTGGTTTGGAAGACTTAGGCCATCATCACTTTTAAAGGCTAGGTTTGGTGTTTTCCTTAAAAATTTAGATCTACTCTATCTCACTGGTATGTGGAATTAAATAAAACAGCGGATCATAGGGGAAGAGAGGAAAAAATAAAATATGAAACCAGAGAGGGAGACAAAACCATAAGAGACTTCCCGCCCCCACCCCCCCACTCCCCCCCCACCCCCTCCCCGGCCAAGAGACTCATAATCATGGGAAACAAACTGAGGGTTGCTGGAAGGGAGAGGTAGGGGGATGGGGTAATTGGGTGTTGAACATTAAGGAGGGCACATGATGTAATCAGCACTGAGTGTTATATAAGACTGATGAATCACTGACCTCCACCTCTGAAACCAATAATATACTATATGTTAATTGATTTTAATTTTAAAAAATGAAAAAAAAAATGAAAGAGCATTTGGAAAGAAAAAAAATTAGATCTACTCTAGGAATGAGAGGATTGAGGAACTTTGTTTCTTAAATGATACAGACTGACGATTGGGGGATGAGCTGATCAATGTCTCCTTTTGCTGAAATATACTTGTCAGAGTGCTGTTACCTTTTTGCAAAGACCCTGCAATAGAACACCACCCTGGAAGGTGAAAGAATAATCTTTATTTAGATTTAGCAACTACATTTGGGTCTTTAAAAGGATTCAGATTTGATAAATATTTCTCTACACAAAGCATCCATCCACATACTTTTCAAAATAAAATAGAGAAATGTTTTCATATGAAAAAATACATTACCTAACATATGAAATGTTTAGAGGAAAGCAAATTATTGACAATCATACTAAATCCTAAAACCCAAAAATCTCTATGAATGTTTACAACTTGATTCAAATATGTGTTTTCAAGCATGAACTCAGTTCTTTTTTTCGAGTATGGCATGTCATCCCATAAAGGGAAGAGGGTGCACAGAACATACAATTTCTCTACTAGAATGGAGGAAATCAGCTTTAAGGTTTTCTTTCTTTCTTTCTTTCTTTCTTTCTTTCTTTCTTTCTTTCTTTCTTTCTTTCTTAATTTTACTTATTTATTTATTTATTGACTTACTTACTTAGTTATTTGAGAGAGAGTGAGGGAGAGAGAGCACAAGGAAGGGGAAGGGTGGCGGGAGGGGGGAGGAGTAGGCTCTCTGCTGAGCAGGGAACCCAATGTGGGGCTTGATCCCAGTACCCTGGGATCATGACCTGACCTGAAGGCAGATACTTAACTGACTGGTCATGAGTGTAATTACTGAAGTTGGGTGATGGTTACACATGAATTCATTACATTATTTACTTATATAAGCTTGAAATTTTCTATACTAAATGTCTTTATACATTATTTAGTTTTTAAGAGTCTTTTTCAAACACTTTATGAAAGTGTGCTTAATAATGATGCCATTGTTGGGCACCTGCTCAGCAGGGAGTCTGCTTCTCCCTCTCGATCTCTCTCCCAAAAAAGTAAATAAAATCTTTGAAAAAAAAAGTCATGCCATTGTTTTCCATACCATTTTTTCCCTGAAGTTTAACTTTAGAATATTACTTACAGGTTTATGGGAGCTATTACAGCACGTATGTAAAAGCATACATACATACATGTATGTTTTTAATAATAATTCAAATTAGAAAATGTAAATAAAGGGGCTCTTGGGTGGCACAGTTGGTTGAGCAACTGACTCTTAGTTTTGCTCAGGCTGTGATCTCAGGGTCATGTGATTGAGCCCCACATCAGGCTCTGTACTCAGCATAGAGTCTGTTTTAAGATTCTTTCTCCCTCTCTCGCTGTGCCTCCCCCACAAAAAAATAAAACTTAAAAAAAAAAAAGGGAGGAGTGTTTGCGTGGTTGGTTGGGCACCCAGCTGTTGATTTCAGCTCAAGTCGTGATCTCAGGGTTATGAGCTTCAGCCCCACATTGGGCTCCATGCTGAATGTGGAGCATGCTTAAAATTCTCTCTCTCTCTCCCTCTCCCTCTGCCCCTCCCCCCCCATTTGCACTCTCTCTCAAAAAACATTTTTTTTTAAAAGATTTTATTTATTTATTTGACAGACAGAGATCACAAGTAGGCAGAGATGCAGGCAGAGAGAGAGAGAGGAGGAAACAGGCTCCCTGCTGAGCAGAGCGCCTGATGCGGAGCTCGATCCCAGGATCCTGGGATCATGACCCGAGCCGAAGGCAGAGGCTTTAACCCACTGAGCCACCCAGGTGCCCCTCAAGAAACATTAAAAAAAAAAAAGAAAATGTAAATAAGGACACTGGCCCTGAGTTGTTGATAAATTCAGATCTTTAAAAAAAAAAACAAAACCAATGACAGAACTGGTGTCTTTAAAATGACTGTCCAAATGCGTTGCTTTATGAAGCCAATTAAAATAATCAGTGAATTGGGTCACTGAAGCCCTGATGTTCAAGGTCTTTACTATCTACCACCTCTTCTACTAGGAATGGTTCAGAGAACTGAGAAAATAAGATTAATCACATAAGCATATGCCTGCTTTCGTGAGACTGGCAGGGAAGGTGCTGAATATGAAAAGGAAGGTTTTTTGATGAATCAATGCTTGTAAAGGTCATGGAACAGTGTCCAGTTAATAGTAATGAGCTTTGTGTTTATTAAATAAATGAACTTATACTTATCTAATAAAGAGATACCTGAGAATTATCTGAAAACTTGTAGTTCATTAAATGTGGCAGTTTTGTTTCTTATTCAGAAACTTCTCATAAACTCCTCCCTAAACAAAACTAGATTTTTCTTCAAAAATCCACGTCCCTTCACTTTTATATGCACACACACATAAATTTCTAAAGAAGAGTCTTCATCTTTGCAAGAGATTAAGATCCAATTTCCCTTTGAAAACTGTACTATAACCCTTTAAAAAGAATGACAATGTCAAAACCACACACTGAAAGCTTGAATTAGACACAATTAAAAAAATAAATAATACATTCTTACCTTTCCAAGGTTTTCCTGTTCAGCAATATTTTTTGTATACTGCTCCCTAGGGGATAAACATAATGATTTAGTTTCAATTTACCTCAGTTGATTTGATCATACAACTAAATTATAAATTAACTTATCAATCTAAATGTATTAGACAATATAGATAGGTTAGAGTACTGGAATCAGAATGAAAATCATTACACTCTCTTTCCCCATCTTTAGTCAGTTCTTCTAGTAAATAGTAATTTATGGGGAAAAACCCACAAACCACTGCATAAGAAATTAAGAGAACTAAAATATCAAGTACTATTTCTGGTTAATTTATACTTAAAACAATGGTAACATATTCTTGCTTAAGCCACATTTTATTTTTTTTTTAATTATTTTTTAAAGTTTTAATTTATTTAGGTAATCTCATCACCCAATGTGGGGCTCAAACTCACAACTCAGAGATAAAGAGTTGCATGCTTTTCTGAGTATGCCAGCCAGGCACCCTAGTCACACTTTGTTTTTGGAGAGGTTTGTAGAAAGGAGAAAGGAGAAACATTTTAAATAAACATTAAATAACATATAATCCTGCAATGTTACTTCTAGGCAGTCATCCTAAAGAAAAACTCTCAGAACTTTAGATAAACATAAAGACTATTTACTTCACTGTTGCTTTTAATGGTGAAGATCTGCAAACAAAGTTAGATGTCAATAGATGGGGAAATATTTAAATAAATTATGGCACATCCATTCAAAGGAATAATACAGAGTTATAAAAAGGAGGGAGTAGATCTATAAATACTGAAATAGAATTTTTAAAAAAAATTTTTAAAGATTTTTATTTATTTATTTGACAGATAGATCACAAGTAGGCAGAGAGGCAGGAAGAGAGAGAGGAGGAAGCAGGTTCCCTGCTGAGCAGAAAGCCTGACTCGGGGCTCGATCCCAGGACCCTGGGATCAGGGCCCAAGCCGAAGGCAGAGACTTTAACCCACTGAGCCACCCAGGTGCCCTGAAATAGAATTTTAGACATATAATTAAGAGAAAAACTGTATATGTAGTTTAACCTGATTTTTGTATGCATACACACATAAAATTTTCCCATGCACTTGTTAACACACACACATGCAAATGCATGGGAAAAGAATATGGAGTAATTATACACCAAAATATTTTTATTTTAAAAAATATTTTATTTACTTGAGAGAGATACAGAGTGCATGTGGGGGTAGGAGCAGACAGAGAGGGACGAGCAGACTCTCTGCTGAGCATGAAGCCCTGCGTGGGGCTTGATCTCACAACCCTGAGATCATGACCTGAGCCAAAATCAAGAGTCGGATGCTCAAATGACTGAACCACCCAGGTGCTCCTACATGAAAATATTAACAATAGGCATTTCTGAGGCATGGAATGTGGGCAACATTCAGTTTTTGTGTACTATACTTCATAATGGTTACTATTGTGTTTATAAGCATTTCTTTCATAAACTAAAAAACCTGTAATTTTCAAATAAAAATTAAAAAAACAAATAACATTGCACTGTTTTTAAACAAAAGTATAATTATACATATATATTATATTTTATGATTTAAAAATTTTTTTAAGTAGTCTCCACACACAATGTAGGGCTGAAACCTGTAACTCCAAGATCAAGACTCTTGCACTCTACCAACTGAACCAGCCAGGTGCCCCAAAAGTATAATTACATTGTAATACTCCACAAAACAAAAAGTGATATATAAAGTGTTAAGGACAAAGGTTGAAGCATGAGGACAAAGGGACCAATGACAAAGAAGATAAAAAAGACTTTAGACCTCAAATCTAGATAGAAAAAGACAGTGTTTCAGTATAAAGCTACATTGTAGTAAGTAAGAAGTAAAATAACACATAACTGGAAATCTAAGAACTCATAAACCACAAAGATATTCCAGCAGCTGAGAATTCATGCAAAAAGAGAGGTAAATGTGACTAGACTGGAGCGATGTGGGAATCAAAAGTACTCCTAGTCCTTGGGATGCCTGAGTGGCTCAGTTGATTACGCCCCTGACTCTTGATTTTGGCTGAAGTCATTACCTCGGGGTCCTGGGATCCAGCACTGCAAGGGTCCCCGTGCTCATGTGGAGTCTGCTTGAGACTTTCTCTCCCTCTCCCCCTCTCCCTGCCCCCACTCTCTCTCATATAAACCAATAAATATAAAAAAAAATACTCAAAGTCCTTATAGAGCTGAATTGAAGGCAGAATTTGGACATGGAAATGAGGGTAGAAGAGAATAAACACAATCTTGATGAAACTTTATTTTGACTTTAAAATTTATGAGACACTAAGTCAACCTGTTTAACTTTCTAGCTCTTCAGTGAAAAATAGCTAGGAGAATATAAATGATATATTCTTTAAAAAAAAAAATAAGTTCAGATAGATGTAGGTATGTATGTATTGGAGCGGGGGTGGGGAAGAGAGAGACTCTTAAGCAGGCTCCTGGGGCTTGATCTCACAACCCTGAGATCATGACCTGAGCCAAAATCAAGAGTCAGCAGCTTAACTCGCTGAGCAACCCAGACACCCCAAGTTTGGATAGCTTTAAATAATTCATTTATTACCCTAGAACTGCAAAATGTCCAAACTGTTTTAGAATTTCCATCTATATTTATTGGATTTTTTAAAAAGATTTTTATTTATTTGACAGACAGATCACAAGTAGGCAGAAAGGCAGGCAGAAAGGGTGGGGGAAAGCAGGCTCCCTCCTGAGCAGAGAGCCCGATGCGGGGCTCGATCTCAGGACCTCGAGATCATGACTTGAGCAGAAGGCAGAGGCTTAACCCACTGAGCTACCCAGGTGCCCTAGAATTTCCATCTGTATTTAATCAAGACATCTTAAGGCTCATGTTCTTTTACCATATAACGCTAATGTGTAATTTTAAAATTTATTTGATGAATTCATTCAAGAAATAATTATGGAGCACCTGTTATGTACCAAGCATGCCCTGGGGTTTCAGGAAGAAAACAAGACAGAGTCCTTGTCCTCTAGGAGTTCATACTATATAATTTCTAGAACACTGCTACATGCATTATATTTAACTTGATCTTCGGTGGTATAAATTGTTTTCCTTATTTTATAGGTGAAGAAATGATTTGCCCAAGGTCACAAAACTCAGAACTGGAGAAAACAGGCTAGAAAGAAATTTTATGAGTCCCTCTTTAGTACTTCAAAATAAAACATCCTGCCTCTTTAAATAAAAATTTGCAATCTTTCAAAGTCATGCTAATTCCTTATACCATTGGTCTTACTCGAAAGTATCATAAAAGTAGAAAATGGGATAATAATAAAAATATTGTGTCTATAATAATAATAATATTTTAAATACGTATCAATGAATTTAGAGTACAATTAACTCCATTTTATTCATAATATTCCTAGGTATTACTCTAGCCAGGGAAAAATATTTTTTCTATAGGAAAACAAAGTAATGGTAAAGGTTTATGATGATTTTTAAAATAATGAAGAAGAGTATCTGGCCAGAAAACCAATAGTTCAGGGGCAATATTACCTTCTTTACTACTTATACTGTAACTTTGGAAGAAATGGAAATTAATTTCTACAACTTTTTTTTTAAGGATAAATGTAATTTCTCACATTTGTAAAATATTACCACTGACCATACAGATTTATTTGAGCAAAGGTTACATTCAATGAAAGAATGTGAATAAGTACATTTAATATGTTTAATATATCAGAGTATTAGAAGAAAAATTGTTCTATTTATAGGACATGTTCAGTCTGGCTTGCATTCCAGTGCATTATATACTTAAAAAATTAGACTCTGCAACATTCCATTTATGAGATTTCCTTTTTGTAACATTAATGTAAATGCCACTAAAAATATCAAGTACAATCTAGAATAAATGTGAATCTTTGTTTTGAGCTCTTACTGGATGGTAAAAGTGAAACATCTGAATTATGGTAAGGGGCAAAGAAAGCTTATCTTATTCAATTACTGCATTTTGTCGTAGCTAGCAATTCAAACATAAATTCATTTTTTTCAGGCACCATTTGATTTATTATTGTATGCTGTAAGCTTGGATTACCAAAAAATCACCATATAAGGACTGGTGGTATTTACACACCCTTCCTTGTTTTGAAGGCTGGCACACTGCAAACGCACAGCTTCTAGCTGAAACACACACACATGACACAATGAGCAGGCAGATGACTAGAGTCCAGGCCATGTGGGACTTTAAAAATAGACCAATCTTAGTGCTTATAAAAAAGGAACCATGAAATTATATGTATTTCTGGGGAGGGGAGAATGGGGAGTTACTGTTTAATGATTACAAGAGTTTCTGATCGGAGTGAGGAAAAAGGGTTGGTATTATATATACTAGTGATTGCTGCACAACATTGTGAATGTAATCAATGCAATTGAATTATACACTTAAAACTGGTAAAAATGGCAAATTTTATGTTATATGGGGTTTTTATGCCATGATTAAAAAAAAAAAAAGTAAGCAAGCCAGCAAGAAAATTATGTGTATTTCTACTTAGTTAGTAGGGCTGGACTATCTGGAAGATGTTTAACAAGATTTAATCCTAAGCAATATCTTAGTATCTGCTTATTTAAGTACTTGCAATCTTAGTAGTTTAGCAACTCCATCTTGTTTATAAAACTTCTAAAGGTGACAGCCATAAAACAACGAAATCTTGCCATTTGTAACAACATAGATGGAGGTGGAGAGTATAACGCTAAGTGAAATAAGCCAGTCAGAGGAAGACAAATATCATTTGATTTCACTCATATGTGGAATTTAAGAAACAAATGAACAAAGGGAAAAAAAATAGAGAGAGAGAGAGACAAACCAAGAAACAGACTCTTAACTATAAAGAACACACGGACGGTTACCATAGGGGAAGCACGTGGGGGATGGGTGAAATAGGTAATGGGGATTAAGAGTATACCTATCATGACGAGCACTGAGTAATGTATAAAATTGTTGAATCACTGGATTGTATACCTGAAACTAAATGAACACTGTATATTAACTATTCCGGAATTTAAATAAAAAATTTAGTAAAAAAATCTTCTATAGGGGAAAACATGAAGTAACTCAATATAGAAACAACAAAATTACTTGCCTAATTGCCTTTCTTTTTTCTTGCTGATCAGAAGAGACATAGGCCTTCATCTCATCGGTAGCTCGACGAAGCTGTATTTCTAGGTTCTAAGTGGAAAGACCAAGTTTTTGGTTAAGTCCTTGATACAGAAAGATCTCAGAAAGTTTCTGGTCCATCTTCTTTGTTTTACCTTAATCATACAATTTGTGTAATGGTATCTACTTTCTTCTTGAAGACATTCTTCACGGAGTCCCCTGACTTCCTGCAATATATAATTTTAAATGGGCAACATTATTGAAAGAATAATAATCAAACACAGAGAGGATAACTTTAAATGTACAACAAAACACCATCAGTGTAATTTCTTCGTGATTACAACTTTGTTTACCATAACAGACTAGATTGCAATCTTTTCTAGAGACTATTCATATCACTCTAAACCCTACAGATTCAGTTATTCACTTATTAAGTACCTTCTGCGTGCCCAACTCTGTGCTAGGTGCTGGGGACACAGCAGTGAACGAGACTACAGATTCCTGCTCTCATTCAAATAGAGAAAACAGACATAAACAAGGAAACAGGTAATGAAGACAGTTTCAGATGGGTATAAATACTATGAAGAAAAGTCAGCAGTAGAAAGTGACAGGGTGACCAAATGGGCAACATCAGAGAGGGTGATCAGAGAAGACCTCTAGGAGGAAGTAACATTTAGGCTACCTGATGATAAAAAGGAGAGATTCAAAGCAAAGAGTTGGAAGCAGAGTGTCCCAGAGGGAGAAGAGCACAAACAAAAGCCAGGAGGTGAAAACAAGCTTGGCCTGTTTGATGTACAAGAAAGTGGCCAGCGTGGCTGCGGCCCCGTGGATGAGGAGCAGAGCACAGGGACATGAAGTTTAAGAGGCAGGTGGGCTTTGCAGACCATAGTTTGGAAGTTAGATTTCAAGTGCAAAGGGAAGACAGTGAAGGGTGGCCTAAGTTTTCTAGAAGTTTCTTTGGCTCTCTATGGAGGAAAAAACCTCAGGAAGGGGAGGGTGGAGGTGGGAGAGCAGGTCTGGGTTATTGTGGGAATCCAGGAGCTGCAATGATGAGGGCCTGGATTTTGGTGGGTGTGGTACAGAGAATTCAGTATGTACATATCAAGTCTGAAGAAATAAAAGATCTCTGGAGCTTAGGAGACTGGCTCAAGGGATGAGGGTCCAGATTTGGGAAACTTTTGATGTTGATGTAATGAAAACATTCATGCACAGGCAGTTTATGCTAAATTGTTAAGATAAAAACCATCTTCTTACCTGTTCTAATTTGGATCGATTGCTTTCGAGGCCTGCTGCACAGCTATCATACTGGGATTTCTTTTCATCACACTCCTGGGTTAGTTCCTAGTATGAAAGGATAAATGACTGAATAAGTGAAAAACAAAGGCCGAAAATGTGGCTCTGAAACAATGCATGCCCTTGTCGGTCTTGTAACTTAACTCTAAGCTTCTTGGCATACTTAAGAGTTATTTATATAACGATCAGACATTTGAGAATTATGACAGATGAAGGTGCTGATAAAAATAATAACTACCATGTATTGAGCTGGGTGCCAGGCTCTTTATTAGGAGCTGGGGATATAATGGTGAGCAAAACAGCCAAAATCCTTCCCCTAAAGTATGTTCAGACAAGTAAACAACTGTGATGGCAAATGTTAAGTGTTATAGGAGAATGTGGGGCTCTCACAGGCCCTACCCCAGACTTGGAGATCAGCAGGGACAGAGGAACTGATATCTAAGGTTAGGGATGAAGGGTTAGTACAAGAGTTAGGGAGAAGGTGAACAAGGGAGGAGAATGTTCAAGAAAAAAGAACACAATGTATGAAGTCTTGGGAGGCAGAAAGAAGAATTTAGGATGAACAAGTAGTTTATTATACTGGAGTATGTCTGGAAAGTGGGAGAAGACATTGAAGTCTTCGGCTGGGGCTGGGTCAGAAATTTGGAAACCACGGTAGGGCTTCTGAGCTTTACCTTTGGTAATAATTCAATCTCACCACAACACCCTGAGGTGGGTATTAATATCCTGACACCATGCTGGGAGTAGGTTCATAGAGGCCAAGTATCTTGCCAAAGATTATACGGCTGAAAAGGGGTGTCAGAATTTGAATTCAGACTGTTTGAGTTGTTTCAAACTTTCTTCTAATATAATATTTTGGATTAGATAACTTGAAAATCTTCTATTAATACTTAGAAATGTTAAAAATATCTGCAAATGCTTGATAAGGTGGAGCAAACATCTTTTCAAACCGAGAGCTGAAAGGAACTTCTCAAGGAAGTAAGAGGAATTACCAGGGCCAAAAACAAAGGGTGATACACTGAGCCTGCCCTTGGTGAAGGAAGCTCGGAGCAGGCAGTCTTGGTAATGGAGGGATTCTAATATTCAGGCAGGGCAGAAGACAGAGTGGAAAGTTAGAACTGAGAACCCCATAGAATCCAAGCTGTTTTTCAGCCTGAACGTAAAGGGTTAACACTAGGCCTGGACTGAAGCAAGCCAGCCTTAGATGACCTTGGTTTCACACAGTAGTTTCTGTGGGAACTGGGAACCTGCGAGTTAACATAAATGGGTAGTGCTGTGTGTGCTTCCTTTGTTGTGTGGGACTGCATCTGGTTTGGGGTGACAAGCACAGTAGAATAAAACTGGCGGGGGGCTCTATGCAGAGAACATATAATGAAACTGGAATGATACAGGAAGGTTAGCATGACTCCTGCACAAGGCTGACATGCAAATTCGTGAAGCATTCCATATTTAAAAAACAAAACGAAACTGGTGGGAGCTCTCTCCTGGGCCCAGACCTAGTTTGTGGTGACATGGTTAAATGTACTAAGAAAGTCAGAATCATCGGTAAACATGGGCTCTGCTACGGTGCCTCCCTCAGGAAACTGGTGAGGACGGAAATAAGCCAGCATGCCAAATACTTGTTCCTTCTGTGGCAAAACCAAGACAAAAAGAAAAGCGTTGGGGATCTGGCACCATGGTTCCCACAAGAAAACTGTAGTGGGTGGGGCCGGGACCGACAGCACTGCTTCTGGCTTCACAGGAGCGTCTGAAGGAATTGAAAGACCAGTAGAAGCTCCACCATTTGAAACACTGCTGACCTATGATAAATGGTTTAACTGAGGCATCAAAATTTCTTTGGTTTGTGGTTAAATTTGTTAATTAGATGTTCTGATTTTCATTGCATTAATCTTGCTTTCTCAAAAGAGGCTTGGAAATGAAAATCCTAATTTTTATTGGAAAAGGAAACTGATGGTAAAAAGGAGCTATGACTTTTCTGTATCAAAGGGACCTACGGATACCCGAGGCTCTCATGGGTGACAGTCATACACACCCTAAATGGTAGAAAGGGTAACAGAGGCTGTGGCTGCTGGGCTTCTCAATGACATGAAAACACCATAGTAGATGACAGCCTTTTTTTCCGTCTGTGAGTCTGAGGCTAAACTACTCAGTAAATGCACCTGTGCTGCTACAGAGGCAGCTGGAGGAAAGGGGCCTGTCCTCAGGCAGGTTTGGGTTTGACTTTACCCTTACCTACATGAACTGCTAAGCTGAGATATTAATTCAAAATTAGCTCTAAGCTTGTGATATTCCTAAAACACCCAGCACAGCCAACTGCAAAGCCACTCTGGAGGGACACACCCTCCATCCATCCCATGCTGGGATTCAAAAGACAAAACCGTACTAAAGATAAGCTTAGGATCCAAAAATATAAACATACATGGGAACAATCAATCTTTATGAATGAAGATGAGAAGATCTAAAGAAAAAAAGAAAAAAAAAAAAACACCAGCAGGTCACCACCTCCAGGAACTTTGGATAGTAGAAATAAACCCATTAAATAAATATGCTTGAGGGACGCCTGGGTGGTTCAGTAGGTTAAAGCCTCTGCCTTCGGCTCACATCCGGCTCCCTGTTTGGTGGGGATCCTGCTTCCTCCCCCACCCTGCCTGCCTCTCTGCCTACTTGTGATCTCTCTCTGTCAAATAAATAAATAAAATCTTTAAGAAGACAAACAAATATGCTTGAAATAAAGTTATAAAGCAGGAACTGAAAACAAAAGATTTTTAAAAGTACAGTGAGTAAAAAGAGAAAAACATGAAAAAAGTCATTGAAATAAAAAATTAAATGGCATAAACATAAGAATAGGCACAGCTCAGAAGATAAAAAGAGATGAAGAAATTATTTAAAATTCATTGCAGAGACACAAAAAGATAAAAATATGAAGTCAAAGTCCTGCAACAGGGGACAGATAGCCCCTGTTATCCCCATAGGGACGTGATAAGTATGCCAAACATGCATCTAATAGCAGTCTCTGGAGAACAGACTAAAAAGAACAGGGGAGAGAATATTTGAAGACATCATGTGGAATTTCCCTGGAATTAATGGAAGGCAAAAAGCACAGATTTCAGCACAGCAAATAAAACTAAATCTGTATTTAGATTGTGGTAGTGACTTTGGACAACACCAAAGACAAGGAAAAAAATAGTACAACGAATTATAGGGTAGATATTATCTTAAATGATAATTAAACTTATAGCAGAACTTTCAACACAAGAGAAACCAGAAAGCAATGAGCAAGCCATTATTTAAGGGAAAAAATGATGGTTTACTTATAGTAATGATTCTTTATGGAGAGAACTACTACAAGAAAACGAAACAAGGAAATTTGATCAGGAAGAAGAAAACAGAATCCAGAAGGAAAGATCAACATATAAGCAGCAACAGTGAGAACCGTTAAATATGTGGGTAAATCTAAACAGGAAATGACTGTATAAAATAGTAATTGTCAGTAATGACCACCATGCTGACTGCTTTTAGAGACAAACAAATAAAGTGGAAATAAATTACCAGAGGATAACAACACACATATAAGGCAGGAGAGGGTGTTAAACCATTCCAAGGTCCCTGTATTGTTTGGGAGATGCTGATTAAATTTAGATTGTTAAGTCAGGAAGATAGATGTTAAAAATTTAAGAGTAAACAATATCAGAATAGAAGATATAAAAGGAAATAAAGGGAATAAAGAAGCTAAAAAGAAACGGTGGTGCGATGAAGAGCAGGAAAGAAGCGGCACAGTAAACAGGATGCACAAAATAGAAATAAATCCCAATGTATCAATAATAGAAGTAAATGTAAATGGGATTAAATTCCCCAGTTCAAAAGACAGAGTCTCAAACTGAATGAAGAATCCACCCACACAAGATCCAGCTATATGCCATTTATGAGACAAGTGACAAAAGTAAGGGCATAGAAACCCGAAAGAAAACAGAAATAAAAAGATATACCAAGCAATCTTAATTATAAAAAGCTGGTGTACTTATGTTAATCGCAGACAAAATAAAAATCTAAGACCAAAAGCATTAGCAGGACTAAACAGAGTAAAATATAATGATAAAATGAATAATTCACAAGGAAGGTTTTTCTTTTAAAACCAGGAATCTTTTCCTTAATTGTTGCAAAGTAACATAAAATGTACCATCTTAACCATTTTTAACTGTAAAGTTAAGTACCGAGTACACTCACATTGTTGTGTTGTGAGAGAAGGGAGGAGAAGGAAGAGGAACTATCCTAATTTCATCACTGCTCACAGTGGGGGGGCCACAAGCCAGAAACACACCGGGAGGGAGAGGGAGAGAGAGAATGAGAGGACAAACAGGACTTTTCACTAGGCCTTAAATCAAAAGCTACCCATAAAATGTACTAAGATCAAATATGTCTGCATATCAAATAGATAAAAATGGGCTAACTTTACTAATTAAAACAAACCCTTCAGATTATATCACATACCCAAACCCAAATCAAGACCTATTCAGAGACACACCCAAAACAAGGTAAATTTCAAAAAGCTAAAAGCAAAAATGGGCAAAAGTACAGTAGGTAAATGCAAATAAAAGGAAGCAGGGGCACCTGGGGGGCTCAATGGGTTAAGCCTCTGCCTTCAGCTTAGGTTGTGGTCTCGGGGTTGAGCCCCACATTGGGCTCTCCGCTCAGCGGGGAGCCTGCTTCTCCCTCTCCCTCCGCCTACCTCTCTGTCTACTTGTGATCTCCCTGTCAAATAAAACAATAAAATCTTAAAAAAAAAAAAAAGAAAAAAGGAAGCAGAAATTTTGTTCTTTTTTTTTTTAAGATTTTATTGATTTATTTGACAGAAAGATAGAGAGCACAAGTAAGCAGAGCGGCAGGCAGAGGGAGAAAGAGAAGCAGACTCTCTGCTGAGCAGGAAGCCCAATGCGGGGCTCGATCTCAGGACCCTGGAATCATGACCTGAGCCAAAGGCAGCCACTTAACCAACTGAGCCACCCAGGCATCCCAGAAATTTTGTTCTTAATATCAGAAATGAATTTTGTCTCCCACCACCAAAAAAGGTCTTTGTCTTTTCAGAGAGTATAATAAAAGTATAGAGAACAAACTTTAGGCGGCCAATAAATAATTATCCATTCATTAATTATCAGAAAATTTCTGGAAAACACATAAGGACCTGTTTTATTTCTGGGGAGAGAAAGAAGTAATTTCTATTCTTTCCCTTAAACAATTCTTCACAGTTTGAATTCTTACACAGAACATGTATTTACTTTTATAAGAAAAAATGATCTATAAGAAATATTTCAGTGAAATCAATAATTCTATTATATACTCTAAAATCAGTATTTTAGCTTTTCCCATATATTTGCAATTATCTGTACTATGGCACTTAATTACATATAATTTATGGAACTACTCCTAAGAAAACAAACATGAAACTTTTTAAGATCCTATTCTACTTCTAGGTGACTATAAAAGATTTAGATAAATGTAAATTATACATCTGGAGTTAACAATATTCTAATTATCAAATAGTTGTTAATATTCAAATTTAGAACATGCAAGTACAACAGAAAGAAAATGTATTAACACTTCACTATAGGGGTGCCTGGGTGGCTCAGTGGATTAAGCCTCTGCCTTTGGGCTCAGGTCATGGTCTCAGGGTCCTGGGATCGAGCCCCACATTGGGCTCTCTGCTCAGCAGGGAGCCTGCTTCCCCCCACCCCCTCTCTGCCTGCCTCTCTGCCTGCTTGTGATCTCTGTCAAATAAGTAAATAAAATCTTTATTCAAAAAAGCCACTTCACTATAAAATTTCTTACATATTTGAGTTTCTCATTAAAGTAAGAAGTATATTTTTTTAATATAATGTATTTTTAAGTAGTCCTGCACTTTACCAATAGATCTATGTAGTTTTGAGTGGTAAGTACACTCAAACGGTTAAAAAAAAGTTCCAAGTAGAGAACAATTAAGAATTTCAGTTAATATTTGCAAAGAGTTTATAATTCATGACATGGCTAGCCTTTTTTTGTTGTTGTTCAATATACTTTTTATTACAAAAGGTTTCTGGATAAAAGTAGAACAATACAGGGATGCAGGAGGTGGACATATGGAGATAAGCAAAATGAGCATCAGGCAAAAACCAAACACACCAAACTCAAACATTAAAAAAAAAAAACCCAACAGTTAATGCAAATATAGATAAGTCCTGCATTTTTTTTTTTAAGATTTTATTTATTTATATGAGAGAGCGAGAGGAAGCATGAGCAGGGGGAGCAGCAGCAGGAGAAGCAGGCTCCCCGCTGAGCAGGGAGCCCAATGTGGGCCTTAATTTCAGGACCCTGGGATCATGACTTGAGCTGAAGGCAGATGCCCAGCTGATAGAGCCACCTAGGTGCTGCCCCCTGTATTCTTTTTAAAGATTTTTTTTAAGGAGAGCCCAGGTGGCTCAGTGGGTTGAGCATTCGACTCTTGGTTTCAACTCAGGTTGTGATCTTGGGGTCATGAGATCGCACCCCACACCGAGCCCCACATTGGGCTAAGTGCTCATCATAGAATCTGAGATTTTCTCTCTTCCTCTCCCTTCGCCCCTCACCCCACTCCTGCTCTCACTCACTCTCTCTAAATAAATAAATAATCTTCAAAAAAGATTTTTTATTGTGGTAAAATATACATAAAATAAAAATTAACACTTAAATCATCTTTTAAAAGATTTTATTCATTTATTTGTCAGAGAGAGAGAAAGAGAGAGAGAACACACAAGCAGGCAGAGTGGCAGGCCCAGGCAGAGAGAGAAGCAGGCACCCCATTGAGCAAGAAGCCCAATGTGGGACTCGATCCCAGAACCCTGGGATCATAACCTGAGCTGAAGGCAGATGCTTAACCAACTGAGCCACCCAGGCGTCCCCACTTAAACCATTTTTTAAGTGTCCAGTTCAGTGGCATTAAGCACTCTAACATTGTTTTGCAGCTGTGCCCACCATCTGTCCATCTTCAGATCTCTTTTTATCTTCCCGAACCAAAACTCTGCCCCACTGAACACTTAACTTCCCATTTCCCCTGTCCCCTACAACCACCATTCCATTTTCTGTCTGTGAATGGGACTATTTTAGTCACAGTTATGTAAGTGGAATCATACAGTATTTGTCCTTAGCACTGTGGATTTTCAACATGGCAGAAGACACAGATGAAAATGTTGACATGGCTCAGGTATCTCCTCTGACTTGATGATAGTGGATATGGAAAGAACTGGAGTGTTATATTATTTGGGAATCATGGTAAGATAGCTATATCTCTTTGTGATGAGAGATATAGGCAGTGCTTCATATACAGAGAAATCTGGTTAAATCACATGAAAATGAGCTTCAGGCTTGGTTAAATTATTATGTTATAATAAATGACTTTATAGAATTTAAGAATTGGTATACGGTTTACTTAGAAAACAATTTGGTTGAAAAGCAATAACATCCCTTCTTTTAAAAATATCTTTAATAATTATAATGATAAATACTTTTTAAAAAGTTCTTATGTATTAGTCATTGTTGCAAAGTGCCTTGTATGTGTTATTTCATTTAACCTTTACAACCACCATTAAGGAGACTAGCTTATAGAAGAGGAAACAAGTTTATAGGGATGAAGTCACTTACCCATGGTTATCTAGGGCCTGCCTGATTCTACAGGCCATGTTCTTAATCATTCTATCTATATTGTCTGACTAGAACCTTAAAGTAACTAGCACTATATACTAAAATTCCAACCATGTAAAAACGTATGTATGAGAGGACAAGGCTAAAATACAAAGATGAACACTGTTCCACTGTTACTAATAGGATAACGGGTGGTATACTCAAGATGTCAATTAAAGTCCCTGACATACCTATAGCCTCTCCAGAGGGAAAATTCTCTAGGCAGCCATACTTGGTACCATATCAACCTCCTCTCTTCTTATTCTGTCCTTACCCATCAGCATAGCTAGTTAGGCTAAGGATGGACCCCTGACCTGACCTGAGGATAGCCCATTGTCTATGAGATAGCTGGGCGTGAAAAACGAACCCCAAAACAGAAGAGCTGCACCAGGAATTTGAATCAGAAAATGCAGAGAAACAGGGCAGCTAGTAGTTTTTGAAAACTTCAACATAAAATATATAGAGAGAAAGGTCACAGGTACGATATGAACAATGCTTGGAACACAGAAAGCATTTAACAAATGTTCTTACTGTTATACTTATCATCTTTATCCACAAGCTCCCACTGCTAGCATTCCTGAAACTTCCCTGACCCAAAATGCTCTATGGCTACAGTACCACTGCCTGGTCCGGACTGATTATGGTTCTGATCCTTGGAATTCCATGACAGCACATTTCCTTTACTGTCTGAAATATCCTTTCAATAAAACTCATTTAAAACAAATGAATTTAATAAATGAAATATTTACAGATAGATTTCTTAGCTTACTGTTAGGAAGAAATTTTATCATCACTAGAAAGACACATAATGAGTCCCTTTTGTTTCCAAGTTGCTTGCTCAAGAAAAGCATTAAGTAAATCAATGGATTAGAATGTAACCATGAATGTGCTATGGTGAGTGCTGTGAAGTGTGTAAACCTGGCGATTCACAGACCTGTACCCCTGGGGATAAAAATACATTATATGTTTATAAAAAAAAAAAAGTAAAAAAAAAAAAAGTATGTAACCATGAAAACAATTCTTGATGTCCTTAATCACAAAGCCTTGTTCAAAAATTCCCTTTTTGAAACTTTTCCTTCCTAACAAGCACATCACTTGCTTCCTCTTTCCTTATCAGTTAAGTATACGATCCTGATTATCTTTTTTTTGTTTCCTTCCCTCCCTCTCTCCCTCCATCCTTCCCTCCCTTCCTTCTTTCCTATTAAGCTCTATGCCCAACATGGTGCTCAAACTCACGACACCAAGATCAGGAGTCACATGCTCCACAGTGAGCCAGCCACGTGCCCCTTTTCTATATTGTTTTTTAATTTTTTTTTAAAGATGTTATTTATTTTTATTTGAGAGAGAGAGCACAAGTGGTGGGGGAGAGGGGCAGAGGGAGAGAGAGAAGCAGGCTCCCCACTGAGCAGATCACAACCCAAACTGAAGGCAGAACTGAAGGTAGACGCTTAACTGACTAGCCACCTGGGCGCTCTGCTATATCGTTCTTTTTTTTTTTTTTAAGATTTTATTTATTTACTTGACAGACAGAGATCACGAGTAGGCAGAGAGGCAGGTAGAGAGAGAGAAGGAAGCGGGATCCCTGTGGAGCAGAGAGCCCGATGCAGGGCTCGATCCCAAGAACCTGAGATCATGACCTGAGCCGAAGGCAGAGACTTTAACCCACCGAGCCACCCAGGCACCCCTGGGTGCTATATCGTTCTTAAGTTGGGTTATCTTTTGTCTTTCTTGAATTTTGACTCATTTCACCTGTGAGTATATGGACTCCAGACAACAGGGACTTGTCTCTTCCATTTCTTTTGTGATGACAGTTGTGTGTAATGGAAAGAGCAGGAGATGAGAAATAAGATAACACAGATGCTGGAGTCAAGTGGCAACTCTCTCTCACTACCTACTTGTCTCTTTGGATAAGTCACTAAACCCGTCTCAGACCCCATGGCATTTTCTATTAAAAGAAAATGATGTGGCTTTTCACTGTGGTCCCTTGACTGATGGATGGCATTCGTAAAGAATTTTATAGTTCCATACTCAGGCGCATGCAGTACAACCCACATTCAAACCTAAAATTACTACATGGAGAGCGATAAAGTGACAACTGCTAATGTCAGTTAGATGGCGGAGGCCATCTGATCTGGATTTGTGGAGGGCATTTACCTTCTAACTAACAGTTTGGCTTCAAAGCGGTGGTTAGAATCAGCTTCCAAGCAATGGTATTTCATCACTTATCACAAGCTTTAGTAGTTTGCCCCTGGCCCTGCTCCCCAGCAAAGCAAGTCCATTAATCTAAAGTTAACTTTTCACCACTCATTGGCAGACTCTGAGTTTTTACCTGGCCACAGAAGAATGTGACTTCATATTTATAGCTCTGACATATATCAGAATTAAAGCAAAAATCTAATCTAGCTGCACTTGTGATTTCAACTTAAACTCCTTCTTCTCCTCTTTTCCCCAATAATTTGACAAAACAAACAGCATAAATTAATCAAAAAACTTCATAGGTTACATTATTACTCTTTTTTGTGGAATCATATAATAATAATAATAATAATAATTTGCTTTCTATAAATTACACAAGTAAAATATTCAGAAATCTAACTAGTGCATCTGAACAAGACAAGATGGTAACAGTATTGCAAATCAAATACACTTACTTGACATTGCTGACGCAACTGTCGTAGTTCTTTTATAACTGGGGCTAGAGCTGACTTCTTTTCAGATACCAGTGAATTCAGTTTTTTTACCTGTCATTTAAACAAAATACATGATCTAAAAAAAGAATTCAAAATAACAAAAATACTACATGCATAAATATATTAAAGTGTTACATAAAAGAGTAAAACTGAAAATTACTTCAAAACCAAACAATGGGGAAATGATTTAGTAAATGTCATTTCAGTAAGATGGGATAGCATTTAACTATTCAAAAGGTCAGTTATTAAGATGGCAAACCATATTTGCAATCGAACATTGAATGATGAAAAAAAATTAGAAAGTTGCCCTTACAATAATACAATCATGTTGTACTATTAAAAATATGTAATTATATAGATTATACAGTATATAAGTAATATGATGAAGTGATATTCAAAAATACATAATAACCCAAAGGATTTAAGTAATGACCTATCAAAATGGACACCAGCCATAGAGACTAATGGGGTCTTGATGTCCTCTGCTTTTTAGGAGTCAGGTTGTAGTAAGATCCAGAGGGTTCTGGGCAAGTGGCCAATGTGGAAAAAATAGGTGGAAGTGGGTCCTCTGAGAGGCTGGGGCAGCAGCTATTTATCAATAAGGAAGGAAAGATTTCTTCTTCTTTTTTTTTTTTAAAGATTTTTATTTATTTATTTGAGAGAGAGAGAGTGAGAGAGAGCATGAGCAAGGAGAAGGTCAGAGGGAGAAGCAGACTCCCCATGGAGCTGGGAGCCCGATGTGGGACTCGATCCCGGGACTCCAGGCTCATGACCTGAGCCGAAGGCAGTCGTCCAACCAACTGAGCCACCCAGGCGTCCCAGGAAGGAAAGATTCCAACATTTTAACGTCTGATGAAGCTGTATCAGTGCATTCAGGCTGAACAGCAGCTCCAAATATGGAAAGATACTAAGGACACACACAAAAATGAAGCAATTTTATTACTTAGGGCAGTATTATTTGGGAAAACTTATTTTTTATCTTAAATATTTCTTTAACGTTCTGTAACTTACACTTCAAAAAACCACAAAGATCGGGGCACCTGGGTGGCTCAGTGGGTTAAAGCCTCTGCCTTCGGCTCAGGTCATGATCTCAGGGTCCTGGGATTGAGCCCTGCATCGGGCTCTCTGCTCAGCTGGGGGTCTGCTTCCCTTCCTCTCCCTGCCTGCCTCTCTGCCTGCTTGTGATCTCTGTCTGTCAAATAAATAAATAAAATCTTTGGGGGAAAAAAAACCGCAAAGATAAGGCAGCCATTTCAATACATAATTCTATAGGGTATTTAAAAACCCATCATGTTTCCTTGGAAAAAAAGCCCTGCAAAATGCATAAATTATGACAAGTTGAGCAACTTCCTAGAATGGAAACATTCAGAAGTGTTGCTAAAGAAAGATGAAAGAATATAAAATAAACAATGTGCAGAAATGAAAATTTGAGTGTTTCACTGAAAACAAAACACAAAAACATCTGCCTCTAGCTATATAATTTTTTAAAACTATAAAAAAAAAAAAAAGTGAAATCAGGGCACCTGGGTGGCTCAGTGGGTTAAGCATCTGCCTTCGGCTCAGGTCATGATCCCAGGGTTCTGGGATCATGTCCTGTGTCGGGCTTCTTGCTCGGTGGGGAGCCTGCTTCTTCCTCTCCCTGCTCTGCCTGCTGCTCCCCCTGCTTGTGCGCTCTCTCTCTCTCTCTCTAGCAAATAGATAAATAAGTAAGTCTTAAAAAAAAAAAAAGAAAAGAAAAGAAAGAAAAAAATCAAGCGTAATCACCATTTCAGACATGTCGTCGAGTGTTCGGCCTTTCATCTCATCAACCTCAGTCTTCAGTGCAGATACCCGTTCTAGCTCTTCCTGGGTGTAACTATACCCAGATATACCCTTTTTCTCTTCAATAGTTTGCTAAAAGTAAAGAATAAAAAGAGGTGTAAAAAATGGGGTCCACAAAATGGGTGACAAAACCTTGACAATTCTGTAAGAAGTGTACAGATTTAATGTATAATAATAAAATTATAAGTAAAATTAGTTTAGAATTATAAATAATAATTTTTATTGACAATAATTACATATCTTTATATGTTATAAACTTGCGTTAAATTTTACTTTGGTATCCTTGGGTGCATAGTATTTCTAATTTTAGGACTCAATAAATATTTGGTGACTGAATGAATTCTCAAGTGATCAATATATTTGCATTCACTCACCTATCCAATGTTTACTATATACCTAAGTGTGCTGAGCATAGTTTAAAGCACCAGATACACAGCAGTGAACAAAACAGGGTAAAAAAAAAGTCTTCCCTCACAGACCTTACTTCTAGTGAGAGTAAACAAGAAATCTGTAGACAAATAGAATACATAGAGTGTGAGGTGAGAGTGGGGTTGGAAATCTTAAATAACAGGGTGGTCAGGAAAGGTCTTTCTGAGATGACATCTGAGCAAAGCCCGAATGAAGTTAGGGAGCAAGTCCTACAGATATCCAGGGGCTCAGCAAGTACAAAAGACATGTCCTTTCCAAGAAATAGCTAAGAGACTGGGGGAGCTGAAAATGGAGTGAGATTGAGGTTGGGGGGGGTAGGGATCATGTAGGAGTCAGATGGTTTGCTGGAACAGTCTCAGTTAATGTCTACTGTCCTTTGCATTTTCAAAAGTGTCCTACTTTAGATGATAAATTATATGGTTACTTTATTTTTAGGCCAATGAAAGAGCTTAGGCTTATTTTAAATGAGATGGGAGGTTTGTTGGGTGGTTCAGAGTAAAGGAATTTTTAAATGGCCACTTTAACATCTGTGCTGAGATCAAACGATAGAGGGATGAAGGAAGCCAGTTAGAAGACTACTCAAATAATTCAGTTTACAGATAATGGTAGCATGAGTCAGATGGTGGTGGTAGAGGTAATGAAAAGTGGTCTGTTTTAAGGTAGAGCCAACAAAATATTAAGACAGATTAGATGTAGGTAGGGTGTGAGGAATACTGAGGGGTAAAGGATGACTAAAGTGTCTGGCCTATAGAACGGAGAGGATGGAGCTGCTGTTTGTTGAAATGAGAAAGACTCTGTAAGGCCAGGTTTGAGGGAGTAATGAAGATCAGAAATCTAGTTTTGGACATTTAAAAAATTTGAAATGTCCAGTAGATACTCAGTAAGAGGTCAAGATGTTATACATATAAGACTGGAATTTGAGGAGAAATCTAAGCTAGAGATACACAGTTGGGAACGGTCTTCATAAAGAAGGTCTTTAAATCCATGAGACAGGATAAGATAACCAAGGGAGTGAAAGAAGAAAAGAGATCTAACGGCTATGCCCAGGAACTCCAATTTTTAGATCTTAGATGAGAAGAAATCAGCCCCAGAGTAGGAATATAGGAGCGCTAGTAAGGGAGAAGAACAAGGATGAGGGAGTGATAACTATGTCAAACACTGCCAATAGGCCAAGTAGGAAAAAGACTACGACCTGATTGGACAGGGTTCAAAACAGGATGGAAGAACCAAAAGGAAAGAAAGAAAAAGAGAGAGAGAATGGAAGAAGAGTTGGAATTTGGGGCTGCCAATAAAATTGAGACTCCTAAGAAAGGAGTAGAGGGAACTATAGAGTATTAGCCCAAAATTCTAAATGCAATTTCCTCTTTGAGGATTACCAAACTCTAAGTTGTGCATAAGAGGGTAAGACTCCTAGCAACCAAGTGGAAATCAGTACATGGGTGACTAAAAAACTAGGCAAAGATTTTAGTATCTCATAGTACTAGGGAGACAGAGGTAGGAATTCAAGACTAGTCAAACTGTGTTTTTCCAGACTACCAGCTGAAACCCCAGAAAGGCTACTCCTAAGGAGTAAGGATCATAACCTAAGAGTAAGAGCTAGGTGCTAGGCGTAAGGACTATTTCCTGGGAGTAGAGGTTCTGCCCCAGGTATGAGGGCTGCATCTTAGGAATAAGAGAAAAATACCAGCTTTAGCAAAACTGGATCAAGATGATCTCTGAGAAAAAAAACGCCAAATGTTCTTTTAAGGAAGGAAGTGTTTTCAGAGCCTGGCATTCAATAAAAAGGTACTAGGTAAGCAAAGTAACATGTCTGAAAATCAAGAGAAAAAAAGACGGATAATAGAAACTGACACCCAGATGAATTTATCAGATAAATAAATTTCTTGGCTGAATAGGAACTCTATCACACCACCTCTTGGAAGATAGAAAGATAGAAAGGGTCGACAGCATACAACTGACTGACCGTGGGGTACAAAAAGGTGATTTTCTTGCCTAAAGATGAGACTAACTGTATGATGCAATTTGCATTCCAGAGTTCCTCAGGGATCAGACTGAAACTGGACTCCAGATGAATCCACTTTTCCTCACTGCTTCATTCTGATTCCTTCACTTCCTTTCTCCTAAAAGCACTCTCTGACTTAATCATGTGGAGAGCAGTAAGAATTCTTGTTTCAGGTTCTGCTTTCAGAGAACCTGACCGAACCATAAAAATGGGCTTCTAGAGTGGGATTTCTCACTGAATGAATGGAACCGAAGGGCCCATCACTGGTGATGGGGTGAATATAGCTAGTCCCATGCATGTTGTAGCAGCGCCATTGCTAAGACTTGCAGTGAACTGAGGCAGAGTATAAGCAGAGGGTGACTGTAGCAGTCATGAGAATGGACTCCTTTGGGAGCTCAGATCTCCTTTGGGAGACCCCACTGAAATGGACTTGACTGACAGGCGTAACTGCCGCCCCTCTGGATCCAGAGTCGTGTTCCTACTAAGCCTACGCTTCCCCCAGGTTGCTCCTAGCATGACTGAGCATGGCAATAGTACTAGTGCTGGCCTGTTTCTGCCTGACAGGGGACTCCTCTAGCGGATGACTGGCTCAGGAACTCCCCCTCATCCTCACCAAAACTTTCCTAAAACTGTGCTGCAGTCTGAGGCTCTTCCTACACAAACCTCCTTCTTTTTCTCTCCCTTCATAGTTGTCAGTCCTGCAGTAGGGCCTGAATGGTTTTCCCTGCCTCCTCTTGTTCCCTTCCTTTTATCTTTCACAGTATTTCTTCCAGCAAAGCTTTGGTACATCTAATCCCATCTTGGTGTCCGTTTCTTGAACTGTCACACGGATGCACTAGTTGGTACAAGTTGCTGGTATTTGGAAAGTATGCAGAAATAATAACTAAAGGGACAATGGAATTGGGGTGGCTATTGCTATGCTCCATGCATAGTTGAAGAGATAAAATGACAGCCTCAAATATATGAACCATTAATTTAAAGCAAAGTGATAAGGTCAGAGAACCTTCTTAGGAGCTTTAAAGAAACCCTAATTTCCTATGGCTGAAGGGCAGTGGAAGCTGAAAATGTTTTTGAGGTGACCAAGAAGAACACAATTACAACCTATCAATTTTGAAAGTAGTACCATTATGCACAGTGAATTTTCTATCTTAAGTTCCCTAGAAGCAAACAATATTCAACAGCATGAGACAGAAAGTTCATATGCCAGCTTAACCACAACTGGTTGAAACTTCATTCATATCCACCATACTGATGATAGCTGGTAAACCAGCATCCTGATGAAATAATTTCCCCGTGGGTGAAAGGAACAAAAATCCAATTCAAGAAAATTCTAAGGAACTGATGATGTCCACGATGAGATTTTGCTGTCAGAGGGACTATTCTGGGCTTAACTCTTTCCTGACAACTAAGGCACAAATACATAAGGAATAAGCCTGCAGTCAATCTTCCATATGGTACCTTTCCTAGATAATTCTTTTCAGAACTCCACGGAAGTAGTTGCTTAGAAATTTCTGCCCAGCAGGCCATGATAAAAATATTTTATAGTCACTCTCTTGGTATGATACTTTTTCTCATATTATTTAGCTAACCAAAGAAAAATCTACTTAGAATTCAACTTCTATCAGTTACCCCAAAGTCAGCACACATGAAAAAGTTAGTGTTTACAGCTACATTAAAAAATACACGAATCAGGGTGCAGCTGTGTGGCTCACTTTGTTAAGCATCTGACTCTTGGTTTTGGCTCAGGTCATCTCAGGGTCATGAGATCAAGCCCCACATCAGGTTCTGCGCTCAGTACAGAGTCTGCTTGAGATTCTTGCCCTCTCCCTCTGCCCCACCCCTGCCCATGCAGATGTGCGCTCTCTCTCTCTAAAATAAAATCTTTAAAATAAGTAAATAAATACATAAGCTTATATGATATCTCTGGAATTAATCAGAGAACATTAATAATTTTATGGTATTTTCAGTAAAAACAATGACCTCAGTATACACCTGTAACCCATAAACCCCTTGGCATTTATATTTCTAGCACCCCAAGATAATACTGTATTACCAGCTGATGTTGAATATTCTCATGACGTTGTTTAAGAAGTTCTTCTGTCCTCTGCAAGAGACCGAATTCAGCTTTAAATTCAGCTATTATTTGATGCTTCTTTTTGAAAACTGTACTCTTGCTTCGAAGTTTACTGACATATCGTTTGAACTGTAAAGAATACAACATATAACCTGATGAATAGAAAAGTCATTGCCAAATATATAGAACCTCAATGTATAAGAAAAATTTTATCGCCTCCTGTCCAAATTGGGTATCACAAGTATATAATAACAACTTAGTTTCATTAGAAAATTTGGAAAGACTAACTGCTCAATTAAAATATTTTGTGTAGATTTAAATTTTTGGACCCATCTAAATATTGTAAATCCTAACTTAAAAGCTATTTGTTTTGGGCTTTACAAATAAGGATTTAAAAAAGCAGAAACTCGGGGTGCCTGGGTGGCTCAGTGGGTTAAAGCCTCTGCCTTCGGCTCAGGTCAAGATCTCAGGATCCTGGGATCAAGCCCTGCATCGGGCTCTCTGATCAGCGGGGAGCCTGCTTCCTCCTCTCTCTCTCTGCCTGCCTCTCTGCCTACTTGTGATCTCTGTCTGTCAAATAAATAAATAAATCTTTAAAATAAAATAAAATAAAATAAAAAAGCAGAAATTCAACCCTATAAAAGTAAAAAGGTTAAAGAAGGAGGAGGAGAAGGAAGAGAAGGAGGAAGAGAAAAAGAAAAAGGAAACCAACTCTGGCTGTGATCTTATCGTGATATCTTTTACATATTGTACTATTTTGGTAGCACTGCTTCTACTGAGAGTAATACAGCCAACCAGAACAGTTAACACTTGAAGCTATTAGTTATCATTTAAGAAATGTACTGTGACTATATGCACTAAGAAGCATCTGAGACATTGGGATGAAACTCATCCCAAACCTTAAAAAGCTAAGAATATTCTAAATTAGTGGGAGCTTACAGTTGCTTAATTCAGCTATTTACCAACTAATGATATAAAGTTAAAACTACTCTAGGGGCGCCTGAGTGGTTCAGTGGGTTAAGGCCTCTGCCTTCGGCTCAGGTCATGATCCCGGGGTCCTGGGATTGAGCCCCGCATTGGGCTCTCTGCTCAGCAGGGAGCCTGCTTTCCTTCCTCTCTCTCTGCCTGCCTCTCTGCCTACTTGTGATCTTTGTCAGTCAAATAAATAAATAAAATCTTAAAAAAAAAAGTTATAACTACTCTAATGGAAAGACCCCACTATTAACCAATACCAACTATAGTCTGGAAAAGCATATAAAATGAATAGGAATCAAAGGTATTCATTCGATAAACAGTACTTACTAACTATTATGTACTAGGCACTGTGCCAGACACAGAAAATACAACTCTAAACAAGATACTCAGGAGACTTGTCCTCACCAAGCTTAAGGAAATAGTGGCAAAAACAAACACTGAACTGATGTTTACAATGATGGTGAACATTATGAAGAAGTAAAATGTTCCTGAGAATAAATAATAGGAGTTTAACCTGGGTTGGGAGGAAGGCAGGAAAGGTGGGTTTTGGGATTTAGAGGAGGTGGATTATGGCAAGCTTCTCAAAATAATTACGTATAAGCCAAGACTGAAGAAGTAAGAGTGTGTTGGAGGAAGGAGGAAGTGGCAAAGAATAACATTCCAGGTAGAGGAAACAGAAGGTGTAAAGATCCTGGCTCATTAAAAGTATTGCTTGATAGAAGAAGCAAATGCCAGAAGCAAATGTGAGAAATTTTATGGTATTTCTGAAACAGAACATAATACTTTAAAAAAAAAATCCTTCCTCTTATGTATCATTGTACTAGTAATTTTCAGATTTTTAAAAACTACATTAAATAATTTTTCTTCCTGCTTTTCCTTTTATTAACTACATTATAAAGAACATTTCCAAGTAAGGATTTGACCTATTATTTTTTTAAAAGATTTTATTTATTTATTTGACAGGCAGAGATCACAAGCAGGCAGAGAGAGAGAGAGGAGGAAGCAGGCTTCCTGCTGAACAGAGAGCCCGACGTGAGGCTTGATCCCAGGACCCTGGGATCATGACCTGAGCCGAAGGCAGAGGCTTTAACCCACTGAGCCACCCAGGCTCCCCTGGCTTATTATTATTATTATTTTTTTTAAAGATTCTATTTATTTATTTATTTTTTTGACAGAGATTACAAGTAGGCAGAAAGGCAGGCAGAGAGAGGAGGAAGCGGGCTCCCCACTAAGCAGAGAGCCTGATGTGGAGCTCAATCCCAGGACCCTGAGATCATGACCTGAGATGAAGGCAGGGGCTTGAACCCACTGAGCCACCCAGGTGCCCCCCTGGCCTATCATTTTTAAGCACATTACTTCAAAACAAATA
Organism: Lontra canadensis; assembly: GCF_010015895.1. Classification (NCBI taxonomy): domain Eukaryota; kingdom Metazoa; phylum Chordata; class Mammalia; order Carnivora; family Mustelidae; genus Lontra; species Lontra canadensis. The sequence goes on from NW_022631052.1 coordinate 8,589,069, forward strand.
AAGTTTCCATTTTACCTAATACAAGGTAATTTTTTTGAAATTTTTATTTTTAAAGATTTTATTTATTTATTTTAGAGAGAGAAAGTGTGAGCAGGGGAAGGATAAAAGAAGGAGGGAGAGGGAGAAAGAGTCTCAAACAGACTCTGTGCTGAGCATGGAACCTGATGTGGGGCTTGATCTCATGACCCCAAAATCATGACCTGAGACAAAATCAAGAGTCAGATGCTTTAACGAACTAAGCCACCCAGACACCCCATTACTTTTATTATTTATAAAATAATTTATAACTCTTCTCAAGTTAGCCTTTAAAAGGACTGGGTATTAAAAAGGCTAAGATGCTCAAAGAAATACCTTGGAGGGGAGTCTGGATGGCTCAATAGGTTAAGTGACCAACTCCTGATTTTAGCTAAGTTCATGATCTCAGGGTCATGAGTTCAAGCGCCATGACAGGCTCTGTGCTGGGCGTGGAGACAGCTTAAGATTTTCTCTCTCAGGGGTGCCTGAGTGGCTCAGTCATTTAGCATCTGCCTTCGGCTCAGGTCATGATCCCAGGGTCCTGGGATCAAGCCCCACATCGGGCTCCCTGCTCAGTGGGAAGCCTGCTATGCCCTCTCCCACTCCCCTCACTTGTGTTCCCTCTCTCTCTGTCTCTCTCTGTGTCAAATAAATAAACAACATCTTTAAAAAAAAAAGATTTTCTCTCTCACTATCCCTCTGTCCCTCCCCCTCTAAATAATAATAATAAGGTAATTAACATATAACTGAAATTTTGGAAAACAGGAAAAATTCACTCAAAGCCACTATTCCAGTGCAAGTTCTACTACCATGTTGCTATTTTTCCTTCTAATTTTTAAGGCTAACCATAAGGCCAATAATTCTAAATTGTAAGGTAGTAAATAGGGAGCACAGCATTTCTAAAATTTAGTAGGAGGGACTCCTGGATGGCTCAGTTTGTTAAGCAGCTGCTTTCGGCTCAGGTCATGATCCCAGGGTCCTGGGATCGAGTCCCACATCTGGCTCCTGACTCAGCAGAGAGCCTGCTTCTCCCTCCCACTCTGCCTGCTGCTCTCCCTGCTTGTACTCTCCCTCTCTGTTAAATGAATAAATAAAACCTTAAAAACAATTCTTAAAAAAAATAAATAAATAAATAAAATAAAATAAGATTTAGTAGGAGATTTTTTTTCCTTAAAGACTTGATTGATTTTTCAGTAAAAAGTCCTCAACAATAGTAAGATTAAAAATTCTTCCCATAAAAATAACCATCTAGGGGCGCCTGGGTGGCTCAGTGGGTTAAGCCGCTGCCTTCGGCTCAGGTCATGATCTCAGGGTCCTGGGATCGAGTCCCGCATCGGGCTCTCTGCTCATCAGGGAGCCTGCTTCCCTCTCTCTCTCTGCCTGCCTCTCTGTCTACTTGTGATCTCTGTCTGTCAAATAAATAAATAAAATCTTTAAAAAAAAATAACCATCTAATTCCTAGTTTAGACATCTTTTAAAACTTGACTAAAACTTTGAAAGAAATGAAGAAGCTACTGTGTTTTCATAGAAGGAAGTTCAAAATATTTTTCTACCCATGATTAACCTAGTTTTAATAGTAACAAATCCAGCCCACACACAGCAAATTATCAGTGGCTGGATTACAGGAATAGTTTAAAAATTTAAGTCATACCAATGTACCTAGAGTCCAATAACCTGCAATTTTTCCTTTTAAAGAATAAATGTGTAAGCCTGACATAACCACAGACTCAGGATCCCTAGAGTAACTATATGTTCTATTAAAAGTGTCCTGGGCAAAGTGCCCAAAGTGAAATCAACCCTGTTCATCTGCTATCTTCTGTATTATCTAGGCCAATTTTTCCCTTTTTTATCTTGCTGTGCTCCAGAATTATTTTTAAAAGCTAAAACCTATAAATATTTTTGGTGGAAGAACAAACCCACCAATTACTCAATATGCTCTATGATAATTGGTTATTATTTGACATTCACAGGACAAACTACCTAAGGGAAGGGTAGTTTCGGCCAGATTAATGATGGTTATATACAATTAAACAATAGGCGGCCATCAAAGTACTCTAAGGAATCCACTACTCTGGAAGAATTAGAGGCAAGAAAACACATTATCAAATGTTTTTCCTCCACTAGAAGTTTCTTTTCACAATCATTTGGATTTTAGGTAATTTATGAATTTTCAAGTTAATAAAAAAGGATGAATATATTGAACTTAAAACATCAAAAACATATTTTTAAAAAAGATTTCTTATTTATTTATTTGACAGAGAGAGAGAGAGAGAGGCAGTGAGAGAGGGCACACAAACAGGGGGAGTGGGAGAGGGAGAAGCAGGTTTCCCACCAAACAGGGAGCCCGACGTGGGGCTTGATCCCAGGACCAAGCAGAAGGCAGATGCTTAACGAATGAGCCACTCAAGCGCCCCCAGAAACGTTTTTAGCGATTTCTATAGGACATACTTCAAGAAATGGTCAGAAAGAAATAAGGTTTTGATATAGCTTGTCAAACTGCCCTTCAAAGGCTATTTATAGTACTTTTAATAATTGTCAACTTGATAATTAAAATAGTATTTTACTTTTTATTTGCATTTCTTTATTAAGGAAATGTACTTTTTTGGTCATGTTCATTACTAATCTGGGGAAACTTAAAAAAACAATTTGCCTATCTCTGGCCCACTTTTTTTTTTTTAAGATTATTTATTTATTTTTTTGACACAGAGAGAGAGAGAGCACAAGTAGGCAGAGCAGCAGGCAGGGGGAGAGGGAGAAGCAGGCTCCCTGCCGAGCAGGGAGCCCGATGCAGGGCTCAATCCCAGGACCCTGGGACCACGACCCAAGCCAAAGGCAGACGCTCAACCAACTGAGCCACCCAGGCGCCCCTCTGGCCCACTTTTTAATTGGAGCTTTTAATTTCTCCTATGGCTCTGTAACAGGGATTCTCAAACTATTTGGTCTCAGGAACACTTTATGTATTTTTAGAATTATTAAAGCTCTCAAAGGGATTTTGTTTATGTAGACTGCTGCTGTGGCTAATCTGAGGGAAAAGAATACAATTTCAACTAACGGACCCCTCACTTCATAATACATAAAAATCAATTCCAACTGGATTGCAGACTTAAATGTGAAAGACAAAACTAAATACCTTTTAGAATATAAGAAAATATCGCCATACCTTTGAGATAGGAAAGGATTTCTTAAACAAAACACAAAAAGCACAACTGAAAATAGATAATCAATAAACTTAACAGCTAAAATCAATAACTTTTGTTCATCAAAATATGTATTAAGAGATCAGGAATATAAATCACAAGTTGAGAGAGCATATTTGTAACACATTAGACCAATAAAGGATTTGTATCCAAAATACATAAATTAAACCCATAAATCAATAAATCAAAGGCAAATAATCCAATAGAAAAATGGATATAAAAAAAGAAAGAAAAATGGATAAAATACTTGAATAGTCACTTTGCTGAAGAGAAATCCAAGAAAGCCAATAAGCATATTAAAAGATGCTCAGCCTCATTTGTAATCAGTAATACAAATTAAAACCACAGTAAAATATTATTTTAACATCCAGCCAACTGGCAAAAAGAAGTCCTTCAATACTAAGTGTTGGTGAAGATATGGAGGAAGTGGAACACCTGTATACCACTGGGAGTGGAGGATTTATGAACTTAAAATTAACCATTTTGAAAAGTAAATATACATTAAATAATCAATATAGAGGGTCCCAAATCTAACCAATGAGTTCCAGAAGAACAGAATTTTTTTTTAAGATTTTATTTATTTATTTGACAGACAGAGATCACAAGTAGGCAGAGAGGCAGGCGGGGGGGGGGGGGGGGCGTGGTGTGGAAAGCAGGCTCCCTGCTGAGCAGAGAGTACAATGTGGGGCTCTATCCCAGGACCCTGGAATCATGACCTGAGCTGAAGGCAGAGGATTTAACCCACTGAGCCACGCAGGCACCCCAGAACAGATTTTTTTAAAAAAGATTTTATTTATTTGACAGAGAGAAAGAGAGAGAGCGCAAAAGCGGGGGAAGTGGGAGGCAGAGGGAGAGGTAGAAGCAGGATCCCCTATGAGCAGAAAGCCAAACTCAGGGCTCAAAACCAGGACCCTGGGATCATGACCTGAACTGAAGGCAGAGACCTACCAACTAAGCTACCCAGGCACCCCCAGAATTTTTTTTAAAGAGTAGAAATAATACAAGAAAAATTTCCAGAACTGAAGGATATAAAATAAGATTCCAAACTGAAAGGACCACTAGAATTCCCAGCTCAATGAAAGATGAAAAGATTATTTAAGCCCATAACCTTAAAAATTTAGAAAATCAGAGGTATGAACTATGAAAGACTGTGGACTCTGAGAAACGAACAGGGTTTTAGAGGGGTTGGGTGAGCCTGGTGGTGGGTATTAAGGAGGGCATGTATTGCATGGAGCACTGGGTGTGGTGCATAAACAATGAATATTAGAACACTGAAAAATTAAATTAAAAGAAAAAAACAAAACAAAACAAAAAGGGGCTTTACTGTCAGGGGCAGAAGGGAAGGAAAGGAGGGGCCAGAAGTCAGGGCCAGGCAATTGGGCCATGGTCACAAGGGGTTTGGGTTTAATTTCATATTTCTCATTCAAAACAAACCAACTACTTGCCAAAAAAATTGCATGTCTTTCCTATTTTGTATGTGTGTATATGAGAAAGAATAAAGAACAGTGAGAAAGAATTAAAAAAAAAAAAAAGAAAAAGAAAATCAGAGGTAAAGAGAGAATCCCAAAAGTTTCGAGAAGAGGTAAAATAACAATAATAACAATAAAAGGTTGCATCGAAGGACTAGAAATTAAAACAGCCTCAGACAGCAACACTGAATACTTGAAGGCAATAGAACAATGTCTTCAAAATTCTCAGGGAAAAAGATTTCCAACCAGAATTTATCACTCGGTCAAACTATCAATCATGTATGAAATGGAGTAAAGACAAGATGTAATTAAGACAGATGGAATAGGGGCACCTGGGTGGCTCAGTGGGTTAAGCCTCTGCCTTCTGCTCAGGTGATGATCTCAGGGTCCTGGGATTGAGCCCCACATCGGGCTCTCTGCTCAGCAGGGAGCCTGCTTCTCCCTCTCTGCCTGCCTCTCTGCCTACTTGTGATTTCTCTCTCTGTCAAATAAATAAAATAAAATCTTAAAAAAAAAAAGACAGATGGAATAAAGACAGTTTTACCCAAGCAAGATTCTAAAAAATGTACCTTCCAAATCTTTCTTTTTCAGGTACATTCTCTATTACAACCAGGAAATAAACTAAGAAAGAGAAGACTTGGGAGATGTGGAAAGCAAGGGATCCAAAATAGGAAAATGGTTAAAAGAAATTCCCAGGATGATGAAATATGAAGCCCTAGATTACAGTTTACAGCAAGCCTACAGTTCACAATAAGTCTAGATATAAATCTTCTGACTGGAACAGAAGAATGAATGAGAGGGACTTCAAAGAGACTACACCTAAGGCTTATAAAATATAATTAAAAGATTACTGTGTTTGAGCATATGCCATATTAAGATAAATTGTACAGTTCTATCAGAAGGTCTGGAGCTGAGAGGGTGATACATACATGAAAAAACTAACCAAACAAAAACAAAACAATGAGGTCAGTATTAATTTTTTTTAAAGTGTATGAGAAAGGATATGTAATTATAGTATACTATGTGGCTCAGCTGTAAACTGTATTTCTACAATTATCATAATGAATATAATAAGTAACGATTTAACCAAAAATTGTAGTTACATTGGGAGGCTCTAACGAATGGAAGGATGGGTATGGAGGTAGACAGGGAATGGAAAGTGTACGGCTAAATCCTCATTTCCTGTGGTAGTATATCCAAAATTTAAAAAAAAAATTAAGTTTCAGTACAAACATGTTATTTAGAAATGCAAAAGTAAATACTACAAGAAACAAACAAAGGCATTAAGAGTGATTGCCTCAAGGAAACATGACTTGGGAATGTGAAAGGGGATCATCATTTTCATTATAAGCTTTGTAGTACTGTTTTACTTTTTAAATTACATATTTATATCATTCTAAAAAAAGTGTAATTAAATTATAAATACAACCCACTTCAAAGAGGGCCCATCACCAACAAAAACCTAACAGCGGATAGATTTTATTTTGAATAGACTTTTGAGTATTAAAAATTAAATTTACTCATAATTTCATGTTATAACAATTTATATGAGCAAAAAGTCACAAATAATTTCATGTAGAACTTAATCATTAACGTCTTAGGAGTAGTACAACAAGGTCACAGAAGCAGTTCAGAGAGGTGTTAAGATCATGGAGTCGGAAAAATGTCATTTCAAATCCTGGCTCTACCACTTGAGACCTCAGGCAATTACTGTTTTGTCTTTATATAACCAATTCAACTGAAATTTTAAAAAAAGGAGGTAACAATACTTATCTTCGAGTGATATGAAAATATATGTAAGGCAATTAGCACAATGCCTAGTGTAGCATTCAATAAATAGGAGCTATCGTTATAATTAATTATGCCACAATGGTTTAATAAAATAAAGCAAATTATTGACATCTACAATTATTAAGAACCATAATTGCCACCCTAGAGTAGCCAATCTTTTTCTTTAAGATTTTATTTATTCATTTGACAGAGAGAGAGAGATCACAAGTAGGCAGAGAGGCAGCAGAGAGAAAGGGAGGGAAGCAGGCTCCCTGCTGAGCAGACAGCCCGTTGCGGGGGGGCTCAATCCCAGGGCCCTGAGATCATGACCTGAGCCGAAGGCAGAGGCTTTAACCCACTGAGCCACCCAGGTGCCCCTATAGTAGCCAATTCTTGAAGATAATTTATTACAATGTAAAGAGCTTTTAGAACCTCTGAAGATCAAACCATACAATGTTACCATTAAAAAATGAATGCTTATTTGTCTAAAATAAAACTGGTAGTTTTTAAATAAAATCTATAAAATATACTAAAATTCTATAAAAATCAAATAATGGGTAGTGATTAATAATGTCTGTCATTCTGTTTGAATATAGTGAAGGAGTACCTAGAAAATAAGAGATGATTAATGTTTCTTCTAAATAGTAAAGAAGAAAGCAATGTCAAGTAATTAGACTAAGCAGAAAAGTAAAAATCTAGGTGTGATGGATGCTCCTGAGAACGAAAATAGAATAATTACTACTGTAAGCAATTACAAATCGATACACTCTCAGTACAACTATGTAAAATTTTATATATATATAAATATATGTAAATATAACATATAAATATATGTAAATATAACATAAAATATATGTAAATATAACATATATTTATATATGCACGTCAAGACTGGGAGAGAACTAAGAAATTAAAATAGCTGTTGTATAGGGCAGATAAAGAGTTATGAATGAATTGTGGGGGACTTATTTTTTAAATACTTAATTTTAAAAATAATTTTTAATGAATTTTTAAATTTATTATTATTATTTTTAATAAACATATAATGTATTTTTATCCCCAGGGGTACAGGTCTGTGAATCGCTAGGTTTACACACTTCACAGCACTCATCATAGCACATACCCTCCCCAATGTTCATATCCCTAAAAATAACTTTTAAAGGAACTCTGGCATAGGCAATAAGCAACAAATTCTTGGAACATCAAGGAAAAGCTTTCTATAGTGCACTATAGCAGGCTAATAAAGCAAATTTGTCATTACAGTGAACTACAAAGCTTGCCACTGTGCAGCAAGGTCCATTATAGCAACTATTACTAATCATTTGGACCAATATATATTTGTAACCTAAATCTGACATTTATGAAAGAACAGCCATCACTTTAAATGCTGAGATCAATAAGATTAAAGCTTTATAGAGCTAGCTTCTAGCTTCAGGGCTAATTTTACAGATTTCTTTGTGATCCAAATGGAATTTGCCAGATGTTCTTTCTCTTTTTATCCATTTAATATCTTTTAGAACCTTTACTAGTAATGATCTAAATCTGGGCTAGCTTTTTAAATGGACAAGCAGCTTATTTCCTTAAGTATGTAACCATTTACAAATGCTTTTCAAGGGACGCCTGGGTGGCTCAGTTGGTTGGACGACTGCCTTCGGCTCAGGTCATGATCCCGGAGTCCCGGGATCGAGTCCCGCATCGGGCTCCCGGCTCCATGGGGAGTCTGCTTCTCCCTCTGACCTTCTCCTCGCTCATGCTCTCTCTCACTGTCTCGCTCTCAAATAAATAAATAAAATCTTTAAAAAAAAAAAAATGCTTTTCAAGCTTATCTGGAACTCAAAAGCATTATTAGATTCCAGGCATCATTCTGAATATTTATGCAGAAATAAGCATCTCTTTGCTCCTGCTGCAAATTTTCCACCTCAGTATCTGGCATGAAAACTCTTTCCACAGTGACTAGCTATGAGGACCTTAGAAAACAACCATAAAATAGATACTTTATATTGTCAAGAACTACAAACATCTGTTCTTTTGAAAAAGCACTATTTCCCTTTTACAGGGAAGGAAACCCATAGAGAAATCAGTACAACCTACCAAATTTCAGCAAGTTGGAAAAACTGCACTAGAGTGAGTATTTCTGTCCTCAAATCCTGTTAGTCCAATATGCATGCTATTTTCCATTTCTTAATTAAATCACATTTTTGTCAGTTACTTCATCAAATGATTTTTTTAAGCATGGAAAACTACAGAAAAAGGCCCAAGAGAATCAGGTGTCACATAAGATAACACCAACTGTTCAAGAGTAGCATGAATATGTCCAATGACCACGATTTTTTTCACCCATTTGTGAGTGTCTTCTATTCTGTCTTAATTCAGACTTGTAGAAAACCCAAAGAGGCTGTCTTTTCATGTTATGCTCCAATAAATCATTTGGATTCCCTGAAGTCTGGCCTTAGATATTTGTTTTAAGGCAAAAAAAAAAAAAGTTTCAAAGCAACCTTTGTTTTCTGTTAAAATGATAGTCTTCAAATGACCCATCATAACTAGCGCCAACATAGACATGCATACAAATACTATTCCAATATTTTGCAACCTGTATTAGGTTTTTTTTTTTTTTTTAAGATTTTATTTATTTATTTGACAGACAGAGATCACAGGTAGGCAGAGAGGCAGGCAGAGAGAGAGGAAGGGAGGCAGGCTCCCCACCAAGCAGAGAGCCCGATGCGGGGCTTGATCCCAGGACTCGGAGATCATGACCTGAGCTGAAGGCAGAGGCTTTAACCCACTGAGCCACCCAGGCGCCCCCTGTATTAGGTTTTTAACTTTAAGTCAGAAAATTTGGGGGCACCTGGGTGGCTCAGTTGGTTAAGCATCTGACTCTTGATTTTGGCTCAGGTCCTGATCTCAGGGTCCAAAGATCAAGCCCCCTGCTGGGCTTTACACTCAGAGTGGACCTGCTTGAGATTCTCTCCTCCCTCTGCCTCTGCCCCTCCCCTCTGTGCTCACTTGCACTCTCTCAAGTAAGTAGATCTTTTAAAAAAATTTAAAATTAAATTAGAAAATTTTACCAATCCAAGCATAAGCAATATAATTACCTATAAATGGTAGTAGGTAGTTAATTCCTAATTCTTTTGCAAAAGTCTATAATAAGCAATATGATATATGCTGGTAGAAATCTGTCTTAAATGAAACTTGTGGCATAGGAACATCCATCTGTGAAACACAGTTAATCATACCATCTAAGGTCTCTGTGCTTCTATTATAAATCAAATTACCACCACAAAGCTGTTACTATATTAGAGATAATGGATTTTTCAACTGCTGTCCAAGCAGTTAACTCTCAAAACGTTTTGCTATGAAAAGTTTTTAAATTTGGGGTTGCAACTGTGACATTACCTAGATTGCATGCATAATACACTGTTTCTATGACAGTGAATTGAGCCAAATTTATTTGATTCTGTTTTGTTCCATCTCTTGGGAAATTTTAGGGGCCTCGGGTCCTGCTATGAACTCTAAAGAGTGTAACATGATTTGAAAGGTTCTAAAAATATCACAGGTTTGCCTGGGCTCACTGAGAAGGGTGGATGATTCAATTACAAGTGTCAAAATTTGATTCCTGATTTTTCGGGATCTGACAGCTGCAACAAACCTTGCCAGGATTCCCTTATCTTCCCTGTGCTTCTCTTTGAAGTATTTAAAGAAGATTTCATAATCTTTGCGATTTAGCTCTAGGATTTCTATCGGTAGCTGTAGAATGAATTGGTGGGATCTTTCTAAAGCTTCTTATAAACACTATTTGACCAAGCACATTTTTAAAGCAGTCATAACTACAAAACAGGGGAGCCTCTTATAATGGTTAGGGAACTAAACACAGTGGACTCTATACTCATACACTACCAACCAGGAGTGAACTTTCAATGCATGGAGTGCCAAGAGAACCTTAACCAGAGGTTCATCTGTTGCTATAAAAAAGTTCAGACCCTGGGGTGCCTGGGTGGCTCAGTCAGTTGAGTGACTGCCTCTTGGTTTTGGATCAGGTCGTGGTCTCATGGGTGATGGGATAGAGCCCCGCATAAGGCTCCATGCTTGGGAGGGAGTCTACTTGAAATTTTCTTCCTCTGTCCCTCCCCTAGCCACTCTAAAATATATAAATAAATCTTAAAAAAAAAAAGCTCAGAACCAAAAGGCATGTATTTATTTGAACGACAACTCTAGGAAGGGTACCAGAACTGCATCATTAGGACTCATTTTTTTGTTTGATTTTTCAAATAATTAAAGCAGAGATTCAGAGATATCAAGATGACTAAGATGGGGGGCGCCTGGGTGGCTCAGTGGGTTAAGCCTCTGCCTTCGGCTCAGGTCATGATCTCAGGGTTCTGGGATCAAGCCCCGCATCGGGCTTTCTGCTCTCTAGTGAGCCTGCTTCCTCCTCTCTCTGCCTGCCTCTCTGCCTGCTTGTGATCTCTCTCTCTCTCTGTCAAATAAATAAATAAAATCTTTTAAGATGACTAAGATGGGAAAGATCAGTAGCTATATGGGACTACTATAAGAGAGAAAGACTCTCTTCTTTGCTCTTCCATTAAGAGAGATAGTCATCACACTCAAATTGCCTCCTATGAAATAGCAAAATTTGTACTTACCAAAGAATTAACGGAGGCTAACAGATTAGATGGCAAATCTAGGTTTGTGGTCAGGTATCTAAAAACAACTTATCTGAGACAACTGGGTGGCTCAGTCGGTTAAGCATCTGCCTTCGGCTCAGGTCATGATCCCAGAGTCCTGGGATCAAGTCCCGAATTGTGCTCCTTGCTCAGTGGGAAGCCTGCTTCTCCCTCTTCCTGCCACACACACTCCTCTCTCTCTCTCCCTCTTCCTAATAAATAAATAAAATCTTTTAAAAAATTACTGGGTGATGGACACTGGGGAGGGTATGTGCTATGGTTAGTGCTGTGAATTATAATAATACATTATTCAGAGGTACGGACCTGTACCTCTGAAACAAATAATACATTATATGTTAATAAAAAATATTTAAAATAAAAGATAAAAATAACTTTATAGAATGAAATATACAACTACAGTTAAGACAAAGAGTTAATATAAATAATTTTTCCTATCAACTGAAGCCTACAAAGAAGTGCCAAGACATTTTTAATATTATCACTTTTCTGATGAAAACCTACATATACCTAGATTACATTGTATACTTTCAGATTTCCACACATTTACTAAGTGCCTGTTACATGCCGGCTATTAAGTAAATGATGGTGAACAAGAGATAAGCTCCTGACACCGTGCAGTTTACTGCTTTCTTCAGGGAAGCAGAAACTGAACAAGTGATCTTAAGGGTGTTAAATGTTACAACACACAGGAATAGAGTGCTATGGGAGTACATTTCAGGGTCATGGGGTGAGCTAGGGAAACAATAACAGGGTATTATTCTGGAAGACATGCTCCTTAGTTAAGTTCATCACATTATCTTAAAAAAAAAAAAAATCATACTGAGGGGCGCCTGGGTGGCTCAGTGGGTTAAGGCCTCTGCCTTCGGCTCAGGTCATGATCCCAGGGTCCTGGGATGGAGCCCCACATAGGGCTCTCTGCTCAGTGGGAAACCTGCTTCCCCCCGCTTTCGCTCTCTACTTGTGATCTCTGTCTGTCAAATAAATAAATAAAATCTTAAAAAAAAATCATACTGACTATAGCAACCTTTTATTAACAACTCAGAGTCAAATGTATAACCATTAATTATTATAGTTTGCTATAATTCTGTATTTCTGTCTCTTCTCACACTGAATCCTCCATAAGTTAGATAATTCAATGCAAACATTTCAAAAGCACTCCAAATTATGGAAAAACTAAGGTCACTTATTTTAATACTTAAAATCCTGTCCAAATGATTCAAATTATCATAACTTGGAATAACTGCAATAATTTGTATTTAGAAAGTCCTAAGAGAAAACCACATGAGGATTCTAACTTAGGAGGGAAATTTGGGGGTTTTATGGTAATTCTGGGTTTGACTTTTGAAGAATTGTCATACTGTTTTCCACACCAGTTACACCACTTTATAGACAAGGAAGCTGGGCACAGAGCAGTTGGGTAATACGTTGAGGCTGAGGAGCTGATGGTGGCTGAGCAGAGCTCTGCACACAGGTGTTCTGGCTCCAGAGCTGATTCCTTTAACCTCTACAGAAGTCTCTTAACCTCCTCATTTACTGACATGGAAAAATCTCCAAGGCATTTTATTAAAAACAAGTTGTACAATACACAAAGTATAAAACTATTTATATTTTTAAAAACCCACAAAACAGTATTATCCAGGTCTATCTTTAGAGAAAGGACTGAAAGGATACACAAAACTGGAAGCAGCAGTTTCTCTCTGGTAAAGGGACTGAAGGACTTGGCAGGTAATCAAGGAAGACTTTTACTTTATCTGTGTTGTTTGATTTTCATACCACAAGAATGTATTCAAGTATTATTTGTATAAACAGATTTTTTTTTAAGATTAAAAAAGTTCCATGGGACGCCTGGGTGGCTCAGTTGGTTGGACGACTGCCTTCGGCTCAGGTCATGACCCCGGAGTCCCGGGATCGAGTCCCGCATCGGGCTCCCAGCTCCACGGGGAGTCTGCTTCTCTCTCTGACCTTCTCCTCGCTCATGCTCTCTCTCACTGTGTCTCTCTCAAATAAATAAATAAAATATTAAAAAAAAAAAAAAGTTCCAAAACATTGATCCAGTCCAATCTTTTTTCCTACTAAATGCACACTTCTAAAATGTCCCTCATCCAGCTTCTGTCATAATATTTTTAAAAAGTTTTTTTTAAATATATTTATTTGACAGACAGAGATCACCAGTAGGCAGAGAGGCAGGGGGGGTGGGGGGGAAGCAGGCTCCCTGCTGAGCAGAGAGCCCGATGCAGGGCTCGATCCCAGGACCCTGGGATCGTGACCTGAGCCGAAGGCAGAGGCCTTAACCCACTGAGCCACCCAGGTGCCCCCCGTCATAAAATTTAAAACAATGGAGCACTCTACTTTACCAGCAGCAGCCTGCTTCACCACTGAAGAAAGCTTAAGTTGTAGAACTTTTTCCTTATAGTCAATCAAATATTTTTCTCACCACTGGTCCTAATTCTGCCTTCTGTCAAACAAGAAGCAGACTAATCCATCTGTGTCAGGGGTCCCCAAGACCATCCTGAGGTTCAGTAATCTGCTAAGAGGACTCACAGAACTCAGCATATAGTCATACTCTTGGCAATGCTTTATTACAGTGAAAACATACAAGCAAAACCAGCGAAGGGAAAAGGCACAGGGGTTGAAATCCAGAGGAAATCAGGGGCAAGCTTCCAAGAGTCTTCTCCCTTAATTCCTCCAGCAATGAGTTACAAGACTATGCGCGAAATGCTGCCAACCAGGTAAGTTCATTAGAGACTCAGCACCCAGACATTTGGTTGGTCATGGAGGCATACTCTCTGCCCAGCCCTTACCAAAAGTCCAAGGTCTGAGAAGCAAAGCAGGTGTTCAACATAAACCACATTCTTTGTATACACAGTTAAGACAGAGTGAGCAATTCTTTTCAGGGAATGGTGGGAATCTTTCTAAATTCCAAGTTCCTAGATGCTAGCCAAGGGCCAACTTTGCAAACAAGATTTTCTAAGAAGAGCAGTTTCAGGTCTGAACCTTAATGAACTCTTTTTTATGCACACAATCCTCTCCATAATCCCTTTGAAATTTAAATGCAATTCTATTATGCTTTTTTTTTGGTTCTCAGTCAATTCCTTCTATGAAAATTGCCAGATTTTTCATGCATTTTGGTCATCTTCAACTGGACTCTGCCTTGACTATGTCCTTCTTAAAACATAAAAATGTAAAATAGTATTCCAGGCATAATTTCACCATAAATAGGATATTACATTTCTATTAGTGGAGTATAATAATTTGTTTTCTAATGCTGCATTACTCATGGGTGGTGTGTTGAGGTGGCAGGCAAAACTCAAATTCTACAACATTGTGTTCATTATCCTGTTAATTGCATTTTATTTCAGCACAATGCTCCTGCCTCCCAAGATGACTTTGAACCCTAATTCTATTATCTCTCTCAGGCTGACTATTCCTTCTAGCCTCCTGTCATGCAAAAATTATTAAGGGTTCTGGAGAGAGACCACCTCAATTCAAATCATGATACTACTATTTACTAGCCATGTGATCTTGGGTAAGTTAGCCAAATCCTCTGTGTGCCTCAGTTCCCATATCTGTAAAAACTAGGAATAATGATCATAACTATCTCTTAGAGTTGTTCAATGAAATAAACGAGATAATATATATAATAAGCCTAGGATGCTGTCTGGCACATTGTAACTGCCTAATAACCATTAACAATTAATCTTAAAATTATTGATAAGAATAATAAATAGGTTGGTATCAAGGACAAAGCTCCATGGCAATTTTGGGTAACTTCTCTCACATATGAGAGCATTCAAAATTCTTTGAGAATATCATTCAAAATTCTTTTGAGAATATCGATTCAGCTAGATTTATACTCAGGTTTTTAAATAATTAATTAATTAATTTGACAGAGAGAGAGAGAGAGAGAGAACAAGCCAGGGGAGCAGCAGAGGGAGAGGGAGAAGCAGGCTCCCCCCTGAGCAGGAAGCCCAATGTGGGGCTCAATCCTGGGCTCGATTCCAAAACCCTGGGATCATGACCTGAGCCAAAGGCTCAGTCACTTAACTGACTAAGCCACCCAGGCATCCCTATACTTATTACATACTAAAATCCAATCTAAAAAACCTCAAGATATAAAAGACATTCATTATCATCAATTTTTAGTTATGTTAAGAGCCTAGAGTCTCTAAATTTAACCTTCTTATCACCTACCAAATACTGTGTGAAGAGAAAGAAATCAAGATAGACTAGACTGGTAAGAAAACCTTTACCACTAAGAAGATAATTTCAACAGTTCAAGAAATTCCTACCCATGTCAGAAGTCTGGCACAATAAGAGATAAACACATTCCAGTCCTACTGCTGTAATTAAGCAAGGAAATACAATGAAAATGAAATGTTCAAATGATAACAAAAGTATAATGAAAAAGAAGAGCATTTTTAGACACTTCATCTTTTATTAATAAGAAACATCCAGGGAATACTAATGAAAAAGTCTAGGGAGGAACAAATGCCTGTAGCACTTGTCATCTGCAAACAGAAGAGCTAAAATTCTCAGACGAAATGTAACATCTGGAATATTAACTTTAACGGTAGTGGGAAGCATCAAAATGCATATTTCAATACCCAACTTTAAAAACTGCTAGCTGACCTCTAAAAAGAAAACAACAAAGGAATATAAATTACTATATGTATAGCATTTGTCACATTTATCCTTATTAACACAGTCACATTCTTAAATTTTTCCAAGAAAAGATTAATCAAATAACCACATATGGGTAATCAAGGAACGAAGGTTTACATCCAAACAAATGGCTGTCATACAGCTTCTATCAAGCTAACAGTTAGTGACTGTCAGAACTGAGTTCAAATCCTTACTTGGCAACTCAATAACTGTGTGACTTTAGGCAAGTTACCTAAATTTCTCTAAGCCTATTTCCCCAATCACGATATGGAGATAATTTTTACCTCACAGGTGTTTTTGAGAGGCTGAATTAGGATATATTGCATGTGTGTTTTATTGTGGTTAAACACACATAGTATAAAATTTACCCTTTCAACCATTTTTAAGTGTACAGTTCTGTGGCATTAAGTGTATTCACATCATTGCACAACCATCATCAAGGATATGTTTTTAAAGATGGAGCACACAGTAACTGCTCAGTGAATAGCAGCTAAAATGACTCTCATTAGTGTTATCGCATTCTGTGTCTGTGCAAATTATTTATCCACTAAAAAAACCCTAGTTCATATTTACTTCTATTGAATTGCACCCATTTTAGGAAATACTAATTTCAAGTTTTAAGCTGTAAACTATATTCTTAGCTTTCAAATTCTTCATTCAAGTGACTGACAAAAATATAAAAATATCAAGAGCTAACAACTACTGAACACTCAGCATGTGCTCGTGCTATTCTAGGCACTTCTCAGGTATTAACTCATTTAATCTGTACAATAATAATTCTAGGAAGTATACAGTGATAACAGTTACATTTTACAGCTGAGTACAAAAAGGTTACAGAAGCTGCCCAAGGTTAGCCATCTGGTAAGATGACAAAGCCAGGGTTTGCACTCAAACAACCAAATTCTAGAGCCCATGCCCTTAACCATTCCACTATACCACCTTGCACACATGTAGTAACATGAGGCTCATAGGAATGGTGACTTTCAGATGCCAGATGTTACATGTTGACTGAGTCTTCCAGTTTCCTGGAAGCTTTGACATCCAGTATTTTGTGTGTTCCTCATAATGACAATAAAGAGCAATCACCCCATTTTATAGATGGAGAAGTGATTTGCTCAAGGTCAAATAGGAACATGTGAGAAAGACCTGGATCCCAGGTTGGACACTTATTACCTATAAGTGCATCTATAATCTCCTTGAGCTTCACTCAATTGTAAAATGTAAATAACAATAACAAGAATATAAGAAGTAAACAAGTGTTTGCAAAGCATCTAGCATAGAGCCTCATATAAAAAGTGCTCAATTAATGTTAGCCCCCCCTTCCTCATTCTCCTATCTGTGCCTCCTGGTATAGTTATTCTTTCTAAATACCATGCTACTACTCGATACCCTCTTACCAACTGTGTTAACAGATGGGTGGCAAAAAACATGATTTTTTGGTGATTACCATGTGATACCAAATGAAACCTCACTGAAGTCCAGCTATATTATATAATTTTAAGTATAACAAACTTCCTCCCTTTTGTCCATATGGTCTATCACTTCATCAAAGTAGAAAATAAAACTGGTCTACCAAGATTTGTTCTTTACAAAATTATTCTTAATGTTCCCCAATACCTTCTGTTCTTTTAGGTAACTGCCAAATGATTTACTTGGTTTGTTCTAGTTTCTGACCAGATATTGTTTAAAAACCAAGTTGACCTTATCATTGCCAAAGTTATCTCTTTCCCCTTAAAAAAAAAAAAGTATGCTTTTTCTGTCATCAGACACTTCTCCTATTCACTATAATTGATCAAAAGTAAAACCTAATAGGATGGCACTATGTTCTTTCCCCTCACATTTGCATAGAAGGAATATCTAATGCTGAATTTATAAACTATAAACTATAAACTACTAATTACCGTAGCCACAAATGTGGCCACGGTAATTAGTATTTCTTGTCAATTGGGCAGCATTTTCTTAAGAAAAGACAAAAATGGTAGGAGGTAGCATGGTCTCTGATTGCAAGGATGTCATGAAGCACACCCTGTTGGCTTCCAAGTAACATTTAAAATATTCCCATCTCCTAAAGCAATCTGGAAGCGGTTGTTAAAAGCCAAAGGAATTTTTCAGTCATGTGCTTACTGAAATCTACTACTTTGCAGAAAGCTAACAGCATACTGGGAGGCAACAATCAGAAACACCACAGAGAAAAGTGGTACTGTGGGAACAACTCAAGACTTGTGTGTGGCCAGTGAAGGTCCACTGCCAATTTTGTAACAGTATGAATTTGGTAACTGTTCAAAGACAAAAATGAAGTCTGAATGTGAGCAGCTTTTTGAAGCAGCTTTTGCTGAGGCCTAGTAGTTAAGTAGCTAATATAAAATAAATGAGCTATAAGAAGTGGTAAAATACAGGCAAGGATTAGGAATTAAAATAACACCTATCAATTGATTTACTTAAAAAAAAAAGCACTGTGTTAAAGACAAGATATTTTGCTTCATTTATTCATTCTTGAGCTAATTTTATGAAAATGAGATGGGGGATTATATTTTTGGTGCTTAAGTTTAGCCATATATATGAATGACAATGTTATTTGTCCCACTAATCTCACCACTCTGACAGAAGGATAAAGGAAATAACAGCTGTTAAAACATTGTTCAAAAATTAAAGTATAGGGGCGCCTGGGTGGCTCAGTGGGTTAAGCCGCTGCCTTCGGCTCGGGTCATGATCTCAGGGTCCTGGGATAGAGCTCCGCATCGGGCTCTCTGCTCAGCAGGGAGCCTACTTCCTCCTCTCTCTCTGCCTGCCTCTCTGCCTGCTTTGTGATCTCTCTCTGTCAAATAAATAAATAAAAATAAAAATCTAAAAAAAAAAAAAATTAAAGTATATAGCAACACAAGATAGAGTTGTATTTTTAAAATTTGCAAGCATCTACAATGAAGTCATTTAAATGGTACAAGTCCCAGTGGCAAAGTAACTTAGTGATATTTTTCTCAGCCCTTTCTGGAATGTTTATCAATGAATAAGAATTTTTGTCTTATCTGTTAGTTCCTACTCACTTTGCTTTACTTTTATAACTTAATATTCATAATTAATAAATCCAATATAAGTCTGGTTAATTAAAGAGTAAAAATCTGGAACATTATCTCACAAAGTCACTATGATCTATGTCATTCTAAGCAAGAATATCTTAATATTATTGCAAAGACTCTTCAGTTTTAAATAAATGGGTTTTATAAAATAAAAGTAACTTTCCATTACTGATATTCAAGCCAAAAAAGTAAAAAACATGAATGTTTTCAAACAAAAACAATACTCATATCCTTGTCCCATCAGACACCTCAACTTACTTCATCTCCCTTCAAAACTTCGGTGCCATCAAATTCACGGGTCTGATTTGTCTTCACTGACACCTCTCTCTCTAGGTTGGCCAACTTCTCCTTTGCTTCCTGAAGTTCCTCAGCTTTGGCTTCTTTTTTATGAGAAATGATGGATGCCTAATTGAGCAATAAAAATGAACGTAAAATTAGACACACTATTCACTTTCTATTATCTTGTGAAATTATCAATTTTTTAGATTTTATCAAGCTAAATTTTCAATATCAGGTTGGCTTCTCCTAACCAATACCCTTTGCCCTACTACCTACCATCACCAGTTATCTGTTTAATATGAATATGCAATGTATACTAAATATCAACCACAAAACATTCGGAAGATAAAAGCCCTGAAAATATAGGCTATATCAGCAGAGAAACAAAATACATTAGTAATAAAAATATTAAAATATTGTCAAGTAACACTCAAATGTTAATGAAGATATTTTCTAGATACATAAATAGAAGCTTTCCTTAAGTCTTTTATTTTTCTGCATGGTAGGTTCCATTTCACTGAAAGAAAACAAGAATGTTTTATTCTCAAAACTACAACACAGACTATCTTACCTAAATTCAATATCCATACTTTGAAAATGAAATGTTAAAACATCGATTATATTTGGGGCATTCTAATAAATAAAGTGCAGATTTAAAATCAAACATGTGACTCATAAGAATTAGGCAAATGTTTACACAATCCAGATGGCCGTTCTTAGCCATGAACGCAGCACTTTATACTACTAAGCAACTCTTGGGGGATTTCCTTAAATGAACCATGGCTGTACTAGTTTAAGAAAAACATTAGCCAAACTGTCCTCTTAAGTGAAATAGTACAAATATTTTCTTGACACAAATCTGACAGAGGAGGGGAAATCTCTAATGCAAACCCTTTAAACAAGTCTATTTTCTCTGTTTAAAAAATGAAAGACAGGGGCGCCTGGGTGGCTCAGTTGGTTGGGGCCTCTGCGTTTGGCTCGGGTCGTGGTCCTGGGATCCTGGGATCCTGGGATCGAGCCCTGCATCAGGCTCTCTGCTCAGTGGGGAGCCTGCTTCCCCCTCCCTCTGCCTGCCTCTCTGCCTATTTATGATCTCTCTCTGTCAAATAAATAAAATCTTTTTTAAAAAATGAAAGACAGATGATGAAGGAATGTTTCTCTCTATGGAGTTATTCCAGCCAAAAAAAGAGAGAGAGAAAGAGAGAAGGAATGATAAGAGTACCAGAACCAGAGAGGAATCAATGGTATACTTCCTTAACATAATAAAAAATAAGTATAAAACTCAGTCCAAACCAGGATCTTATTTAACAGAGAAACTAAATCTGAAATAAGGTAAAAATGCCCACTAACTCCACTATAATTTAGTATTGTGTTGAAGGTATTTGTTCATACCATTAGACTAGAGAAAGCAATTTGAAGCATAAGAATTTGACAGGAAAAGTTGGAATTTTCATAGTATATGATTATAATCCTAAACACCCAAGAGAATCTATGGGAAAACTAAGTAAAGAAATCAATTACACTTACAGACAAATGAGGAAGAAGACATAAGGAAAGAAAAGCCCTCAATTATAAGAGCAAAAAATAAAATATGTAGGCAAGAGAAGTCCAAAACTTTGAGGGAAAACAAACACTCAAACAAACCAAAAAATAAACTTGAACAAATGGAGACACATAACATGTTCTTAGATGGGAAGACTCAGATATCATAAAGATGTAAGTTCCGAGGTACAAACCCAACAATTAAAAAATTATTTTTTTCAAGAGCTGGACAAGTGGATAAGAAAGCTTATTGAAAGAACATACAAATAAGAATTGTAAGGAAAACCCTGAAAAATACAGCAACTGGGGGCGCCTGGGTGGCTCAGTGGGTTAAGCCTCTGCCTTCAGCTCAGGACATGATCTCGGGGTCCTGGGATTGAGCCCCGCATCAGGCTCTCTGCTCAGCAGGTAACCTGCATCCCCCTCTCTCTCTGCCTGCCTCTTTGCCTACTTGTGATCTCTCTCTCTGTCAAAAAAATAAATAAAATCTTAAAAAAAAAAAAGTAAAGCAACTGGAGGTGAAGGTGACTACTTTTATCAGTTATTTGAACTAGATTATAAAGCTTCTGTAAGCAAGTTTATATGAGTACCTGAACAGACAGGCCAACGGAAAAACAGAAAATACAGAAATAAATCCAATAGCATTTTAAAATTAGAACAGAATCTCAAATCCATAGGGGAAAAAGTGGACTTTTTATTAACTGGTATTAGGACAATTGGATAATTGGATAGCTATATACAATAAATAGCATAACTAGAAAAAAAATTCTAAATAGATCAGAGATTTAAATAAAAAAAATTAAACAGAGAAGTCCAAAAAGAAAACTTGGGCAAATTTCTCTATAACTTACAAGAGGAGAAAGTGTTCCTAAATATGTCTCAAAACCTGAAATAATAAAAGAAAAAAACTATTAAATTTGATTTCATAAAAATAAAGAACTTTTCCATGGTGACGTAACATTGTAAACAAAGTAAGAAGGCAGGGCACCTGGGTGGTTCAGTAGGTTAAGTGGCTGCCTTCGGCTCAAGCCACGATCCCAGGGTCCTGGGATTGAGTCCCGCATCGGGCTCCCTGCTCAGTGAAGAGACCGCTTCTCCCTCTCCCTCTGCCTACTGCTCTGCCTGCTGCTCTGCCTACTTGTGCTCTCTGTCAAATAAATAAAATCTTTAAACAAAAAACAAAAGTAAAAAGGCAAATACCAAACTGGGGGAAAATGTTAGAATTATAAGCCAGACAAAGAGTAAATATTTCTTTTCTTCTTCTTCTTCTTTTTTTTTTTTTTTCAGGTAGGTTCCACACCCAGCATAGAGCCCAACATGGGGCTTGAACTCACGACCCTGAGATCAAGACCTGAGTTGAGATCAAGAGTCGGACGCTTAACTGACTGAGCTGCCCAGGCATCCCCAAGGTAATTATTTCTAATATATAAAGAAAAAAAGGCCAACAACTCTCGAGAAAAATGAGGATATAGACATGACGGGGCAATTCACAGAAAAAGAAATTAAGATGACTATTACTCTTGTGAGAAGATGCTCAACCTTGTTTACAGTAAGATAAGCAAAAATTAAAACTATCACAGGATATGATTTCTCACCTACAAGGATGGTAAAACTCTAAAAGTTCAACAACATACTCTACAGGGAGGCAGTGAGGGAACAGGCACTCTCCTACACTGCAGGTGGGAACATGAAATGCTATAACCTCTATGGAGAGGAATTTGGCAATATCTACCAAATGTACCTATGCATTTATCCTTTGATGTAGCAATCTCAACTCTGGGACTACATCCTGAAAGTAACACTGGCAAAAATACACCAAGACATAAACAAAAAGCTGCTTACTGAATCA
The DNA here is from genome assembly GCF_010015895.1 of Lontra canadensis. NCBI lineage: Eukaryota > Metazoa > Chordata > Mammalia > Carnivora > Mustelidae > Lontra > Lontra canadensis. Next base: position 8,611,605 of record NW_022631052.1, read on the forward strand.
TGATTTGTAATAGCAAAAGAATGGCAACCACCCAAATGTCTAACTGTGATTGCATGAACTGTGGTATAACGACTCAGTGGGGACTGTGAACAGGAATAAGCATACCAACTACGATGGCTATAGTTTAAAAAAAAAAGAAGAAGAAGAAGACGACGACGACAACAAAAAACCAACAGATAACAAGAAGTGTTGGCGAGAGAGCTCCTGGGTGGCTCAGTGGGTTAAAGCCTCTGCCTTCAGCTCAGATCATGATCGCAGGGTCCTGGGATCGAGTCCCACATCGGGCTCTCTGCTCGGCGGCGAGCCTGCTTCCTCCTCTCTCCCTCTCTGCCTGCCTCTCTGCCTACTTGTGATCTCTGTCCGTCAAATAAATAAATAAAATCTTAAAAAAAAAAAAAAAGAAGGGTTGGCGAGGATGTGGAGAAATCAAAACCTTTCTACAATGTTGGTTGGACTGGTTTGGGAAGAGTCTGACATTTCCTCAAAATGTTAAACACAGGATTATCACACGAAACAGCAATTCTACTCCTAGGAATATACTCAAGAAAAAACATGTTGTCACACAAACACTCGTATAAAAATGTTCATAGCAGCATTATTTGTAACAGTCAAAAAGTAGAAATAACCCAAACACCCCTCAACTGATGAATGGATAAACAAGATATGATCTATCCATATAATGGAATATTATTCAATAACAAAAAGAATGAAATACTGACTCACACTACAACACGGGTGAACTTTAAGAACTATGCTTAGTGAACGACGCCAGCACAAAGGACCACATATTGTATGATTCCATTTGTATGAAGTGTCCATGATAGGCAATCCTATAGAGACAGCTTGGTTGCCTAGGGCTAAGGGTTGGGAAGGAAACGCAAAGTGACTGCTAATGGGTAAAGGGTTTCTTTTTGAGCTGATAAAAATGTTCTAAAATTGATGTAGTGATGGTTCCACAACTCTAAATATACTAAAAGTCACTGAATTGTGCATTTTATATAGGTGAATTGCATGGTATGTGAATTGTACCTCAATAAAGTTATAAAAAAAAAAGGAATAAAGATTATTTTACTATTCACCAGCATATATCATTAAGAATTTTGAAAAGTGGGGTGCCTGGGTGGTTCAGTCGGGTAAGCATCTGCCTTCAGCTCAGGTCATAATCCTAGGGTCCTGTGATCAAGCCCCACCCACAACGGGCTCCTTGCTCAGAAGGAAGCCCATTTCCTTCCTGCCTGCTATTCCCCTGCTTATGCTTGCTCTCTCCCTCTCTCTCTCTCTGCCAAATAAGTAAATAAAATCTTTAAAAAATTTTTTAAAAAAGCATGGAAAAGAAAAGTGTGTATAAAATGCTCTTCCTTCTCTAAGAAGTTATATGAGTCTATGTATATATATTATTATTTTTAATGGAATAATAAAGTATATAATTTTTTTAAAATTACCTATAAGGGAAGGAAAGATTATGGTGGATAGCATCAAAGTAGATGCTAGAAACTTCTCTGAATATTTCTTGTTTTTTAGATTTGACTTGGAATCATGTAAGTATTTTAAATAATTATAAAATAAATTATTCCCCCAAAAAGTAATCCCTAGGGGTGCCTGGGTGGCTCAGTTGGTTAATTGGCCAACTCTGTATTTCAGCTCAGGTCATGATCTTGGGGTCCTGGGATGGAGCCCTGAGTTGGGCTTTTTACTCAGTGGGGAATCTCCTTGAGGATTCTCTCTCTCCCTCTCCCTCTGCCCATCCCTGCTCATGTGTGGGTTCTCTCTCTCTAAAATAAATAAATAAATTTTAAAAGGTAATCTCTAAAAATAAACATATATACGTATCCAGTTTAATTGATGGCATAATCGTATAGAAGAACTATTCTAAGTGACTTTAAAACAGTAATTTGTCTATCCCTAGTGGGATATATCCTAAGGATAAAACAAACTGAAAAATAATTTTCAGCAGCAATCATATTTTTGATGGCAGTATTATTGCTTTTATTTTGAAACATTGTGTGTAAAGTGTGGATTAAAGCAAATAATGGAGGGGCTCCTGGGTGGCTCAGTGGGTTAAAGCCTCTGCCTTTGGCTCAGGTCATGATCCCAGGGTCCTGGGATTGAGTCCCGCATCAGGCTCTCTGCCTTGCCGGGAACCTGCTTCCCTTCCTCTCTCTCTGCCTGTCTCTATGCCTACTTGTGATCTCTGTCTGTCAAATAAATAAATAAAATAAAATTTAAAAAAGCAAATAATGGATTAAATTATATTCATGTTACTGAGAACCAGAATTTCCCATGTGGGATAAGGAGAAAGATATGAGACTGATAAGGCTAAGTAGAAGCCCAGAAGCCTTGAATCTGACCTGGAAGGATAAGTATGAACTCATGGTGTACGTTAGGAAGGAAGAAAAAAACTACCTCTTAGCTTTGTCCACTAAAAAGACCTAAAAATAATGACCACCCAGGAGCAATGGAAAGTCCTAATACCCAGATTTCAGTCTCTAAATATTATTTCCTACTAAAGCAAATCAGATTCATAGAAGAAAGTCTAATTCCAAGCCTAGGATAGGAAATATAAAAAATGAGCACAGAAATATCTTAATCATACCAGAAAGCAAAGACATTATCAAAGACAAATAGAATCTTTTTTTTTTTTTTTTGACAGAGATCACAAGTAGACAGAGAGGCAGGCGGGAGGAGGGGGGGCAAGCAGGGGAGCTGGATCCCCGCCAAGCAGAGAGCCCGATGTGGGGCTCGACCCCAGGACCCTGAGATCATGACCTGAGCTGAAGGCAGAGGCTTTAACCCACTGAGCCACCCAGGTGCCTGACAAATAGAATCTTAAAAAGGAATCAGAAGTTACTTGAAAAGCCTCATAGTGGTCAAAAATGGGACAATTTGAGCACCATTAAGGAAAATGTCTTAAACTTACCAAATAGAATTACATCAATGACTCATAATGACATTAAGTAAATAAGCAACTAAAAAATGAAAAACTATCCTAATTGATGGAGAATGAAAATGACTTGGAGGAAACCAATTCTCTTTGAAAACTGATAAAGAATCAAGTATGTAGCTTGTCTTTCCTAAATGAACTATAGTTCAGTTTAATCAAATTGTTGATGAGAGGTTTCTTTTATAGAGGCAATCCCGCTAATAAAGAAAGGAATCAATGGTATCAACAGGACACTATTAAAGGATAAACAAGTTTCTTCAAATAAATTAACTGCAAGAAAACTATTAGATAGATAAATAAGCGGCAAAGAGAAGCTACAAATTAAAAGATACTTAAACGTATCAATGAAATGCAGTGTATGAATCCTGTAAGTATCTCAATTAAAACAAAGCAACAAAAGAAGGAAGGAAGGAAAGGTAGGAATGAAGGAAGGAAGGAAGGAAGAAAGAAAATCCAGGAAATATGAACACTGGATATTTGCCAATATCAAGGAATTATGACATTTTTCAGATGTAGTATGCTGTTAAAATTTTTAAGCCTTTATTTTTTAGACATACATTCTGAAATATTTATAGATGAAATGATATAAAGTCTAAGATTTGCTTTAAAAAAACTAGATTATTATTATTGGTCTGGGGGTATAGTGAAACAAGAATGGCCATGATTGTTATAGTCTGAGACACAGGGTTTACTGAACTATTTTCTCTACCTTTGTATACAGTTTAAATTCTCCAGTATAAAAAGGTTTTTAAAAATTTTACCATCTAAAAAAGAAAATTTAGCATCTGTGAAAAATGCTTTGTTATGTAGCTCAATATTTTGTGAGGTTACAGAATGCTCATCACACTAAACTCCTGACTGGGTTGTTTTCAGATCATCTATGGCTTTCATTTGAAGCATTTGTCTAGAAATACAGAACAACATTTATACCCAATCTTAGAGTTGTGGATTAAATGCCTAGGCACTAAAATTTAACTTATTCTACACTTGCCAACTATCTTGAAACCTGAAAAGGTATATTGCCTTTAATTCATTAAAGATTACAAACATTTTGATTTTATACCACTTGAGGTAAGCTTTCATTAAAAAAAATCAAGTTTCACACCCAAGAGATAAAAACACAAAGAGCTCTATTACCACAGCTGGCAGACGGTAAGGTAACTAAGCATAATCAGGTGTATTGAATTTCAAACTTGAACATGCATGTTTTGTGGCTTTTCCACAAATTTTTTGTTATAATCTGGAGATTAGCAATAACAGAAAAATATTTATTCTTTACTTCCTTCTTACTCTAAGACTATCCACAACACAGCCTGGGATTTTTACAAAGATGTTCACCAAAAGATAAAAGATCTAAATATGAGGGGCAAAACAGTGGTCTCACCTGTTGCCTATATAGTGAGAGTTTGCCTTCAATTGGCTCATTTCTCATCATTTTCTTTTCAATTAGCTGATTGATCTGTGCGTTTATTTCATTTATCTAAAACAGTATGAAAGTAAAGAAAGTTAAAACTCTTCCTATGATAACACAAACTAAGGGACATTTGGCCAAACCAAGCTTTGAATTTACTGTTCTTATCATCTGTGATTTCATGGAAGGAACAGGTTCGTTAATGTTATAAGTGGGTTGTTATGATTATTTTTAGAAACAATTTACATTTCACAGTTCATAATATATATTTACACATTTTGATGACTTATATAGCCATTCATGTTTAAATTATACTAAGAAATCTACATGAAATATTTATACATTATTGTCAGAAAGACAATTTCTACAAATCTGAAATTACCCCTTACCTAACTTGTGACTTTCAAGTCACTGCAAGTGATAAAGCAAATCCAGACTAACATTCCCAAGGGATTTAGTGCAAGGAATTCATGAACCCAACTGAGAGTTGACATGATGACATCTAAAAACCCTTCTGTGATCTGTGATTTGATGATAGTTGTCATTTATGCTACTCATTACTTCTTTATCAAAGGTAATAAAATAGAAGTGAATAAAGCCAACAAAAGCATACAGTCCCTCAGGTAATTAAAAAAAAAAAAACAACTCCCTGGCTTTTAGTATATCTATCCTTTGAAAAGACTAGAGTTCTCCCTTTAATTCCATGACATTAAATTTGAGCCAAATCACACTTGGACATGTAATTTCTATAAGAAAATTGAAAGTATAAAGTAGTTAGAATTATGTATTTAATTATAGTGGCTATTAAGTACATTAAAGGATTAGCAAATCAAAATCGTCAAATTAATTGTCATATTTGTTATTTTTTAAGAATACACACCTGATTGGTTCTTTATTTCTATGGAACAAAAATGTTAAAACATAAAACCAGGTTTCAATAAGCATTACAAAAAAGTTCAGTAATTCCAAAGCAAGCATAAAAGGTTAATACAAATACTTTAGTTTTAAATATAAAATTGCTATATTATTATTTTTGGAAATAAAAATTAATGATCTATGCAAAATATTTTAAAATTTACCACCTAAATGATTATATTATGAATACATAAACCTATAAGTCAAACACTTTAATTTACTTATTCAAGTTACTTAGTTTCCTAATCAGTTGACTAAGTCTTTATAACATCATGTGGATTTAAGTAACAGCATTACAAGCTACAATTGCTCAAAAGAACTCTTCATAAAGCTGTCAACTCAGCACAGGTTAACTTGAGTCAAGAGTAGGACACTACAGAAAGCAGTTCATATAATTTTCACCGGACTGGGGATGAGATAAAATTGGGATCTATAAAAAGAAGATGATTGTCACTTACTTTAGATTCAAGCTCAAGAAGATCAGACTGGCCCATGGCAGGCTCTAAAACCACTTTTTGTAAAAAATGCAATTCTTTTTTCTTGCTTTCTAATTCTTTAGGAAATTTTTCAGTAACCATATAAGAATTAAATTTTATCTCCTCCTCTAGCCTCTTCATTAAACCTTTAAAAATAAAATAAATATTCAGCCCAAGAGAGTTGGTATAGTGATACTTTGTACACTTTAAAATCAAAAACCTGAATAATAGGCATATATATCAAAAGCAATCTATATAATTAAAAATTGACCATTGAAATTTTTTCCCAATTTTTAAAAAGTAACCTCTACACCCAACATGGGGCTCAAACTCACAACCCCAAGATCAAGAGTCACACAATCCTCCAATCGAGCCAGCCAGGAGCCCCGAGCATTGAAATCCCATTAAAATCATTTGATGTAATTAGAATGATAACAGAGGACAATCTACACAGAATGACCTTAACATAATTATAGAAAAAGTAATATTATGATCTTTCCAAATTACTACCTAATTCTTTTTATACTTCGCAACAAACAAAAATAACATCTGCAGAGCAAGATCTCTTTCGGGTCATATTTTGCCTTTGAAGTATTTAAGCAGTCTGTAACACAAATGGCAACACACATGAAATTTCACCCAGATTCCTTCTTCTATAAGGGGCCATTTACTCTCCTCCTTTCATAATACTTCTGGTGCAATTTATTTCTATTCTATTACTTCATAAATGGTAATAAATCATACTTTGTCAGTTTCAAACCAAGGAAAACATTACTAAAATACAAGTTAAAATGCAAAAAAAAAAAAAAGAAATTATCTACATTCATAAACATTTTTGGCTTTCCGTGTTTGGTAGTTTTGATATTGTAAAATATTAGCTTATGGTAAGTGGTAACTTAAATTATACTTTAAATATTTAATAAGTTTTCTTATTTTGGTAGAGTACATAAATATATACACACACAGATTTTCGGTGAATAATGGTTTTGTTATAAATTCTCAGCCTAAAGAGCTTTAAAAAGTTTATTTCAGATCTTTCCATTACACATTTACAAATTCTGGCTTGACTTTTTAAAACACTGGATTTCCGGTTTATGTAATCTACGTAGGTAGATTGCATAATAAGTTTGGCCCAAAGCCTTAACATTATTTTTAGTTCTGTTGTGCTAACCATATATTAACATGTAAAAATTTATTAATGGCAAAATCACAAGTTTTCTATTCATCCCTACAATTTTCCCCCTTTTTTAGGGACTGGGGAAAGGGAGGGAAGAGAAAGTGTTTAACGACTCAGACTATAATTAGGCAGTCATTCCTATGTGGTTTCCGATTAAATCTATATCCTGGCTTCTTTGGCTATTAGGTGCCCAGTTCTTCCAACTTTTAAGTTCTTAACTACATGTAATCAGAGATGTAAAGAATCAAACTTAAATGTTTTTAAAGATTTAAAAGTCTTAAATGTTATTTTCCCTAGATAAAAGAAAGATTTGGGACACCTGGATTGCTCATTTGATTGAGCATTTGACTCGATTTTGGCTCAGGTCATGATCTCAGGGTGGTGAGATCAAGCCCATGGTCAGGCTTCTCCCTTAGCAGGGAGTCTGCTTCTCTCCTTCTCCTTCTCCCTCTCTCACCCCTCATACTCTCACATTCTCTCTCTAATAAAGAAATATAAATCTTAAAAAAATTTAGAAAATACAAATTCATCTATATTGACAAAAAGGAGATCAGTGGTTGCCTGGGAATAGATAGAGGGACAGAAAAGGGCAAAAACGAGCTATCACAAAGGACACAAGAAAATATTTGGGGGTGATGGACGCATTTATTATCTTAAGGCTCTGGGCTTTATCAGTCTGTACATTATGTCAAAATTAATCAGATGTACATCTCAAATACGTGCTGTTTATTATATGTCCATTTTACCTCAGTACAAATGTTAAAAAATGTAAACACAGGGTTTCTCTTACATTTTAAAATCTTCTCTTAAAAGTTTTAACTTAAGACCTTGTAAAGCAGTCATATGTTCTATGTAGCTTTTAAAAAATTATCTTTCAAAATCCTGGTGAAATTAAATATAAAGTTACTAAGATCACAGCAAACTTTTGATTAAAAACCCTCTGGAGACATCTCACTGGCCTTACTATAGTTTAATGAGTAGCTTCTTTTATATAATAAATCTAATGAAAGTGTAGAGTATAAAGATGAATTAACTTCCATGAGTGTTTTATAATATGGCTGTTAATCTGAAAAAATACAAAGCACATTCCTACACTAAAAATAATTTTTATTTATATAAATGGAAACTTTCCATAAGTCATTTTTTGCTAAAAAGTTTAGATAGACCTTCTTAAAGGAAATACCTGGAGCAATTAAACATACTTCATCTACTCTCTTCCCAGGCTGCTGAATACAACCCTTAAGACTGTCTTCCAGGGACGCCTGGGTGGCTCAGTTGGTTAAGCAGCTGCCTTCGGCTCAGGTCATGATCCCAGCATCCTGGGATCGAGTTCCACATCGGGCTCCTTGCTCGGCAGGGAGACTGCTTCTCCCTCCGCCTCTGCCTGCCACTCTGTCTGCCTGTGCTTGCTCTCTCTCTCTCTGACAAATAAATAAATAAAATCTTAAAAAAAAAAAAAGACTGTCTTCCAGAAAGATATCAACAAAGCAAGAGCTCCTTTACTTGCTGCTCCCCACACCCTGTCCACCCCCAAAGAACATATATTGCATACGTAATATCTTATTTTTATGCTTTCAGCCGTTTTTTTCTTACTTTAACTCCCCTCCTATCTGTGGAAATGATCATTCTGTTCCTATCCAGGGATTTGGTCTCTACTCCTACCTCCTAACTACTTAACAGACCATTTACTGAAGGCCTGTTGTGTATAATTTAGCATGCGAGGACCTGGAAATAGACCAATTATGACTCGGTGACTAGTCTGGGGTTGCGCTGAGTCAGATTCAGATAATGCCGACAACTGCTGTGGAACATTCAGCGCACGGCACACGGGAAAGGCAGCCATCGCTTCTCACCTTTTCCTCCTAGATCTTCAGTCTCCGATTGTGTGACTGACTCTCTTCTGCAGCACACAATCACCCCACGCTACTACCCTCTCACTGTCTAGGCAGGGCACTGTCTTCCTCATTCATTTGCACACTCCCTCCCTCTCTTGCCTCCTTTTCAAAGACAACCAGTCAGAAGGAGCCAACCCTTTTCTCTCTCTCTCTCCTTCATCTCCTCTATGTATGTTCTGTCAGGTCACTGGGCCTTGGCACGGAATGTCTTCTACTCCTTCGCTTTCCAATGTGAATTTAACTCGGGGGCCACCTCATCCAGGAAGCCATTTGAGTCTGTGATCGGGTTTGGAGCTTTGCCTCTTTGTTTTCACAGGATCCTGTGCTGAGCGCCATCAGCAAATTTGTAAAGCCGCAGGATCGCTGTTCACTGCCTGTCGTTCTGTATTAAACTGAGAGAACCTCAATCTCTTTTCTTTCTATTCCTAGCACCCGGCACAGTTCCTGACATGTAGTAGATGTTCAATAAATACTGAATTAATGCACTGTAGGTTTGAGCCAATTATTTCTATTAGTACTTAACAATGCGACTGATTTTATTATTTAGCAGCAATATTACTTATATTAATGTTATACCAACATTTCAAGAGATGCATAAAACACAATTTTATTTGTGAATTTTATTACTAAGTGAATAATTATGTATTTCCTGGCCCAAACAATTTTTCTTTAGCCTAGAAAGCCAAAGAAAAATAAAAGACTAACAATTCAAATAAAAAAATGAAATGTTGCTAAACCTATAAACATCTTTGGATATTTTGTTTAGTCGTCAGAATTAAAACATAATAGCAAGAACTACCTAACCTAATAAGATTGAGGATAACAGATACTACAGAAACACATTTTCAGGTTTCATTACAGAAACACAATTTCACATTACATTTTAAATTGTATTAAACTGTACTGATTAATTGTTTTTCTGCATACCAAATCTTTCCATTCTTATACACATTACCTTCATTATTATTAATGAATTAATTGCTATTAATGGTAAGTTCTAATACTTTCTTAGTAAGAGTAGGCCTATACAAATTACTTGTTGATACTAATTTTTAAATGACTATATATAATGGGTTTCTTTTGAAGATTTACCTTACTTTATTGCAGTAGATTGTGAAGGAACCTACATCAAATCCAAAGAACGTATGCTAAAAAGACACAGATTACACTAAGGAGAAAAAGAATCATTAAAAAAAAAGTATTTTCTTTGTTCTAAAAATTAACATTCTCCTAAAAAGTGAAAACTTAGTGAATGAAGAATGAAATGACCCCAACAACTAAACGCCTGGCAACTTCCAGGTATTGCTTGAATCTAAATTGTAAGACTAAGAGGTGTAAGAAAGTCTACGGAAAGCCGCTAATTAACATGTACTAATCATGTACTTTGTAGGCAACACTACACTGGTTTTTCAAATATTAATTAAATATACCATATTTCCTTGGTGCTGAGATGCCACTGATAAAGTAATAAATACCATGGTAAATGTGTAATTAAAGTGTAAGATGTATCCCAAAGGCAAAAACAATTAAAATGGGAAAGAATAAGTGTCTAGAATTAAGGAAATACTGTATTATCTCTTCCAAGAACTTTATTGAGATATACATTACATGCCATAGAAAAGTGTATAATTCAATGGTTTTTAGTAAATTCAATGGTTTTTAGTAAATTCACCGCAATCAATTTTAGAACATTTTTATCGGCTCGGAAAGCAGCTCTATGCTAATTAGCATTCCCTTCCTCCACACACCACACATACACACAGCTGTGTTCTCCTACAACTCCCTACCCCCAGGTAATCACTAGTTTGATTTTATCTCTCTAGATTTGCCTATTCTGGACATTTCATACAGATGGAATCTTATAATATGTGATCTTTTGTGACTAATTTCTTTCACATAACATGTTTTTGAGGTTCATACATGTAGTATGTATCAGTACTTCATGCCTTTGCATTCCATTGTGCAGATATAGCACATTTTATTTACTCACTCAACAGTTTAGGGACATTTGGGTTGTTTTCACCTTTTGGCTATTATGAATAGGCTGTTGTGAACATTTGTGTAAAAATTTTTGTGTGGACACAAGTTTTCAATTCCCTTGGGTAGATAGCTAGGAATGAAACAGCTGGGTCATGGTAACTCTGTTTAACATTCTGGGGAATTGCCAGATATATTTTTCAAAAGCAGTCACACATTTTATACCCCCACCAGCAACATATGAGAGTCCCATTTTCTCCACACTGTCGCCAACACTTGTTATGGTCTATCTTTTTTATTCTAAGACTTACAGCTTAGAGTATAATATTTCATATAATACTACAGAAAGATGAATTAACCCTTGAATAGTTAGATTTTTATACTGAAATATTTCTCCAGTACCAATGAGAGCTTTCCACTGCTTTTCCAGTTTACGTGGTCTCCCTTCTGATGAACAAAAAAACTTTAAAAATACCTAGGATGGGTTTGGTGGTGTAATCTGGAAATATTACAATAATTTATCTTCTAAGTAAAGCTAATGTGACAACAGAGCCAGGGATACCCATGTCATTAGCACAACCCAATATATGAAAAAACACTCAGCTTTAAGGGTCCAACATTTTACTCTTTTTTTTTTTTTTATAAGCCCAGGCTCTAAAACAATTATTCTCTACCCATCTTTTTGCTAGCATGCATCCTAAGTGTTTCATATGCTCCTTCACCAGAAAGCCTCCGTCCATGGTGGTTTTCACGCCCTTCACTCTCTGACCAAACAGTGAATGGGAAGTATAAAATCCCAGGTAAAAACTAAAGGATGTCTTCAACAGAGCTCTCATTCATTAACTAGGAAATGACACTCTAAAATGCTTAGCTATCACTAGACGATAATTAATTCCCGTGAGTTGACTGCTTTAAGGAAAACTACTGACTTAAACTAATATTCTCTGATCATCTGTATCATATAATAGTTTCCACTTACTTTCAGGCTTTGCATCTGCTGCTGCATGGCGCATACTTTTCAGCTGATTTTGTACTCTTTGCAGTCTCTGCACTGCATGAAATAGCTTTAAAATACAAATAGATCCATTATTTGCTTAGTCTATTGAAACCTACCACTCACATAGACAAGCAAAGAAAAATACAAGTTCCACACAATTCTTGTGATGTAAAAAGAACAAATAATAAGAACTAAGAAAATTACTGTGTTGAGCCCAAAATGTAACTGGTTTTCTCAATACTTTTTCATGTAAAGCTTTTTTTTAAAAAAAAGCGTTCAGAAAGTTAATCTTTAGTTATTGGTTGTACTTAGTAATTAAGGAAAAATACTTGGTAAAGAAATATACACACCAGGCTTTTCTTGTTATAACATGGTTTTCTTTTTTTTCTTCTTTTTTTCTTTTTAAGTAATCTCTACACTCAATGTGTGGCTTGAACCCAAAATCTGGAGATCAAAAGCTGCACACTCCACCAACTGAGCCAGCCAGGTGCCCCTAACCTCATTTTCTTAATTCTAAGAAATATTAGCATTCTCACAAATGATGTCCTAGAATAAGACCCTGATGTACCATTCAGTACCATTCAGGGCCCAAGCAATGCAGCTTACTGTCGCAGTGGAACCACCACGATGCCAAGTCAAGTTCCAAAAGAGTCAAACATCTTATTGAATAGGAAAGGGAGCTGATTTGAAGTATATTTTTAATGTATATGCCTACTCAGTTTTAAGATAGATTTTTAATAAAATAGAAGTAATCCTTCCTAGCCAAATTATTTTTGCCTTAAGGCAAAGTCTAAAAATGTGGATTATGGTTGATTTTGAGCCTTTTCATGATTTGCTTACTTGCCACGGGAATAAACTGTAGTGGATACTGTGATCAGCAGAAAAAAAATAGATATTCTTATAGCCCCAGAATCTCAGGACACTCTTTAGAGATGCTATAATTTTTTTTTTAAGATTTTATTTATTCATTTGACAGAGAGAACAAGCACATGCAGGGGGAGCAAGCAGAGGGAGAGGAAGAAGCAGGCTCTCTGCCATGCAGGGAGCCTGATTTGGGGCTCGATCCCAGGACGTGGATCACGACCTGAGCCGAAGGCAGAGGCTTAACCCACTGAGCCACCCAGCCTATGAGTTTTATGAGCAGTTAATCTTATGCTTACCATTACAACGAATGCTCTGTAATGTTGGGTCAACAGGAGTTAAGCACAGGCCAAAAGGTAGTATAGAGATACAAACTGGGTACAGAACCCCAAAAATAGTATTGCTGCTGTTGGTGCCACAAAATCCTCTTAAGAGTATTCCATCATGTAAACAAACTTCTACAATTGTAGAATTCTTTTTTCTTTACATTTGAACGATCAAAAGGAACTATTTCTTTCATTATGAGAATATAAACTTTTATGAGAATACCTGATTCTTTTGTTCCTGTTTCTGTTGTGCAAGAAATTCTTCTCTCTCTTTTTCAACTCTAAGTTGCCTTGCTATTTTAAGCATCCGTTGATGATTCTGAACTGTCTCCACCTACAGTAAGGGAATAAGTAGTACATGTTACTGTCAAGTTCAAGGAAGAAATTAGCATGTCATGTGACTCAGACATCCACTTATCATTTCTTTTTGGCAAACAGTATTCCCTAGAGATGACAGTAAAGTTCCAGACTCCAGGTCTCTCAAAGTTCTGGGCTACTGCCTAGGAGATTCCCCTTCTGTCAATGTTATTTGAGCCGATCCTCAGATGTACACCCATGCCTTGCTTAATCCTTATTACCATTCCTAAATCCTTTGCACTTGGGGCCAAAGTCTTACAGGGCTAAGTCTTGCCTTACCCTTTTCTTCAAACGTTCAACTCTCTTAATGAGCTGATCCTTTTCTTCCTCCATGGCACTGATATCCTAAAAAGTAGTCAAGGAGACATTATAAGAAAAAAACATTCTTTGTAGATTCAAATAAAATTTTCACATGATTGTGCATCAGCCATTTTCCTACTTAAAACCAGATCGTTAAGGAACAAAGATCCTCTTTTGGATAAAGGGTTTTATTTTATTTTTATGTCCCCCTAGGGTTCTTTATGCAGGATAATTTATTTGGCAGCTTAGTGTTCATTTAGAAAAGCAACCAAAACAGGTTATAATGTAGCAAGGTAAAGCTGCCAACCAGCACATTAGTGTTCTGATTCCAAATATGGGCACACAGTTTTTCAAAAGTCTTCTACAATGCAAAGTGTACAGGTCTAAAACCATGAGCAACAGCGGCTGACATGCCATCTGTTCTGTTAAATATCAAACTATATATTCTGCCAATTTCCCATCAAAATTATTTTTAAAGCTATGATGTTTCCAAGACAAAAATGTGTGTCTGGTTTTGCCAATTAACCAATTCCCTTCCTAAAACTAAAGACTTCAAAAATAAACTGCCTTCCTTTTAATCAGCCCCATAATATTTTCTAGTGAAAACAAAAAATCCTTCCTAAACTTAAACTAATATCCTAACTATCACAGTAAACTAAAGAGAAAAATATACATAGTAGTCAGTATTGTTAGGATCTGAGGAACTAGGCACTCTTACTCACCACTGGTGGCATGGTACAGAAGAACAGTATCAAAAGTCTTAAACATACATATATGTACACATACACACACACCATATATACCATGTGGTGTATTCCATATATATATACCATCAAGTCTGGTAATTCCATGTCTGGGAATTTGTCCTAATAAAATACATATGGAAGGTCAAAGACTTCTCTATGAGGAGTCTCACAGATGTTAGTCATATCTAAAATGTGTAAATTACCATATGTCTGAGAATTATTAAATAAACTATAGCACAATACCATGCAAGTCATTATAAATTATGAAGAATGTTTAATAACAGAAAAACTCATGGTATGACATTACCTGAAAGATGAAGATTACAACATTTATATATAGCACAATACAAGGAAAAGATTTAAATATATTGACTAAAATGTCAACAGTACTTATCTCTACAGTGTGGGATTATGAGTGAATTATTTTCTATTTCTTGCTTATCATATTTTCTAAAAAGAACATGTTCAAGAATACTTTGGCAATAATGAAAATAAAATGATTAGACTCTTGGTCATTTCATCATTTCAGTTTACTCACATGACATAACAGAGGAACAGGGGATGAATGTCCATCACTCTTCTTTCACACCATAAGTATCCTCTTTATGGGTCTTTCTCCCCACTAACTGTGAGCTTATCTTTCATTCCTGATACACTCAACAAATTCTTTTTTTTTTTTTTAAGATTTTATTTATTTATTTGACAAAGATCACAAGTAGGCAGAAAGTCAGGCAGAGAGAGACAGGAGGAAGCAGGCTCCCCGCTGAGCAGAGAGCCTGATGCAGGGCTCGATCCCAGGACCCTGGGATCATGACCTGAGCCGAAGGCAGAGGCTTTAACCCACTGAGCCACCCAGGCGCCCCCACTCAACAAATTCTTACTGATAACCTACTAAGTGCATAGTACTGCAAAAGACACTAGGGATATGGTGAAGAAAAAGACAGACCATGGCCCTTGCCCTCATAAAGATAGTTGGGAATGACCCATTAAAACAAAAGTTTAATGAGAAAAAAAAATAGTTGGGAAGACAGACATTAAAGTAATTATAAGTGTGATGAGTATTATGAAACAAAAAGAATTGGGCGAAACTAATGCATCTATGGAATCAGGGAAGGCCTCCCTAAGGAAGCAACTTCTATTGTTTCCTGATTAAGAAAATAAAGATGGCATGGAATAGCTCAGGAATTCTAAAAATACAAAATTCATGAAAGTGAAATTAGCATACGTTTAGGGAAAGAAGCTATAGGCCTGGTGAAAATGTTAAATTTTTTTTGGAGATCATTAAGTAACATGTGTCAAAAATATTAATTTTTATAAATTTATCCGAAGGAAACAATTACAGATACCCCCAAATAAATTTATGTATATAAAAATCATGATCATAGCATTATATAATAGCAAAAAATAAAATAAAAAACCAAAAATGGTTAACCTATGCATACTATGGAAAATTATTTAGTAATTAAAACTCATATTTAGGGGCATCGGGATGGCTCAGCGGGTTAAGCAGCTGACTTTTGATTTTGGCTCCGGTCATGATCTCAGGGTCATAAGATCAAGAACCATGTTGGGCTCCGAGCTAGGCGTGGAGCCTGCTTGAGAGTCTCTCTCTTCTTCTTCCTCTGCCTCACCACCCCCAAAATTTAAAAAAAAAATCATATTTAGGGGGTGTTTTGGTGGCTCAGTGGGTAAAGCATTCAACCCTTGATTTTTGCTCAGGTCATTATCTCAGGGTTCTGAGATCAAGCTCCATGTTGGGCTGAGCTGGCATGGAACTTACTTAAGATTCTCTCTCTCCCTCTGCTCCTGCCCCCATTCCCTCTCTAAAGAAAAAAAAAAAATCATACTTAGAAAGATAACAATGTGAATATAGTCACAATGCAATTATTAAAAATGAAAGATATAAATAACTATGTATATAGTATGATCTCAAATACCTACCAATATAAATATACACGCAAAGCCTGAATGGATAGCAATTGGATGATTTTTATCTTCTTTGGTTCTCATCTCTATTTTCTATTATATATATATGATATATATATATATCATATATATATGATATATACTTTATACTTTATGTAATAGATATTCTTTACTACATATATATAGAGAGAGAGACAGAAAAAGACCCACAATGTAATCTTTTTTAAATCCATGTTAGGAATCTATATCGTACATAAGAACATATTGTGAATTTACCTTGGTATCATTAATTTCTTCAGTAAAGAATGAGCAAAGTTTAGACAAAAGAAAATCTGTCACTTGCTATCACTAATTCCCATACAGTTTTAAGACTCATACTGAATTAACAAAACAAGCTGGAAAAATTAATATTCAAACCTAAAAAAAGATATTGTTACTATATTTTCTTTGCTTTACCCTTCTTATTTCTGCTGTAGAAAATCCAGATGTCTTAAGTTGCTCACATTCTTTATGCAAAGTTTTAAAGGCTTCCATTAGCTCTTCATACTAAAAGACAAATTAAAAAATTATAAACTAATGACTAGATCCAGTAGACTTTTCTTCATCAGGTTATCAATTAACTCATAGTGATTACTTAAATCATTATATAACAGCATTAAAAATACATCCTGAAACATTTATATAAGACACAAAAAAAGTAGGTGTGTATAATCTGGTCACTAAGTACTTCTCCATCTTCCTCTCTGGTTACTTCCCTAACTCACATTCTATACTCCAGCTATGGTGATCTTTCAATCTTTGGAATACTCTATGCTCTCACATCCAGTTTACAAAGCCTATTACCTCTGAGAATACTCTATGACTTCCTCATCCATTACCTGGGTAATTTCAGTTCATCTGTCAGGTCTCAGCATAGATACCACCATCCTCAGGGAAGACTTCTCTAGTCCTATACTTATTCTAGATCAGAGTGTCATGATATCAGAATAAAAATCATGTAAAATTATAATTGCCTAGTTACTTGTCTGCCTTCCTCCATTAGACAGCAAGAGTCAAGAGGACAAGAATCCTATTATCCAGTGCAATTTAGTATCCCTGGAGCCTAGCATCACTGATATATTCAATAAAAAGTAGCTGAATGAATGAAAAAAATCACAACTCTTACCCAAAATTCTTCAAAAATAGTACTTTTTGTGAGCACTGACAGGATTTATTCTAAAACTCCTCATTCAGGAAGACAACATGCATTTTTTATTAGGTTCTGTGCTAAATGACTGGCTAAATGTATAAGTCATTTTAGATTTACATCTCACACATTTCAAGAATAAACATGTCTTTATCATTAATTCTTCTACTAATTATCTGTGCATATTTAGTAAAAGCTATTAATAAACTTCCTCCAGAAATTAGTTTTTATCAAGTTGATTGATGGGGGAGTGTAGGAAGGAGAAAATATTTCACATTTACACTTCTCTATTTTCTACATTATGTAAAGCCTTCAAATGTAGAAGTTGGGGTACTCTCCTTCTGTTGTAATTCTCCCATGACATCCCATTCTGTTGTAATTCTTCCATGACATCTCCCATGTGATTCTCTACTATAACATTTGATATGATTATTTACATAAATCTTTCAACACCCAAAATGTCTTAAGAGATCAGTATTGACTCTGTTTTGACTAACTGCCATGGTTATCCAAAATAACAAAATAAATAGATGAAAAACCACTTAGTTTTGATTGTTCTGATTCAATCCCAATTTTAAGCACATACTGTATAGAAACAACTCTATAAAACCCTGAAGGAAAACGCAGATGGATAAGGCATGAAACCTGTCTTCACAGACCTCATAATCTATTGGGATAGAGCGACAAACTATTCACAACAAACTGCACAATCAGTCTATGCATATAGCAAGAATAAAAGCAAAGAGGGTTAAACACAGGCACTTTTTAAAAAATCAAAGTTCTTTGAAATCTTAAGCCTGAATCTCCTTTTTCCATAGTCTTTGATCAGCAAGGTGCTTTGAAATCCCAGGACCAAGATCCAGACCAGCCAGAATCCTCAGTAGTCAAGAACTTTAAAACAAAAAGATTTATCTATCTATCTATCTATTTGAAGGAAAGAGAAAGAGCATACACACTTGTGAGTGGGGAGGAGAGGTAGCAGAGGTGGAGGGAGTGGGAAAGGGAGAGAATCTCAAGCAGACTCCAGGCTGAGCATAAGCCTGACCTCAGGACACTGAGATAGTGACCTGAGCCAAACCTAGAGTCAGAGGCTTAACCTACTGAGCCACCAAGGCACCCCAAAAGTAGTCAAGAGCTTTAAGACTATAAGGCCAGAACTCAATATCACCCTAAAACTCTAGACAAAAAGTACACTGAAATTTCAAACTCCTGGCCCTTTCTCTATCTTCTGCCTGACTGGGAAGTCCTTTGAGATCTCAAGCCTAGCTTCTCTGCCTGTACAAAATTCTCTCAGGGGCTCACAGGTCCTGATTTGTCTGGGATAGTGTCAATTTATACTTTTGCCTTCATGTAATTATTATGATAGTCCCTTTCTCTCTGATTTGGATGACAAATTGTATAATCATCTAACTGATCAGCAAAGTGCTCTGCATTCCCAAACCTAAAATCCTCTCTACCCACATTTCCTAAGTAATAAATTATTCTAAAATCCTAATTTCAGGATTTTCTTCTATCTATCACTGAAATGGTATTTGTGTGGAAAAGTCAGTATTTTCATACGTCATTACAGTTGAACATTATTAGCCATTTTACCTTTCGGTGCCATCTGGAAATGAAGAGAAGCAAATAAGTTAAAGAGAGATTAACAGCTATTTGAACATGTGCACCGTGACATCTACATATAGTTTAAAAATACCATTTGTGTATTGTGTACCTGTTTATTGGTATCAGCCACAGTTTCATCCTGAAGAAACTCACTTGGTACCTCAAGTTTTATTAAAAAACGAGCTAAATATGCTCTTTTCTTCAGTTCACTAGTTCTCTGAAGAAGCCAGTGGAGTACTGGATAAATTACGGGTTTACTTCCAATCACCAGACCCTGACGAAAGGTACTCCTATAAAAAGAAAATAAACACAAGCAGGTGATCACCCTCCACCCCTGGCTTATAACAAACAAAACTTGAAAAGAGATAAAAGCTCAAATACTAATTTACAATTTCTTGATGGCTTTCCATGACTATTTAAAAAAAAACAACAAAAAACCAAGGCTATTCTAAAGTCATTCTGTGTATCAACAATAAACATAAAATTAGGCCTGGAATATATCACTGGACTATAGGGGAAGATTGTACTGGAACCATTAATTGGTAGTCTGCCTTAATACTTCATTTACTGGGCAAGTTTAAGTGATTATTTTTATCTAGGATGGCAGATAAATGATAAATGATAAAATGGAATAGTAGAATTTGCCTGTTTTTTGTTTTGTTTTTTTTGGTTTTTTTGATTGGGGAGAAAAGTGACCCACGTAAGACTTT
Organism: Lontra canadensis; assembly: GCF_010015895.1. Lineage (NCBI taxonomy): Eukaryota > Metazoa > Chordata > Mammalia > Carnivora > Mustelidae > Lontra > Lontra canadensis. The sequence continues at coordinate 8,631,411 of NW_022631052.1, forward strand.
TACGTGACAAAATAATATTAAAAGTTCAAGATTATTTTGAAATTCAGTGACGTACTAAAGCCATTGACACAGAGACCAGGTACTGCCTAGAAAAACTGAGTGTAGCCCATGAAAGTTTAGATATTCAAGCACAGCTTTAAGAAAGCAACATGTGATCAAATTCTTACATGTCTGTGGCATTTCCTGGAGGTTTATATTTAAGGATACCAAGAAGGCTCAACATCCTTTTGGCTGTTTGCTCTGGCATCTCCTCTCTGATATCAACAACTTGCTAACAGATAAAGAAATTGAAAAAATATGTTATTGTTGTGTATCTAACAAAGAAAAATATTTAAACTCACTGATAAAATTGTTCTACTAGAGCATAACAGGCACAATGATCTCCTCATAAAACAGATTAAGTATGGAGGCCCCCAGATTCCAAGTGAGGGTACATACAAATCAGATCAGGATTTGTATAAAGAATGTCACGCTTGGGGTGCTTGGGTGGCTCAGTCGGTTAAGCGGCTGCCTTCAGCTCAGGTCATGATCCCAGGACCCTGGGATTGAGCCCCACATTGGGCTCCCTGCTTGGTGAAGCGCCTGCTTCTCCCTCTCCCTCTGCCTGCCGCTCTGCCTACTCATGCTCTCTATCTCTCTGTCAAATAAATAAATAAAATCTTAAAAAAAAAAAAAAAAAAAAGAATGTCAAGCTTAGAAAGTATCCAGTGGAAAAGACCAGTGTATAAGAGACGTGACCTAACTTGCAATACAATAAAACCTTTTGTAAGAGCATTTTCTTTCTAGGACCAAATCAATTTATGTTTGGAACAGAGAAATAATTTCTAAATAAGGTACAAGCAGATAATCTAACTTTTTAAAGATTATTTATTTATTTATTTGACGGACAGATATTACAAGTAGGCAGAGAGGCAGGCAGAGAGAGAGAGGGGGAAGGAGTCTCGCCGCGGAGCAGAGAGCCTGATGTGGGGCTCCATCCCAGGACCCTGGGATCATGACCTGAGCTGAAGGCAGAGGCTTTAACCCATTGAGCCACCCAGGCGCCCCAGATAATCTAATTTTTAAGCTCGTGGAGAAATCTTAAACATCATTATTACTTTATAGTCATGGAAAATAAGGCCCAAGAGTCACAGATATTTAGAGGCAGAAAACGGCTTTCCTGCTATCCTTTTCATCACAAGAAAGAGAAAACTCTTACCTTTGGGTCAATTTCAGCCAGAACATCATTGAGAACTTGCAACAGTTGCATTGGCTCCAGGGAATCAAATGTGATTAAATTATAGTTCTTCCTAAAAGGTTCTTTATTGAGATTGTCCACAATGAATTTGATTTGATCACTCATAATTGGGTCTTATAACTAAAAATAGAGATAAAATTCCTCAATACTGGTAACAAACATTCTGGAAAAAAATTAGTATTAAGTTTATAGGAAGTAGGAATGAAGAGTATTAATTCTCCGTGGCATACAAAATGCTGTGAAAAGGGTTATTTTATTGAAAGAAATCAGGATATGAAGACTTTTGAATGTTACAGTATACACTGCTAATACTCAATGCCATGTTTTGTATATACATCTGGTAAGACAGCAATCATCTGAATTAACACTGAGTTCATATGGACAAATGAATAATAAATCCCACCTACAGTAACATCTCTCCCATTCAGCTCCACAACTATCCAGGGGTAAAAATCTGGTAGGCTACAGACATACTTCTAATATATATATATATTTTTTTTAATTAGCAGCCTATGTTTAAAAAGTGGGAAATTTTTTTTTTACATTAAAAATCCAGACATCCAGTTTCTCTTCCAAATCAGATCTGGCAACCGTGGGCACATAACTGTGCACAGCCACACCCAAATGAAGCCGAGCTGAGGCTGCAAGCTTCAGTTTGGATGTGCATTCTTTGGTTTTCTGGTTTCCTCCAACAAGCACTCTTCACCCACTGATGTAATGGACTGTAGGCATCGACTCTGCCACCGCTGACTAATTCAGGCCTATGTTTCCCTGTGCCTTCAATAAGGAAACAGCCTCGAGTTTTCTGGCCCCTGCCTCTCCAATTCCAAATCGTTTGTGTGATTCTCATTGCTCACAAAATAAATTCCAAATTTCTTGAATTTTGATTTTTCAGATGTAACTCAATTGAGTTTTCCCACCTTCATTTTTCCAAATTGTTACCTTTCACTCTTTTAAATTTCACCCAACTGAAAGTTACTGCTCCTTAGTTTTTTCACCTGTCTTCAGTTAATGCTGTTTTCTTACCTAGAAAAACTGTTCGTCTCCTGATCTCCACAGGTGCAGATCCTAACTGTCTTTCAGGGTTTACTCCCCAAATGCACATTTTTCCAGGAAGTCATTCTCAAGCTATCTCCCACATTCTCCATCAGAATAACGGCAGCAGCACCTGCCCTGGAGACTAACCACACTTAATCTGCACTGCTCTCCTAGAGTTATTTTTCTGTTTTGTACTAGTGACTCATGTACGTTTTCTCTTCTCTACTAAAGTGTAAATTCCATGAGGACATTTTTGTGCCTAATTCTATCTGTGAATACCCACTGCATCAAAACTGAATTCTTCCATTGACTGGATAAATGTGTTCACGGGCCCAAGGCCAGAAAAAGAAAGATAAGCCTAAGTCGACTGGTGGTGATCTTAAGTTTTAAAAAAATTAAATTTCAGGTTATTTAACTGCTAAAGCAGCTTTACCACGGTTCCTAGTGTTTCCTGCTTGAGGGTATCAATTGTTTAATATGGGAAGAACTGGTAGAAATTTTGCAGGCAGGCAATTTTTAAATTAGCAATTTAAAAAAGGAATTAAAAAATGAACTGCTAAGAAAAGAAATTTTTAAAAATTACTTCAGTGCTTCCTTAGAGTTTTTAACTAAGAAATGAATAGACGCTATTTTATCAAAGTCATTAGTTGGGGCTGCATGCATTTTGCTCTGAAATAGATTTTAATTGGGGGGGTGGAGCTGGATATTTGTAAAACATTAAATCTAAAACTATGAATCAGTGATTATTATTGTTAAAAAATGAGTCAAAAGATAGTAGAAAGGATAACCAATGTGCTTTAAAAATTTTGAGGCTTCCTTTAATCTACAAAAGGAAAACTTTTACATAAACGAAATAAAAATCCACCTCGGAGATGCAAGTTTTTCGTTGTTAAAAATATTTTAAGTAAAAATCCACGTCATAACCTTCCCATACATATAGAAGTTTAATGATTTAGAAATTATATGTATATAATATATAATATATATATATATACACACACACACACATATATTTTTTTCCCTTTCAAAACAAGACACTTGGATAAACGAGTAAAACGTTACCAGGAGAGGAAAAGAAACTAGTCGGGTTCCCCCTAGGTGCCCACCAGCTTTCAGATGGTCACCAGCTAAGGACAAAGATGTACTGAACAGGTAGGTTGTCTACGCCCAGCGGGCTCTGCGCTCTAAAATTAGCAAAAGCAATTACTCTCCCTCTGCCAGCGGAAAAGTCGCCACACTAATTCACGAGCACTTACCCACATAAGAGCCCAAGGGGGTGGGGGGGAAGAATTAAAACCAGGACGTGCATTTATCTGGCACAACTCGGGACGGAAACGACGCTGCCCTGGTCCCAGGCCGGCACGAGCGCGGGACCAGCAGCCTCTTAGGATTCCCAAAAATAGTGTCGGTGTCGTCCCCCTACCCCGCGCTCGGGGCTCGGGACAGGGGACCCCACATCCGACCCAGACACCTCGCGGGGGGTGATTTGGGCTCCCCGACCGCTCAACCCTCGGGGGAGCTGCCTGGATCCTCGCGGAGGCCCAGCAGGCACCAACCCCGGCGTGGGGGGCTGAACTGCTGCGACCCTCCCCTGGCGAAGGTGCTGCACTGGGAAGGGGAGGAGGAGGGAGTTTTCTTTTGGGGAGTGGGGGGCCTCAGGGAAGTTTCCGAGCGCGTCTTGCCGAGGTTACCTCAAATTCTCCTCAAGAAACCACTTTTCCCCCCCGCAGGAGGCATCCAGGCTCTACAGGGTTCCTAGAGACGAGCTCCTTGGCAACGGTTGCTAGGCCGTGAGATTACGTCACTTCCGGCGGGTGGGCCGGGGCGTTTCCGCGGGGCCCTCGGGGGCACGGTAGGGCCGAGGTCCCCAGCGGGGAAAAGTGAGGTGTCCGGCGCACGTGCAAGTGCGTTTACCGGTCCCGTGACACGGTGAGGACTGGAGACCACTGTACTTCGTGATGTCAGCTGGCAAGGAAAATATGAGGAGAAAAAAAATGAAATTCCTCACGCCCTGAAAACTTAGTTGCCTGTCCAAACATCTTGGAAGAAACCAACTACAGATTTAGTATCAGTCTCAGAGCAAAATAAAACAAACAAAAAAGGGAAACAAATTCCTTATGAGGCATCTCCTATTTGCCTTGCCCTGCGCTGGCTGCTGGCGATGCAAAGGAAGCCAGGAATTACTACAGGGCTCCTGTTTTCAAGGAGCATAGTCTACTGCGGATAAAGAGATAGACGACTGAAAGGCAACTCCAATACTATCACAAAAGGATAATGGGGGAGCCCAGATGAAGTATCCTGAGTTTATTTGGGTCTGAAGGGCCCCTACAATCAGGAAAGTTTCCACCAGATAAAGTGATGTTTAAGGATCAGTGAAAATTAGCCACATTAGATATATATATATATTTTTTTTTGAGCAGAGGGAACAGAACATTGCAAGATGACTCCATTGCTGGTTGCCTTCTGACTACTGAACGGAAACAGGCATCCTGCCGGGCACCTGGAGGAAAACGAAGACCCATCCCAGCTCACAGATGGTCCTGACGAGTTGGAGAAGGCAACACTGAAAACCTTGAAAAGTTAAATAATTTAAATAACTTTGGGAGGAACAGTAAAAGATTCATATAAGGGACTGAATAATTAATTGATCCTGGTGGGTGTATTAGGAGATTCTTTGGGCCACCAGGATTTGAAACCTGGGTCTGCCATCTTGCAGACTTACCTCTCTGACCTTTCCTGATCTCCTCTAAAATGTGTGGCTATAATACTACTTTCCTCAAAAGGCTGATGTGAGGGGCGCCTGGGTGGCTCAGTGGGTTAAAGCCTCTGCCTTCAGCTCAGGTCATGATCCCAGGGTCCTGGGATGGAGCCCCGCATCGTGCTCTCTGCTCAGCAGGGAGCCTGCTTCCCTTCCTCTCTCTCTGCCTGTCTCTCTGCCTACTTGTGATCTCTGTCAAATAAATAAAATCTTTTTTTAAAAAAAAGGCTGATGTGAGGATTAAGTGTGTCAAAATAGGTAAAGTCATTAGAACAGTGCCTGACACTGGAAGAGCTAAGGACATTTTACCTTTTTACCCCTACTTTTTAAAAAGCGAGATGGTTAGATTTGCTCTTTCTACAGAGTCTACAGATGTAGGCTATAGAAAGATAAGAGTGGTTTATTGGGTAGTTTTTAGTTCCTCCTCTGCCTGTTGCGGCTATTATAGAAGCACTATAATTTTCAGTTATGAGAATACAATCCTGTGTAAATTGGAGTAAGCAATGGAATCTACTCTTTGCACTCAAATTTGAACGGATGTTATGTTTAATGTGGTTGCTCTGGAACCCGAGGAAAAATTTGAGGCCAGTCAGCACGCTTCTTGGAATCTACATACTGAGAAGATTATATTCCATCTTGAACCAAAAAAGTGAGACACAGAGAAGCCTGCTCATATTAGGTCTCTGCCTATGTATAGGGCCCAGATACAGGCCAGAGGAAGACTTACCACCCCCTGATTCATTTAAGATAAAACCTTGAATGGATTCATGAAGAGTCCAAGAAGAACTCAGCAACAATTCCACAACACTGAAGGCTGATTACATCCCAAGTCAAGCTACCCACATGAAGACTTCTTTTCCTCATAGATGTTGAGTCTTCCTTATAAACCCCAAAACATGTCTCTTGGCTGAACTGTATTTGACTTTTTTTTTTTTTTTTTTTGACAGAGAGAGATCACAAGTAGGCAAAGAGGCAGGCAGGAAGCAGGCTCTCTGCTGAGCAGAGAACCCGATGCGGGGCTCGATCCCAGGACCCTGAGATCATGACCTGAGCAGAGGCTTTAACCCACTGAGCCACCCAGGTGCCCCATATTTGACATTTTTAATAGCTGAAGGGAAGTCCAATTATATGGGATAGTCTTTCTGAAGAAGTCCCACCCCTCCCCTGAGTCTATTAAAAAAAAAAAAGTTTCTGGGGCGCCTGAGTGGCTCAGTGGATTAAGCCTCTGCCTTCCACTCAGGTCATGATCTCAGGGTCCTGGGATTGAGCCCCGCATCTGGCTCTCTGCTCGGTGGGGAGCCTGCTTCCCCCTCTCTCTCTGCCTGCCTCTCTACCTACTTGTGATCGCTCTCTCTCTGTAAAATAAATAAATAAAATCTTTTTAAAAAGTTTCATCAAGGTGTAATTCACATACATACAGTTCACCCATTTAAAGTATATAATTTACACTAATTCAAAAAGATCTATGCATCCCTATGTTTACTGCAGCATTATTTACACTAGCCAAGGTATGGAAGCACCCCAAGTGTTCACCAATAAACAAATGGATAAAGAAGATACACACACACACAAACACACACACATACAGGAATGTCACAGAGCCATGCAAAAGAATGAGATCTTGCCATTTGGGACAAAAAGGATGAACCTAAAGGGTACAGTGCTAAGTGAAATAAGTCAGACTCAAAAAGACAAATCCCATATGATTTCACTCATATGTAGACTCTAAAAAAACAAAACAAATGAACAAACAAAAAGCCAAATCATACCTATAAATACAGAGAACAAAGTGGTGGTTGCCAGAGGAAAGGGGAGGTTGGGGGTGGTTAGACTAAATAGTTGAAAGGGAGTGGGAGAAACAGGCTTCCAGTTAAGTAATGAATAAGTCATGGAAATAAAAGGCATAGCACAGAGAGTATAGTCAATGACATTGCAATAGTGACATATGGTGACTGATGGCAGCTGCACTTCTGGTGAGCATAACATATAGAGAAATTGAAGCACTACGTTGTACACCTGAAAACAATGTAATGATGTGTGTCAAAACTCAAATTTTATAAAAAATTATTATAAAAAATAAAGTACATAAGTCAATGGCTTTTAGCATATTCACAAAGTTGTGTAGCCATCACCACTATCTAATCACAGAACATCTTCATCACCCCAAAAAAGAGAGCCCATACCCTTTAGCCATCATCTCCTAGTTCCCAATTTAAAAAAAAAAAAACCTGCCACCACACAGCCCCTGGAAACCACTAATGTGCTTTCCTTCTCTATGACTATACCTCTTCTGGATATTTCATATAAAAGGAATCATTAAAGCATCTGTCTGGCTTCTTTCACTTAGTATAATGTTTTAAAAGTTCATCTGTGTGTAGCATGTATCAGTACCTCATTCCATTTGTGGTAGAATAACAGTCCATTGTTCATCCATTCCTCAGCTGAGGACATTTGGACTGTTTCCACCTTTTGGTTACACTGAACAATGTGCTATGAACATCTGTGTACCTACCTCCACTGCCTTATGGATAAAGCGCTTCCATTGGCTAAGTCAGAATAGCAGGGGCATGAGTAATTGGGAGGTAGATGGTCATTCATTCTTGGGTTTGTCTTTACCTTTGAATTTTTGTTAATTTTAGCCTCTTGGGTGCTCATGGTTGTAGACCACAGACCCAAAGAGGTGGATTCCTTAGTAGTTTTTGGTTGTAACAACAAACCGTTGTTGAAACCTACTTGTTCCTTGCTACCAAAACACTAAAATACCCGATCTGCTTCTCATCTGAAGCCCTCTGATAAGAAGATGCTGTTAAATGGAAGTGTGCTTTAAAAGTTCACCAGCCTCTAGTGGAGAAGACGGTGGGGACAGGTGTGGAGGAGGTGACAGTAACTAGAAGCTGACCCTTACAACTCCCTTATATTTAACCTTGTAGATACTGCAAGGCTATCTTGGTTGTGAACTTCTCCTCTAGTTATTCAGAGGAGTAAAAAAAAAAAAATCACTCCTGGTCAAAATGTGTTTTTCAAGACTCAGTTTAGTACAAAATTAAAATAAGGAGGGGGTCATCATTTCATGTAGTTGTGAAGTCCAAGGATATTCTGCCTTCAGGTACGGTGTGATCTAGGTCATCTTGATATTCTTTCTCCCTTCATTTCGCTGTCTCTTATCTCCACTTCCCTCTGAATGGGCTGCTATTAGCAAGAGGTTTATATTCTTCCCGCCTAGCGACCTCACTAAAACTAGAATCTTTTCTCCAACAGTTCCAGCAAATTCCCAGGGATGACCCTCACTGGTCTCAAGTGTGTCAGGCCATTCTTGAATCCATTGCTATGACTCTGATAGATGAATCCGAGGAGGGCTGCTCCCAAAAAGGAAGAACTGGATTCTGTTACCAGAGGTAGAGATGCAGTGCAAACAAGAACAACAGATGTCTCTTCCAGAAGTCAGGGAAGGTGGTTAAATCTTAAAAGCTGGGTAGGCAAAACCAGAAGAGGAAGAAATGAGCCTGTACTTATTCTGGAGAGTACCCATATCAGTGCAAACTTTCTCCCTGATTTCCTCCCAACAAATAATCTTTCTTCACTACAGGCTTCCATCGTGGGCCAAGTGAGGTCTTGAGATATCCGCAGACTCCCCAGGTCTCCACAAAAATCTGAGGATACTATGAACATAATGCTTCCAGTCCCTTCTCATTTCATAACTTCCAAACAAGAACTTTCCTGTGCAGAGTACGGGAAAGCCAAGCCAATTTTCTGTTTTTGGTATTAAATTTAGACCTTTCATCCTGACCATGAGATATTTCTGGATTCTGCATGAGTATTCAGAGAATGCCAGTTTTCAAGATGCTATCCCATCTGGGGCTACTCTGCACACTGCCCACTTTATCTCATTCTTTTAAAACTGGGAAAAATGACCCAGGCACAGGAACAAATTTGGAAGTGGGTTATTCTGCTATTCATTAATTGTCACTTAATGCCATTGCCATCTAGGTTACTTGGTGAGGAAAGAAATTGAATTTAAATGAAAACCTGAATTGAATTTCGCCTATATCCTAAATTGCCTTGGATCTGGCAATTTAATTTTGTGGGTATGTTTAGTAGTAGAATGTGCTTTCCTAAAAGGTAAAAAGATAAATGATATGTGAAACATTCACCTGGATGGGTGAGATTGCAGAGGTGCTGTTAAATGTGTGTGTGGTGGGGCGCCTGGGTGGCTCAGTGGGTTAAAGCCACTGCCTTCAGCTCAGATCATGATCCCAGGGTCCTGGGATGGAGCCCCGTGTTGGGCTCTCTGCTCCGCAGGGAGCCTGCTTCCTCCCCTCTCTCTCTCTGCCTGCCTCTCTGCCTACTTGTGATCTCTCTCTGTCAAATAAATAAAACCTTAAAAAAAAAATTAAAAAAAAAAAGAAGCCTCTGCCTTCAGCTCAGGTCATGATCTCAGGGTCCTGGGATCAAGCCCCACATTGGGCTCTCTGCTCAGCAGGGAGCCTGCTTCCCCCCCCCAACCCCCGCAGCCCCACCTGATGCTCTGCCTACTTGTGATCTCTCTCCCTCTCTGTGTCAAATAAATAACAATAAATAAATAAATAAATAAATAATGTGTGCGCAGTGCTATATTTTTGTACAACAGTTTTTTTTTTAAAGATTTTATTTATTTATTTGATAGAGAGATCACAAGCAGGCAGAGAGGCAGGCAGAGAGAGAGGAGGAAGCAGGCTCCCCGCCGAGCAGAGAGCCTGATGAGGGGCTCGATCCCAGGACTCCGAGATCATGACCTGAGCCGAAGGCAGTGGCTTAACCCACTGAGCCACCCAGGCGCCCCTAAAACAGTTTTTTAATGGATTTTGTAAGATTAATGGGTAATGTAGAGGGGTCAAAATAGTACACAATTCATATGCAGTCCTTTGGTATGAGTATGGATTGAAATATAAGATACAGCTAATTTCTACTGGGCTCAAATAATAATCATGTCATCACTTACTGAGTGCTTATTGTATGTCAGGAACTCCATTAAATACTTCACATATGTATCATAATTTATTAAAACATTAATTTATGTGTGTACTCCTGTTTCTCCTTCTCTGGAAACAATCTGCATTGCCTTGAGATTTGCAAGCTGAAATCAGAAGTCATACCTCCTGCCTTTTGTAAAGGTCTGAAGTCTTTGGGAGAGATTATAGATTACTCTGGCTGTTCTCCAGGGAGAAGCAGAGAGAGGAGTTCCTTCCAAAGTCAGAAGAGAGAGAAGAAAGATGCTAAGAGGAATGAGAAAGGATCATAGGTTGGTCATTCTGGGGCAACTCCCAAGAAGGGAAGAATATGAGGAAGCCACATGGTGAATCTAGGTGTGGCCAACACTCTTTGTCCCAGGCCTGACATGGAAGCATTGACAATATTGAATCTGAAAGGACCAGGCAGTCTGGGATGATGCGTGGGTGACTGAGGAGTCACCAGCACGGGCCAGTGACAGAAGACTGCAAGTGACTCTCTGAAGTTTTGCCCCTGCAAAAGAGCCCAGGGACTTGGCAATCCCCGGGATGTGTGTGAGAAGGAAATGCCCAAAAATGACAGGAAAGGATCTCAGATTTGGATTTCAGTTAATGATAAAATAATAATGAAAAAATAATGTCCTTCCTCTTGCAAATCTGAGCAGTGCTCTAAAATGGCTAATCTCTGTACTGTCAGCTTCCTAGCAGGATAAAGATGGCACAGTCTATGCAATTGAGGAGAGCTTAATAAAGGACCATTTATAAAGGTCCGGGCAGGGTTGAGGAGAACTAACAAAAGAACCAGCAACAAAAGCAAGCATTGCTGCCCTAAGGCTGACACCGCAAGAGAAGGGAACGGGCACCAGAAGGCCGACAGAGTGAGTAGCAGTATGGAGAGTGTTGCCTAACAGGACCCATTAGATGCAGCCAGTCTTGACCTCACTCTCCTTCAACCCTCTGACCTCCAGCCTGGCCTCTCATTGGCTAAACCCAATAGAGTGCCAAGGGGCTAAGCAGACCCATCGAGGTCACTGGTTCAGACTGGGATCCCAGGACATAGAGTCAGGAAGAAAATGGCTGAGTGGGGATCTGGAGTGGCAGACTGAATGAATTATAAATTGAATTATATATGCAATTATACAGTCCAAGTGATGGGAAGAAAGGCCTGAGGAGGTGAACCGAACTACCCTCATGTCTCCAAGCTCCTCTGGCTTCTTAGCTGAAGTTCTAGGCATCGCATGGGGTTGGGCCTAATTTCTCTGCCCGCACCCATATCATCTCATTTAATCTTCACAACAGGTCTGCAAGGACAGTATTGCTTTTTCTATTTTATAATTCAGGAAATTGAGGCCTGGGGAGTTACTAGAGGGCCCAAGTTCACATACCTAGTAGCTGGCTGAGCCAAGATTCAGACAGCTTCGGCCTGATCCCAAAGCCATTTTCACCAGCCTACTAAACTGGCTCAGAACCGGCTCAGCAGAGTCTGAAAGAAGGACCATAAATCAGGCCACTGAAGCAGGAGGCAAAGGGATTTTCTGTGTGGGAGGGCCAGTGTTAACATGCTGTCTGGCTTTCTCTGCCTACAAGGCCTTTGCCAAGGAAAGTCTTCTCTGATCCAGGTAGGGCTAATGGTTTAAAATCCAAGTGCTTACTCTGGAATCACAGAGGGGGAGGATGGAGAAAACACTTGGCCCATGATGGGAAAAAAAGTATATTTTCATTTCAAATGCCTTTCAAGTTCTTTTTTTCCCAGCTGAGTGTTGGTGTATTTATAGAATTCAGGGGGAGTATTTAAGGGTAACCAGCAGTGGAGCTGCATTTTGGGCCATCAGGAAGCTCCGAATCACGCAGGAAAAGGTTGATGGGAGGAGACAAGTAAAGATCAGCAGGGCACAAACCGGCCTTCTCCTTCATGGTGCCAAGAACTTTTCTCCCTTCTGGGCTGATGACGTCAAATCGAAGTCTGTAAGTGTGCTATAGATGGAATCAGAGATCCAAAATGATGGGCAAACAGACGAATGGCTAAACAAATTGTGGCATAAATATACAGCATATTATTCAACCATAAAAAGAAAGAAGTATGGACCCATGCTACAACATTGATGAACCTTGAAAACATTTTGTTACATGAAAGAAGCCAGACAAAAGTCCACACACCATGTGATCTGCTTTATAGGAAATATCTAGAAGAGGCAAACTCATAGAGACAGAAGGTAGATTGGTGATTGGCAAGGGTGAGGGGAGGGGACAATGTGGAGCACCTGCTTAATGGGTACAGGATTTCCTTCCGGGGTGATGGACATCTTCTGGAGATAAAGGTGGTGGTTGTACAGTCCTGTGAACGTACTCAATGTCATCAAATTGTTCCCATTAAGAAGGTTAATTTTATACAGTGTGAATCTCACCTCAATTAGAAATAAAGGATGGGCAGACCTTGGGAGGTCATCCATCCACCCTGTCTTCCAGGCTGTCTTTGTTCCTTTCAGCTCACATCATGAGGCCTCATTTCATTCCAGGCTTTCCTTCTCTATCTACTCCCCAGCCACCGGCCTCCCTTCTGTGGCTCCCACACACCAAACCCATGCCAGCCTCAAGACCTTGGCACTGCTGTTTCTTCTGCCTGGCTGTTCTTCACCCGGATCTTGCCCTGGCCTGGCTCTGCCTCCTCATTCAGGAGGAAGAAATGAAGTGGAATAGAAAATATCACACAGAATAGGGTAAACATTACTGTGTCAGAAATATTTTTGCTGTGTGACAAACCACTCCCAACTTAATAGCTTAAAAACAACATGGTTTTTCTTCCCCGCAAAGCCGTGGGTTGGCCGGGCTCAGCTGGCCAGTTCTTCTGCTCCATGCGGTACGTGCCAGGATCGGCTGGCAGCCCGATTCAGGCTGGGGGCTCGTGCGGGGCTAGAACACCCAAGAGAGCTCCCCTCCTCTCAGGGCCTCAGTGCTGCTTCCTGGTCCCCCTTGGCATGGATGCTCTTTCTCCTTGTGGTCTCTCGTTGGGCTGTGGATTGGCCTGAGTTTCCTTACCTGGCAGCCAGGCACCAAAAGCATGAAAGTCAGAGGCACCAGGCTTCTTAAAGTGGAGACCCAGAACACACGGAGTCATTTCCTTTACATTCCATTGGTCAAAGCAAGTCATAAGACCTTCCCTGATTCAAGGAAAGAAGAAACAGGCTCTACCTCTGGATCAGGGAGTAGCACGGGCGTACCAGGAACAATGTTTGCTAAATTGTTGCCAGACATCTTCACAGACACTCTACCATGATTGTTTAGTGGAGGTTTTATTTCAATTTAATAAAAATGCATGCATGTTCTTTGGGTCACACAATAAACATATTTCTTGCTGTGAGTCACAGCTAAAACGTTAAAAAAAACACACTTCTACATCCCTTTATAAATTTCTTCCATAGCACTTAGTGCTCTCGGCACTTCGTTTACTTGACTGTATGTTCCTCCCATTAGGATATAAACTCTCTTAGAGCAAGGACCTTGTTGGCCTTGTTCACTGCTATGTCCCCAGCACCTGACAGAGCCCAGCACTTAATAGGTGCCTAATAAACATCTGTTGCTGTTAAATAGGTAGAAACAGCTATCAGATATCGGGTGCTGAGCACACAAAAGCGTTGTGTCATTTAATTCATTCAATGCATATCTGAGCAACGACTTTGTGCCAGGCACTATTCTAGGTGCTGGTGAAGCAACGGTGAATATAACTGACAATAATCCCTGCCCTTACCGAGTTTACATTTCATTATGATACTAGAGTAGTATCAAGTAGATTTGTTGATACTATTTTGACAGATAAAGAAACTGAGAGTCAGAGAGGCAACCTGCCCAAGGTCACACAGCTAATAATTTCAGCCTGACCTGGCTCGACTCAACTCTACTGCAAATGTTGGGTTTTGCCCAGAGCAGGGTCTAAGTGATTACAAATCTCAATTCCTTCAATTGCTTCTCTGAAGGATCAAACTCATCTTTCTGGGAATCAGGCACAGGCAATGGGAAAAGGTGAGTTCCATGACCTCGCAGTCCCTGCCCTCCCCCCCCATCCCCACTTCATGACGATGGCTCACACCTGGGGTGTTGCAGATTTGAGCCACAGCTCTCAGTCACCCCCACTGTCTTATCAGCATGTGACATCCCCAAGTGCCTGGGGCCTGCAGGCCTGGCAAAGAATGCAGCTGGAACAAAAATAAACCTGCCACATTCCTTGGCAGCCCCCTGCCCCTTCCCGCTCTCCAGCCATCCATCCTCACAGCAGAGCCTGCCAGGGAAGGCCAAGAGCGGGAGAGCAGGGTGGAGGAAGCCAGTGCTGCTGCCGGCCAACCCCTGGAAAGAGAGGGAGAGGGGAAGAGAGGAAGAGAAAGAAAGAGAGAGATCACCTTATATGGGAACGTGCGCAGACAATGTGTGGCAATGCCTTCGAGTGCAGCAGAGGTCAGATACCAGACAGATGGAAGAAATTAAACATGGGACAGAGCGTGTTCCTGGGCCCTGAAAACAGCTCTTGTTTCACAGCGAGTTCGCACAAAGCCTGGCCCGTTTTCCTTTTTTGCCTAAGCTGAGCAAGATGTGCATCCTAAACTCTACTTGACTTTGACTCAGGCCCCCTGACTATGGCTTGGCAGAGGTCTCATCCTTTAAAATCATTTCTTTCACGAACTAAACGCTTCTTTGGAAATAACAAGGGAAAGGCTAGGCCTCTTTCCCAAGCCTTTCCAATCTCTCTCCAAAGTACATAAATTAGTGGTTAATGAGTAAATATGCCTTCATTTCTCATTCATTCATTCATTCATTCATTCAACAAATATCAAGGACCAACTATACCCCAGGCACTGAGCCAGGTGCTGGGAAGACAGCGTTGATGAAGATGATGATGATGATGATGACGACGACAACAATGACAGTAACCATTTGTTGATTTGCACTCATAAACATTTCAATTCATAATAATTTACTCAGCACTTTCATGGTAGAGTCATTGGTGATACAGAACACTGTTCTAGAATCATCTGGTCCCTGCCTCGTGGCGCTTGCAGTGAGGGGGAAAGTAGAAATGGCAGATACTGAGCACACGATTTCAGAGGCGCCTCCTGTCGGCATTTGAATTAGCTACCATTACCATTTCCATTTCCCACAGGGTTTTTCAACCCCAGCACTATGGACATTTTGGGCGGGATCATTCTTTGGGCGAGGCATCTGCGTGGGGTTGGTGGGGAGCTGCTCTGTGCATTATAGGATATTCAGCAATGACCCTGGCCTCTAGCCACATGGTGTCAGTAGCAATAACCCCCTCTCCCCTAGTTCCTCCAGCTGTGAGAACCAAAACATGTTTCCAGACACTGCCAAACATCCCCGGGGCGGGGGGTACAAAACTGCTCCTGGTTGAGAATCACCGATTGAACAGATGAGGAAGTAGAGACTCAGGGTGGGTTAAGAAACTTCCTAAGAGTCAGACCACTGGCCAGCAGGGCTTGCACCTTGATCATTCTGACTCCAACGTCCCTGGGCATCACCGTTATAGTGTGAAACCCCCTATTTCCTTGATGGCAGATAATCTGTAAGTTTGGATAGTCATAGACTTCTTTAGCTCATTCCACAAAATGGAAGTCATCCGTGTTAGTTCAGATCCCCTGAGAGGCAGATGCCAGGACGGGTCAGAACCTGCACAAGGTTTACTGAGGATTTCCTTATTCGTGGCTGCAAAACGCACAAGGGAAAGGAGCTAGAGTAGGTGGGAGAATCCTCAGCTTGCGGGACCAGGCTGACCCCTGTGAAAGGTGAGGGGGAAGGAGGACTGGGCAAGAAGAGCCTCAGACAGCAGCATAGCTTGAAGAAAGTTCTGGCCATGCTGATGGGGATTTCCCAAGCCAAATGAGGCTGTAAGAGGAGTCCCAGGGTGGCTGGCCAGCAGCAGGGCTACACTAGCACTCCCACAGTGCTCAGTCGCTGGCTGCGGGAAATTGGTGGAGCCAGAGGGTCAGGACCCAGGACTGTCAGTCAAACATGTTCTTCCAAGCGGACTCTTCTGAAGGAGTTCTGAACGGGGCACGCCCGTGGCTATCACCTCATCAGAAAAGTGCTGCCCTGTGCTTACTTTCACGTTAAGGCAGAGAGATCTAAAAGGCACTGGAGATACAAAGCCAGGTTGGCATGGTTTTGTGGGCTACAAAGCCAGGTTGGCGTCCTTTAAGCAAAAGGGTCCATTTTCCTTCGAATGTCTTGAGCTTTTTAGTGAACTTCAAAGTCAGCTCCGACTTGGGTACCTCCAGCAAGGGGGTAAGGAGTACTGCCTTGAGGAGCTGCTTTGTACCTTGTGGATGTGGGCACTCCCTGAGACTCAGTTTCCCCATCTGCATAATGGAATCACCCTGCCTTATCCTGTAGGGTTGATGTGAGGATTGAATGAATATTTATGGAGTTGCTTTTCAGGAGAAGATGGAGGTCTTCCTGCATGAACTTTCTGCTGATCCCTTGATTTTGTACGGATATCTCCCTGCTAACCACCCTCTCTCATCCTTCCAACTGAGATTCGTCTTGGCACCTCCACAAGGAATAACAAACTAGCATTCCCAGGGCTCAGTTTCACAGATAGACAAGCTGTGTTTGGCTCACAGAGTGCTAAACAAACAAACCAATAGAATGAACCATTTGAAAACAGATATTTCAAGATGAGGCAGCCAATAAAAACCAATGCATCTTAATTCCATTTGTTGGAGCTGTGTGGATTTCTGGGTTCCCTTGAAAAGTGGGAAAGCTAGATATGCTGTGTGGCAGACTGGCTAAACTCGAGAAGAGGCCGTCTGCTTCAGATGAGACTTGAACTGACCAGGTTTCCAGTCCCCACACTCCTACCAACTGTGATCGTGAAGCTAGTGTCAGGTGCTGATTAGCATCGTGTCTGTGCTGCCATTTTTCTTAGAACACTACTCCTTTGTCTCATGTATGGAAAAGGTAGACCAGGAGATCTACATTCTTTCTTGTACCTGGTCCCATTTCACTTCACTTAGATCACTACCTGACACTTACTTGGCACACCCAAGTCTACATTTAGACTTGTGGCCTATTAAGCCCTTCTGGAATTTCCTTCCTAAAATGATCCCTGCAATTTCATAAGAATCCTCTATGTTTTTATTTCCCTTTAATTCACATGCACTGTCATTCACCCAAGAGGCACACAGTATTTCCTTCATTTTATTTTTATTTATTTATTTATTTATTTTTCAAGATTTTATTTATTCATTTGTGAGAGAGAGAGAGTGCTCGAGCAAGAGCAGGGGTGAGGGGCAGAGGGAGAGGGAGAAATAGACTCCCTGCTGAGCAGGGAGCCCAATGTGGGGCTTGATCTGGGGACTCCAGGATCATGACCTGAGCCAAAGGCAGATGCTTAACCAACCAAGCTACAGTAGGCACCTCTACTTCCTTCATTTTAAAGAGCAGTTGAGTCCTGGAGAGATGACATGGTTTGCCCAAGGACAGAGCTGGTTAGTGGCAGAGCAGAGTCCTACTGACCCCAAGTCTGATACTTTTTTCCATTACTCTAGGCTACAAAGTGTATTAGGACTTTCAGTTGCAAAAGACAGAAAGTTAACTGAAATTGGCTTAAGCAAAAGAGGCAATTTATTAGCTCATATGACTGGACAATCCAAAGGAACCAGAGGCTTCAAGTACAACTGGATCTAGGAGCTCCGATACTATCCTGGGACTCCACTAACCCTTCTCTCTTGGTTCTACTCCTTATTCTGTTGGTTTTATTTTCATGTAGCCTTTCCACTCACGATGGCAAGACCAGAAGCACTAAGCCTTATCCTATTAGCTTCAAATACAGACGGTCCCAACACATGGAATTGAGTCTCCTTGGTCCTGACTGGCGTGATCTAATTATGTGCCCGCCCCCGAGCCAATCACCTGCCGGAAGAATATGGTGTTCTGATTGGCCAGACTCGGTCATGTGACGCCCCCAAACAGAGGGGATGGGATTAGCTACACCCGAAGAGGAGCTGAGCGTTGACAGTGGAGGAGTGATGCCCCAAAAGGAAAACTGAGTGTTATCATCAGAAATGGGGATGAATGCCGGACCAGCATATCCACTACACCTAGAATCTTCCCTCTGGCGTCCCAGTATACACCAGTCTTCTCCCCTACCCCTACCTTCCCTGCCTTTGTTCGTGGGACATTCCCCTCCTCTCACTGGAAGGCCATCCTTATACATTCTTCCCTCATTCAAATGGACTTCAAGACCCAGGTGAAGCCTCCCCTATTCAATCGTGAGCTACAATGAAACCGTTCCTCTGTACAGTAAGAATCTGAGCCGCGCGCACCAGCACTCAGTTCCATACTATTGAATGTATGAATGAGGAGATAATTTGCATGAAATGCAACAATGAGAGAACAGGGCCTAGATTAGAAGAAAATAAAAACGTTAGCAGTAACTATCTGGATGAGTTATGGGCAATTCTCGCTTTTCTTGGTTCCTTTCAGTATTTTCTATGATTTAAAAAGCCAACAAATGGTAATAGTAAAAAGGAAGTAATACAGTCTGGTTTCAACAGCTGGACTATAAGTGAGATAAAGGCGAGGGCCAAATATTAATTCTCTTATGTCTCCCCTAGCTCCCAGCTGTGGGATGGACTCAGTGTAAGAGTCAGTTTGAGCTCCTTAAGAGCTAAATTAACAGCATCAGGATTTATAACAGACTGTTGATTGCCTTTCCAAAAGCCAATCCTCCTTTCCTCTTGCAGACTCCCCGACCCCAATTGTGTGTGGGGTCCTTCCCCCTCCTCACTGCCATGTGCTTCATGGAGGCAGACCCCAGCCCCAACCCTGGCTCTCGAGGCTGAATCCTCCCTGCTTGAATTCAGGGTTTCTTTTTTTTTTTTTCTTTTTTTAAAGATTTTATTTATTTATTTGACAGACAGAGAGAAAGATCACAAGTAGGCAGAGAGGCAGGCTCCCCGCTGAGCAGAGAGACTGATGCGGGGCTCGATCCCAGGACCCTGAGATCATGACCTGATCCGAAGGCAGAGGCCCAACCCACTGAGCCACCCAGGCGTCCCTAATTCAGGGTTTCTTAACCTCAGCTCTCTTGACATTTCGGGACAGGATAATTCTACTGATTTGTTGAGTTGCTTCATGAGCCACCTTGGAGACTGTTATATGAAATAAAAATTGTCCTTAATGTTTTAAGTGTTTAAGCTAATTTGAGTTGTGCCTTTCTGTGACAGCATCTTAACCAACCCAAGGGTCCGTTGAAGACATCGCATACAAAGCATACAAATAAAACCGCCAACAAAAATAGGGATTCTCTTAGTGCTCGGGGGTGGATATCAGAACCTGGAGGTGGGGACAGATGTATCATGTGATAGTCCCTTTTGAGTGAAACTAGTGATCTACAGCTATTCCAGTTCCACACGGGATTGCTAATCACCAGTGCTGAGACAGAGAGAAGGGCTGACTTCCTTTTGCAAAACAAAAAACAACATTTGGACTGGAACCCACTACGTCCCATCACATAAAAATTGCTGCAAAACATCAAGTTCTGTACTTTTTAAGCTAATATCTCTGGGAGTCTACACAACAACCTCTAAAATGGAGCTGATTAAGGAAATGCTAAGCCAAATGGCTTAAGTTCTAGAAGCCTCTGTTTGCTTATCTGTAAGCTGGGGAGAACAAAATGAGAATCCTCTGATATTAGAGATCAGAAAATACTTCATGACCCATAAAACAGATAATGGATTATCTATACTAAGCAGACCAGATAAACTGTAACACCTTCCCAGGGTTGGAACCGTCTAAATTTAGTGTGTGGTGGGACCAAAATCATCAGTCAATTGTTTCTATGCAGCCTTGTTAAATTTCTTGTGCTTTTGAGCTCTGTTTCCTCATCTGTATGCTGTGGCAAGACCTCATTCTGACTGTCATTGGAGGAAAAATAAGGTTGTTTGAAAAAAGGGAAACGTATCACTATTGATTTTCTACCACAGTTTTCTTGCCCAGGTCAGACAATAGCAACAGAGCAAACTGAACTGGACTTGGAGGCACATACTCTGTAGTGAATGTTGGGGCATCGCTGCCCTCTGCTGGTCGGCAGCGGTGCCACAGTGGTTACAGAGAGAAGAGGGTCCTTGGAGAAGGACCCCCGGGGAAAATTGAGGCACCCAGAGGTGAAGGGACTTGCTGGAGGGCACGGAACTAGCTTTAGATAGAGTATTGGGGCTCCTGACTCTTAGCTCCTTGTAGAGGGAGAAAAATGACTGGAAATTCATCCTTTATGGTTTCACTCTTGCTACATTCTAAGCTTTTCTAGATAATCTGATGGATTTTTCTCTCTTGTTCTTTGCCACCCAAACTGCATGGACTTCCTTTACCTTTCCAAGGTCCACCACTGGCCCTGAGGCTAAGAGTCCTATTGGGAGCTGGGAACTTTACAGAAATGATCTGGATCCTGACAACTGCTTTTTGGAACACGGGCCAGGAAACCAAAGTTCAGAGAGGTTAAGACACAGGCCCAAAGTCCAAAAGCCAGGAAGCACAGGAGCTGGGATCTGAACTCTCACCTGAAACCTGAAAGCCCACATTCTACCTGCGAGTAACAAGTCAAAACAACATGGTAACTTGCGAAGACATGATTAAAGGTAATTTTGTGTTTTTTGAATGCCTGAAATGTATTTGCTGGGAAGACATGTAGTGAACCAATAAGACAGGGAAATTTTTCAAGCATCTACCACAAGCTGGTGACATTCACATACAACATCTGTTAAATCTCCTATTGACACATATATGATCTTGGATCCTGTCCACCATTTTGAGGCACAAAAGAAGAAACTATGTTGAAAGCAATTAAGAAATTTACCTAATGTCACTTGGTGAAAGCTGGCATTCAGACTCTAATCCCCCTGCTTAATGTTAGAAACACAAACAGAGGCGGTGCCTGGGTGGTACAGTTGGTTAAGTGTCTGAATCTTGATTTCAGCTCAGGTTGTGAGATCGAGCCCCATGTCAGGCTCAGCGTGGAGTCTGCTTGAGATTCTCTCTCTCCCTTTTCTTCTGCCCCTTTCCCCACTTGTGTTCTCTCTCTCTCAAATAAATAAAAACTTTAAAGAAACAAACACGAACAGAGGAAAGTGCCCAGTAGCCTGGGTCAGGCTGATTGGCAGACCTCCAAGCCACGAAACCCCTCAGACTCTCCTATAAACATTTCCTTCCTGGCAGCCTCAGGATTTGAAGTCCTCCTGATCTGGGTTTAAACCCCACATTTCTGAGCACCACTATGTGCCAGGCCCGGGCTGGGTATATTATTTCATTCAATTCTGTGAATTCAATTCTGTTCAACCTCACTGTGAGAACACAGTGAGGTTGATAATGATTATTATGCCTACTTTACAGATTATCACACTGAAGCTGTAAAAAGTTATGTATCTTGCTCAAGTGTGCAGGTGAGTCCGGGTGTTGATAATTTGTTAATATTCTATGTGATACTGTCTTCACAGTCTTATTCTTGCTCCTCTGCAGACTGGAAAACAGATAATGACAAGTGAAAATGATTTGCCTCAGGGCGTTTGCACTTGCCATTCCCTCTGCCTGCAGTGCTTTTCTCAGACAGTCTGGAGGTTTGCTCCCTCAGCCTCTTTAGGTCTTCATTTAAAAGTCATCTTCTCGGGGCGCCTGGGTGGCTCAGTGGGTTAAAGCCTCTGCCTTCGGCTCAGGTCATGATCCCAGCGTCCTGGGATCGAGCCCCGCATCGGGCTCTCTGCTCTGCGGGGAGCCTGCTTCCTCCTCTCTCTGCCTGCCTCCCTGCCTGCTTGTGATCTCTGTCTGTCAAATAAATAAATAAAATCTTTAAAAAAAAAAAAAAAAAGTCATCTTCTCAGGGAGGCTTTTTCTGACCACCTTATTGAAAACTTCAACCTGTACTCTTCCATCTCAATGACAAGAAGACAACCCAATGCATATGTGGGCAAAGGATTTAAACAGGTATTTCTCTAAGAAGATATACAAATGGCCAATGAACACATGAAGAAATGCTCAACGCCCGATGACTTGCATTAGGGAAATGCAAATCCAAACCTCACCGGATACCAGTACTTACCACTCAGATGGCTGTTATTTACTAAATGGAAAATAACAAGGGTTAGTGAGGATGTGGAGAAATTGGAGCCCCCATACACTGCAGGCAGGAGCGGAAATTGTCCCATCCCCTGTGGGGAACACTTTGGTGATTCTACTCTTAGGTTTTTACCCAAAAGAATTGAAAACAGGAATGCAAATATTTGTGCCAAAGTGTTCATGGTGACACTATTCACCATAGCCAAAGGTGGAAACTGCCCACATGTCCATCAGCTGATGAAATGGGTGTATCAAATGTGATCTATGCATAAAACAGAATATTACTCAGCCATAAGAAGGAATGAACTGATACATGCTAAGATGTGAGCAACCCTTGAAAATATGACACTAAGTGAAAGGAGCCAATCACAACAGAACACCCGGTATATGATTCCATTTATGTGAAAGGCCCAGAATAGGTAAATCCACAGAGACAGAAAGAAAATTAGGGGTTTCCAGGGGCTGGTAAATCCCTAGAGACAGAAAGCAGACTTGTGGCTGCCGGGGGCTGCAGGGACAAGAGAAGAAAATGGGGGAGTGACTCCTAAGGGGTGTGGGGTCTTCTTTCTGGTGATGAAAATGTTTAGGAACTGGATAGAGGTGGTGTTTGCATGGCATCATGAATGTACTAAATGCCACTGAATTGTTCACTTTGAAATGGTTAGTTTTATGTTATGTAAATTTCACCTCAATGTAACCAACAAGTTCAACCCCTAACAACCTTATTTTCCTTCCCTGCTTCCTTTTTCTCTGTCAGGCACATGGCCCTCGCACACACTATATATCTGACTTACTGATCAACTGTCCATCCTGTTTCTTTAGAATATAAGTTCCAAGAGGATGGCTATTTGGGTCTCTTTTATTAACTCACATATCCTTAAAGAGTCACTGGCACTCAGTAAATATTTGTTATATAAATGAATTAGGAAGGACGTGGCACGGTCAGTTAAGCATCAGACTCTTGGTTTCAGCTCAGCTCATGATCTTAGAGTCATAAGATGGAGCCCCACGTCGAGCTCTACACTCAGTGCGGAGTCTGCTTGAGACTCTCTCACTCCTCTGCTCCTCACCCTGCTTGTTCTTTCTCTCTAATAAATAAATAAATCTGAATGGAAGGAAGGATGGACATGTTGAGGAGTCCTGACCCTCGAGCTCCACCCCATCTCCAATTCTAATGGGCTCTTGATCCTCAAATATGTTAACAATAACCCTCAGTCTGAGCTCATTTTTTTCCTCCCTTTCCTGAAGAGCTGAAGTCACAGGCTCTCACTCAGCTGAAACCCTTTAAACCTTCTCTGCTGAGAGTCTGAAAGAAGAGGGAAAGTAGAGGGACAGGAGAGGAGACAATGAATCCACCACAATGTAGAGAAACCCTGTCTGCTCCTCTGCTCTGTGGCTTCCCGCAGCAGTTTATGGGAACCCCAGACCGCAGCGATGACACCTTCCTGTTCCCCAGCCAGGAGGACAGCATTCTTAGCTGTGCCCAAGTGGCTCTTCAGGGAAGGGGGTAGGGGACGTTTACAGAAAAAAGTCAATAACCATTTATGGAAGAGCTACTCAGACACAGCCCTATACCAGGAACTCAGCCAAATTACAATGGAAAGTTATCATTCATTCACTCATGTGAATGTGAACAAACATTCGCTGAGCACCTGTTATGCGCCTTATCCTCTGGTCCTTGATTTCACAGTTTCGGTTGAATTAGAAGCCAACACTGTATAGACCAGGGTTTCTCAGTTCAGCACTTTGGACATTTTGGACTAGACAACTCTTTGTCATGGGAGGTTGGTTGATCTAGGTATTGTGGGACGTTTAGCAGCATTCCCAGACCCTCACACATAGTAGGTGCTCAGTAAGCACTTGTTGAACAAAAGAATGGGACAGGATTGTGAGAAAGGCCTGGAGAAGCATAAATTGCTACTTTAGGGCTTGATGTTCAGGAGGGATGTGTGTTATCTTCCTTCTTTCATTATCCATCCATCCAACAATCCATCCACTCACTCACCAAGCAGTCCCCAGACATCTGGGCTGTACCTGGAACCTAGGAGACTCTAGTTTTAAGAACTCACAGCTGACCAGGAGACATTAGATATGCTCAGAAATAACTTCAACACTGGATACAGAGTGACACGCCATGGTATGAGGGCACCCATAGATGGCACACTGATCAAGACAAGGACAATGGGTACTCTATGCCCAGGTTTAATAACATATTTAAATGTTTAATTATAGCAGAGATCAACAGATTTTTCTGCCATGCCTAACTCCTCCTTCTAATTCAACCTGAAATCAGCAGACCTTCATAGGCCTAACCAAGGCTGATGGGATGAAGATGGGCATCTGCCCAGGCGAGCCAGACCACTGGCCAATTGCCTTTGTCTTCTCAGAGCCTCCATCCTCTTCTTAGTATTGTTACTATTATGAATAACATATCGTTTTTTACAAATTTTATGTATTTGTTTATTTCTTTATTTTAGAGGGAGAGAGAGCACACATGCACACAAGTGGGGGTCAGGGCAGAGGGAGAGGGAGAGAGAGAGAACCCCAAGCAGATGCTACACTGAGTACAGAGCCTGATGCAGGGCTCAGTCCTATGACCGTGAGATCATGAACTGAGCCAAAATCAAGAATCACATGTTTAACCAACTGAGCCACCCAGATATCCCAATAATATATCATTATTGCATAATAGCTGCAATTTACTGAACACTACTATATACCAGACACAGTGCTGTTAATGAATAATCTGAATTAACTCCCTTAAAGAAAATCAGTCAGTCTGAGACCTTTCAGGTATTGCAACCCCAAGGACATCTGGGATTTAAGTGATATACTTTGAAGATAGAAGTATGATTATTCAACTTCCACTTAATCAGAGAAAGTAAGTGGCAGGTGGCATTGTAAAGGGAAGGCAAGGCACCGGGCAGGCAGATGCTAAGTGGGAGACTGTTCCAGGCATAAGGGAAATGGGGGTGGGTATGGAAAGAAAAAAAAAAGCAATAGCAAGAAAAAAAATCAAGGGAAATGGGTTTGACTGGATAAAATGGACAGTGAGAATTTTGATAGAAGCAATGGAATGGGCAGGGAATAGTACAGAGATCCTCAAATTATGGACTCCATGACCATGCCTTCCCTTTTCTAGCAGGTGAGCAGAACTAGGGTGCTCTCCCTACCCCCTCCTTCTAGAGTCTCCAGAGACTCTGAGCTCAGCCTCTGGCCTGCCCCTAGGCTCTAGCCCTCATTTTCTGTTCACTGTACCCATCCTGTCTCATGTCGCCATCTCCATGCTTCTGGGCTCAGTCTAGTGACCTGACCCCAGGTCTTCTCCATTCCATTGACCTCATGTAACTTGACGTTCTCAGGCTGGACTGAGACTACCCTGATGAGTGCCACATAACTGGCTCAGCACGAGGAGTCAAAGCAAGTCAACATCTTTGACATGAGGTACTGTCAGTTTGACAGGGCCAAGAGAAGGTGGCTATGTTTTAGTTAAGTTAGAGTGTGAGGAATAAAGAGGAATAAATACTCAGTCACACTATGTCTCTGCGGCATAATAAGTAATATATATTTGGTCTCTACTCCTGGTTCCTGACAGGAGGCTCCTAAAACCCTTGTAATTTCCTGAGAAGGGTGCTAAGAGCATCTTTTGTTTTAATATTTGGTCTTTGACCCTGATTCCTGATACAGAGCTCCTAAATTCCTTGAAATTTCGTTGGGTAAAAAAAGGGTCTTTTGGGTGCCTGGGTGGCTCAGTGGTTAAAGCCTCTGCCTTCGGCTCAGGTCATGATCTCAGCGTCCTGGGATGGAGTCCCGCATCGGGCTCTCTGCTCAGCAGGGAGCCTGCCTCCTCCTCCTCTCTCTCTCTGCCTGCCTCTTTGCCTACTTGTGATCTGTCTGTAAAAAAAAAAAAAAAAAAAAAGGGGTCTTTTGTCCTAGTGAGGTGACTCTTGATAGGCTCCTGGGGAGCTCCAGGATGGGGAAGGGCTACCGAGAGACCAAGCCATGACTAGGAGCTTAAAACTTTCACCCGCACCCCCATCCTCTGGGGAGAGGAGGAGATAGAGATTAGGTTAATAATTGGTCATGCCTATCTAATGAAGCCTCCATAAAAACCCCTGAACTATGAAGTTTGGAGAGCTTCAAATTGGTGAACACCCCCACATGCTGAGACAGTGGTGCACCCCAACTTACAGAAGCTCCTATACTCAGAACCCTTCCAGCCAGATGTACATCTTCGTCTGGATGTTCATCTATTTCCTTTATTATATCCTTTATAATAAACTAATATACACATTCTCCTGAGTTCTATGAGCCACTTAAGGAAGGGGTTGTAGGAACCCCCAATTCGTAGCTGAGTCAGTCATCTGGGGACCCACTGCTTGTGACTGCCATCTGAAGTAGGGCAGCCTTAAGGGACTGAGCCCTTCACTTGTGGGCTCTACACTAACTCCAGGTAGTTCGTGTCAGAATTGAATTGTAGGACACCCAGATGGGTGTCCAGACATAGCTGGAGAACTGGTTAGTGTGGAAAACCCACACGTTTGGTGTCAAAAGTGGTGTGACTACAGAGACAGACAGAGGTTTTACCTTCTATTCACACAAAGGCTTACTATGCACATGTTCAAACAGAAGTATGGAAGACAGGATTTCACGAAAGGAAAAAAAAAAAAAACCCAAGAAGAGAAATTGTAACTGGGTCAGGCCTCTTGGGAGTCCAGAACCAAGGAGAAATTCTGTCTTCTGGATCACTCTAGGGACCCATGACGCCGGTGGGTCTTCATGCCACAGGCCGGCCCCCACCTCCTCTTTGCCTTCCCTCTATCTCTCTGCTCCCGCTTTTTGTTTCACGTCCTAAATTTCTACCTTCTCAACACAACTTTATTCTCCTTTCCTCCTCTATTCTCTGGATCTGAATGCCTTGCTGCCATTAAACAAATGGTTTTTAATCTCTGCTTTAATGACAGAGATGGTGACTCACTAATACAAAGAAGGCACTTCCCCGTCCATGAGTGATATATTCACCTTTTTTTAAAACATTTTATTTTTTTAGTAATCTCTACAACCAATGTGGGGCTCAAATTTGCAACCCAGAGATCAAGAGTTCAAGCTCCACCAACTGAGCCAGCCAGGTGCCCCTGTATTTAGCTTTTGAGTTAAGAAGGAGAAGCTGTCAATCACATGGATATCTTGGTAGGTTAAAAACAAATTTGTTTTTTAAATAAGTAAGTAAGCAAATAAATAAACTCGGTTCCTCAAAGCAGTACAGAGAATTAGAATATGACCCACCAATTCCACTTCTGGCTATATTCCCCCAAAGAACTGAAAACAGGGATATGAACAGAAATTTGTGCAACCATGTTTGTACTTGCATTATTCACAAGAGCCAAAAAAGTGGAAACAACTAAAGTGTCCATCATGAACAAATGGATAAACACATTGTGTTCTATCCACACAATAAGAACATTATTCAGCCTTAAAAAGGAAAGGAATCCTGACACATGTTACAATATGGATGAACCTGAAAGACATGATGTCGAGTGAAATAAGCCAGATACAAAAGGACAAATATTGTATGACTCCCAATTAGATAGGGACCTAGAGTAGTCCAGTTCATGGAGACAGAAAGTGGTCTCCAGGGGCTGGGAGGAGAGAACGGGGGGTCAGTGTTTAATGAGGACAGAGTTTCAGTTAGAGGTGATGAAAGGCTATTAGACAGATGACAGTGACATACACATATGGGAATGTACTTAATGCCACTGAACTGTACACTTAAAAATGGCTAAAATGGTAAAAAAAATTATGCTATATTTATTTTACCACAATCTTTAAAAAAGTTTTTGGGTTTTGGAAAGTTAGAGATAGTCAACCCATCCATCATTTGAGTGAGAGCATCTCTTGTGCTGGTTGGATTAAAGAGAAGCTGGTGGAACTGTCACAGGGAATGAGGAAGGGGAAGGAAATAGAGGCTTCGGGTATACAAGGTAGCAGGTACCTGAGCCACATCCAACAGCATATTCCACGACCCATTACCATGAGCTGCCAGGGCAAGAACACCAAGGAAAAGATGACAGAGGAGGTGGCCTGCCAGCGTGACCTAAGACACCTGCCAGCACCCAGGAATGTCTGCCTCTTGGCATTTAGGTCCTTGCTTATGCTGTTCCCTGTGATACCAATATGCTATATCCCTGCCTGTTGGGGGGTTTTAGAGATGTTGTCCGCAAGCCTTCCAGTGAACTTCACAAGGGCTCCCCAGCAATGTTTCTTACACTGGAATGCTTTGGGTATGAGTTAAAGAAAGCCCAGTTAAAATGACTTAAACAATATGTATTAAAAAAGAAGTCCCAGGTAGGGTGGCTCCAGAAGTAGTTAACCCAGTGGCTCTAGCCAAGTTCTTTCCCTTGTTTTGCCCTGCCATCCTGAGCATGTCACATTAGAAAGGCCATCTCTTCTCATGTCTCTTAGGAATGACCTCCTTCTTCAGAAGATCCCTAAAACACTTTACCTCATGTTTCAGGGGCCATAATGGGCTTTTGTACCCACTCCTATAGGTAGAATGGGATTAACATGATACCCCTGAGTTGGGCATAGGGTTATCTTTCCTGATGGTTTGAAACATGAACAAAATTGGGAATGCCATTAATAAAGAAAAAGAGAATAGATTTTGAGTGGACCATTGAATGTCTGCTAAATCCTCAAAAACTGATAAGTTCTGGGGAATAACTGACACTTGGAAATAGTTATTTTGGACTTGCTTCTGTATTGAATAGTGGGTAAAGAGTATGATTTCTGATACTCTGTGTCAAAGATGGCTCACCTCCAGGTTTCATTCCAGCCTGTGAGAAGGGGAAAGAGAAGAGTGGAGGGCATGCTCTTCTCTTTTTTATGTCATGACCTCAGCACACAGAGTGCCTTCTACTTCCTGCCCCAAGTACAACCCAGCTCCCCACTAAGAGTCCGTGAAGCCCTCCCCAGAGGATGTTAATCCTTTCCCCACTCTCCTGGTGTCCTCCATACTCCCAACCTCTAGTTCCAGATCCATGATCGTCTGTCTTGAGTGAACTCTGAGTCTCATGGCATCTGGCTGAACCACTTTCTATGCCTTTTCATTGCTGATGTCTACTAATCAATCAATCAATCAATCAATCCTTATTCTTCGATGACTTTGGTATCTAGCTCATCCTTCCTCCCCACTCCAGTTCCTCCCACCGTGCTGAGGACTTTAATGTTTGTAAGATGACCCAACACCTGGTCAACCTCCTGGCCCCTTGGCTCTTGTCGCTCCTCACTCCACCGAACTTTGCCTTCCCTCTGCTCTAGCCACCACATCCTTTGACCATGTCCTGGACGTCAGTTTCTCCTAGAACGAATCTTCCTTTGAAGTCTTCCATTTCTCCGGCCACCGGCTGTATCCTCTGATCTGAGTTATTTCAGGCTTAGCAGTTCTTTGAACTCCAGGATCCCTTGACTCCTCTACTTTATCCTTCTCAGGACCCTCCTTCCTTCACTTCCTTCCTTATCCAGCAGAAATTTCCTGGATTTCATTTTATTTTTAGATTTATTTATTTGGGAGAAAGAGAGAGAGAGAGAGAGTGAGTGGAGTGGGGTAGAGAAGTACAGGGAGAGGGAGAGAAAGAATCTCCAGAAGACTCCCTACTGAGTGAAGAGCCCAATGCAGGGCTCAGTCCCATGATACTGAGATCATGACCTGAGCTGAAATCAAGAGTCAGACATTCAACCAACTAAGCCACTCAGGAGCCCCCCGGTCCTCATCTTAGCCACTTTCTTGCAAGTGCTTGAGTAGCAGACATTATGGGTGACTGCCCAACATCCACTCCAACCCAGATGATGGGTCCAAGATGGTCATTTCTGCTCTCTTTCCAGGGGAGGATCAGGTGTGTGACTCACTTCTAGTACTAGAGAGTAGAGTGAGGTGAGGAGAAAGGGACTTGGGGAAAGATTTTCCCATCAAAGAGACAGAAGAATTGATTATCTTTCTTTCTGAAGATGAACTAACAAGACAGTGTAAACAGACAGAATAAGAACCTGGATCCTTGGTCATGTTTTCAAGCCACTAAGTCAACTCCTTCTAAAATTTTCCTCCCTATATATGAGAAAATAATTTCTTTTATATTTAGGCCAGTTTGAGTCTGGTATTCTGTTACCTTCAGAAAAAAATCTCCTTTAATAACGTAATTCTCAACTTCCAGCAAAAGCTCAGCCCTGGATCAATGTAAATTTCCTTCTATTCTATTTTCATATTTGTTCTGCTAAGACTGACAGAGAGAGCAATGGGTCCTTGGTCCTCTCCAATCCTCAGACACTTCTCTGCCATCCACCATTAGAAGGAAATCCCCAGTTTTTCCCACCCATCCCCTCTGTGTTAAGGGTTGAAGACCCAGTTATTACCTGAAGCGGCCAACTGTCCTGATCAGGAAATAGATTTTTAAAGTTCCAAGGAGGGTATGTGTATTGGGCTTGGATGGAGTGGAGGGAAGGGGAGATTCTGGGATTAAAAGAAATCCAGAATTCATGAGACGTATAGAGCAAATTTACCCAGAATAAATTGAGTGAGCCAGTCATTCCCAGTGCCTGGGTTGAGTTGGGAGGCAAAGAAAAACTTTCTGCTCTGTGTTGTGGGGCTGGCAAGAGAGAGGAGCCTCAGGAAAGTGTGACTTAGGAGGAAGAAGAGGCAGAGACGTAGCTTCACTCACACTGTTTCAGGAACAAATGTAAAAGACCAAAATAGACATGGTAGATGCCAATGATTACAAATTCTAAAACTATTTGAACCACCTGGGGAGACCTGATGGGTCCCCAGATGTGGAGGTGGGAGGTGAGTCCTGTAAGTGGGAAGGCCCCAGGCTCCTATTATGTCAGTCACATAGATGTTGCAATAACCAATTCATGGTTTTTAATTCTCAGTTCCACACTGGAATTCCTGTTTTCCCTGTTGGCTCTTCTGTTCACCATAGCAACTGTTTTGATTCTTCTTCTCTCTCATCGAACTTCCCATCCCTCTGACTTGTCGTTCTCTCTCCTCAGGCACATCTGCTTCTTATTTCACACAGAAAATGGATGCCATCTGACTGGGCCAGCCCTTACCTTCCTCATTTAGCTGCTACTGTATTCACCTTTTCTTCTACCCCACAGATTTAGTCAGCAGGGCTGTTCAATAGAACTTTCTACAATGGTGTACATATTCTGTATCTTCACTGTCCAACATAGTATTGTTGGGTCCGTTATCAAAGGAACGAGACTGAGACAAAGTGAAAATTATGCAAAGCCTTATTCTATGCCAAGCATTAGAAGTCAAACTGACTGGCCAGGGCCACCTCCGAAGAGAGGGACCCCCCCTTTAGTCTTACAGGCTAGTTTTTATAGGGCACAACCGCAGACCTCTATGTATATGGCTTTGGCTGACTGGATGTCTTTTACCTGTCTGGCCTTATTTTAGGTGTGTGTTTTAGCAACGGTTACCCGGAACCGATATTAGTAACTGCTGAGGCATTTATTAAACAACAAAATGGCTACCTAGGCAACATGGAGTCATTATGGCTAAGTAGGCCCTAGGGGTTTAACAGGTTTTAACATTAAATTGGCCCTAACAGTATAAGCCACATGTGGCTATTGAGCACGTGAAATATGGTGAGTACAAATGAAGAACTGAATTTTAAATTCCATTCAATTTTAATTAACTTAAATTTCAATGGCCACATATGGTTAGTTAGGTAGCACTGGTTAGTGTAATTCAAAGAAAAACTGTTTTGAATACCAGGGCACTGGACTCTCTCCTGCCTCTGTGACATCCCTAAGCCGTAGTCTCTTGACCAACTTATTATAAGAATTCTGAATTAGATGACGAGAGGGAAGGGAGAGAGGACCAGAAAGGCATGTTCACGAGAAACAGCCATGGAGAAATACTGGGGGGGGGGGGGAGATCACTTGACATGCTTTATTTTATAGCTCCAGTTGCCGAAAGAAACCACAGTGACTTCCTGGCTCAAATATTGTACTCCTGAAGGGGGTATGAGGCTCCTATCATAGTACCTTTACTGAAAATTCACAGTGATATTGACACCAACAGAGTTTGAAGGAAGAACCAACCAGCAGCCAGGAGAAAGTGTGGTGTCAGCTGAGTTATTTGAAAGGGCATCCAGGCACACCTGGGTGGCTCAGTTGGCTGAGCGACCAACTCTTGGTTTCAGCTCACGTCATGATCTCAAGGTCATGAGACTGACCCTGTTGTGGCAGGCTCCTCACTCAGCCAAAAGTCTGCTTGAGATTCTCTTCCTCTGCTCCTCCCACACACAGGCTCTCTCTCTCTCTCTCCTAAAATAAATAAGTCAATCTTTTTTTTTTTTTTTTAAGAAGAGGGGGCATCCAGTTATCTTTGTTTGGATTCTCTACCAAAATGCAAAATGTGCACACCACAAACACAAACAGAACGTTGACTTGCATGTCCCTTTGTGTAGCTGATTTTGCTTACTTTTGATCATTCTATCATATTTCAAACAGTTACACATCTTTTGAAATCTAGAAAGTTAGGATACCACACCCTCCTGCCTCCACCAACCTCCTCTAAATGTCTAGCCAGTTGCTCTGAGAGCACATTTGGAGTACTTTCTCTCCACTGATTTTAAATGCTCTTGTCATTTGCTAAGTACGCACCTACGTTTGCATTCAATACTTGACTCCATCCGTTCCATTAGCTTATCTGTCAGTTTCCTCACCAGGGGCCTTGAATCACACAGCTTTATATCCCTCTTACTATTTCCTGTTGTCACTGGCTTATTCTGGAACCGCTTTCCTTTGGCTCCTGGGCACACACTCTTTCTGCGTTTTCCTCTCCTTCCTTGATGCCTCTTGGTCCCCTTTGTGTTGGATCCTTTGGAGATCCACCGTCAGTTCCCCTCCATGTCACTATACCCCCTCCCTGGGCAGATCCCCTCCCTGCCTCCACTCATGCCCCTTCTATCCACTTTCCGTGGTGCAGCCAGAGTGATTTTACTGAAGTGTAAATGAGGTCATGCCACCACTCTGCTTACAGACCCACCGATTGCTCTCGGGGTAAATTCCTGACTCCTTAACAGCAAGCAGCCACAAGAGGTTGAAAGAGACTGAGCTTTCCCAAAGTGGGCCCTGAAGCAAGGATTCAGGGGCAAGTAATTCATTTGGGAGGTGAGGCCAGGAAGGGCAGTGGGGAAGTGAGACAGGGAGGGAAGACAGCCAATACAGCAAGTACTGAAGAACTGGTCACTGCTGTAGGCATCTGGGACTCAATCCCACCAGGGACCTCTGGGAAACTGCCTAGACTGCCTCAGGGTTGTCCCACCTGAAGAGCAGATTATTTAATCTGAGTCTCGCAGCCTAGGAGCCTCTACTCTCTGAGAGTTGTACTTCTTTCTCCCCTTCCTTACTTTCTTTCCTTCCTTCCTTCCTTCACATCTGCTCTTCACACCTCCCCCCTCCACCCCTCCCCTCTCCTCCCCGACCCCCTTCCACCTCCTTCTATCCCTTCACCCCAGTAGGCCCCTGACCCCAGGTTTCTTCTGTGACCCTGCCCACAGCCTTAGGTGACTGGGCCAGAGACAGATAACTAAACCAATCAGATTCACTCCTCTGGGACTCTGGAATTAAGCAGTTGGTCTGGGGTCTGATGTGAACTGTGGCCACCTAATGTGGATGCCATGATGGCCTTGTTTGGTGACATGCCCCCAGAGGAGCAAAGAAATCCTGTGTTTAGGGAAATGCACAGTGGCTGGAGAGAGACAGACAGAGGCGGGACCACACAGCTTCAAACAAACCGAAAGAGCCACCTCAGGGCAGGACACTTTAGTTTTCCTGTAAATAAGCTCTTACCATGTTTCCTGCACTTGAGTTCTGTAAGCCAACAGTGTTTCCTGCTAAAGAAAGTCACTTGATTTTCTGACCTGTAACCAGAAACACACACACACACACACACACACACACACACACTCCTTAGAAGAGAAATTCACTTAAGTCCCCAAGACCAATTCTATTCATGACTCGACTTCCTACCTAACAAAGAAACAGAAACCACTATTCCTGACATTCCACTTTGAACATCTCTGAATGACTCAAATATTTCCATCTTAACTATCCACTCCCCCAATCTTCCCTTGACAACTACACCTCCTATTAAAAATCACCCTCAAGCTGATCTTAAAGGAAAAGTAGTCCACATCGTGTCTCTACTCTCTCCCTCGAATCAGTCCCTACATGCACTATTATTTTGTGGGGAAGTATGCCATTCTGAAGATGTGATTTTTAAATATCTATGGGATTTTTAGGTCTGAAGGTTCACAGACTATACAGGCATGGAGCTCAGAGGGCAGAAGATACAGATTTTTAAAATCTACCAGTGATTTTAAAAAAGTAATGCGTGAGTATGATAGAAAAACTTCATAGAAAGGTGATAAATAAATTGCTTGGCAAACACTGACAAATCCCCTGTTTTCTCCCCAGAGGCCATCTTATACATCCTTCCAGAAACAGCCAGCTTCATGGACATGGGACTCATGCACTTACATAAGGACCCACATGTAGAAGGGACCTGAGCTTGATTTAATGCTTTGCTGTTGCCATCTTGAATTTCTTAATTTTGAATGAGAGACCCCACATTTTCATTTTGCACTTGGTCCCCAGATTATGTGGTAGGCCTATTTCCAGCTATACTCCATGTGTAGTTAAACACATGATATACACATGTACCCCTCTTTCCATCCCCTCTTCTTTCAGCATTTGGTGATTCTTGAAAGAATGTGTGTGTAGATGAAATTTCCCAGGGAGAAAATGCAAAAGTTACTAGTGCTATTTACCAAATATGTCTGCTTCTTCTGTTTCTGGGCACAGAGAGGGATATATGGTGAGACTGCATTTCCAGGTTCCCTGGTGGTTAGTTGGGGCCAAGTGACTAGTTCTCACCAATGAGTTGGAGGCAAAAGGGAGTGCACCATTTCTAGGTCAGAGTATTTTTTTTTTTTTTATGCTATGTTAGTCACCATACAGTACATCATTAGCTTTTGATGCAGTGTTTCATGAATCATTATTTGCATATAACACCCAATACTCATTACAACACATGCCCTCCTTAATACAGATCACCAGTCTTACACCACACAAAGATAAACTTTTGAGTTGAATGAAAGACCTCAATGTGAGATAGGAATCTATCAAAATCCTAGAGGAGAACACAGGAAGGAACCTCTCTGACATCAACCACAACAACTTCTTTCATGATACATCTCCAAACGCAAGGGAAACAAGCAAAAATGAACTGTTGGGACTTCATCAAGATAAAAAGTTTCTGCATAGCAAAGGAAACAGTCAACAAAACTGAAAGGCAACCGAGGGAATGGGATAAGATATTCGCAAATGACATTACAGATAAAGGGCTGGTAACTAAGATCTATAAAGAACTTCTCAAACTCAACACCCAAAAAAACAAATAATCAAGTCAAAAAATGGGCAGAAGGCATGAACAGACAATCCTGCAAAGAAGACATATAAATGGTTAACAGAGTATTTTCTATTAAGTTTTATTTATTTAGGGATACCTGGGTGGCTCAGTAGGTCAAGCGTCTGCCTTCAGCTCAGGCCCTGGGATCGGGTCCCACATCGGGCTCCCTGCTTAGCAGTGAGCCTGCTTCTCCCTCTGCCTACAGCTTCCCTTGCTGTGTTCCCTCTGTCTAACAAATAAATAAAATCTTTTTTTTTAAGGATTTATTTATTTATTTTAAAGAGAGAGAGCCCACAAGTGCATGCGTGTGCACATGAGGGATGGGGGAGGAGCAGAGGACGAGAGAGAGGGATAGAATCTCCAGCAGACTCCTGGTTGAGCACAGAGCCCCAGCCAGGGCTCTACCCCAGGACCTTGAGATCATGACCTGAGCTGAAACCAAAAGTCGAATGTTTAACCAACTGAGCCACCCAGGTGCCCCAAGTTCAGAGTATTTAACTGCCACTGTAAGACCTGCCAGATTTCTCATTCAAGAGTTCAAGATAGTGGCTGTTCCATTAGTTTTGTTTTCCGAGTGACTAGGATAATCAGCGCCCCCAGGGTGATCTGTGGTTCTTAAGCCATGATTTGGGGGCTGTTTGTTATTGCAACATAACCTGTCTTGTCATGACTGATAGAAATATGAAAAATGCTGAGACAGAATTTGCTAGAACTGACATATAAAAGGAGAAGAGTCATAGAAAGATAAGATAAAGAGTCACAGAGGTAAAGATGAGAAACTAGGGGTGCCTGGGTGGCTCAGTCAGGTAAGCATCTGCCTTCGGCTCAGGTCATGATTCCAGGGTCCTGGGATCCAGCCTCGGGACCTCTGGGCTCCCTGCTCAGTGGGGAGCCTGCTTCTCCCTCTGCCCTTCCCCCAACTTGTGCGCTCTCTTGAGCACATGCTCTCTCTGTCTCCTTCTCTTAAATATATAAATAAATAAATAAAATCTTTTTTGAAAAAAGATGAGAAACTAGAAGAAGGGACCCAGGGGAGTCACGGAAATCAAGGGAAGAAACTGCTCAAGAGGTGATACATGGTGTTGGTCCAAAAGGTCAAAGAGAATAAGGAATAAAAGCTATCACTAAATATGGCAACTGAGAACTCACTAGTAAGCTTATTAAGAACAGTATCTGGGAAGCAGTCGTGGGAGAAATAGTAGACAGAGGGCTGAGGAAGCAGAGGGAAGAGCATGAGGGATCAGTGTATGAGTTCAGCAGAAAGGCCAGGAGCCCTACCACGTGCACTTGCGAGAAGGGCCAAGAAAATTTGCGTTCAATCACACCTTCCTCCTGCTCTCTGGCATCCTGAACTGACAGCCAAGAGATAAGGTAGCTCCTGATACAGTTCACCTGAGTGAAAAAGTAAAATTTAACTCGGACTGCAAAAGTAAAAATACCTTGGCCACTTAACAGGCTGGAAGAGCAGAAATAGATAAAGACAGCTACAAAAATAATAGGAAACAGTATTTCACTGTATCTGTAAAAGGATAACACTACTTTCCCTCATCTTTTTTGTCATTGCTGCTTTCTTTTTTTTTCCTTTTAAGATTTTATTTATTTATTTATTTGAGATAGAACGAGAGTGAGAGAGAGAGCGAGAGCACGCAAGCAGGGGGAGCAGCTGGCAGAAGGAGAAGCAGACTTCCTGCTGAGCAGGGAGCCCAATGCAGGGCTCGATCCCAGAACCCCAGGATCATGACCTGAGCTGAAGACAGACGCCCAACCAACTGAACCACTCAGGTGCCTCTCACTGTTGCTTTATTCTTGAGAAATGTCATCCTCTAAATTCATAGACTATCAGAAAACCTGCTATTGGAAATTGCCTCAGTAAGAATGAAATATTCCACTTTTGCCACACAGAAGTGGCCTCAATTTGCACCTTTGGACCAGAGGTTCAGATAAAGGGTTTCTAGGCACAACGTTCAACAGCTGTCTTAGCTTTATTACTGACAAGGAAGCAGAGCCCTGGGTCCATGTTGCAATCCAGATCTGAGGTTGACTGTTTTATAGAAACCTGCTTTGTTTTGAGCTTATCAAAATCTGCTTTCAAATTTAATCAAGACTCCACCATTGCCCGTAACCCTACGATACTCTGTCCCTTTGATGGTAGTTCCTCTGGCATGAGCTCTTTCTCACTGAAATAGTCAATAAACCTAATTTTGCTGAATGGCAAGTTTGTTTCTGACGGCCTTAGGCTGATTGGCGTAGGTCATGGGCATAAATGGGGGCAGCGCAAAGAGCAGATCTCAATGGTCACACAAGAAATATCCAGCATAGAAATAAAGTCCTCCCCTGCCCCAGCCCCAGCAATTTTGATTCCCCCCATCACCAACAGACCAGAGTGCTGTGGAGGAAATGTGGAGAGGGAGAAGAGGAAGACCATTCACCTTGCATTCATAGACATCTGGGGTTGAACTAAAGGGTTGTAGAAATGAATCAGTCAGTCTATGAGTAGGCCTTGAGGCAATAGAAAGATCTAGGCCTTTTACTAAGGCACAATGGAAGCACTGGGTCTCCTGACATTTGAAGGCCTGCCCCTCTCCCCCAACTGAAAGGAGTCCAAAAAAGTGAAAGGGAAAAGGGGATAAGGGAGAATGCTAAAAATGCCCTTCCTTTGAACACCATCTTTGTGCAGGCATCTGGGGGAGGCCGGCTGGAGCAGCGTCATCTGCCAGCCAGGCTTGTAGGACTTCGCTTCTCTTGTTTATCCCCAGCCACATCTGGGGCAGCTGCCAGGGCCCGCCCCCACTCTGCCGTCACTGGAGGAACTCAAACTTAAAGGCGGCGGCTAAGAATCAGGGCCTCTCATTTTCCTGTTGCTGGTGGACCTGCTGTGGCTGGTCTGGGGGTGTTGAGCCCTCGTCCAGACCCTGGTGGAGAGTGAGCCTCTCACCATGTCAGCCTGCTGCAACTGGAAATGCATTTTCCAGTATGAGACAAACAAAGTCCTCCAGATCCAGAGCGTGAATTATGGCAGCATTAAGTGGATCCTGCACCTGCTGGTCTTTTCTTACATCAGGTGAGTGGGGTGTGGGGATGACCCCAAGTGTCTGCAGCGGTTGACAGCCCCAAAGTCCCCAAGTTGCAGCTTCTGGTGCACATCCTGAATTCCTCATGGTTTTAAATCTGAGACTTTTTCTCTCATAACAAGCTAGGGCCGGAGGGGGTTGGGGTAGTGGGGAAGCAGCTGCAGGCGGGAGGAAACAGTGCCAGTTGGCGGCTGAAAGAAGCTACAAGAGACAAAGCCACACTTTGGGTTTTACCCCAGGCCTGCCAGGGTGAGCTGGGCAGGGCATGCCTGGGGAAAGTAGGAAACAGGGCAACACCCTGGATTCCAAGGGAGGAGGCAAGGATTCAGGGCCTACCTGGTGATAATCCTGGCATCTGTCTGAGTCATCACTGCTGAGGGGAGGAATAGGACCAGACTTGTCAATGTAACTTTAGGTCCTTTAGTGTCAGGAAGGCCCCCCTTGCTCTTTTTCGTGTCTGTTTCTTAACAGCTTATTGAGATATAATTCACAGACTACACAACTCACTCATTTAAAGGGAACAAATTAGGGGAGGCTGGGTGGCTGAGTCGGTTGAGTGCCCAACTCTTGATTTTGGCTCGGGTCATGATCTCAAGGTTGTGGGACTGAGCTCCACATCAGCTCTAGGCTTATCAGCTCTACGCTCTCCTTCTCCCTTTGCCCCTACCCCTGCTCGCGAACTCAATCTCTTTCTCAGATAAATAAATAAATCTTTACAAAAATAAATGAAGTGTACAATTTAGTGGTTTTTAGTATATTCAGACTTGTGCAACCATCACCACAATCAAGTCTAGAATATTTTCATCACCTCAAAAATAAACTCCATAGCCCTGAGCCATCACTCCCAATCCTTCTGCTCTCCTGTAGCTCTGGTGACCCACTGATTCACCCTGTCTCTGGGATTGGCCTATTCTGGACATGTCATAGAAATGGAATTGTGCACTATGTGGTCCTTTCTGTCTAGCTTCTTTGACTCTGCATCATGTTTGCAAGGTGCACTCATGTTGAAACATGTATCTCTACTTCCTTCCTCTGTATGGCCAAGTAATATTCCATTGTCTGGATGGACCTTTCTTGGAGGGAGTGGACATCTGGGTTATTTCCAGTTTGGGGCTATTATGGATAATGGACAATGCTGCTATGAATACGGGTGTATGCGTGTTGGCATGAACATGTTTTCAGTTTTCTTGGGTATTGCACCTAGAAGTGAAACTGAAAGATCATTCAGTAAATTTATTTTCAACATTTTAAGTAACCACCCATTTCTGGAACGGCTGCACCATTTCATATTCTCACCAGCAACGTATGTTCCAGTTTCTCCACATCCTTACCAAACAGTAGTTCTTGTTGGTTTTTTGAATTATGGGCATCCTACTGAGTGGTTCTCATTGCGGTTTTAATTCACAGTTCCTTACTGGCTAATGCCCCATTGCTCTTTGTGATGATGATGATGATGGTGGTGGTGAGAACTTGCATCGCTAAGGTCAGACAGTGTAGTTTACTGGCTAAGGATTAGAGCAACCTACTTTATAACCCTGGCTTAGTTTCCTTGGCCAGGTCACTTACCCGCTGAGCCTCCCTTTCTGCATCTGTTAATAGAATCGTCATAATTAAATAAGAAAAGGCATGGCAAACACTTCTCCATGTCTGGCATAGGGTAAGAGCTCTACAAATAGCAGCTATCTTTAAAAATAATCGTTTTGACTTAAAAAAATAGAATTACCATAGAATCCAGTAATTTCACTACTGGGTATTTACCCAAAGAAAATGAAAATACTACTTGGAAAAGATACGTGCATCCCTACATTTATTGCAGCATTATTTACAACAGCCAAGACGCAAAAGCAACCCGTGTCCACTGAAAAGGAATGGATAAAGAAGATGTAGGAGGGGGCACCTGGGTGGCTCAGTGGGTTAAGCCTCTGCCTTCGGCTCAGGTCATGATCCCAGGGTTCTGGGATCGAGCCCCGCATCAGGCTCTTTGCTCAGTGGAAAGCCTGCTTCCCTCTCTCTCTCTGCCTGCCTCTCTGCCTACTTGCGATCTCTGCCTGTCAAATAAAAAATAAAATCTTAAAAAAAAAAAAAAAAGAAGAAAAAGAAGAAGATGTAGGAGATATACAATGGAATTTTGCTCAGTCATAAAAAAGACTGAAATCTTGCCATTTGCAACACCATGGATGGGCCTAGAGGGTCCTAAGTGAAATAAGTGAAGTAAGTCAGTCAGTTAAATTTCACTCATGCATGGAATTTAAGAAACGAAACAAATGAACAAAGAAGAAAAGGATGTAAACAAAAAACCAGACTCTTAAATACAGAGATTAACTGGTGGCAGCCAAAAGGGAGGGAAGTGGAAAGATGGGTGAGGCAGATAAAAGAGATTAAGAGTATACTTATCTTGAGCACTGAGAAATGCATAGAATTGTTGAATCATTATATCATACACCTGAAACTAATATAAAACTACGTTAATTATACTTGAATAAAAAAAGAATCAAAAAAATAATCTTTTTGTATATAACAGGCATTTTCATATGCACTGTCTCCTTTGACTGTCAAAGTAACCAGGCCCACACCCAGGATCTGAGGTCTGGAAAGGTGGATTCAATAATCCTCCACCGCTCTGAGCCTTGGTTTTCTCATCTGTAAAATGGGGACAAAGGTTGTTGTAAGGATTAAATGAGTTACTAAATGTAAAGTTGTTTGAAAAATACCTGGTGTACGGCAAGCCCTCACCAAGTGTTAATTCTTCTTATTAATAATATTACTAGGATTACTGCAATTTGATTCATATGTTTACTATGTGACAAACACTAAATAATAAACACATATATTAAATTCTAAAATAAGACACGTTACTTAAGCCAGATATCATAGAACTGAAGACGAGGAGCATAGTTAGAAAATGCTCCTT
The DNA here is from genome assembly GCF_010015895.1 of Lontra canadensis. Lineage (NCBI taxonomy): Eukaryota > Metazoa > Chordata > Mammalia > Carnivora > Mustelidae > Lontra > Lontra canadensis. The sequence continues at coordinate 8,673,005 of NW_022631052.1, forward strand.
TAAGCACCAGTACATAGTGTAAAGTTTCACAGGCGAGGTAAACACAACACCAGGCAAGGTGGGCACAATGCAAGATTTATTAAAGGCATCTCCCGCGAAGTTTCAGGGCTCAGGAGAAGGGGAGCCAGGAAAGTCACGCTGGGAGGAGGTGGGCACCCTCCGTCGAGGTTTCGTGTAAGGACCTATTTTATATTTTTATATTTTAGCCAGAGACTTCCATTGAGGTTAAACAATAACCTTGTTGTTTAACCCTTAAACTGTCCCTGCTCCCCTTCCCCCAGGGGACTTACTTAAAAACAAGTCCTAGAAACCAGCCTCAGGTAACAAAGCACCTCAGGCCAGGTGGAGACATCCGATCAGTGGGGGGACGCATACTGTCTCCCTAGCTACCAAGGCGTATGGGCCCCGCCCTTTGGGAGCCCTTTGGGCGCCAATCCTAACCAAGGTGAAATTGTAATTCAATTGGTCACCTAGCAACACTGTGCAGTTTTTTCTGTGTGTTACAATTTCATTGGCCCCCTCTGCGTGGCCAGGCCCAACCGCATGGCCTTTGCCCTTAAAAGCCAGTCCGTAAAGGAGAGGGGGGTCGCCCTCTCTTTAAGAGGCGCGGCCCTGGCTGGCCAGTTTGATTCTTGATGCTTGGCGTGAAATAAAGCTCTTGCTTGACCTTCCCTTTGTATCAGTCTCGCTCCTTTAATCACGGACCCATTATTGGGGCATAACATTCCACGACTTTGGAAAGCAGAGTCGGAGAAGTCGCACTGGGAGGGAGTCGGTGGGGGTCTTTTATCGGGCCAAGGCAGGGCATGGGCTCACATCCATATATGGTAGGGTATTTGGTGATCGGAGGGTATGGGGTGGGGGGTCCTGATACTTCTGTTTCCTGCATAGGTATCGGGTTACCTATGGAGACGTGACCTGGGCATACACCCTTTGGCAGGAGAGTCAAGGGTTAAGGAAGGGGGGGAGGCTGGAAGATGGCGGCCCTGGCGGTCATTTCTATTGTTCCTCCTGCATTCCCTGGCCCCCAACCCAACACACAGATCATGCGTCACGGTTCCATGAAACAGGTGACGTGATTTCCTGATATTCTTGGCACACGATTTCTTAAAAGCAATATATAAGAACAGATTCTCATGAGAGCAACTTGTAATGATATTGTTCTCTCACAAGGTGGAATCTTATCTTCCACACATTTAACTCCCTCAAACCCAGAAATGCGTGTTCCATGGGAGCCTGGAGAGACATGACTAAGTGAATGGGTGCCCCGGACCAGGCTTGAGATGGGGTCCCCAAGTTGGGGATCCTTGCCAGTCTGTTCCCACATGCTTTCGACAGAGTAACCATCTTGCCACACTACCTATGAATCTAGATACACACTTTCCACCTTACATGTCCCCTAAAATAAACCACCTCTTTCATCTTCACCTGGAGCAAAACTGGAAAAATGGCGACTTATTCCAGAACTGGAGGGGGAAAAATGGGCTCTGATGGACTTGTTGCAAGGTAGAAGGTCTGTTTGCTGTGCCTTGTGGACAACTCAAGGTTTTACCAACCTTGTGTTGACAAGACATGATTTTTTTTTTAATATTTTTATTTATTTATTTGAGAAAGTGAGAGAGACACAGAGAGAGAGCATGAGAGGAGAGAAGCAGACTGCCCGTGGACCTGGGAGGCCAATGTGGGACTCGATCCCTGGACTCTGGGATCACAACCTGAGCCAAAGGCAGTGGCTCAACCAACTGAGCCACTCAGGCGCCCAACAAGACATGATTTTTACCTTAAGTACTGACTTTAGAAGGTGACCCCTATGTAAAATACTACTCCATTTTTTTAATATTTTAAAAGATAAAATTAAAGAAAAAGTGTTGCCAGCTGTGTTTTTTCCCCCTCTATGCTAACAGAATATCTATTTACATCCCACTGAATGGAGTCCCATAGACCACTGCTTGGGAAATGCTGCCTTAAGTTGTACTGTGAGGCCCTGTGTCGATAAAACTGCAACTGGGCCATTTGTGAAATGGGGAGACCCATGGTGCACAGGGATTGGGGTGGTAGTTTACATCAAATAGGACTGGTATGGATCACAGGCTGGAAGTCCAGACAGGCTCAGGTAATAGTCAAGACATATAGCAGCAGGTGGTGGATTCTAGCTGTGGCGTCCTCAGTTCAGAGCCTGTCCATACTAGGGTTGCAAAGGCAAAGAGCCAGGATAATGAAGTAAGACAGGGCTTCAGTTATTGAGACTGGGGTGCAAGGAAGGGGCTGTCATTAGAAGAAATAAGACAAGAGGCTGCTTAGCATCTCACAGTCCCTCAAAACCAAGTTCAGATTGGAATCAAAGGCAGGGCTGTAGCTATAGGCAGGGTCAAGTGCCTCCAGCTTCCAGGGTTACAGAAGTGTGTAGACAGGATGCTGAGTAGGCCTGTGCTAGTCAGAATTGTCTGGATAGTAAGTGACAGAGACCTAACTCAAGTTAGGCACCAAGCCACACAGTGGAAGAGATGGAGCTGCCCTCAGACATGGATGGTTCTAAAAGCTCAAACTATGCCATTGGATTGGCCCTCTCTCCCCACATTCTGGCTCTGTGTGACTTTGTTCTTGAATAGGCTCTCTATGTAGCAAGATGCCACACTCATATCCTCAGTAACTCCAGAGGAACAGGCAAGTCTTTCCTGATAGCTCTGGCATAAAGTCCCAGGAAAGTCTCTGGTGGGTAGAGCTTGAATTACATATCCACTCTGAATCAGTCCTCATGGCTAGAGGCATGGTGTCACCTGATTGGCGAATCCTGGGTCACGTGCTCACTCCTGTGGCAGGAAGTAGGGACAGGGTGGGGGCCTCAGAGCCCAGTCTGAACCACATACATAGACTTTACCTTAGGAAGAATACTGTTGCCAGAAGAAATGGGAAAAGAAAGGGGGCAGGGCAAAGGAAAAACACCCATTACAGGGTCTTTCCAAAAGCCAGAAATTCCAGAGATTTCTGAAGTCTACTACTATATCCTTGGCTTGTCTCAGCCCCGCACCTGCACTGTGGAGACTCTGCCCCAGGTTATTGCAGGGCCCCTGGTATTCTCAACAGAGATTTCCTCTGAGAATCAGCTCTAGGAATCCCACAGGGTTTTCCAACCTATGATTCTGTTTTGCCCTCTGGCCTCAATGAAGTGGGAAGAATGGGATAGTGATGATTGTACTCCCAGGAAAACTAACTGAAAAAGCCTGAATGACAATAAAATAACTTTCTTATCCAGCTGGCTTTATTTATATCATCTCAATTGATATACTGGGATGTAGGTATTCTTTTCATTGTTGCACAGATAAGGAAAGAAAAGCCATGAAAGATGGAGTTAATTTCTGAAATATCACCCAGGTAGAAAGTGGGTTTCAAAAGGGATTCAAATCCAAAACCAATCCAATTCTCTTAACTCAGAAAGCATACTACTGAAGTGGTTATGCAGCAGACTGAGAAAGTCTGAGTACTAGGCCTCCTAAACCCTTGCTCAATTGATCATTCTTCCTTCTTCACCACAATCTTTGTCTTTCTGGGTCGGCCTGGGCAAGTACAGGACAAGGAGGGAGGCTGGAACGAGGATCCCATAAGCTTACCCTTTTCTATCATTCATTCATTCCCCCATATAAATTTCAGACTATCTACTATGAGTCAGGAACTGTTGATGGATCTAGAGATTATAACAATGAGTGAAACAAAGTTCCTACAACTCAGGGGGTTACATGCCAGTGGAAGAGTGAGATATGATACCAAAAAAAAAAAAAAGAAAGAAAAAAGACATAATTAAATATCTGATGGTGATAAATGATAAAGGGTAATAAAGCATAGAAGGGAACAAAGAATGCTAATGGGCAAATGTGAGTGCATGTGGGGTAGAGACATTTGGGCTAGGAACTGCACGAAGGGAGGGAACAAGACATGTGCAGGCTCCGGGAGTGCAGGAGGAACAATAGAAATGACCGCCTTCCAGCCTCCCCCCACCCCTTTCCTTAACCCTTGACTCTCCTGCCAAAAGGATGTATGCCCAGATCACGTCTCCATAGGTAACCCGATACCTATGCAGGAAACAGAAGTATCAGGGCCCCCCACTCCAAACCCTCCGATCACCAAATACCCTACCATATATGGATGTGAGCCCATGCCCTACCTTGGCCCGATAAAAGACCGCCCCACAACTCCCTCCTAGTGCGTGCGACTTCCTCGACTTCCCCTTTCCGAGTAGCTGAACCTTGCCCTAGAGTGCCCACCTCCTCCCGGCTTGACTTTCCTGGCTCCCCTTCTCCCGAGCCCTGAAACTTCCCCGGAGATGCCTTTAATAAATCTTGCATTGTGCCCACCTTGCCTGGTATTGTGTTTACCTCACCTGCGAAACTTTACAACATGAAGTATCTAGAAGAGTGTTTCTGGTAAGGGAACAGCAAGTACAAAGGCCCTGAGGTAGAGACTTGATAGGGTGTTCAAGCAAGGAGGTCAGGGTGCCTGGAGCAGAGGAAACAACTTAGTGAATGAGAGGAAGTGGGTGAACCGGAGAGATAACCCCGGTTGGGGAGGAAGGGCAGATCATTCCGAGCCTTGGAGGCCACTCTGCGTTCTTTGGATTTTATTCTGAGTGAGTTGAGAAGCCGTAGGAGGATTTTAAGCAGAGAAGTAAAAGATATTTTCATTTTCTTGGGAAGATTTCCCTCCTCCCTGGAGACCAGCCCTCTCAGAAGCTTTTCCAGTGAATACAGAAGAGTAGGAAAGGTTGAGAGAAAAAAGGAGAACACACTCCACTCAAACTGCTGCTTCTCCCTTATCCAGTCAACCTCTGCTCAGGCTAACAGAAGCACAATATTGTCCTGCGTCCGGGCTGGTTGCCTGTTTCATGGGAGGGTTGCCACACACCTACCTGTGAGGCCTTTTCCAACTGAGTGGAAGTGAGTCCACAACAGACATGGGAGCGGACACCAGAGGCTGGGGAGGGGCAAATCCAACAGAGGCATGGCCCTGCTATGGCTCCTGCCACTTGAGGGCAACAGAAACGTGAAGAGATTTGCCACGTTCTCATCCTACCCTGAACCCCTGGGTGATGTGATAGATGGGGGGTCCAGAGAAAACCCATTTCAGGAGGAGACTGCCTCTAGGAAGAGGAGAATCCAGCCACCTGACTCAAGGGACCGAAAGAACAGTGAATACACATATCTGAAAGCAAAAACAAGGAGCCGCCAGAAGGCAGTATGCTCCAGAAGCTGGTGAGAGAGGAGAGAGGAGCAGGGACCAAGGGCAGAGGAGAGGTAGGCAAGGGCCAGACTGCAGGAGGAGCTGGAATTTGTTCCTCAGGGACAGGATTTACAGAGGGAAGTGAAACCATTTGATTCCTGTTTCTAAAAGAGCTCTTGGGCCTCTGCACAAAAGGCAGATCACGGGGACAAGAGTGACAGGAGGAGGGCAGTGAGAAGGGCACCAGAGTCGCCCAGATAAGAGAGGTGGCGACCCCGATGATAATGGGACAGTGCAGGTGGACAGAAGTGGGCAAAGCAGGAGTAAGTTTTGGAGGCAGAACTGACAGATTTGCTAGGAGGGAGATGACTCTGGGTTCCCAGGTGGCTGAGGATGCCTTTACGGACAGGAGGAAGACTGAGGGGCGGCAAGCTTGTCGCCTAACAGCACCGTTAGCGATGTCAAGCAAGCAAACGACTACTACCATTATCGGCATCCCTCCATTAATGCCCACACAAAACATTAAGAAAGCTGGAAGCACCCAGTCTACAAAAACGGTCCTTTCAAATGAATAAATTTAGCTTTATGGAGAGCTTGCCTTGTTATCCTGGTTTTCTCATTTCACCCTGGAAACCGAGGCTTCTCTGTGGACCAGCTCTCACACACCCACAGGCTTCTGGGCACCACCACACCAGCCCAGCCTCCCACCCAGGGCAGGAACCTCTCAACCCTCCTGGGTTTTTAGCACAGCACTGAAAAGAGAAGGGACCCAATTCAATGGACTGTTCACAGTGCAGCACGTGTCAGCTGGCTGACGTGCAAGGTGCCAAGAAGGGGAGGCGAAGGTGGGACTGGAGAAGCCAGCAAGGGTTGTATTATGAACAGCCTTGAACTTCATCCTGAGGACACTGAGAAAGCTCGGAGCGTCTTCCCCACCCCGCCACCAACATTTCATTATGAAAAATTTCAACCATGGGGGCACCTGGGTGGCTCAGTGGGTTAAAGCCTCTACCTTCGGCTCGGGTCATGATCCCGGGGTCCTGAGATCGAGCCCCGCATTGGGCTCTCTGATCAGTGGGGAGCCTGCTTCCCTCCTCTCTCTCTGCCTGCCTCTCTGTCTACTTGTGAGCTCTCTCTGTCAGATAAATAAATAAAATCTAAAAAAAAAATTTTTTTTCAACCATGTAGATTTGCCTTTTCTAGACAGTATTTCTTCTCAAACTCAGCAGAGTGGATTCTGTTGAGAACCAGATACCCTGCCCAATATAATACTAACATATCCTTATTACAAAAGAGTAAACAATGACCTAGGAAGGTTAAGTAACTTACACACGGCCACATAGCTAGGAAGTGGTAGAGCCAAGATTGAACCCAAGCTTCTCAATCCAGAGCCCAAGCTTTTACTAGTAAATCACCTAGAATATGGAGGAGACAGGAGCACAAATGGAGGCAAGGAGACCATTCAGGCTACCCGGTGGTCTAGGTGAGAGGTGATGGTGGCCCAGACTGAGGAGGTGATGATGGTAGAGGAGAGAAATAGATGAATAGCATTAGGAAGATAAAACAGGATTTGACAGTTGAATGGTTGAGGGGTAATGAGGGAAAGGATGCTAAGGAATGTTTCTGGATTGGGCAACTGATGTGTGGTGGGAGAACTTAGTGGGATAGGAAATGTGGGGGGGAGGAGCCCATCTGGGGTGGAAGATGAGTTCAGAACTGAAGCCATACATTGTCAATATACATTGTCATGTATATGGGACATATAAATTTGGATGCTTAGTAGATAGATAGATATGTGAATCTGGAACTAGAGATAGAGATTTTTATATCACCAGCATATAAATGGTAACTAGAACCATGATAGTTGCTACAATTGGCCAGCAAGCGTAGATGTAAATGAGGAGCCAAGGAGGGCTTAGAACAAACCCCTGAGGAATGCTAACATTTAAAGATATAATTTATTGATTTGAGAGAGAGTGGGAGAGAGCATGAGAGGGAAGAAGGTCAGAGGTAGAAGCAGACTCCCTGGAGAGCTGGGAGCCCGATGCAGGACTCGATCCCAGAACTCCGGGATCATACCTGAGCCAAAGGCAGTGGCCCAACCAATTGAGCCACCCAGGTGCCCTGAATGCTGTTAAGTGATGGGAGCACAGAAGTCCCTGAAGGATACTCAGAGGGGTGGCCATGGAGACCCAAAGATAGGAGAATGTGGATTCCAGGAAGTTAAGGGAAGAAGGGGAAGAGGGGGTGGCACAGTCATCGGGGTCAAATGCTGCTGACAGTTTTAGGAAGATCAGATCTATAGTATGTCTATCAGATATAGAAGGATGATGTCACTGTTTACTTGGCAAGAGAGGCTTTAGAGAAGGGGTGGAGCGGGAGCCAGACTGGAGTGGGCAGAGGAGTGAATGGAGATGCAGAAATGGATGTGGTGACTCACTCTTTCAAGGGACTTGGCTACAAAGGAGAAGAGAGGCACTGAGTGGTGGTGGTAGGAGAAGAATGTGGGGTCGAGAGAGGGTTTATTTTTAAGGTGGGAAATGATGTCGGAATGCAGATGGAAAGGAGACCAGAGAAAGGGAGATGATGAGATAAATGAAAATCATCATCATCATCATCACTGTCACCAACTAGCAACCACAAAGAAAGCTTATTCTTTTCTGGGACTAACCATTAGACATTTCTTCCTTACACTGAGCCCAAATCAGTCTCCCTGTCATTCTCCCCTTTAGAGTTCTGCCCTGTGATCCCTTTTCTAGTTGACAGTCTTCACATGGCTGTACCCTGCTACTGTATTTTTCCTTTACTTTAAAATAATGACCTCAATCCCTCTGGCCATGTGCCCTCAACATGGTATCCATTTCCCTTACTCTCTCAGCCAAGCCCACACAACCACACTCTTGTTTTGTCAAGGCCCTCTTAGAAGTGGTGCATGCACTCTTGCTTTGCTGGTGGAAGCATGAAATGGTTCAACTTTTTGTGGTTTGGCAAAATGAATTGAATACAAAATGTATGCATCCTTTAACCCAGAAATTTATCTTAGGGTGTGAAATTTATCTTTGGTGCGAAAAGATTCTTTTGCAAGTACATGCCTGGCAACGTGAGAGAGGAGGGTGGAGAGGCAATGAAGCATAGCACTGAAGAGAACAGATTTCGCCTCCATGGTGAAAGACTGAAGGCTTAGCCCCCCCGCCCCAACCCCGGAAGATCAGGAACAAGACAAGGATGCCTGTTTTCACTGCTGCTATTCAACACTGTACTGAAAGTTCTAGCCAGAGCAATTAGGCAAGAAAAAGAAATGCACGCCATCCAAATTGAAAAGGAAGAAGTAAAATACCACTCAGATAATATGATCCTATATATGGAGAATCCAAAGAAGTCACAAAAAGCCATTAAAGTTAATAAACCAATTCAGTAAAGTTTGGAGGTATGAGATCCACACATAAAAACCAGCTGTGTTTCTGTACACCAGCACGAGGAAAGTAAAAAAGAAAATTAATAAAAATCATTGCATTTATAATGGCATCCAAAAAAAGTACAAGACATGGGGCCAGTGTTTGCTATTCTGTGACTTAGTCTATTGGGGCCACTATAACAAAATATCACTGACAGAGTAGCTTATAAACGACAGAAATGTGCTTTTCAAAGTTCCGGAGGCTGGGAATTCTAAGATCAAGCTGCCGGCACATAAGGTGTCTGGTGAATATGCACTTCCTGCTTCACAGACAACCAACATTTTGCTGTGTTCTCACATGGTAGAAGGGGCAAGAAGTTTCTAGAAACTCGTTTATAAGGGCATTAATCCCTTTAGTCATCATGACCTAATTACTTCTCAAATGCCTCACCTCCTACTACCATCACACAAGGGGTTAGGTTTCAAAATTTGAACTTTAGGGAGCCACAAACATTCAGTCCAAAGCACTATGTGAACTGAGGCTCGCTTTGTCTATTCCACAGTCTGCTCAGATATAAGGTGGGGACAATACCAGGACCTTCCTTACAGGGTCATTTTGGGGGAGGCGAGGATTGAACGAGTTAATACATATTATTAACATTTGCTTGGGGTGCCTGGGTGGCTCAGTGGGTTAAGCCTCTGCTTTCGGCTCAGGTCATGATCTCAGGGTCCTGGGATCGAGCCCCATATCGGGCTCTCTGCTCAGAGGGGAGCCTGCTTCCCTCTCTCTCTCTGCCTACTTGTGATCTCTCTCTCTCTGTCAAATAAATAAAATCTTAAATAATAATAATAATAATTTTTAAAAACATGCTTAAAAGAGTGCTTGGTACACAGTAAGAGCTGTATCAGGGTTACCAAAAAAAGATGTTTATAACTAGAAAAACTGAGCAGAACTTCCAGTTAAATATCTACCAGGAAGAGACTGGGGGCAAATTATCACAACTCACCTCTTACGTTGAACTATATGGAATTGCCGATATCTACTCCTTTGGTCTAAAAAATGAGCAATTTCATAGGTTCCAATCTAAACAACTAGAATTCTCTGTAAAGACTAAAAGTGATTCCATATCATGGTTCTATCTTTATCATACATTTATCACCACTGTTGTGGAAAGATTTAATAATATATTATTGAGTAAAAATAGCAAGTTACATAAAGTATGCAGAGTGTGGCCATGTTTGGGTGTCAAGGTGTGGGCATAAAGAGATGCTTAGAAGACATTCTGTTTCAACAGCAGTAACCTCTGAGAGGGAGGATGTCAGAAGTTTTTCATATTCTTTGTGCAGTTCTGTGAAATTTACACTTTTACAACAATTAGCAGGGTTTTCTTAAAAAATATGTCTCATAAAACCCAAACACAGGGCTCTTACAGCTTGCTGCCTACTGTGGCCATAAGCCACTGGCTTACCACCACCCAAGAGTGAAATATTCTACTTCTTTCACTGACGCTTAAGATTACACTAATTATTTGTTTTGCTGTTTTGTCTTCTTCTGGATGATGTAACATAATGTTGGTTCATATGGGCTCAGGATTATCTAAAATGTTCAGGCCTCTAACATAAACTTCTGCCACTTGGGTGGGCTCTGGTTTGTACTGGCATAACTGAGTTTTTTGGTTCAAGGTTAGGATTTTACATGTATCCATTATTTTTCCTCCAACTAATAAACTTTAACTAATAGATTAAGATTCACTCGCTGTTCTCCATGTAGTTGAATGTGTAGAAAGTATTGTATTCTGGAGTATATGATCTTTGAATGAGAGAGAGTATTGGGGAAACATTATAAGGAAGGGTTTTCCAGAAGTGTTGGCTGATGGAAAAGAAATGCAATAGCCAAAAGAAATTAGAAGTGAAGATGATGTCGTACCTAAGCCGTGGGTAACAAGAAACTGAAACTCCTTCACTCTAGCTCAGGAAACGATGGCGTAAGGTGGAATGCGGGAGGGCTCTTGTAAAGCTACAACAGGCCAACTGTATTGGGGTAGGCTAAATAATGGCCCGCAAAAGATTTCCACTCCCAATCCCCAGGACCTGTGAATCTGTATGGGCAAAAGGAACTTTTGTAATTAAGTAATTGATGTAATTGAGTTCAAGATCTTGAGATGGGGAGATTATCCTTGATTATCTGAGCGTCCCCAACATAATCACAAAAGTACTCAAAAGAGAGAAGCAAGAGGGCCAAAGCTAGAAAAAGGAGATATGACAATGGGAGCTGATGTTGGAGTGATGGGGCTAGGAGCTCAGGAATGCCAAGGCAGCTTCTAGAAGCTGGAAAAGATGAGGAACAGATTATCTCATGGAGCTTCCAGAAGGAACCAGCCCCCAGAAGTCACCTTGATTTCAGCCCCATAAGACCATTTTTAGGTATCTGACCCTCAGAACTAAGAGAATAAATTTCTATCAAGACACTAAGTTTGTGGGAATCTGTTACAGGAGCAATGGAAAACTAATACAGGTGGTACTTAATTTGCCTTGGGGATGCAGGCTCTCCTCCACTTTCTTCTCAGTGCATCTGTTGCTGTCCTTGACCCCTTGCAGACCTCATCCCACCGCTGAGTAGGGCAGGGATGAAAATAACTGGATTCTTCTCTTGGGGTTTTAAACACAAAAAGCAGTGGCTGTGGGCCCAACTTCTCGATGAGCCCCAGGGGACACAGTGCCCAGGGCCCGCATTCCCTTTAGGGGCCAAGAAAACATTGGCCTTGAGCTAAGTGTCAGTTACCCAGATCTGGGGTGGTTCACTTTCAGATCCCATCCTTTTGCTTTACCTTTACTCAGTGAGCCCAGGAGCTGTGAGGGAGAGTCAGGCTTTGCTGAGCTGTGCTTCCTGGCCTGAGGCCCTTTGAGGACTCTCTCACCACACTGGCATGGGGCCCCCTAAGGTGCCAATAAGAGAAAGCCCTTCATATCCAGGGTGTGCAAGTCCTCTTCACGGTGGACACCTTCATCTACACCTGTTGAGTCGGAGCTGTGTGCAAGCCTCAGAGCTCCACAGCTGAGCTCATTCTCTGTCCTTCCTTCCTCCCCATCCCTCTGCAGCCCCCCTTCTGAAGCCACACCTGCCTTGAGTGCCCACTACCCTTCCCATTAGTCCTCTTTGACCTGCCCAGGTTCATCAGCTTTCCACTGCACCATCTCTTTCTCCCCATCCTCCAAGGCATCTGTAAGCCCCCAACTCCTTCCTGCCCATGCACCAGAGGGACCCGTGGGTTTTCAGTCTTCAGCATGCACAGAACTGTAGCTTCTTCTAGCTGAAAGTTCACAGGGATTTGGGAGCCAGGCAGCCCTCTCCTTGTTCCCGTGGGACTATACCCATGGCTAGAGGTGACATGGCTTGTCTGAGTCTTGGGGACAGTCGTTAGGGCAGAATATGGTCAACTCTTTTCTTCTTTTTTTCCTCTGATGCAGCTCTTGCATTACAAGTTCATTACCATACAAAGACTAGTCTTCTGACTTATGAGAGGGTTGGATTCCATTACAGCTGATCTATAATACGTTGTGTGCCTGAAATGAAGATGACAGACTCAAACTGAGCTTCCCAAATGGTGGGCCAAACTGACCCAGGGTTATTCTGGGAGCATGTCACCATGTCGGACACAGGATACTGCACAAACCGTGTTCATACTGTGATGCCAGGCTGAAATACACTGTCAAACAAGTATATTTGTCTATGGAATTGTATGTCATAGCTCTTTCTCATATATGCTGATGGGACCTAAAATCTGGATCTCTAGTTCCAATGTCCTTCTTTTTCTTTAATTTTTAAATTTTTTTTAAGATTTTATTTATATATTTGACAGAGAAAGAGAGAGAGAGTATGAGAGGGGAGGGTCAGAGGGAGAAGCAGACTCCCCGCTGAGCAGGGAGCCCAACGCAGGGCTCGATCCCAGCACTCTGAGATCATGACCTAAGCCAAAGGCAGAGGCCCAACCCACTGAGCCACCCAGGCGCCCTCCAGTGTCCTTCTTGATGAGATTTTTTTTTTCTTTTATTTTCCTTAGGATTTTTTTTAAGGATTTATTTATTCATTTGAAGGAGAGAGAGAGAGTGGGGAGCCTGGGTGGCTCAGTGGGTTAAAGCCTCTGCCTTCGGCTCAGGTCATGATCCCAGGGTCCTGGGATCGAGCCCCGCGTCGGGCTCTCTGCTCAGCAGGGAGCTTGCTTTCTCCTCTCTCTCTGCCTGCCTCTCTGCCTACTTGTGATCTCTGTCTGTCAAATAAATAAATAAAATCTAAAAAAAAAAAAAAAGTTGAAGGAGAGAGAGACCCAGAAAGAGAGGGAACATAAGCAGGGGGAGTGGGAGAGGGAGAAGCAGGCTTCCCGGGGAGCAGGGAGCCTGATGCGGGGCTTGATCCCAGAACCTTGGGATCATGACCTGAGCTGAAGGCAGACTCTTAACGACTGAGCCACCCAGGTGCCCCAGGATTTTACTTTTGAGCAATCTCAAGATCCAAAACCACACACATTCCACAGACTGAGCCGGCCAGGGGCCCTTGATGAACTTTCTCTTTAAATGAATGGTATATATATATACTAAAATATATGGCAATAATATCATAAACACCCATGTACCACCATCTAATTTAATAAATAAAAACATTATTAATCCAGTTTTAGCTCCTTGCACACCCAGCCTGGATCCCACTCCCTTTTCTCTCCTCTTATAAACACCTCTTGAATTTGGTGTTTGCCATTCTGTGTTTGTTCTTATAGTTCTACAACATATGTCTATAGATTAAAAAACGCTTTTTTCCTTTCTTTATTGGGGTGGGATTTATATACTATGAAATAACCATTTTATTTTTTTTATTTTTTTTTAAAGATTTTATTTATTTATTTGACAGAGATCACAAGTAGGCAGAGAGGCAGGCAGAGAGAGAGGAGGAAGCAGGCTCTCCCTTCGGAGCAGAGAGCCTGATGCGGGGCTCGATCTCAGGACCCTGGGATCATGACCTGAGCTGAAGGCAGAGGCTTTAACCCACTGAGCCACCCAGGCGCCCCTGAAATAACCATTTTAAAGTGATCAAGTCAGTGGCACTAAATAACACCTTGTTGGGGTCCACCACCTCTATCTAGTTTCAAAACATTTTCAGCACTCCAAAAGGAAACCACACACATTCATAGTCACTCCGGCTACCCAGTCCTGGTACCCATCAGTAAACTCTCCGTTGCTGTGGATTTACCCATTCTGGATTATTTCACATAAATGGGATCATACAACATGTGGCCTCTTGTATCTGTCTTCTTTTACTTAGCATAATGTTTTTGAGGTTCCTGCACAGTATAGCATGTTTCAGTACTCTATTCCTTTGTCTAGCTGAATAATAGTTCATCGTACAGGTAGACCACATTCTGTTTATCTGTTCATCTACTGCTGAACATGTGGGCTATGTCCATCTTCTGGCTATTATGAATAGTGCTGCTATGAGCATGCGTGGACAGGCATTTGTCTGAGTGTAGAATGTTGTTTTGGATTTCTTTAAACTTTACATCACACTGTGCCATATGTGGTTAAGAGGTCTGGCTGAGGACCTCAGTTCTGCCCATGACGAGCTGTGTTATCATGGGCAATTTCCTGTATCTCTCTGAGCCCATTCTCTCATCTACAAAAGGGATGACTACAGTAACTATCTCCTACTGCTGTGAAGATTAAACAGATGATGCATGGAGAGCACTTGGCATGTACTAATTGCTCAATAAAGGGCAGCTGCTATGATCAATATTAATTATAAACCAGGTGGATGTTTCTGGAAAATATGGGGCTGACCTGCTGGACACATCCTTAGGTATTGGTGTGTTCCTCAGCCCCAGGACAAAGCCGGTGGACCAATCTGGGGCTGGACTCTGGCATGGGAGAGACTGCCCTGTAAATGAGGGTCTGTATTGGGCAATACTGGAGACTGACATTGGGGGCAATTGTTTCCATGCGGTGAGTGCTCGCAGGTGCCAGATACGATGTTGATGAGTTTGCACACATACCTCATTTCATCCTCACAACCAGCCCTGAGGTAGGTACGATGATTCTTGCCACTTTACAGCCAAGGAAAGTAAGTCACGGAGAACGCAAGCAGGTAGCCTGCCCAAAGTCACCCAGTGAAGCTAGGATGTGAATGGAGGCAGCCTTCAGAACCCGCATCCAACACCACTGCCCTGTGCCTCCCTTGAGAAAACCACTGATGCTTTTCTGTGTCTGCCATTTAGCTTTGCTTTGATCAGTGACAAGCGGTACCAAAAGAAAGAGCCTGTCATCAGCTCGGTGCACACCAAGGTGAAAGGGATAGCAGAGGTGAAGGCGGAGATACTGGAGAATGGAATGAAGAAGGTGGTGTCTGAAGTCTTTGACACCGCAGATTACACCTTCCCCATGCAGGTGAGCTCTTGTCACCAACTCTCAAAGACTCCTCCCTGGTCACGAGGGCCCTGCCTCCCTCCCCTGGGACCCGGAGCCTCAGGCCAAAAAAACACTGGCCCTATTTTAAAAAGCTCTGTGAAAATCCCAACTGAGAAAACCTAAAAATTGCAAAATTGGGTCAGATCCAGCAGCTCAAAAATGATTCTATGCTTTATCGAGTCCTACGGGGTTTCTCAAAATAGCAGTGTGATCTGGTGCATTTAAAGCATGATTTGATTCACTCACAACTTGACTTATACACAGCTCTTTAGAAGCAGGGCCATCAAGCAGGCAAGGTCTGCCTAGATTCAGGAGGACAAAGAACTTCCTGCCCGGACAGGACAGACCCTTCTAAATTGTTCATGTGGAGTTTTATCAACAAAAATATCTCCAGGAAAAAAAAAAAAAAAAAAAAACAAAAAAAACACTCACTCAGATACTTCTTGCACAAGGGAAAGGAAATGGATGACAAAGAAAGGAAGGGTGTGGGTCAACAGGGAGAGGCTAGCTGGCTGCTTGAATTTGTGAGAAGAGAAAATAAAAGTAGAATAGTCAAAAAGGAGAATCAAAGGAGGAACGAGAACACCAAAGAACAGACTGGGAGGCTGGGAGGGACAACGGGGCACTTCTTCAACATCTGGGAGCCGGGGTGCTTTGCAAAACCGTAAAACCCAGGCCACTATTTGTTTCTACCAGAGGGTTCAGTAAGATCTCCAGCTATTTCCTGGGTTATGGGCTGCCTTTTGCCCTTTAATTAAAATCCTGAAAAAAAGAATCCTGGATAATCTGAACAGTGTTCTGATGACGCCAAGACCCCACTGCCCTCCCCCAGCAGGTCTCTTAAGTTTCGATTTAACGGGATTTTATTGTGTGCGAAAAATGACAAGGATGCTTTTGAGGCTGGGTTGGAAAATGAACGCTCAATCAGTTCCGAATGTCCCTTTGCTCTCCTTCAGCTCAGCAGGGCGGTTCATCCAGCTTTGATACTAAGCCCTCAGTGTAGCCCAAGTTGCTCCCAGACCTGATTTCTAGAGTGTGGTTCTGAAAGGTGGAAGACTCGCCCCCAGGCACTGAGCAGCCTGGATTTTTGACGAAGTAACTCCGCTCTCCAAGGCCTGGCATTTGTCTCCTCTCCTCTTTCTCTGCAGGGAAACTCCTTCTTCGTGATGACAAACTTTCTTAAGACAGAAGGCCAACAGCAGGGGAAATGTCCTGACGTAAGGAGGGGACCTGGTGTGGTTAGGGCGGGTAAGAAGAGCTTCTGGAGGGGGCACAGGTCAGAGGAAGCTGATGGGCAGAGGCCATTTTCACACTATGGTCAGGCCCTGGTTCCCCTAAGACTGGCCATTAAACCTGCTCCCTAGAACACAGAAACTCAAATGTGCATAAACGAGTCATCGAATTTCTCTTTTCTTCCTTCTGTCCTCAGGCCTGAGACCTAGCTGACCTCATTTTCTGAGGCCAGGAGGAAGCGCTGGTGGCTTTGCCCAGTTCTGCCGTCAAGCGCTGCTTGGACCAGGCCTCCTGCCCTCCAGCCCGGGAGGCTTTCCCCGAAAGTGATTCCTGGCTGCTTCGGCATCTGCTTTTTAGATTTTTATTTTTATTTCTTATTGACATGTAACTCAGATGCCATAAAGTCCTCCATTTTGAAGTGAAGAAATGAGGGGTTTTTCGTATTTTCACAATGTTGTACCACTACACCACGACCTAATTCTAGGACATTTTCATCATGCCAAAAAGAAGTCCTGTACTCATGAGCAGTCACTCCCATCCCCCCTTTCCCTCAGCCTCTGGCAAGCACTGATCTACTTTCTGTCTCTGTGGATTTGTCTATTCTGGGTATTTCGTATCATTGAGATCATACAATACGTGGCCTTTTGGGGTTTCTTTCCACTCAGCATCTCATCTTGAAGCATTGTCGTGTTGTAGCAGGTATCCGTGCCTCCTTCCCTTTTATGGCCATGTTATATGCATTTTATGAATGCACTACTATTTGTTTGTCCTGATGACTATTTGGGTTGTTTCTACTTTTCGGCTGCTGTGAATGGTGCTGCTGTGAACATTTGTGTACAAGTTTTGGTGCATACAGAGGCATCTGCTTTTCTGTATCTTAAGAGACACGTGCTGCTTACTCCCCACTATCCTGTCCTTCTCCCTGCAGTTTCCCACCAGGAGGACGATCTGTTCCTCTGACAAGAATTGTAAAGAGGGACGGACGGACCCGCAGAGCAAAGGTATGTTCTGTTTCTTTTCTGGGATCCCGGGTGGGGCGGGGGGTGGTCTGGTACCCTGGTGACATTCACAAGACCCTAAAGTTCAAATCTTTAGCTTCTGGCTCTCAGCTGCCTTTTTCCACCCTCACTAGGCCATGGGAGAGCCTGTGTCTGTCCCATGCCTCTGCTCTGTCCCCAGAAGACTGGCTACTGTCTAGCAATGTGATCTAATTCCCTAGTGAGGGCAGCTCCTGAAATCCTTCAGAATTAGCATCTTCGGGGTTCTCATTGACAAAAAAATCCAATGGCCCCCAGTGCCATCTGTGTATGCTGAGCTTTCCCCCTCAAATTTCACCAAAGGTTGAGGAGTATGAATTATAGGCCCAGGGTGCCTAGGGCCATGGTACCACCACCAACCTATAGTATTTCTGTATCCCTCGTTTTAACTTAAAGAGTCACATGACAATAAAAAAAAAAAAAAGACCACAAAAAAGATAAAGCCATCAGTGGTTACAACACACATGCATACACAAAAAAGGCCTATGGATGTTACATTTTGTTCCATAAGACATGTGTGTTTGAGTTGGTACAGAGACCATTCAAACACAACTTACTATTTAATTTGCCGCTCGGGAATCTGTTAGTGACACGAACGCTCCAGAAGATATGCCATGTTCATTCTGTGGCTTTGCACACTCCTGATTCATGCTGTACACCCCTAAGGGACTCTGGTGCCCACTTAGATGCCAAGTTCTAGTCCACGTATGCCAGGCAAGAGAACACACCCTGCTCAGCTCCTCTCTCAGCATATTTTCTTGCAAAGAAACCAAAAAAGCCAACAGCATCCACAATCTCTCTGCCTTCTCTCTGAATCTTTTTTTTAAAAAAGCTTATTGTCCGATGTGCGCTTTGCTTGGATTGCCTGATGTAAGTTGGTGATTCAAATGGGGTTTCATGGAAGCTGAAACTGCTTGGGTTGAAAAGGATAAATAAAGAGTCTCTTGCTTGGGTTTAGTTCATGACGCACCCACGGTTTTCATACCTGTGCTTCTCTGGTCCCTTGGCCCTCCCCACCTCCCCACCAGGGATCCAGACCGGAAGGTGTGTAGTGTATAAAGAAAGGCTGAAGACCTGTGAAGTCTCCTCCTGGTGTCCCGTCGAGGAAGTGGGAGAGCCCCCCCGGTGAGCTGCGGGGGATGGGGGGAGATGGGGTGGCCCCGATCATTGAGCAGATGAAAAGTCCTGGGTCCTATTGACTTGGCACACCAGTGGTCTCCGAGAAGGCCATGCTAATTGTTAAAATACTGCAATAATTCTGTACTGACTGGTATATAACGATTACCCTGAGCACCCTTGGGTAACCCTGGGCCCCTGGCTGTCCCAGCACCTTACAAAGCACCTCTGGAGCCCTCCTCTAGCAGTACAGCAGGTCCCACTCTGACTGGTCGGTGTCCATACTGAGCAATTAAGGATGGGAAGGTGGCAGGAAGGGAGGGAGGAAAGGAAAAAGGAAGAAAGGGGAAGTGAAGGGGAAAGGAAAGAGGAGGAAAGAGTAAGGGAGGGAGAGAGAGAAGAGAAGTTTTCTTAAATTAAGTGGTCACAGTGACATACAGATTTGTTGATCCTTTTTGTTGATTCTTCTCTTTAACACACAAAGTCAGGCCCAGAAAGCAGAACTTGATGTTAAATCTCAGAAACCACAGGGATTGGTACTTTCAGCAGAAGAACAGAGAGACCTGGATTCAAATTCTGACTCTAACACTTCCTCACTGTGTGACCTTGAGCAAGCGGTTTAACCTTTCTGAGCTTCATTTTCCTTATTTCTAAAATGAGGATAAATAGTTACTCCCACTCACAGGGCTATCAGAGAATTAAATGAGATGATACTTGTACCTCAAAAGCAAAGTGAGCCCCATGCCTGGTTTATAGTAATTGTTGAATAATGCACGCACACACACACACACACACACACACACAAATGATCCGCCCCTAGAAGTGTGGTGGCTCTAGACCAGCACTGTGCAATGAAACTTTCTGCAATGGTGAAAATGTTCTGTACCTGCACTGTCCAATATGGTAGCCACTAGGTATATGTGGCCATTGGGCACTTTAAAATGTTGTGACTGCAACTGAGCAACTGAATTTTTAATATAAGTTCAATTTTAATAGTCACACATGTCTAGGGGATATTATACAGGAGAACACAGCTCTAATGAACGTACTCAAAACCACACCATCGGCATCTTCGGGGCAAAGAGAAGATTGCCCCAAGGTGACTTTTTAGAAGGTCCAGGCAAAGGCTTCCCTTGTCAGGGTGGGAAGTGTTTGGCAGTGTCAGCCTGTCCAGTCCTCAATCATTAATGGCACCACCCAGGTTTATTTCTAGGTCAGAGAAGTTTCTTTTTCGGAAAGAATTGCCCAGGGCCTGAGGGAACTATCGGTTCAAGGCAAGAGGCCTCTTGATTGCCTGTAGTTTTTGTTGGGGTCCGTTATCAAAGGAACGAGACTGAGACAAAGTGAAAGTTATGCAAAACCTTATTATTCTATGCCAAGCATTAGAAGTTAGACTGACCTGCCAGGGGAACGAGACTGAGACAAAGTGAAAGTTATGTAGAGCTTTATTCTATGCCAAGTATCAGAAGTCAGACTGACCGGCCAGGGCCGCCTCCGAAGAGAGCGACCCCCTCCCAATCTCACAGGCTGGTTTTATAGGGCATAACCGCAGACCCAAGGTACGTGGCTTCTATTGTTAAGGCATTTACTCCCGGAATCAATACCAGGAACCATACCAGGAACTACTGGGGCATTTATTCCCGGAATGAAGTCCATGGATGTAAACAACAATATGGCTACCTAGGCAATATAGAGTTGCTCTGGCTAAGCAGGCCCTAATAGTTAAACAGGTTTTAACATTAAATTGGCCCTAACAGTTTTTCAGTCACCAACTTATTCATCAGAGAAATACTGGGCATCTCCAAAGTGCAGGTCCTTGGACTGCACAGTTTTATATGACCTTGGGCAAGCAATCCCCTGAACTTTAGTTTCCTTGTATGTTATGCAAAGGGATTACTAAAATGATTCATTTAATCATTCAGTCAACATATCCAATACCACATAGGAGGTATTAGATATTTATTCTATATGTAACTATGCACAAGAGACTATGCTAAAAATACAAGCAGACCCAGACAGAGAGTAGATCCCAAGCCTCTTGCAGTCTAATCGGAGGTAAGCCATGTGCACAGAGAGCTATAATTCAAGGAAGAAAGTTAAAAATATCATAAGAGAAGAATAAAGGGCTTTGATCCTTCAAGTTTCAAGTCCTCTTATTCTTAGAATGTTGCCCAGGAAGCATGGGATTTAGAATGTTCTAAAGGTAAACGGTCTAGCATGTGGTAGGTATCTGTGTAAATAAGTTTTTTTTTGATGCAAATGTCAGAAATACAACTTAAACTGGCTTAAGGAAAAAAGACAATGTTATCATTATTTTTTAAAATTTCTGGGGCACTTAGGTGGCTCAGTGGGTTAAAGCCTCTGCCTTCGGCTCAGGTCATGATCCCAGGGTCCTGGGATCGAGCCCCACATTGGGCTCTCTGCTCAGTGTCGAGCCTGCTCCCCCCCCAACCTGCCTCTCTGCCTACTTGTGATCTCTGTCTGTCAAATAAGTAAATAAAATCTTTAAAAATAAAATAAAATTTCTGTAAATGAGGAGTCCAGAAGTATTAGCTTCAGGTAAGGCTTGATCCAGGCTTCAAATAAAAATGATGTCATTAAGATTCTTTTTCCTTCTGTTTCTTCCAATCCCCAACCCCATCCCACCTCCCCCCCCCCAGTTATTCTTTCTTCTGTTTTGGCTTTCCTCACACTGTGGTCCAGGGAACCCCAGGTTTACACTGTCTTTACTACTAGCAATCCTAAAGAAAATGAGTTTTTCTTTTTCCAGTATTTCCTACAAAAGTCCTAGAATGTTTTCATTGGCTTAAATCATATGACAATCTATCGACCAATTACTATAGCCATAAAAGGACTGGGTTATTCTGTTTAGCCAGCTCTGGGTCACTTGTCCACCCTGGGGTCTATAAGGATGGGCAGAAAATGGACACCTCCCCACCCAAACCTCTGGGTTGAGAGTGGGAAAAGACCTGGTTATCTCAAAGGGAGAAAACTGAGGCGCTTCTAACAGAGGGGAATGGATGCTGGGCAGGCAAAACCTATAGTGTTCTCTATAGTTATATAGAGCCCAGCTCTATATAACCAGAGCCAGAGCCCAGCTCTGGCAATTCTGGAATAAAAAGCAGATCATTTTTGGTGCCCCCTTCCAAATACCTCCATCCTTTCCTGGTTCTACTCCCATTATATATATCTGCCACCCACTCAGGCCTGCCAACAATAAGGTACCAGCTGTAACTCTTTATCCACAGCCAATTCTCTCCATCTTTAGCAGACTTCAACTGCATAAGGACAAGAACTTTGACTGTCTTGTTCATCACTATATTCCCAGTGCCCAGCCCCATGCCCAGGCCAATAAATATTTGTCAAATGAATGAATCAATGGGTTGTGGGTGGATCTTCCTAAAGTCTAGGATTTGGGCTCCTCTAACTCATGGAGAATTTATGCTACCCAGAGCCTATCAACCTATGACTGATAGAGCCAACTATACATGTGTGGCCCTATGCTTAAGGCTGGGGATGCCAAGATAGAAAGAATCCAAGCCTACAGGGAAAGATACAAACAGGGGGCTGCTGAAGCTGGCTTATACTGACTCTGAGCCAATTAGGCTCATCCCTTCCCAACTCCAAGTTCAGTGATACCCACTAGTGGCTTGAGATCAGCCATGATGGGAGTGCTTACACTAATCAGTAAATGCTACATATCAGAGTTTTTCTTCCCCCCTGGAGACCTGGCTGTTAACCATTTACCAGTATATCACCACATATCCTAAACACACAATTACATCAGAGTGTGAGAAGGGTTATAGTAAATGCCACGGGGGTCTCAGGAAGAGAGACGTTCTTCCTCTTTTTTAGATTTTTAGGAAAATTTTGCCTACTAGACTATATTTCTCTTTACTCATTGCAATGACCCAAGCCAGAAACCGGAAGCCCGTGGTCCCATTGGCCCACTGATACCCATTTCACCTCTCTCTCAGGCCTGCGCTCTTGAACAGTGCCGAAAACTTCACTGTGCTCATCAAGAATAACATCGACTTTCCTGGCCACAACTACACCACGTAAGTGCCCAGAATGTCTGGCCATTAGCCACTACTGCTGTGTAGTGGATTATGCCAAAATTTAGAAGCTTAACAACCAATATTTATTGTCTCCTGCAGTTTCTGGGGTAAGGAATATGGGAATGATTTCTATGGATCGTTCTGATTCAGGGTCTCTCAGGTTGCAGTCAAGCTGTCAGTGGGGACTGCAGTCATCTCTGGCTTGACTGAGACCAGAATCCTCTTCCATGCTCACTCACCTGGTTGTCAGCAGGAGGTTCAGTTCCTTACCATATGGACCTCCGCCAGGACTGCTTGAGTGTCCTTGGGAATGGTGTCTGGCTTCCCCCAGAGCAAGTGATCTAAGAGGGACAGACAACAAGCCAGCAAGACAGTAAACAAGATGGAAGCCATAGGCTTTTATGACTTAAGCCTGGAAGTGATACACCATCACTTCTGCCACATGCTAACGGTCACACAGATCGACCCTGCACAGGGTGGGAGGGGACCACACAAGGGTGTGAATCCCGGGGGCTGAGGATCCTCAGGGCCCCTCATGGAACCCAGCCACAAACTGGGTCACTCCCATGAAAGAGATGGGTCTCAGTTTTCAAAAATATGTTTGTTTGCTTGCTTGCTTCTCATGCAGGAGAAACATCTTGCCAGGTATAAACATCACTTGTACCTTTCACAAGACTCAGAATCCACAGTGTCCCATTTTCCGACTGGGAGAAATTTTCCAAGAAACAGGAGATAATTTTTCAGAAGTGGCAATTCAGGTTGGTGGTGTCTTTGGACGGCGAGGGTTTGAGTTGGGGGATGGAAGATGTCAAATGGCCAAGAGGCTGGGTCCCTGGATCCTAGTTATAGGCCTCCCTCTACTGAGCATTCAGTACATCCCTGCATGGTGCCAAGGCCTTGCCCTGCATCACCACATCTAATCCCACAACAACCCTGTGAGTGACATCCCTGGGCAGTAGTTCCTGTGGCTGCTCTAACAACCCACCATGATCTCGGTGGCTTAAAACAACACACATTTTCTTTTATACTTCTGGAGGTCAGAAGTCCAAAATCAGTTTCACAGATCAAAATGAAGATATCGGCGGGGCCAAGCACCCTCCAGAGGCTCCACAGGAGAATCCATTTCCTGGCCTTTTCCACCTTTTAGAGCTAGATGCTCGCAGCCCCTTCTCCTAGCTTCGAAGCCAGCTGCATAGCATCTTGCGTCAGTGGTCACATTGACTTATTCTGTGCCAAATCTCCCTCTGCCTCTCTCTTACAAAGATACTGGTCTTTTTCAGAGAGAGCATTTATAAAAGGAAACATGTAGGGCCCATCTGGATAATCCAAGATAATTTCCCCATCTCAGGATCCTTAAGTTCATCACCATCTGCAGTCCCTTGTGCCATATAAAATACTATATCCGAAGATGCTGAGGGTTGGGACCTGGGATTAGGAATACCATTGGGAGCCATTATTCAGGCCACCACACTTGGGTTAGTCAAGATTCTCCCAGATGCACCTTATAGATATCCAACTCAAATGATGTAAGCAAAGAATCAATCAAGAAACATTTTGGGGGCGCCTAGGTGGCTCAGTGGGTTAAGCCTCTGCCTTCGGCTCAGGTCATGGTTTCAGGGTCCTGGGATCGAGCCCTGCATCAGGCTTTCTGCTCTGTGGGGAGCTTGCTTCTCCCTCTCTGTCTCTGCCTGCCTCTTTGCCTACTTGTGATCTCTCTCCCTGTCAAATAAATAAATAAAATCCTTTAAAAAAAAAAAAAAAGAAAGAAACATTTTGGGAGCAAAAAGAAACCAAACTCAATTGGCTTAAGCAGAAAAAAAAGAACCATGTATTATTAACTCATGTTAAGACACCAAGGGAAATGGATCTTCTAGTACACCCAAAACATTTTTGTACCTCAGTTTTCTTTTCTTTTTTTTTTTTTTAAAGATTTTATTTATTTGTTTGTTTTAGAGAGGGAGCACCCCACCTTGGGAGTTTTCTTATTTCCTTCTGCTTTTTCCCTCTGCCTGGAACGGCCTTGCCCCAGACATAGCCTTAGCTGTCTTCCTCACCTGCTTCCAATATTTGCTCAAATATAAGCTCAGTGAAGCTTTCCCTTACCACTACCTTTAAAATGACAATTTCAGGGCACCTGGGTGGCTCAGTAGGTTGAGCATCCAACTCTTGATTTTAGCTCAGGTCATGATCTCAGGGTTGTGAGATCAAGCCCCACCTCGGGCTCTGCACTGGGCATGGAGCCTGCTTAAGACTCTCTCTCTCTGCTCCACACCCCAAAAAAAAACCTTATGATGACAATTTCAATTTCTACCCCTATCCCAGCAGGCACTATGGCCCCTGTCAGGTTTATTTTTATCCCCAGCACCTAGCACTACCTGACATAGTATATATTTTACATATCCATTTGTTTGTTGTCTGTCTTCCCTGACTAGAACATAAGTTCCATGAGGACAGGCATCTTTGGACTTTTTTGTTAATTTTTGTGTAATGCTCAGCATAGTGGGTACTCAGTAAATATTTGTTGACTGAATGAAGCATGTGATAGCAGTAGGCTATCTGGATGGCTGCATCCAGAAACTCAAATGATGTCATTAGGAATCTGACTCCTTTCATCCCTTTGCTGTTTCCTTAATGGTGATGTCACTCATAGGCAGACTATTCGTATGTCAAGGCAAAGCCACCAAAGTCCTACAACTGTGCTGTCTGATATGGTAGCCACTAGTCACATGAAGCTATTTAAATTAAACTAATTGAAATGAAGTGAAATATTTATTTCCTCTGTCATACTAGCCACGTTTCAAGCACTTAATAGTCACATGTGGCCAGAGGCTACCTTACTGCACAGCATGAATAGAGAATATTTCCATCACTGCAGAAGATTCTGCTGGACAATGCTGCTCTGGATTGTCACGGTCTCTGGCTAGTGGTCCCAAACCACAGATGACATCTTTTTTTATGGTTCTGGCAAAATGTCTCAGAGAGGACTCTGATTGGTCTATCTTGGGCCACATACCTATTCCTGAACCAGTCACCAGGTCCAGAGGAAAACACAGACCTTACTGGCCAGGCCTAAATCATGTTGCCTCTCCTGGAGCTGGGACAGGGGACAGTCCCATTCAAACCACTCAGCTGGGAGAGACATTTCCCAAAGAAAATTCCAGGCACTTTTACCAGGAGAACAGGATGCTGAGTGACAGAAACATCAGATGTTCACAATAATATGCAGAGTACTTAGCTTCATTCCAATAAATGACTATTGTGATTATTCTGTATTTCCCCTTTCTCCAAGTCAGAGTCTGCTTGCTACTCATCTTTTTATCCCTAGATTCTAGCATACTTGAAATACCACGTTTCATCAATTCAAAGAACATACTTTTTTCACATTTTAATATTTCTGAAATCAGAAAGTGCTTTCGATTGACAGAATTTCAGTTTAATTGATAGCATTTCCTTCTGAGAAGAACATAAAAATAAAACTATGCATCTGATAAGCAATGGTGTCTAAGAACCAGTGAAATAAGATAGTCAGTGCTCACAACATGTTTGTAGGAAAAAAGAAGTACCAAGTAGAGGTAAGAGATTAAGAAATTCCTTAGAGGGACGCCTGGGTGGCTCAGTTAGTTAAGCAACTGCCTTCAGCTCAGGTCATGATCCTGGAGTTCTGGGATTGAGTCCCGCATCAGACTCCCTACTCAGTGGGGAGTCTGCTTCTCCTTCTGACCCTGCCCCTTCTCATGCTCTCTCTCATTCTCTCTCTCTCAAATAAATAAATAAAATCTTTTTAAAAAAAGAGAGATTCCTTAGAAGTTCAGAAAAGAGAAGGATCACCTTGAATTGAGGGGGATGGGGTGGCTGAATGGATAAGGAAAGATGTAAGTTGAGTCTTGGAGGAGGAGGAGGAGGATTTAGCTAGAGAGATGGTAGAAATATTTGAATGGGAGAAGAGACAAGGACTGAGACCAAAAAGTTCAAATGTACTCAGCAATTCCACTCCCAAGTACATACCCAAGAGAAGTGAACCACATGTCCACACAAAAATTCATACATTATGTGTTCACAGAAGCATTATTCATAATAGCCAAAAGGCAGAGACAATCCAAATGTCTATCAAAGGATAAACAGATAAACCAAATGTAGTCTATCCACACAATGGAATTGTCTTCCATCATAAGATGGAATGAAGTACAGATATGGGCTACAGTATGGGTGAACTTTAAAAATATTATGCTAAGGGGCACCTGGGTGACTCATTCAGTTAAGCCTCCAACTCTTGTTTGCAGCTCAGGTCATGACATCAGAATCCTGGGATGGAGCACCACATTGGGCTCTGTCTCAGCACAGAGTCTGCTTGTCCTTCTCCCTCTGTTCCTCCTCTGGCTCACGCACTCTCTCTCTCTCTCTCTCTCTCAAGTCTTTAAAATAAGTAAAATAAAATCTTTAAAAAAAATACCTTATCTTAAGTGGGAGCACCTGGGTTGCTCAGTCAGTTGGGCATCCGACTCTTGACCTTGGCTCAGGTCTTGATCTCAGGGTTGTGAGTTCAGGCCCCACACTGGGCATGGAGACTACTTAAAAAAATAAATAAATAAAAATAAAAATATCATGCTAAGTAAAAGAAGTCAGCCATAAAAGATCACATACGATTTCATTCATATGAAAGTTCAGAATAAGCAACTCTATGGAGACAGAAAGTAAATTAGTGGTTGCTTAGGGCTGATAGGAGGGGTGGAAAGGGGCATTGATGAAAGTTTAGGGGTTTCTTTGGAGGCAACAAATAAAATTTATTATAGTGACAGTCACACATATATGTGAATATACTAAAAACAGTTGAATTATACACTTAAATACACTTGCACAAATTGTATGTGAACTATATCTTAATAAAGCTGTTTTTAAAAAAATGAAATGAAGCAACAGCGATGCAAGATGGCAGCCACCATGGGCTCGGGAGTAAAAGTCCCTCGCAATTTTCGACTGTTGGAAGAACTGGAAGAAGGCCAGAAAGGAGTGGGAGATGGCACAGTTAGCTGGGGTCTAGAAGATGATGAAGACATGACACTTACAAGATGGACAGGGATGATAACTGGGCCTCCAAGAACAATTTATGAAAACCGAATATACAGCCTTAAAATAGAATGTGGACCTAAATACCCAGAAGCACCCCCCCTTTGTTTTGTTTTGTTTTTTTTAAAGATTTTATTTATTTATTTGACAGACAGATCACAAGTAGGCAGAGAGGCAGGCAGAGAGAAAGAAGGGAGGAAGCAGGCTCCCCGCTGAGCAGAGAGCCTGATGTGGGCCTCGATTCCAGGACCCTGAGATCATGACCTGAGCAGAAGGCAGAGGCTTTAACCCACTGAGCCACCCAGGAGCCCCGTACCCCCCTTTGTAAGATATGTAACAAAAATTAATATGAATGGAGTTAATAGTTCTAATGGAGTGGTGGACCCAAGAGCCATATCAGTGCTAGCAAAATGGCAGAATTCATGTAGCATCAAAGTTGTCCTGCGAGAGCTCCGGCGCCTAATGATGTCTAAAGAAAACATGAAACTCCCTCAGCCACCTGAAGGACAGTGTTAACAACAGCAATTAATCAAAAAGAGAAACCACAGGCCCTCCCCCTCCCCCATTCGATTTAAGCAGTAGTAGTATATTTTCTAGATACGTCTTGTAGACCTCAAAGTACCGGAAAGGAAGCTCCCATTCAAAGGCAATTTATCTTAAGATACTGCAAATGATACTAATTTTTTGTCCATTTGAAATATATAAGTTGTGCTATAATAAAAGAAAAATGAGGGGCACCTGGTGGCTCAGCGGGTTAAAGCTTCTGCCTTTGGCTCAGGTCATGATCCCAGGGTCCTGGGGTCGAGCCCCACATTGGGCTCTCTGCTCCGCGGGGAGCCTGCTTCCCTTCCTCTCTCTCCGCCTGCCTCTCTGCCTACTTGTGATCTCTCTGTCAAATAAATAAATAAAGTCTTTAAGAAAAAGAAAAATGAATGAAAATGCCAATTGTGTTGAAGGCTAAGTGTGGATAGGGTGAAATAAGAGATTTCTCCAGGGGAGTGTTAGGAGGTAAAACAGAAAAGATATGTGATGGGGTTCCCTGAATTCCAGTGTAACAAGCTTCAACTTAAACTTTAATGGGGTGGGAGGGTGGAGGAAGCCATTCAAGGTGTTAGATTATGTAAGAGATTTACTGAAAGTTGTATTTTAGGAAAATAAATACGAGGGCGTGTCCCAGATGGGAGGACGAGCAGGGAGATGCGTTTGCAGCCACTTGCGCGTGTTAGATGGGGCTGTGCTATGGCTCTGAAACTTCAATTTGTGCTTCCCTCTTAAAAAAAAAACCTTTCCCTTAGTGACCATCCCTATGCAGGGAAAGGTCTGGTGGCTGCGTCCCACGTGCAGCAGGACTTAAAGACTATCTCCTTATCTTCCCCAGGGAGGGATCATGGGCATTGAGATCTACTGGGACTGCAACCTGGACAGTTGGTTCCATCACTGCCGCCCAAAATACACCTTCCGTCGCCTTGATGACAAGACCACCAATGAGTCCTTGTACCCTGGCTACAACTTCAGGTAACAGTGCCCAGAAACCTCTAGGCCCTGCTGAATTGCGTCTCCAGCAGTCAGTGAGAATTAATTTTGGTTCCCAAGGCAACAAGATGAATGCATAAAGCTTCCTCTAAGAACTAGGTATAACTGGATTTTTGTATGAATTTTTTTCTTTTTTAATTATTAAAGTGATAAAACCTCTTTGTAAAACAGAAACAAAATTGGGGAAACAGAGAAGAACGTAGAGAAGAGGCTATAAATCACCCATAATTCCTCAACCCTGCGATAACCAAAGATAGCTGGTGAATTTTCCTTCCCTTAACCAATTCTTTCATGAGGCTTCTATGAGAGCAGATCACATGTATAACCCGGTATTCTGTGTTTGTGTGTGTTTTGTCATTCCCTGGGTCATTCAGAATTCCTCGTGACCATCACGTTAATTATCCCATTGTGTGAGCATAATGATAACAAGAGGCACCACCTAGGGTGGGTTTTTTATATACCAGGCCCTCAAAGTCATCACCTCTCCACCTCACATCAACCCTGGAAGGTGGATATTATTGTTCCCAGGTAGAACTGAGAAAGGTGAAATGATTTGCTCAGGACCCCCAGCTAACAGTGGCTCCATAACCTAGGTCACTCTGAACCCCAAACCCACATGCTTTTCCTCCCATCGCATGGTTTTCTTTCCTGTTCCTCCATTATTTGGGGTGCCTCCCGGTTTTCTATTACAAATAATTCTACACCGCACATTTGTGCACATAAATCTTTGAGTTTCCTTAGGATGAATTTCTAGAAGTAGAATTACTGGATCAAAGATGAGTAACATTTTATCATACACTTTCAGGTTTTTAATTTTTTTCCTATGCCTCTACTTTTCATTTCTCGGGTTTATCAGTTCTTTCTCAAAGCCATCCATTACTGTTTCAGTGAGGTCCATTCTGACCTTATGGATCTTATTCCTTCTGTCTGTCCTACTGTATAACCCCTTTCACACTGACCTATTATCTGCAGTGACCTGGGTGGGATTTCTTCTTCCAAGGCTTTGAAGTATTTGGTGAGTTTCAGCAGGAAAGGTCTTGTGCAAAGTTCTGTGTGTGCCATGGGTGCGGAGGCATTCCTCTGGGGAGATCATATAATGCTGCAGTCTGCAGGACTGTATGGCATCTACCAATTATCAACCAGTATTTGGTTTAATTTCTGGGCGCTGATGTCCTCACCCTGCTAAAACTATCCTATCCCTGCTCCCTCCCTGGGTAGGGCTCCCGCAGCCTCAGCTCCCTTACACTTCTAGGGTAAGGCTGGAGCTCCCCAGATACAGAGCTGGTTGGGGTCCTCTTATGGGACAGACTCCAGACTCCAGACTCCAAACATGGCTCCAGTTCCCACTCCCCACTCATTCTAGCACCTAGAAAATGTTCTTCCTTGTTCTGAGCTCAGTAATACATCAGTATGACTTTTAAAAATATACCTTATCTTGCATTTCTTTGTGTGCAGTGGGAGGTGGTGGGTGTCCCAGTGCCAGCACTCAGGCTGCCACTTTGATTGGAAGTCCTTTCGGTAAGAACATCTTCAAGATGCCTGAGGCCACACTGCCGCCCCACCTGCAGCCTCGCC
This sequence comes from Lontra canadensis, assembly GCF_010015895.1. Taxonomy (NCBI): domain Eukaryota; kingdom Metazoa; phylum Chordata; class Mammalia; order Carnivora; family Mustelidae; genus Lontra; species Lontra canadensis. The sequence continues at coordinate 8,703,676 of NW_022631052.1, forward strand.
TGACTTTTAAGGTTCTTTGTAGCGTACCTTGTATGCTGCTTACTTCTGGACTTCCACCTTGTAAGAGCCGACCAGACTCCTGGTTCATCTTCACCAATGAAACTGGTTGGTGCTGGTTTGGTGCTGACCTTACTTTTGTTTTGACCCTCTGCGCAGTTACGCTTCTGCTCCTAACTTCTCCCCGGGAGTGATCCTATGCGATCCTAATTTCATTTTCGTGTTACCTCCTGTGACTGGGTCATTTTTTCAGCCTGTTGCTACAACTCTGCCCCAGCACTAACCTGGCCCTTAAGTTTGAGCTTCCATGAGGTCTCCTTGCTTGTGGATATCAGGCAGGTTTCGGCAGTTGTAATTATGGCTGATCCTTTTGTGCTGTTTGGTTCCAGATACAAAGTAGGCTTACGCTGTTCACTTTCTAAAAAAAGAGTTGCCAACTACATCCCTAGAATAATGGCTCTACAATCACTTTGCCTATGAGGCCAGTAGGAAATTGATATTGGTGCTCCTTATTTATTTATTCATCAAATATATATCAAAGAAAAAATATATTGTTGTGTCAATGGGTATATATTGGTAAACAAAATGGACAAAGTTACTACTTAGCTTATATTCTAGTAGGACATGAGTATAAGTCAATATATCATATAAGACAAAAAGATAAGTAAATTAAGAACTCCAACAAGGCAGCATAATTAGTCATTAGGGAAATGCAAATTTAAACCACAATGAGAAACACCTACATATACCCCTCAGAATAGGTAAAATGTTTTAAAAGGCTGGCAATTCCAAAGGCTGACAAGGAGGAGAAGCAACTGGAACTCTCCTATTTCCCGGGGGGAGTGTAAGATGGTACAACCACATTAGAGAAGCGTTGGGAAGTCTCTTATAAAGTTAAATGTACATCTGTCCTCTAATCCAGAAACCACACGCTTAGGTAGAGAAAGGAAACATAGGTCCGCACAAAGATCTGTATGTGAATATTCACAACAGCCTTCATCATCATTACCAAAACCCAGAAACAACCCAAATGTCCAACAGATGACTGGAGAAATCAATTGTAGTATATTTATACAGTAAAGAGCTAGTTAGTATAAATGAACATGCTTGCACATGCAACAACATAGAGGAATCCCACCGACGTTATAGTGAGTGAAAGGAGCTAGACTGAAATGAGCCATACTGCATGACGGCATTTATATGAAATACAGGGATAGGAAAAACAACTTTCCTGTGATAAAAGACACCAGTGGGTGCTGCTCTGGGGAGTGCAGGATGGGGGAGGCAAAATAGAAACTGACTGGAAAGGAGCCCAGGAGAGTTTTCAGAGGCGATGGAATGTTCTAGATCTTGATGGGGTACAGGTTATACAGTGTATTCATTTGTCAAAACTCACTGAATCAACTCTTAGGACTTGTGTGCCTTATTATATGTAAACCATACCTCAATACTGCCAACAGCTCCAATAAGACCATTTCAGATGATGATAAATGCTGGGAAGAAAATCAAACAAGATACTGTACTGCAAGGCTGGGGCGGAGCAGGGAGGGTGGAGTGGAGGAAGCGACTAGAGAAGGCCTCTCCAAGCAGAGGGTAGGACCCCTGTAAATATCAGGTGCTTTTCTGAGGCCTGTGCTTTCCTAGTTAGGAAGAGAGACTGCACAGACAGGAGCCCCTGTTAGGGGAATTGCCTTGGAAAACTTAGTTTTTGCCTCTCTGAATACCTTATTAATACCAGTATTAACAGTGTAGACCACTGGTTCTCAAAGTGCAAAGCCCAGAATCGGAATCACGTGTTGGGAACGTGTTAGAAATGCACATTCGCAGGCTCTGCCTGGACCTGCTGAATCAGACATCCTGGGGACCTTCACAGGCCCCCCAGGTGAGAGCCTCTCAGGTGTGAGACCCACCGATCTAGAACCTCCGCACTCAACACGTAGTCCTGGAACCAGCAGCCTGGCCTCACCTGGGAGCTTGTTATAAAGCAGAATCTCAGCCCTCACTCTTGAACTGAATCAAAATCTGCATTGGAGCAAGATTCCCAGGAGATTCCCATGCACACTGATGTCTGAGGAGCACTAGTCTAGACTAGATCATCTAGCACCCCAAACATACTTCCTCCTTAGAGGTTTCACCCAACTACATTTTGTCTCTACAACCAGGCTGCCAGTTTCCTGGGGGAGTGCATAAAAACAGGCAGCTTCTTAATCTGTACATTGAAGTGTAGGCAAAAGTGCCCGTGTGTGTGCACACATACATTCACCACTTCCTAACACTTCTGCTCACATTCCTACTGACTTCTGGAGGGGATTGGCTCAAGCAAATGGGTCTCTTTACATTTTACCCGAAGCAGCACCATAAACTGGCAGGCAGCCTTCAACTGTGTCTATTTTTGTTTACTTGTTTTTTGCCTATACAATGTTTTGAAAGTTGAGACATTCTACGTAAAAATCTGGACTTCTTATTTTTCTCAAGAATTTTAACTATTTGGCGGGGGGTGGGGGGGACTAAGCCATCTGACAACTCCGGATTCATATCCCACACAGCAGCACTCCGTTGGAGGGGTCAATGGTTCCCTTTAGAGGGCATGTGTGCGTTTGTTTGTTTGCTGTGGTCCCCATCACTCCCTTTTGCCTAATACCTGGCCTGCATCACTCATTTCTGTCACCAGTCTGGCCCCTGTAGGCATTTGAGTTTGAGACCCTTGACTAAAGGCTAGCTGAGATCAAGACACAGGATGCTTTTCGCCTCCTCTGGGTCAGTGGAGTTTCAGCCAGGGCCCAGAAAGCAGCTCCTAGTTGAGGTAACGTTTTGATATCCCCTGCTGCTCTACTGAACAGACTTACGGCCATTAGCAAGAAGAGACAATTGGATCAGTGGGCCCCTGACTGCCTTCACAGGCTGGGTTTTGTTTTTTGTTTTTGTTTTTGTTTTTAAGCAGTCAACAGAAGCGGGCTGGAATGTCCCAAACAGAAGTTAGCAAATGTCTTTTGAGTCACTGAGGTAAGCCTAAGAACACTGGCTCCTGGAGAGATCTGAGTTTTCTGAAGAACCGAGGTGGTTATGATGTTAATCCTCTTTCGGAACAACATGTTAGAGCATTTGTTGTCTGGAATGAGCCAGAAGCAATCTTTGGCCAGAAATAAACTGTCAAGTTCTGATGGATAACTGGACAGGTTATTTGCAAACAGCCACAAAAGAGAGAGAGAGAGAGAGAGAGAGAAAAGGGAATTATAGGTTATATGAGTTTTATAAAAAAAACAGAACTTCCTAAAACATAGGAAGTTGAAGAAGTTGATCACATTACAAAATTTTGTCCTTTACCAAAAGATCCATGGCAAAAGGTCCTTATTCGACAAACATTTGGTCCCATTTGTTTACAGCACATATGAAGCAGGGCAGGCCCACACTGCAGGCCCGACACACTTCTCTGGTTCAGAGTGGGCCTCTGCCCATGTCAGTCTCCCGGGCCCGCGGTAACACATGACTGCAAACCTGGTGGCTTAAAACAACAGAAGCATATTCTCTCACAGCTCTAGAGGCCATTAGTCTAAAATTAAGGAGTCAGCAAGGACACAATCTCTGAGGTCTCTAGGGGCAGATCCTTCCTTGCCTCTCCCAGTCTCCTATGGTTCCCCATGTTCCTTGGCTTGAAGCCGCATCACTCCAATGTCTGCCTCCATCTTTATGTGGGCTTCTCCTCTGTGTTTCTGTTTCAACTCTCTTCTCCTTTCTCTTATAAAGACACCAGTCATTGGATCCACCCTAAATCCAGGATGATCTCATCTTAAGATCCTTCATCGCATCTGCAAAGACCCTATTCCAAATAAGGTCATACTCACAGGTACAGGGGTTAGGCACTTGGACCTATCTTCTTGGGGAGCCGTTATTCAAAACGTTACGGTGTCCAAAAAACATTCTGCTCAGGGCCTAGTGTTCCTCAGAGTGTAGACCACTGGCCATGTGCACCAGCTCCACCTGGAATCTTTCCAGAAACATCTCAGACCTTCTGAAACCACCGTCTGGGGGATGAGGCCCAGGAATCGACCTTTGAACACACTTCCCAAGCGATTCTTATCCTTAGTTCAAGAACCACTGTCCCAAGACCCTTTGCTTTGTGTATTCAAAAAGAAATCACTCAGTACAGCAGCAGAAGAAAGAACAGTCATGGAATGGGAACAATCAGAGGCAAGGAAATCAAAACCCCTCTGGCCAAAAATAGGTGTTGAAGCAACTAAGAATATCTAACGGATCTCAACATCCCATTTCGAGAGTTTTTAAAAAAACAAGGAGTTTCAAATGCTCCAGACTGGATTCTGGCAGAGCATCTGTCTTCTGTTTTCTTCTCTCTCCACACCTGTAAATAGACTGCGAATTAAGACCTCAGAAAGAAAATATCTTACCTAAAAACAATCTCTGAAAGGTGGTAAGGGGGAGGGACAGATTGAAAAGGCTTGTGTTATGTGGTTTAAGCCTTCCTAATTATCCATGAAAACAAAACATTCTGCTCTTCCTGACTGTAACACCGGTGAGAGCTGTGTCTTTGGGGGTGATGGTGATTTGTGCCTGAGTCTTAATTTATAAAGGTGGCTGAGTAATGACGTGGAGAGGTCACTGATACAGAAAGAAGTTTCTTTTTTTTTTTTTTAAAGATTTTATTTATTTATTTGTCAGAGAGAGAGAGGGAGAGAGAGCGAGCACAGGCAGACAGAATGGCAGGCAGAGGCAGAGGGAGAAGCAGGCTCCCCGCCAAGCAAGGAGCCCGATGTGGGACTCGATCCCAGGACGCTGGGATCATGACCTGAGCCGAAGGCAGCTGCTTAACCAACTGAGCCACCCAGGCGTCCCAGAAAGAACTTTCTTCTTACGTTTCCAAAGAGGAGGGGCACACCACGCCACACAGGGCTACAGGGGAAGCACTGGGGTTGGTTAGGAGATGAAAGGATCAAGGGAAAAGCAGGACCCAGAACCTTCATTGTGTTTTCCATGCGACAGGCAACGCAGGACAGGGCAACAGCCTAGGACTGGCCTGCTTAAGTAATGTGGGCATGCTCCAGGCCGCAGGAGCAGTCTCGCTATAGGTACCTGGCCCTGAGTGACCTGGCACATGGGAAATATTGGCTCAGTGTGTGACGGTTAGAGAGAGGAGGTGGTTGGGGATATGGATATGGGGTTGGCCAGAGGGTCTGTAATATGATTTTCAGGCGCTTGCCAAAGCTGGGTTACAGGGAAGATATAAACAGTCGCGGCTGTTAGTTTGCCCCTGGTGATAAAAGGTGCAAATGGACAAATACAGAATCTAAGAAAATGTAATTAGAGCAGATGGCTGAACGGCAACTAGGCCCAATCTGGCCATTACTAACTAGGATCCCCACCCCACTCTGTTCTAGAAGCCAAACTCCCTTAAGAAATCATTGAATTTAGGGGCACCTGCGTGGCTAAGTGGGTTAGAGCCTCTGCCTTCGGCTCAGGTCATGATCCCAGAGTCCTGGGATCGAGTCCCACATCAGGCTCTCTGCTCCGCGGGGAGCCTGCTTCCTCCTCTCTCTCTCTGCCTGCCTCTCTGCCTGCTTGTGATCTCTGTCAAGTAAATAAAATCTTAAAAAAAAAAAAAGAAAGAAAGAAATCATTGAATTTACCTAAAACTTTTTTTTTAATTTGTCCACTTGTTGTTAATACTGTATTGGTTAAAAATTGTTCATTTTAATCTTAAATGGAAATCAGATTTTGTATCACTGTGTGATGGCGGAAGAAGAGGAGGCAACGTGGGAAGTGGTGCTTTGGTTCCAAGAGAGTAATTTGTGGGTTTGGATTATGTTCTTCCCTCTGCCAACTGCGGCAGAGCTAGAAGATGAACAAGGAAGACTCGCTCGGCTCCTGTTTTGGGTTTTCCTTTCATGAAATACCAGCACGTTCAGACACATCTTTATATACATGGATCCTTCTCCTCCTACAGATACGCCAAGTACTACAAGGAAAACAACGTTGAAAAACGGACTCTGATGAAAGTCTTCGGGATCCGTTTTGACATTCTGGTTTTTGGCACCGTAAGTCTCTGCTGCCAGCCACTGGCACCTCCATTCCTGGGACTGTCCTAATTATTGCTGTGGTGCCTCAAGGGGAGAATGTTTCGGTCATAGTCATTAGCTGGCACCGTGCATCTTGCCTGTGGGATAAGAGGGGGAAGAAATGTCTTTGGGGTCCTGTCCATGAAGAAGTCATCTAATGAGTACAAGAGTGCGAGTGGGAAAAAAACTGGATATTCAACTTTAAAAATACTCTGATGCTTAAAAAGAGAGAGGGAAAGAAATAAATCCTTTTGCAAAATACTTTATAAGTAACAGAATCCAACTCAGATGGGCTTAGAGAAAAAAATTATTATTTTTTTTAAATCTCACACAGGTGAAAAATCGAGGGGCAGTTTTCAGGCTTCAGGCATTGCTGGATCCAGATGTTCAAACAACATCCTTAGGAATCTGCCTCTCTCCATTCCTTACATCTATTCTCCTTTGTTTTGGCATCATCCTTAGCTGGCCATGTCTACAGGGTGGTTTCAGGCAGCTCCTTATATCTTACTGGCCCAGCAGTCTCAGTAAAAAAGAGAACATCTCTTTGCTAAAAGATTTGGCAAAGGATTCAGGCAGATGCCATTGGCTCTGACTGGCCCAATATGGGCCACATGCCCTGTGCTGAACTAATCACTATGTTTAGGTCACACCATACTCTCAACGGCCAGTCGTGGCCCTGCCCTGAACCAGCCCTTTCCCCTCAAACTATATGGACAAGTATGGACAGAGATGGTTCTCCAAACGAAAAGGGGGTGTTGTCTCCATCTCCACAAGAAGGAGGGAGGGGATGCTGGGCATGCAAAAATCCACAGATGCCCACAATGCCTTGTCCAAAACTGTATTATTTATGTTATATGTTATGTCATATGGTGGTAAGCAATACAAGAGTCAATGAGATAGAAGCTGAGAGGATGGAAAGATCATTGAGAAGAAAAACCACGAGGACACCTAAGGGAAGAGTGTGCACACATTCCTTCCCTCTGCTTCCAAGGTAATCTCAAACCACTTTTAGGGAAAACTTGTCTGAAACTCTCACCTTGTTTGGAAAAATAACTAACTCAGTGTGTGGGTTCCACTGTTCTTTGTTTAAAAGTCATGTTTTCGAGCACACCCCAGAAGGCAGTAACAGGATGAACAGTAAACCTATTTTCGTGTGCAGTCTCTGTTGCTGTGACCACAGACTCCTTCCTCTGCTGGAGCTGACAGTTACACGGTAGAGCAAAAGAGCACTGCTCTGAATGTCAACCAAGTCACCTTCCCATTTGTTTTCAGGGAGGAAAATTTAACATTATCCAGTTGGCAGTGTATATTGGCTCAGTCCTCTCCTACTTTGGTCTGGTAAGAGAGTCTCCATCCGTGCTTTAGGAAAGCAATTTGGCAAAAAGAAATCTCACTAACATGGCACCGATGTGGGTTTTTCCCAGGTCACTGTGATCATCGACTTGCTCATCTGCACTTACTCAAGTGCATGTTGTCGATCCCACATTTATCCCTCTTTCAAGTGCTGTAAATACTGTGCAGTCAATGAATACTACTACAGGAAGAAGGGTGAGCCCATTGTGGAGCCAAAGCGGGTAAGCCTCATTGCATCAGCAGGTGCTGAATAACCCAGAGAGTCAGTCGGATCACTGAGAAACATGCAAAAATAAGGCCCAAATCACAGGTGTAAGCCCACGGTGGACGAGTGTCTAGACTCTACCCTGATCCACCCCCTCTCAGGTGAACGCTTTGGTCTTAGGGAAGAACAGAAACAAAAATGAAGATGCAAGACAGAGGGAGAACAAATGTTGATGTTCTAGGACTTGTCAATTTTGTCCAATTTATTAAATTGGTACAGCCAAAAAACATAGCGACTTTGGAGAACAATTTGGCAATATCTAATAACACTGAGGTGGGACACACTTTACAGCCTGGCATTTCCACTTCTCCATACCTACCCTCAAGGAAGAGCATCTACCCAATGTCCAACTGGCGGACAGTGAAAGAAACTGTGACCAGCCCATAGCAAGGAGCGCCAGGCACTGGTTTAAAACAATACGTGGCGCGGGGCGCCTGGGTGGCTCAGTGGGTTGGGCCTCTGCCTTCGGCTCAGGTCATGATCTCAGGGTCCTGGGATCGAGCCCTGCATGGGGCTCTCTGCTCAGCGGGGGGCGTGCTTCCCCCTCTCTCTCTTCCTGCCTCTCTGCCTACTTGTGATCTCTCTCTCTCTCTCCGTCAAATAAATAAATGAAATCTTTGAAAAAAAAATAAAACAATATGTGGCGAATACTAAGAACAAACATTTGTACAGCACTTCAAAGTGCTTTATATATATTAATTCATTGGCTCTTCACAACAACCCTATAAATAGGTGCTACTGTCACCTTTCTAAAGATGAGGAGATTGAGGTGCAGGAGGGTTAAATAATTTGCCTGTGGTCATACAGCTAGTAGGTGGGGGAGCTGGAATTCCAACTCCAATTCCAGCAGGCTGGTTTCAGAATTCATCTTCATAACCTCCATGTTACAGGTACTGGCATGAGCAAATATCCAAAACGTGTGGTTGAAAGGAAAAAACCAAACTATAGAACAATATATATGGTGTGGTATATAGGTTAAAAGACTACACATATGAATTCATCCTATGAATTTTCTACATGTACATTACACGTATAAATAATCATATAAATACATGCATGCATTCTATACATTTTATATATGTCCTATATAGTTTATATATTTATTACACGTACACATGAACAGGTGTAGGGAGGATAATATATGCATACAAAAAGCTACTGGACACACACAAAAGTGACAACAGTGATTCCTCCTGCAAAGGAGCCTAGGATGGGAGAAAAGTCAGATGGAATTTGAGCTCATCTGGATTGTTTTGATTTAATTTGGCTTCTACTAAGCAGGTCCTCTACACTTGATTCCATGATTTCCCCTAATCAAGGAGAAATCTCCAGTACTTCAAACCACAAAGGGGGTTTGTCTTTCCCTCCTAAGAACATTACTGTCCTTTTTCAGCAGCCTGAAGGCACAATTCACTGGCCACTTGGACATGTATTATACAATTTGAAATGAAAGCTCATTTTTGCAACTAAAAATAATTACCATTTCATGGCCCAAGATGGGATGAAATTAAACAAAAATATAAATTATTTAAGTTGCGGAGCGCCTGGGTGGCTCAGTGGGTTAAGCCGCTGCCTTCGGCTCAGGTCATGATCTCAGGGTCCTGGGATCGAGTCCCGCATCGGGCTCTCTGCTCAGCAGGGAGCCTGCTTCTCTCTCTCTCTCTGCCTGCCTCTCTGTCTACTTGTGATCTCTCTCTGTCAAATAAATAAATAAAGTCTTTAAAAAAAAATAAAAATAAATAAATTATTTAAGTTGCAACAGTAAAATGTTCAGGAGATACTTGATGTAGAGTTACTGAAATAGAGGGAACATAACAGAGGACTTTTACATAGCACATGGGAGACCTAAAATCATTAGGGAGGAAGCTGTGGAGACTCTGAGCCCACATATTAAGGTGCATAGGGTTCTACTGCTGAGTCACCTTGGGACTCAGAAATCATTCATTCTTGGCTAGTAAGAGTTTTGGTCAGCTTCTAACAGTTTGTCATTTGGTAAGTAGCAATAATACTTGCCTTTAGACCTGTTCAGGTATGTGACTGTTGACAATTCTGTACAAAAATGGGTAAAATTTTTAACTCTCTTTCCCTAGACATTAAAATATGTGTCCTTTGTGGATGAACCCCACATCAGGATGGTGGACCAGCAGCTACTTGGGGAAAGTCTACAAAATGTCGAAGGTGAAGACGTCCCAGTAAGTTAAAACATTTAGTCTTTTTTTTTTTTTTTAAGAAAAGTTACTATTAAATAAAAATATAAAGGGCGCCTGGGTGGCTCAGTCAGTTAAACATCGGCCTTCAGCTCAGGTCATGATCTCAGGGTCCTGGATCGAGCCCCACATCGGGCTCTCTGCTCAGCGCACAGTCTGCTTCTCCCTCTCCCTCCCCTCTTCACCCCACTATTGTGCTCTTTCTCTCTCACTCTCAAATGAATAAATTAAATCTTTAAAATAAATAAATAAAAATATATCTACAAAGTTGTATAAATTGCAATTGACGAATTTTAACACAGTAAACACTCATAACCCAGAATATTAGCAGAAACCCTTTTCACGCCTCCACCCAATCACCACTTTCCCTTAAACATCATCATGATTCTGTATCCAAAAGTTAGTTTTATCTCTTCCAGGATTTTCTAAAATTTGAATCGTGTATGTACTCAATATATACTCTGTGGAGTGTCTGACTTCTTTCACTCAGTATTGTTTTTGTGAGCCATCCATGACACTGTATATAGGCCTAGTTCATTCACATCGTATAATTTCCATTTTATAAACATCCAATTTATTTATTCCTTCTGTTGTTGATGGACATTTGGGTAGCTTTCGGTTTGGAGCGCATATGCAGTAAAGCTGCCGTGGTAAACAGATGGTGCCTACAAGTGGACCCGGCATATGACACTATCAAGCCATTCTCTAAAGGGAGTGTTTTCATTCCCCCTCTCCGCAGCAGCTCCGACTGCGGGACACCTTCACTGTATAATTTCTGCAGCTGCCATAATAAATCACCGCAAACTAAGTAGCTGAAAACAACAGAAATTCATTCTCTCACAATTCTGCAGTCAAATGCTCTACCACTGAGCTATACCCCCATTCTCTCACAATTCTGGAGGCTGGCAGTCTGAAACCAAGGTGTTGGTAGGGTTTCTGAGGGCCCTAAAGAAGGATCCTTCTTTGCCTCTTCCAGCTCCTGGTGCTCATAACACCTGCTAGGACCTCTGGTACAACGCTGACTAGAAGTAGTCATAGCAAACATCTTTTTGTCTCATTCCTTATCTCAGGAAGAAAGCTTTTCATATTTCACTCTAGTATCTACTGTAGGGTTTTTTTTTTTTTTTTAAGATTTTATTTATTTGACAAAGAGAGAGACAGCAAGAGAGGGAACACAAGTAGGGGGAGTGGGAGAGGGTGAAGCAGGCTTCCTGCCAAGCAGGGAGCCTGATGTGGGGCTGGATCCCAGGACCCTGGGATCATGACCTCAGCCAAAGGCAGACACTTAACAACTGAGCCACCAAGGTGCTCCTGTTGTAGAATTTTAAAGAACGCTTTACTAGATTGAGAAAAGTCCCCTCCATTCTTAGTTTGCAAGAATTTTTGTTATAAATTAATACTAAGTTTTAAAATAATGCTATTTTCTGCTTTTCAAAAAATTATCAATGAGTTTTCTTTTTTCCGTTATGTGGTGAATTACAGAAATTGATTTTCAAATATTAAGCCAACCTTGCATTCTTGCAATAAAATCAATTTGAAGGTAATATATTACTCTATGTATTTATTGCTGGATTTGATTCACTAATATTTAAGATTTTTACGTCTCTTATTGAGAGAGACTGGCCAAAACTTTTCCATTCTTGTAATGTCCTTACTGGGTTTGGGTGTAACATGAACTCAGGGGCGGTAAGGGGGAATACACATAAAATTTACCATTTTAACCACTGTAAAGCATACAATTCAGTGACATTTAAATTCAAAAGTTTATCCACAATGCTGTGAAACCATCCTACTATCTAGTTCTAGGACTTTTTCATCAACCCAAAAGGAAACCCTGTACCCACTCAACAGCCATTACTCACACCCACCTCCCCCTAGTCCCTGGAAATCTTTTTTTTTTTTTTTTTTTTTGTGAGAGAGAGAGAGAGAGAGAGAATGAGAGAATGAGCAGGGAGAGCAACAAAGGGAAAGGGAGAAGCAGGCTCCTCGCTGAGCAGGGAGCCTGACTTGGAGCTCGATCCCAGGACCCTTAGATCATGACCTGAGCCAAAGGCAGACACTTAACCCAATGAGCCACGCAGGTGCTCCTGGCAATCATTAATCTGCTTTCTGTCAGCATGGATTTGCCTATTTTGGACATTTCATATAAAGAGAATCATACAGTATTTCCCTTCTTGTGACTGGCTTCTCTCACTTTTCACAATGGCTTCAAGGTTCATCTATTTGTAGCAGGTGTCAGTACACTGCTCCCCTTTTTTTTTTTTTGACTGACTAATACTCCACCGTATGGACATGACATATTTTTAACAAACTACAGAAATGATCCCTGAAAATAAATGTTTCAGACATTAAATTTTTATCCATTCATCTGTTGATGGATATTTGGGTTGTTTTTACCCTTTGGCTATTGTAAATCATGCTGCTCTAAGTGCTCGTGTATAGGAACTATTTAATTTTAAATTTAACTGACTCAAACTTTGCCTGATGAATGAAGGCATATGTTACAAAGAACAGATATAAATGATGTCAACGATGGCAACTTCTCTTGGAGGATAATAAATGGATTTGCTAGAAGAGGGAGACTGGTGGAAAAGGAGACAGTAGAGCAAAATCAACAAATATTTACTGTCTACTCTGTGCTGGGTACTGGCCTAGGTCATGGGGATACAGCAGTGACAAAGCAAACAGGCCCCCCACCCCCGCTTTCATGTAGAAGAAGCATCAACAGGACATATCGATGAGTAGGATCATTTCAGACGGTGACAAGTACTGTGAAGAACACGGAATCTCAAGACACGCTAAGAGTGACCTGGGCGCAGGGCAACCACCTAGATCAGGGGGATCAGGGCAAGAAGGTCTCCATGAGCAGGTGATACCTGCCTTGAGGCCTGGCGTGTCTGAAGTTCACTTTCCAAATCTGTGAAATGGAGAGAAGGACACATATCTCACAAGGTTCTTCAAAAGCTAAAGGGCAAATTTATAAAACACTAGCATAGTCTTGATATATACATTTGATAAATGACAGCTACTGGTATTAATGTGATATTAAGTGTAATTTTATAAGTTAATACCAAAATTAAAGAATCTAGAACCCTAGAGTTTGTCACCGCTGATGGGTTTGGAAACGACTTTTTCAGAGACCCTCAACGGACTTCACGGACTTGTCCAGGCTGCCGCTGTCTCTCTATGACCCATCCCCTACTCCTGGGCAACCAGAGGAGATGCAGCCGATAAGTAGGGAAGTGACTCCTATATCCAGCAACAGCCCAGGCTGGTGCCAGTGTGGACACTGCCTCCCGTCCCAGCTCCCCGAGAGCGACAGATGCCTGGAAGAGCTGTGCTGTCGGAAAAAGCCCGGTGCCTGCATCACCACCTCGGAACCCTTTAGGAAGCTTGTCTTGTCCCGACAGGTCCTGCAGTTTCTCCTGCTCTACCAGGAGCCCTTGCTGGTGCTGGATGACAATGCCAACAGCCGGCTGCGGCGCTGTGCCTACAGGTGCTACACCACCTGGCGCTTCGGCTCCCAGGACCTCGCCGACTTTGCCATCCTGCCCAGCTGCTGCCGCTGGACAATCCGGAGAGAGTTTCCCAAGAGTGAAGGCCGGTACACCGGCTTCCAGAGTCCTTGCTGATGGCACAGGGCTGAGCAGGAGTGTTAATGTTTGTTTCCTTTGTTTGCACCCTGAGCGTGACCTGCAAAGATCTGTGGCCAAACGTTCAACCAAAGGGAAATGTGTATTCCGCTCCTGCAGCTCTAGACGTGTCAGAGAGCAGAATGAACAAACAAACAAGCAAACCCGAATCCCTCAGCAGGGACCGAGTCGAGAGATTCTGATCTGTGCCTCAGTTCTGTCCCCAGCAAGTTGTGTGGTCCTTGGCTTTTAACTCTGCGCCGCAGTTGCCCTCCTACCCAACCTGCTATCCCAACCGAGGGGTCGGGAGGACAAACAGAGAGTGTACATGAACTTTTTGGTCAATGCATAAAGAGCTACATGAATGCAAAGCGGCTCCTTGTGAGGCCAGACTGGGATAAGGATGACTATGAACAAACCTTGGGGTGCTGGCTGGAGACTGTGGAGGATTAATGGTGGCCAAATTCCTGGGCACTTGTCCATAACCTAAGGGTTATGTCTCCTCCCCCTGCATGTGCGCAGCTCTGACTGCTTTAGCCAATCGTGGAAGTAACGCTGTTCTGGCTTCGGGGTCTTGGTCTTGGGGCTGACAGCTTCCGCCTCTCGTCCTGCCCCATGGCTGCTGCGAAGCCAGCCCCCATACAGAGGTCTGCCTCTCCTCAGACTACCCAACTGTGAGGCAGCTCCAGAAGCCACATGGACAACAGAGATGTCTGACCAGTTCCCAGCTTCCAAGACATCCAAACGCAGTTACTGGACATGGGAGAGAAGCCTTTAGATGATTCCACGCCCTACTAGCATCGGACTGCCACTGCAGGAGACGCCTCCCAGGGCACCCACGGAAGAAAACCATTGTTTTAAGCCACTAAGTTCTGTGTTGTTTGAGACGCAGCAACAGATGGAGGACAGAGAGCAAGCCTGACTCACTGGAACACAGACTCGGCCTAGACCTTCCATGGTTCTAGGGTTCTTAGGGAGACTGGACCACCCACGGGGGCTTCGGTCTCTGTTCGGCAGTCCTATCACGGATAAGAACAAATCAGGGAACCCACCAGACCAGCCCTGGAATCCATCCAGTCTAACTGTTGAACCACCCAATACATTCTCACCCACAGCCTATTACTAGGACTGGAAGTAGCTACTGCTGCTAAAACTGGAAAAGGCCACCTTTCTTTCTTTAACATCCTGTACCTCGCAGCCAATCAGAATGGACACAGTCTGGATGCTACTTAAAAAGCAACTCACACCCAAACCTTTACCATTTCTGTACAGTGACCTGTAAGAATGTGAAAATGGATAGTCAGAGGTTTTAGGATCTTCCTTCAGGATTTCCTTTTCATGGTTCTGGTATTAGAATTGATTATTTCTAAACAACTCTTTTAAAGAATAAAGACCACTATTCAACACTGTAAATGATGAAGGGTCTATGAGTTTTCTTAATACATATTCTAAGGTGTACCATTTTGATATGTTTTGAAAACCAGGTGCTTTTTACTGTATTCATGTAAAGTGAATATGAGCAAAATACTTCTTTTTTTGACCCAGGATTTTATCTGTCTTTAAACTCAGGAATAAACTAGGCCAGACTGAACTTTCATCTTTACTATCTTTCAGAGATAGGAGATGATATACGACTTCTTATATGTAAGAAATGTATTCGAAAAGTTGGTTATATGGGACTTCTTTAGAATTTAAATTTTTGCTCCTAGAATTCTAATGTATGAGCTACAGATTTCCATTCTGATAAACCTCTGAAACTTTATACCTTTATTTTATTTTACTTTATTTCTTGATGCCTTATCCCTAGTGTATTTTTATCACCCCTGGAGGCCCCAAATGGAGTCAGAATTTGTAATGACAATTAGGCCCTGGATCTTCCTACTATCCCCTTTCACCTTCCCCACAGATGCTTTAGGTGAGAGGGTGATGTGTTATGTCAATGGTGTGTAATGTCTGACACTTCCAACAATAACATGCATCTTACTTGTATCTGGCTTTTAGTTGACTGCAAAAAACTAATGTCATCAGCAAAGGCATCCCAAGGAGAATCGCACTTTATAGGATCTGTTTTCTTGTACTTAAGCCCATTATTCTATAGGGCAAAATTGCCCAGTATTCACTATTTCATGTCTGTATTAGAGATCTTTCTTGTAACATTAGCTGGTTTCATGTAGAATTGGTAATGAGCTTGCATTTCTCTCTTCAGAGGGCACCAGTTTTTAAATACATCCTAATTCTAGTTTGGTATTCACATGTCTTAACTAGATAATATGTTTTGATAATAAAAATATCATTGTTTTAATTATAAAAGATAATGTATAATTTATGATTACTGAAGTGTTCCTTTTACTTACTTTTCTCAGAAGATCCCCAAATCACGGTCAGGCATTGACACTTTCATTCAACATATATTTTGAGAAACTATGACATTATAAGATATATATTTGGTCTCTGCTCCCAATTCCTGACATGGAGCTCCTAAATCCCTTAGAATCTGCTGGGTGATAAGAATGTCTTGTGTTCTAACAACACAACTCTTGGTGGGCTCCAAACTTCAGGATGGGGGCTGGTTGCCAGAAAGACCAAGCTATGATCAGAAGCTTAGACCTTTGAGCCCCATTCTCTCATCCTCCAGAGTGGAGAGGAGTTGGAAATGGAGTTAAAAATTGATTGCGCCCACGTGTTAAAGCCCCCCTAAAAAATGTCTCAATTACGAAATTTGGAGAACTCCTGAATCAATGAACACATCTACATGCTAGGAGAGTGGCGCACCCCAACTCCACAGGGACAGAAACATCTGTGCTCAGGACTGTTTTGGATCTTGCCTCTTCATCTGGTTGTGGTCTGTATGCTTTATAATAAACCAGTAAATATAAAAAATGGTTTCCCTGAGTTCTGTATACCATTATGGTAAATGACTGAACCTGAGAACAGGGTTATGGAAACCCCCAATTTACAGCCACTTGGTCTGAGGTACAGGGGACACCCTGGGACTTGCGACTGGCACCTGAAGTGGAGGACAATCTTCTGGCATGGATGCCTCAACCTAAGGAGACTAAACTAACTACAGTAGTTAATGACACAATTGAATCTTTTTTAGAAAACTCTTTTTTTTATCTTTTTTTTTTTTTTTTTTTAATTAAGCAGGGTGCCTGGGTGGCTCAGTGGTTTAAAGCCTCTGCCTTTGGCCCGCGGGTCATGGTCCCAGGGTCCTGGGATCGAGCCCCACATTGGGCTCTCTGCTCCACGGGGAGCCTCCTCTCTCTCTGCCTGCCTCTCCGCCTACTTGTAATCTCTGTCCATCAAATAAATAAATAAAATCTTTAAAAAAAAATTAAGCAATGGGTGCACTGGATGTGGTTTTACTTCCTGCTGCTTGTATATTTCTTAACACATATTCTAATCCCATGCAGTCATCATTCTGGAAATCCCAAGTGCCCCCTGACTGACTCTGACTCTCTTTTGAAGAGATCTAGACATCACTATCTTCTTTGGCTTTTACTGTGATCTTTTGGTTTCCTCTTTTCCAGTTGTGTTATAAAGGGTTATAAATTATGTTTCCAAAATAAATGATGATCTGTGGAGAGGATTTTGCATTCCTAACATCCTTAGTTCCTCTTAATTGTCAAGGTCACATGAGACTGGATCTTCTGAAATCAGCGGATGAGGTACCCAATACTGACTGGCCATTTTAACCAAATAATTGCCATACTTGACAGGCTTGAATGAGTGCTTAATGCAAGCCTGGTCAGTATAGTAAGTTACGAGTTATATTTTATTCCCCAAGCAAAAAATAAGCTCCTCAAAGGCAAAGGACTCATCTTGGCTTTGGGTCCATTACATGCCTCTTCCAGCATGGTGGTACAGTGGAGAGAGACTCTGGAAACTGACCACCTAGAGTCAAATCCTGAGTCACTAATTAGCTAAGAGGACTCAGGCAGCTCATCTAATGGTTAGAATCCTCAGTTGCATCTTTGTGTCCAAGGTTGTTTTAAGTCTTAAATGTCGTAAGTGTAAATATATGTAGAGCACACTGCTCACTGCCTGTTACAAAATAAGCACTCAATAAATGTTAGCTATTGGGAACACATGGGTGGCACAGTTGGTTAAGTGTCTGACTCTTGATTTCAGCTCAGGTCATGATCTCAGAGGCATAAGACTGAGCCTCGTGTCAGGCTCCAGGCTCAGCTCAGAGTCTGCTTAAGATTTTCTCTTGGGGCGCCTGGGTGGCTCAGTAGGTTGAGGACCTGCCTTTGGCTCAGGCCCTGATCTCAAGGTCCTGGAATAGAGCCCCACATCAGACTTGCTGCTCATTTGGGAGCCTGCTTCTCTCTCTGCCCCTCCCCCTTGCTCAGGATGAGTGTGCTCTCTCTCTTAAGCTTCTGCCTTCAGCTCAGGTCATGGTCTCAGGGTCCTGGGATCATGCCCCTCATTGGGCTCCCTGCTCAGCAGGGGGCCTGCCTCCCCTCCCCCCTACCTGATTCTCTGCCTACTTGTGATCTCTCTCTCTGTGTCAAATAAATAAATAAAATCTTTAAAATAAATAAATAAATAAATTTTAAAAAGGGGGCACCTGGGTGGCTCAGTTGGTTAAGCGTCTGCCTTTGGCTCAGGTCATGATCCCGGGGTCCTGGGATCAAGCTCCGAGTCAATGCTCCCTGCTCAGTGGGGGAGCCTGTTTCTCCCTCTCCCTCTGCTCCTCTACCTGCTTGTGCTTGCTCTCTCTCTCTCTCTCTCAAACAAATAAATAAGATAATTTAATTTAATTTAAAAAGATTCTCTCCCTCTCCCTCTGTCCCTCCCACTTGCACTCTCTAAAATAAATCTTTTTTTTTTTAATGTTAGCTAAGGGGGTTATGGATAGGGTGGCTGGGTTATGGACATTGGGGAGGACATGTACTATTGTGAGTGCTGGGAATCGTGTAAGCCTGACGATTCACAGACCTGTACTCCTGGGGCTAATAATTCATTATATGTTAATAAAAAAATAAAGTTAAATTTTTAAAAATGTTAGCTATTACTATTTTTTAAAGTTTAACCATATGTCTAACTATGCTAGCTATTACTGTGATTTGGATGGTGCCTATTTAATAACCTCTAAATATTCCACTGAAATAGTTTAGAGACAAATCGAATGAGTACAAAGGAGAAGTCACTACCTCTGCTGCTCCACCTCAGCCACAGATGCTCCTCCAGAAATCCCAAGCTCAGTTAGTAGTAACACCACCTGCCATCAGCTCAATCTCCCAAACCAGAAATTCAAGTGACAGTTTCCATGTCCCCTGTCCATGTCCCCCTTTTCTGCCCCCATTCCATCCAATCTCACTAATCGCTCAATAAACATTTACTGCCCATCTTGGCACTATGCAGGTACTAGGGATAAACAGGTGAACAAGCCAGGTTGTCCAGGAGGTTAGGTGCAGTGAAGAAAGCGGGTGAGCAATGTATAAAGAAATGAGATGAGAACACCTTGGGGCAAAGGGCATAAGAAAAACAAGCAGCATGCCATAACAGAAACAATGGGGTTACTTCCGATAGGGATCAGGGATGGCCTCTCCAAGGAAGTGACATTTAAGCTAGATCCGAATGTCAGGAAGAAGCTGGCTGGGACGAGTTGGAGGAACAGAGGGACAGCAAGGGCAAACACTGAAGTGGGAAAAAAAGTGAGCGTGTTCTAAGAACGGTCATATGGCTGGCGTGGCGGGGACATTTACAACACATCCTTGTCTTCTAAGTCTATCCAGGGAGGGACAAAGCCTTGTTTTCTTACTGCTTCATGAACTGTGTGGGCCCATCTCACTGAACCAAAACTGCAAAGAAAGGCAAAATCCATATAGGCAAGGGTAACTACAGGGAGTTTGTGAAGCTCTCGAGACAGGAGCTGGCCCTCCCTGGATGAAGAGGCTAGAAACATCATCTGGTGGGAGGAGAAGAGCCACTCTTGAAAGGAACAACAGCATGAGCCAGGCCCAGAAAGAAACGAGTATGGTATGTACTCAAATTGCTGGGAGACCTGGCTAGCTCCCCAGAATGGGAAGAAAGTAGAAGAAGATGAAAAGAGACTGATGTGCAGAAAATCCTGGGGGAGGAAAAAAAGGCAGAAGTGTTTGGACCAATTGCAAAGTCAAGAAAGAGCCATTCTTGGGCTGACAGGGACACAAGGAAAGCAGTGAGTTAAGAACATCCTTCAGGATGTGGCATATACACAGTGGAATACTACGCAGCCATCAAAAGAAACAAAACCTTGCCGTTTGCAACGATGTGGATGGAACTAGAGGGTATTATGCTAAATGAAATAAGTCAATCAGAAAAAGACAATTATCACATGTTCTCTCTGATATAAGGAATTTGAGAGGCAGAATAGGGGATCATGGGGGATCGGGAGGGAAAAAATCAAACAAGATGGGATCCGGAGGGAGACAAAGCATAAGAGACTCTTAATCTCACAAAACAAACTGAGGGTTGCTGGGGGTGGGGGGTAGGGAGTGGGTGGTGGGGTTATGGACACTGGGGAGGGAATGTGCTATGGTGAGTTCTGTGAAGTGTGTAAGCCTGTATTCACAGACCTGTACCCCTGAAGCAAATAATTCATTATAGGTTAATAACAAACAAACAAACAAACAAAAAGAACATCCCTCAGGCAGGGATGCCTGGGTGGCTCAGTCAGTTAAGAGTCTGCCTTTCGCTCAGGTCCTGAGCCCAGGGTCCTGGGATCCAGCCCTGCATCGGGCTCCTTGTTCAGCATGGAACCTGCTGCTCCCCCTGCTTGTGCGCATGTGCGTTCTTTCTCTCTCCCTCTCTCTGACAAATGAAAAATAAAGTCTTTAAGGAAAACAAACAAACAAACAAACAAACCAACAAGAACATCCTTCAGGCAGCCACAAGGATGTTGGCTAGAGAGAAACCCTGGTGGGAAATCACTTAGGAAGTCACCTGGGATCAAAGAGGAGTGATTCAGTAAGCAACCTGGACTACTAATTTGGAGGTGGGGATAGAAGAAAAGAAAGAATTTTCTTAAATTCCTTTAGATCCAACAAAAGGGGGTTAGTCCAATAAATGACGGCACACTCCTGTAATACAGCCTCATGCAACAACTTAAAATGATGCCAAAGAAGGAGAGCACATGATATTGAGAGATGTTCGAGGCAGAACACATCTGTGTGACATTTTTCCTTAAGGAGAATGTGAGCCTTTAATTGGAGCTCTCTCTTTTATTTCCGGCACAGATAGTAGTTGTTAAGAACCTTTAATCCTGAATGTACATTTAAGAAAACAAAGAAGGGGCACCTGGGTGGCTCACTCAGTTAAATGTCTGACTCTTGGTCTTGGCTCGGGTCCTGATCTCAGGGTTGTGAGATCGAACCCCACACCCGGCTTTGTGCTCAGTGGGGACTCTGCTTGAGATTCTCTCTCCCTCTGCCCATCCCCACTACGCTCACACAAGCTTTTTCGCTCTCTTTCAAATAATAAAAATATTTTTTAAAAAAGATTTATTTGTCGAAAGAGAGAAAGAGAGCACAAGTAGGGGGAGCAGCAGGCAGAGGAGCAGGCTCCCCACTGAGCAAGGAGCCCGATGAGGAACTTGATCCCAGGACTCTGGGGTCATGAACTGAGCCAAAGGCAGATGCTTAACCAACTGAGCCGCCCAGGCGCCCCTAATAAATAAAAATCTTAAAAAAAAAAAAAAAAAAAAAAAAGAAAGGAAGCCAAAGAAGGGCCTCCTCATTTCTCATTGGAATATGCCCTGGATAATGACAAAACAATTGAGGAATATCAGAAAAGGTCAATGCCATTTCCTGAAACCCAAAAATCAAAATTAAAAACCATCCTTCCGGGATGCCTGGGTGGCTCAGTTGGTTAAGCAGCTGCCTTCGGCTCAGGTCATGATCCCAGCGTCCTGGGATTCGAGTCCCACATCAGGCTCCTTGCTCATCAGGGAGCCTGCTTCTCCCTCTGCCTCTGCCTGCCATTCTGTCTGCCTGTGCTCTCTCTCTCTCTCTCTCTCTCTCTGGCAAATAAATAAATAAAAATCTTAAAAAAAAAAATTTAAAAAAAAAAAAAAAACCATCCTTCCAGTTTTCCTCTACCATGGTTTGTTTGGGGAAGTCAATGAATAGTTGGCCTATGGCTGGCTCTTTACCCACTGTTATGGGGTAAATTTTGCAGCCCCCCTCCACTGATGCATACACTGAAGTCCTAACTCCCCGTCATCTCAGAACAGGGCTGGATTTGGGGATGTAGTCTTGAATGAGGTAATTAAGATAAAATGAGCTCTAATCCAATCTGACTGGTGTTTTTCTAAGAGATTAAGACACTGACACAGAGGGAAAATCATGTGACGATGTGGGAGTGGACAAGGAGAGAAGCCAACACCAAGATCTCAGACTTTCAGCCTCCAGAATTGTGAGGAAACAGATTTCTATTGCTTAAATCATTCTGTCTGTGGTGCTTTGTTATGACAGTGCTACCAAATACACCTCCCTTCTTTATTTTTTTGTAAAGATTTTATTTATTTATTTATTTGAGAGAGAGAGAGCATGAGCAGGGGGGAGGGTCAGAGGCAGAGGGAGAAACAGACACCCTGCTAAGCAGGAAACCTGACATGGGACTCAATCCCAGGACCCCGGGATCATGACCTGAGCCGAAGGCAAACGCTTAACAGACTGAGCCACCCAGGCGCCCCTCCCTTCTTTCTTTTTAATTGTGACAAATGTATTCTGAATATAAAACATAATGCATGAACTTGGCAGTTCCTCAAATACTTAAATACGGAATTTCCATAGGATCCAGTTACTCCACTTCCAGGTATATACCCCAAAGAATTGAAAGCAGGAACTCAAATAGACACCTGTACACAAATGTCCACTGACAATCACCAAAAGATGGTAATAACCCAGTGTCCACCAACAGATGAGTAGATAAGCAAAATGGGATATATCTATACAATGGAATATTCTTTGGCCATAAAATGGGATGAAGTTCTGATACATTCTACAACATGGGTGAACCTTAAAAACATGATGCTAAGTGAAATAAGTCAGACAAGAAGCCACATACTGTATCATTCTGTTTATATGAAATATCCAGAACAGGCAAATCCATAGACAGAAAGCAGAATAAAGGTTACCAGACACTCGCAGAAGAGGGAAATAGAAAGTGTTTAATGGGTACAGAGCCTCTATTTGAGATGATGAAAAAGTTCTAGAGATGGATGGTGACGGACGGTTGCCCAACATTGTAAATATACTTAATGCCACTGAAATGTACAACTAAAAATAGTTAAAATAGGGGCGCCTGGGTGGCTCAGTGGGTTAAGCCTCTGCCTTTGGCTCAGGTCATGATCCCAGGGTCCTGGTATCGAGCCCCGCATCAGGCTCTCTGCTCAGCAGGGAGCCTGCTTCCCCCTTCTCTCTCTGCCTGCCTCTCTGCCTACTTGTGATCTTTCTCTCTGTCAAATAATAAAATCTTTAAAACAAAAAATAGTTAAAATAAAATTTATGTACATTTACAATTTTTTAAATTGCCAAAAACAAAAATAAAAAATAATGCATAGGCAAGTGTACAATTTTTATATTTTGTGGATATTTCTTTATAGCATTAAAAATAGATACTTCCTTTGCAGCATCTCTACATTCTTTCGGTCTGAGTCTCAGATGAAGGCTGAGGCCAGCTTGCTATTCAGATTTCCTCACACCCTCCAAAATCATGTGATATATATCTTGTAAGAACATATTACAGTGGAGATCCCCAGAAGGGCCAGCAAGCCAGAAGAGTATTTGCAAGGATCTGCAAGGAAGAAGAGATAAGCCGGTGTTTCATGGACATAAATCTCACCTTTGGCTTTCTTAGGGTGGAACTCAAGCACTGACCCAGCCCAAGGCATTGACTTTGCCGTCCACCATCAGGGAAAAAGTATCTCCTTTTCTGATGGGAATAACTCTGCCTTCAAGTTCAGATAAAGCACCACAGGACAAGGTTCACAAGGGCACTTGCTGATCCCTGGGTTGAGTGAGGCTCGTAGGCAGGCAGGCATTGAATGGGCACAGTGGCCATTGGGAGTGAGGACAGCCTGGCGCAGCCCCCGGATTCAGCTTTGCTTGCTCAGGGTCCATCCACATTTGCCCCTATGTTGCCAGGAGGCCAAAGTGGCTTGGCCTCGAAGGTGGGTGAGGTGGGAAAACCCGCATGCAGGCAGCCAGGCAATGTCAATGGGCAATTACCGAGTATCTCTGTGATGTGGAGGCTTTTGATCGTGCCACAGAGGCCTCATCAAAAAAGGGTGAGATGGGTCGTCCTGGAAATGAAGGTGGCCCCCAGGAGAACAGAGGGCAGTGAAGCTGCTGCCTCGTAGAAACACATCCAAATGTCAGCCTGCAGCAGAAGGGAGGGAGCAGAGTGTTTTAGGAGAGGAAGGAGTCCATTTGGGGCACTTACTTGAAATAAAACCGATCGGTAAAAATATAGACGTACAAAATCCACACATAGTATGGGTAAAAGGGACCTCTGGTTTACAGAGGGTTCCTAACAAGGTAAGATTCTCTTCAGTAACATTTCAATGAAATTATATAAAAATGGAGTTCTCCTTTTTAGGAGCTTATCTATCAAAGAGACAGAGATGTCCAGAGCCTGGGCCGCAAACAACTAGCTATGAGAATCCTCGAGACTCTATCTCAGTTTTCTTATTTACAAAAGGAAAGGACAGGGCTAAATATGATCACTAAGGTACTTTTTTTTTTTTTAAGATTTTATTTATTTATTTGACAGAGAGAGATCACAAATAGGCAGAGAGGCAGGCAGAGAAGGAGAAGGAAGCAGGCTTCCCGCCGAGCAGAGAGCCCGATGCGGGGCTCGATCCCAGGACCCTGAGACCATGACCTGAGCCGAAGACAGAGGCTCAACCCTCTGAGCCACCCAGGTGCCCCCACTAAGGTACTTTTAATATCAAAGTGATTCCTCTATTGTATAAAATGAGATCAGGGGCACCTGGGTAGCTCAGTCGGTTTAGTGTCTTGTCTGCCTTCAGCTCAGTTCATGATCCCAGGGTCCTGAGATCGAGTCCCACACTGGGCTCCTTACTCAGCAGGGAGTCTGCTTCTCTCTCTGCCTGCTCCTGCCCATGCTTGTGTGCTCTCTCTCTCTCTGACAAATAAAATAAATAAAATCTTCAAAAAAATAAAATACAATGTGATCAATTTGTACTTCATGTTCAGCTTATATAAATTGCTTAGCACAGCACCTGGTAAGTGGTCAATGAATGTACTGTGTTAATTAAAACCAAAAGTCCATGGGGTGCCTGGGTAGCTCAGTTGGTTAAACATCCAACTCTTGGTTTCAGCTCAGGTCCCAATCTCAGGGTCATGAGATCAAGCCCCACACCAGGCTCTACACTCAGCAGGGAGTCTGCTTGGGACTCTCTCTCCCTCTGCCCCTTCCCCTTACCACCCTCCACCCGTACGCTCTCTCTCTCTCTCAAACACATAAATCTTTTAAAAAATAAAATAAAATAAAATAAAAAATCCATAAAATAGCCTCTAAGGCTTTACCTGATCTGGGCCCTGGCTTCCTCTCAGGATCTTAGCTCACTTTACTCTCTTCCTTGCCCACTACTCTCCATTCATACTGCCCCCTTTCTGCTCCTGGGACATACAATGCTTGTTCATACCTCAGGGCCTTTATACCTGCTATCTCCTCTGCCTGGGATCCTTTCTTCCCAGATTTTCAGAGGTGGCTCTTTTTGACATTCAAATCTCAGCTTAAATGTACTCCCTTAGAGAGGGCCTCCCTTCAGCTAAGAGACTTATACAGAATTCAACACCCAGCCACGAATGCACATTCTTTTAAAGTACACATGGAGCATGGACAAAAGCAGACATGAATCACTTCAGCAATCAATATGATACAGACTAGGCTCTCCAACTGCATTTCAATGAAATGAGAAATTCCGTATTTATTTATTTAAAACGATTTTATTTATTTATTTGACAGAGAGAGAGGGAACACGAGCAGAGGGAGAGGGAGAAGCAGGCTTCCCACTGAGCAGGGAGCCCAATGTGGGGCTGGATCCCAGGAGCCTGGGATCATGACCTGAGCTGAAGGCAGATGCTTAATGACTGAGCCACCGAGGCGACCCAAGAAATTCATTTTTTAAAGATGGGATTTTAAAACTATGCGGAAGCCAAATAACATACTGCTAAGTGACTTTTGGAAATGTGTAAAACTGAGTGATAATGAAAACAGCACATGTCAAAACTGGTGGGACACAGCAAAAGCACTACTTTAAAGGGAAACGTATAGCTCTATATACATTTATAGGAAACAAGGAAGGTTCAAAAAGACAGTGGCCCAAGCATTTGACCTGAAACCCTGGAAAAGGAGCAGCAGAATTAACTGAAAGAAACAAGAAGGAAATAATAACTCTTGGGGCAGAAGTCAATGAAATACCAAACAACTGAGACAATTAACAAAACTAAAAGCTGCCTAATGGGTGTAGGGTTTCCTTTGTGGGGGATACAAGTGATCCGGACCTAGATAAAGGAAGGGGCTGCACAACATTGTGTGTGTATTAAATGCCACTGAATTGTTCATTTTAAGATAATTTTAGGGGCGCCTGGGTGGCAGTTGGTTAAGCATCCAATTTTGGGTTTCTGCGCAGGTCATGATCTCAGGCTGTGAAGCTCCATGCTCAGCATGAAGTCTGCTAAGACTCTCCCTCCCTCTCCCGCTGCTCCTCCCCCACCAACGCTCACACTCTTTCTCTCTAAAATAAATAAATAAACCTAAAAAAAAGTTAATTTTATGTTATGTGAATACACATACAGACCATACACATTACACACCAGCCAAATACACACTTGGCCAGATGGCTGAGTGTTAAAATCAATAACCACAGCCCAATATCACTGCCATAAGTACAAGAATAAATCTGAAGATTTTCCAAAGGTTTGTTATTTTTTATTACTGTATTTTACTAATCAAATTTTAAAGTTTGATTTTTATAATATAGGGACATTAATTCCTTAGGGCTGTCCTTGTGATTGGTCCACTGAACATCTGGATATTGATTAGCGGTTCACCATTTAACGTTTCAAAACTAGAGCTAAGATACTTTTGGCTGCTTTGCCAGAATAGGGCACTGTTGACCGAGATGTCGTCACAAAATTATCAAAATTTCCTTCCCTCTAGATGCCATATCATCATGGTAAAGACATATCCTCCTCAACTTCTGTACTTGAAAACTGAGTTTCTGATAATGATGTAATTTCATGGAGATGATCCCATAAACTGAAGCTCTGCGTACTGCTTGAAGATACTATCTGAATATTTTCAAGAGTAAGTTACAGATTTTCTTCACTGGTATTTTAAATATCTAATATCTTTAGGGCTTTTTTTTTTTTTAAGTATTTAATTTAGAGAGAAAGAGAGGTGGTGGAGGGGTGGGGGGCGGCAAGGAGGGAATCTCAAGCAGGCTCCCCACTGAGCATGGAGTCCGCCGACTGGGGCCTTGATTCCAGGACCCTGAGATCATAACCTGAGCTGAAATCAAGCTCAACCGACTGACCCACCCAGGCACCCATATGCCTTTACTCTTATTCAAATTATTACTTAGTCACCAAAAACCTCTTCTAATAGTCTGTCCAGCAATTGTTTTATTAAACTATTTGAGAGTTCTTAGTTATTATTTTGGAAAATGAAATCGTTTCAATCATTATTTCATTTTAGTTATAAATCTAAGTGTATATTTCAACCACTGACAAAATTTCAACATATAAAGAACCTAAGGAGATTTTTTTCATTCCAGTTACAACTAGAATGCTCACCTACATTCAAAAGTGAATATTAATGTATTAACAACATCATAGTAACAAGCTTCATTCATATTGCTGACATCGACACTCTGGCTGGAGACAGTGGTTACTTATGCAATCCCACATTCATGATGGCGTACGAGTTCGGAGAGGCCAGAAATGACATTGAAGTAATCATATGACTACTTGGGTTTCCAGAGGCTGAGACCAAAACCAAAGCCAAATGGCAGATTTGAGCCAAAGAGAAGGCTGAGGCTTATCACCCCACTTCCCATTTAATTTCCTACTAAGAGAGAAATGATAAAACCAGAAAAGGGGAAGCAACTGTAGAGATAAGATGCTGTCCTCCACAAACACTTGCTCTTGGTTGAGCTGACTCACGGCGCACTCTACACACCTCACAGATCTCAGCGCGGCTCACAGCGCACACACCTAACACTTCAGAGTTACCAGACTACTCAGGTGCACAGTTGTCACAGACCACACTTAAGGACAGAAAAGACCTGGGATTATCCCAAGAGAAGGCTTTGTGGTTTGCTTATATGAACTTAGAGATTATTGCTATCTGCATCCAGACAACAGAAATTCAGAATGTTATGATCAGGTCGACGTTTTTGGAGTCTGACGGGTCCTTCCCTCTGTGCTTTCGTTTCTCTCTTAGCCACCAATTATTACCAGATCTCTTAGGACAGGAGGGGGCATAATAATAAGAAAAAGGCAACATTTCCAGAGTGTTTTATCAAAAACTAATGAGACGGAGCTTTAACTCAACTGTAAAATAGGACTTTAAGTCCTTTAAGTATCACTCACATGTAGGTGGTTTTTGGAATAGAAAGGTCTGTGTTTCTTTTGCCAAAGAAACCTGGGTTCCCTTGTGTTGGATTTAGATCTGATAGAGACTGTTCCTTGGCTAATAAAATACAATGATCATTGGGGGCTGGGGAAGATTAACACACAATCTGTATATTCCAGAAAACTGTCTTCACTAGAGCACAAAGTAGATGGGTTTTCATTATGAGACAAGTCCCATAAAAAGTATACCCTTGGGACGCCTGGATGGCTCAGCGGGTTAAGCCTCTGCCTTTGGCTCAGGTCATGATCCCAGGGTCTCTGCTCAGCAGGGAGCCTGCTTCCCTTCCTCTCTCTCTGCCTGCCTCTCTGCTTACTCGTGATCTCTGTCTGTCAAATAAATAAATAAAATCTTTAAAAAAAAAGTACACCCTTGATGCTTTTTGTTCTTGCTACTGTTTTGTTTCATTTTTCTTCAGACTTCCAGATAAGCCTGAAGTTGTTTGATGTAAAATCAGGAAAAGTCAGGTTTAGAGACTACATTTCTTAGAAAGCATCCCTGCTTCTTGCAGTAACCCCTTCTGTTTTTTAACAGATCTAATTCAAGTTTAACCAGGACAAGTCTCTTAAGAGTGACGCTTGAGGTGGACCCCGGGGCGGGATGGTGGGGAGGGGATGTGTGGTAAGCAGTGTCCATCCCTGGTGGGGGCCTGGCTCAGGGTCCATGCTATCATGTGCCTTCCTGAAGCTAGATGACTTAGTCCTTCCAAGGGTCACCAACTCACCCTGTTTGCCAGGGGACTTCCCCAGTTTTAGCACTGAAAATACCATCTCAGTCCTAGGCAAACTGGTATGGTTATCACATAAGGATTGACCTCCCTTGGTTTAAGCTGTACCACATACATCCTGAGTGGGATTCTAATCACTCTAAACTTCTAAAGTTAAACATGTGTGCTTTGCAGCCTTTGTCCCTTTATATCACCTACCACAGTATCTTTTTCTACCACTGAATAGGATTCCTACCTAGTTACCACAAAACTATTAAGTGGGGCAAACGTTTTTACTCTGTTAAAACTCTTTATTTTTCCATTTATTTTTTAAGAGAAAAAAATCCAAATTCACACAAATGGTCTTGAATTTTTTAAAAGCTCTCATTTCGTTTGGGTGAGAGGGTGTTTTTTTTTTCCCCCCCCATGCTTATAAAACTTCTTTTGGGGGCACCTGGGTGGCTCAGATGGTTGGGCATCTGGCTTTGGCTCAGGTCATGATCCCAGGGTCCTGGGATTGAGCCCTGAATCAGGCTTCCTGCTCGGCAGGAAGTCTGCTTCTCCCTCTCTCTCCCCACTGTTCCCCCTGCTTGTGCTCTCTCGTCCTCTCTGCCAATAAATAAATAGAATCTTTCAAATAAATAAATAAATAAAATAAGTAAAACTTATTTTGTTGGGGAATAATCATTTATCTAATTGAGTTAGCTCTGCACTTCTCCCTCAAGCCCTGGTCCCTTGTCACATATTTGAGTGTACACAGAAAAACTTACACCAAAATCCTCCCAGAAGGAAAACAAACCAAACTGTCCAGAGATTAGTGACTAAAATCATTAATGGTAAATAAAATCCTTTCTAGCTTAATCTGAATTACAACTCTTATATTCATAATATTTCTACGGAGTTAGTAACTGTATTCATTTCCTATTGGTGCTATAGCAAACTGCCACAAATTTAGTGGCTTAAAACAGTACAAATATATCATTATATAGTTCTGGAGGTCAGAAACCCAAAATGGGTCTTGTGGGCTCATAAAGTCAAGGCCTTGGCAGGGCTGCACTCCTCTGAAGGCTCTACAGGGAATTCACCTGTTGGCCTTTTCCAGCCTCATTCCTTGGCTCATGGCCCCTAGCTAGCAATCTCAGCACTCTGACCTGTGCTGCTGTTGTCACAGGCCTTTTCTGACTGAAGCTTCAGCCCCTCGTGTCCATTTTTTTTTTTTTTTAAAGATTTTATTTATTTATTTGACAGACAGAGATCACAAGTAGACAGAGAGGCAGGCAGAGAGAGAGAGGGAAGCAGGCTCCCCGCTGAGCAGAGAGCCCGATGTGGGACTCGATCCCAGGACCCTGAGATCATGACCTGAGCCGAAGGCAGCGGCCCAACCCACTGAGCCACCCAGGCGCCCCTCGTGTCCATTTTTTAAAGAACCCTTGTGAATAAACTCACCTGGATAATCCAGGACAATCTCCCCATCTCAAAATCCTTAATCACATTGGCAAAGTCTCTTTTGCCACAGAAGGTAACAAAGTCACAAGTTTCCTGGATTATGATGGGATTCCGGGATGCAGGGCATTATTCTGCCTCTAACAGTCATTAAGATACCATCTTAGAAAGTTATGAGACTTGACACTAATGAGACCATATCTTTGGGTCTTATTTTCCTGAGTCTGTTGTATAATCCTTCCAAATATTTAGAATCTAATAGTTCATAAGTAAATTTGAAAGATATTTGGTTACATTGTATGCTCATATCAGGGAACAGGACAAAACATATGGGTTTCCAGTAACTATCATCTCTACAAGCAAGGTTTCTCCCATGTCAAGTTGATCCCCGTTAATTGTCATTATCCCTTACTCTTAGTACACAGCAGGCAACAGAACCATAAAAACAATCCCACATAACATTACACGATGATTTAGAGCAAACAAAGTGACTTTACAACATCTGAAGGCTACGTAATGAAATAGTTAAAAGCAAAGATTCTGGAATCAGACAAATGTGAACTCAAATCCTGACTCTACGGTTCGTATGGGCTCTCAAAGTCTGCTTACTCCTCAGTGTCCACCTCATGCTTCAGGAGAGACTGAATTAAATGAACCCTAGAAAGCATTTAACTGGGTCCTTCATAAAGACAATATCGTACTTGACACAGTAACACCTATCTCCATTTGACATATAAAGAAACACAATGCTGAAAAGTTACTAGCTCTAAGGATGCACAACCAGTATATGATCATATCCCGGTGTCTGGCACACAGGATACATTCCTGAATACCTTGCTCCTTACACGTTGCTCTCACAACTGCTTCATCACCTCTTGAGTTCCCAGCTTTTCCCCTTAACTATCCCCTACTCTCTGCTGTCGTCCAAAGGCTGTGGTCTCCGAAGTCTTTTTTACATCTGAGACCAAATGCCAAATGTGCTGGGATTTCGAAACACAGTGACAGAAATAGATCCAGTCCATCTGCAAGAATATCATACTTCCCATTTTCTCCATTTCAATACTGTAATCCCCCCACACTGAATGGGAGAAGACATCTGCAGAGCACATATCTGTTAAAGAACTGTACCTAGAATACATAAAGAACTCACAAAATTTAAAGAGGCAAATCACTCAACGAAGAAATGGGCAAAGGATCTGGACAGACATTTCTCCAAGATGTAGAGACTGGCACGTGAAAAATTCAGTATCATTAATTATGAAAATGCAAACCAAATATATATACAAATATCACATATATACACATATTTGAGTATGGATAGATTACAGTGCATATTAATTTCTTTCAGGGCTCCTAATGAGATTTTAGAAAACCTTTCCTGTTAAAGGGACACTGGGTGGGATAGGGTTGAGAGCCACTGATCTGGTATGGAGGAGGATTAGCTGTGATCGGCACATGGCCTATTAGAGAAGAGTCGGGTTTTTTGGTTTGTTTTTTTTTTCTTCTGTATTCCATAACAGCTTCAGTCTCAAGGACTCCTCAGGGAAAGAAACAGCAAAATTATAAAATAATTTATTCCTCACTTTTGCTACCAACTTGTTCTTTATTTAGGGAATATGCTATTCTGGAGGTATATATAATTATACATTTGGACTAGATGTATCTGTCATTATGTTATACAATGATGTATTTCACAATGTCTATGTGCCAGATAAGTGAATCTTACATCTTTAAATGCCTGAACACTTCATTTAAACATTTTTTTGCCATTAAAGATACCCCTGAACAAAAAATACAGCTTCATCTAATGAGCCTCTTGTGGCTCACGACCATTGTAACCTCAGGTATACCGAGGTCAGCCACTATAAGCCTCCCAAATAAATGGTGAGCTTTTTGGAGTTCTTGGCTCTGCTTTTCACAGGGACTTATTTATTTTTACGGGCTATTAATTTATTACTGCTTTTCCTGTTGGGAGTACCTCCCACCTTTAATTCGCTGCATTCACACAAACATTTAATGCCCACATTACCAGTGACAGTACATTTTTCACCTCTTGGAACCTACTACCATAGCCAAAGTCTTTTCAATTCAATTTCAAAGCCTACTAGCTTAAGGGGGAA
The DNA here is from genome assembly GCF_010015895.1 of Lontra canadensis. Lineage (NCBI taxonomy): Eukaryota > Metazoa > Chordata > Mammalia > Carnivora > Mustelidae > Lontra > Lontra canadensis. The sequence continues at coordinate 8,736,122 of NW_022631052.1, forward strand.
AAGTGAACACTTATTATCAGCCAGTGGTGGCAAAGCAAACCAAGGGGGCAGAAGCAGGAAACAGAAACTCCTTAGAAACCGAAAAGGCCATTTTCTTAGTCACTCTGACCTCTGTGTCCCTTTGTCTATCTGTTTCACTTTTTTGTTTCTGCAAACTCCCCTACTGGGCTAATCCACAGACGTGACTCTGCCACAACCAGAAGGTTACATCAACTCAGTTCTAGTCATTTGCAGAGAACAAAGGGCTGCTTCTCTCCCAGTTCCATAGTACCAGAGGAGAGAATCCAATTGGGTTAGGTTCCCTGTGTGGCCCAATTGATAAGGTCACATAGTATAACCTTGGCTGCCGGGGCCAGCCAGCTCTGTGAGGGAGGGCAGTTTTTAGAGGAGTGTTGGGATAAACTGGCTTAGTATGCAACGAAGGAACCAGATGATCCGGATGTTAGAACTTAATCTAAATTAAACATAAACTTTGTGCGAATACCTGGGTGGTACAGCTGGTTAAGCATCCTGGTTTCGGCTCTGGACAGAGTCCTGAGATGAAGCCCTGTGTCAGTGCAACGTGTCGGCTTGAGATTCTCTTCCCCTCTCCCTCTGCCCCTCCCACTCCTGTCCTCTTGCTCTCTCTCTCTCTCAAATAAATACATAAATCTAAAAAAAGAAAGAAAGAAAGAAAAGCTCAGCTCTAGGTAAGGGTCTGAGGGGCACCCTCTGAAGAAAGAACATGAGGTTTGTCCCCATTATTGCGTACACACATTTTTTCTGAGGCCTTGATGATCTACTCCCTGTTTTTCTTTTTTCTTTTTAATTTGATATGATTCACACACCATAAAAGCCACCCCTTTGAAATGTACAGATAGGTGACTTTTAGGATAGTCACAAGGATTCTGCAACTACCACCATTACGTAATTTCCTGAACATTTTCTCACACCAAACAGAAACCTCGTACTCATTAGTAATCAGTCCCTATTGTCTCTTTCCCCCAGCCCTAGGCAACCACTAATTGACCGTCTCTATGGATTTTCTTATTCTGTACATTTCATACAAACAGAATCATGTAATACGTGGCCTTTTGTACCTGGCTTCTTTCACTTAGCATCATGTTCTCCAGATTCGTGCTCATTGCAGCATATATCCGTGTTTCCTGCCTTCTTACAGCTGAGTAATATTCCATTGTCTGGACATACTACATTTGTGTTTCCATTCATCAGCTGATAGATATTTAGGTGAGCTCCACCTGTTGGCTATTATGAATGACATTGTCAACATTCATGCACAAGTTTTTGCATGGACGTATCTTTTCAATTCTCTTGGGCATACAGTATAGTCAGGAATGGAACTGCTAGGTCACATGGTGATTGTTTTATATTCTGAGGAATTGCCAGGGGCTGCACCATTTTACTTTCCCAGCAGTGTAAGTCTTCCAGTTTCTCCACAGCCTCGCCATCTTTTTGACTGTCCCTCATTTTAATTATAGCCATGCTAGCGGAAGAAGTGGTATCTCGTTGTGATCTTTTTTTTTTTTTAAGATTTTATTTATTTGACAGAAATCACAAGTAGGCAGAGAGGCAGGCAGAGAGAGAGGGGGAAGCAGGCTCCCCACTGAGCAGAGAGCCCGATGCGGGGCTCAATCCCAGAACCACGGGATCATGACCTGAGCCGAAGGCAGAAGCTTTAACCCACTGAGCCACCCAGGCGCCCCTCTCGTTGTGATCTCGATGCACATCTCCCTAGTGAGGGATATTGAACACCTTTTTATATTCTTATTGACAATTTGTGTATCATCTTTCTAGAAATGCTATTCAAATCTTTTGTCCATTTTATTTTTTTTAAGATTTTATTTATTTTATTTGATAGACAGAGATCACAAGTAGGCAGAGAGGCAGGCAGAGAGAGAGAGGAAGGGAAGCAGGCTCCCTGCTGAGCAGAGAGCCCGATGCGGGGCTCGATCCCAGGACCCTGAGATCATGACCTGAGCCGAAGGCAGAGGCTTTAACCCACTGAGCCACCCAGGCGCCCCTCTTTTGTCCATTTTAAATTGGGATGTCATTTTACCGATTATTTAGAAGAGTTAAAGAACTCTTTGTGCACCTGGCTGGCTCAGTTGATAGAACATGTGACTCTCAATCTCAGGGACATGAGTTCAAGCCCCACATTGGGTATAGAGCCTACTTAAAAAAAAATAATAAATAAAATAAAGAGCTAAAGACTCTTACTCAAGATATTTAAGATACTAGACCCTTATCAGATACATGATTTGTAAGTATTTTTCACATACTGTGGACCGCCTTTTCATTTTCTTGATGGTGTCCTCTGAATCACAGAAGTTTTAAATTTTATCTATTTTTTGTTTTGTCACCCACCTGTGCTTTCAGTGTCATGTCTTAAAAAACCACTGCCTAATCCAAAGTCACAAAGATTTATACTTGTGTTTTCATCTGAGCCTTATAATTTTGCTCTTACACTTGGGTGTTTGATCCATTTTGAGTTAATTTTTAGTATATGTGCTGCCGAAGCGAGCACTTGAGTTAATTTTTATATATGATAAGAGACAGGGGTCCAACTTCATCATACACATGTGGATATCCAGTTGTTCCAACACTATTTATTGAGAAGACTTTTCTTTCCTCATTGAATTGTCTCGGCACCTTTACTGAAAATCTCATTTTTTAAAAACCAAATTCCCATGGTTTCAGTAACTGACTACACTCAGTTATGACAAATATGCAACTGAATGTGATTAAGATGTAGGTATGTGGGGTAACAGGGTGATGGGTATTAAAGAGGGCACATGTGGTGATGGGCACTGGCTGTTACACGCAACTAATGAATTGTTGAACACATCAAAAACTAATGATGTATTATATGTCGGCTAATTGAACATAATAAAAAAAATCCACACAGCAGCTTTGTAAGATGAAAAAAATAATAATAAAGGCTTTTTTTATTCATTAGAGAGAGAATGCACAAGACTGAGCCTGGGCAATGGCAGAGGGAGAAGGAGAAGCAGGCTTCCTGATAAGCAGGGAGCCCAGCATGGGGCTCCATCCCAGGACCCCAAGATCATGACCTGAGCTGAAAGCAGATGCTTAATCACCTGAACCACCCAGATGCCCCCAAAGGAAATCTTTCAGTAAGTATAACAAAAATCAGAAATAACAAAAAAGAATTGGCACCAATTTTTCTTTCTTTTTTTAAAGATTTTATTTATTTATTTGACAGAGAGAGATCACAAGTAGGCAGAGAGGCAGGCAGAGAGAGAGGAGGAAGCAGACTTCCTGCCGAGCAGAGAGCCCGATGTGGGGCTCGATCCCAGGACCTGGGATCATGACCTGAGCCGAAGGCAGAGGCTTTAATCCACCGAGCCACCCAGGCGCCCCACCAATTTTTCTTTCTTAATGGGACTTTAAAAGTATGGAAACTACCTCTGTAGGAAGAGTCTGGGACTCCCAATTTTTGTTTTATCCAGTTCTGTATTGTTTGCATTTGTTACAAAGAATATGTTTTATTTTCCTAATTAAGATGGTCTTTTAATCTGTATAAATAATTGTTTCACTTAAAAAAAATGTAGGTTTGTGAAAAGTCCCAGCTGTAATCAGCATTTACTTTCACTTTATACAAACTAAGATTACTCTGGCTAATACACTGGAGAGGTTCACTATCTTGACTGGGGTGATGGTTTCACAGGTATGCATGTATGTGTATATGTATGTGTATATATATGTCAAACTTATAAAATCGTACACTTTAAGAAGTGGTTTTTTATATGTCAATTACACCTCAAGAAAGCTGTTTTTAAAAACAGATAAAGGGCAAGAATATAAATGAAATAACTTTCTTTTCCTAATCATTTCAAGATCAGCTTCTCTTGTTGGTCCTAAGGATATAATACCAACTAGTCATTTAGGAAAACTTACACATTTTTCCTACCTGCCTTGTTCCAAAACACAAGCAAACCACTTATTTTTTTTTAAGATTTTATTTTTAAGTAATCTCTACATGCAGCATGGGGCTTGAACTCACAAACCCAAGATCCAGAGTCACATGCTTACCAACTGAGCTAGCCAGGCACCCGGAAAACACACGCAAACCATTTAAATTCAAGATTTGTAACGCTGAGACCATCTCATCGCTGTAGGATAAACATTAACAAGAGCTGGAACTGAGTTTGGCTCCTAAGGAAAGCATTTTTAAGTCCCCTTCCAATAAGAATTAAGCAGCTATATATTCCTTTTCTACACAGAATTTAAGCCCTCCCAACAGCACCAAGCTCAACATTGGCAAAGACTTCATCTGCCCGTTCACCATATCCCTAGCATCAAGAATACTGCCAAGCACACAACAGGTGCTCAGTAACATCTGCTGAATGACTAAAAATCACCATCTTCTCCTAGGACCATTTTGGACTGAGGAAGGTGGCAGCTCTATTCTTCTAACTCAAAATTCCATCTCTAGAGAGAGGTGCTGTCTATTTCCTTCAAATTCTCTTAGTATGCACTTTTAATCTGGAAAAACAAGGTGGTATGGCTTAGGAACCTCATATCCAGGAAATGAACTAAAATATTTTATCCAAGATTATGCATAGGCTCCACAAACTAGAAGCAATCAGGTGAGAAGGGCTAGGAAAATCATAGCATACCCTCCGGAAGAAACACTCCATTTGTTTAAAATGATCATTATGACAAGTCTCCAATAACACAGGAAATACGAGTAGTATGAGTCAGGAAAAAACATGATCATTGCCTGTGATTTACAAACTAAAATTTTCTACACATCTACCTATGAGGATTTATACTCCATGAAGGCAGGCTGTTTGGGCTTGGCATATTGAAGGTGCTTATTAATACGTGTTGAATGCATTAATGAAACTCGATATAAAATATATCTTTGAAAACATACCTGAAAGGGAATGAACAAACGTGGAAAATTATGTTCGAGGAGTGGAACTGTGGGTGTTTCCTCCACTTCCCTTCATTTTCCAATTGTCCCTAAAGTTGTGATAAAACTTTTTCAGTTGAAAGGCTGGCCACCGAAACCCCTCCCTGGCTCAGGATGCTTCTTCCCTCATCCTGTAACTAAGGAAGCATCTGGATTGGGAGTAGGGCTGCCGCCTTGCTTCAATTCCCAGAGGGCCCCTGTAAAAGGTGTGTGACTCCAGCCAAGGGCTCCTAGGACACCTGACGTTTAGTTCTTCCTCCAGAGGTTGGGAAGGCACAACTGGGACCGCCCGAGGGTCTGCGCTTTCTCCTAAGCTGTCCCAGTCCCCGCACCTACAGGTTACTTGTACCTCCAAGACCACCTAAAGGAGTAGCTCAGTAGCCCCCCCCCCACCTTAGCCCCCAAGTAGTAACTCATTCCCAAGGGAGCGGTCACTCTCCACGAACGCTCTATCTCCACTAAGACGGTTACTTGGTCTCCCCGGCCCTCCAGAGGGTCATTCGTCCCCAGGGAGGAGGTCACCCCTTCCTGGTGGAGCCAGTGCAATCTGCGGGGGTCGCTCGTTCTCGCCAGCCCTACTGACGAGGTCACTCCTCCTCAAAGCAGAGCTCACTCCCTCCTCACGGGTCCCACACCCACCCCGGGAAAGCCGCTCGTACCCGAGGGGAACGTCGCCTCCACCGGGCCCCCGCCCCGAGCCTCAGCGCCGCCTCCTTCCGGGCCCTCCCACACGAGTAGCGGCGTCGCGGGCCGCGGGCCGCCTGGGCGGGGCTCCCGGGCGCGCGTAGCAGGCGGCGGGCCGGGACGCCGGGCGCAGAGCGCGGGGCCGGACGGCACGGCGGCAGCGGGCCATGGCGGGCTGGTGCGTGGGGCTGGCCTCTTTCCTGTTCGAGTACGACACGCCGCGCATCGTGCTCATCCGCAGCCGTAAAGTGGGGCTCATGAACCGGGCCGTGCAGCTGCTCATCCTGGCCTACGTCATCGGGTGAGCGCGGCCGCGGGCGCTGTCCCCGAGGGGTTCGGGGGTCCGGACTAGTCGCGACGGCCAGGAACTCCCCTTCTGGGTCCCGGCCGTGCACATGCTGCTCTTGGCCTAGGTCACCCGGCGAGCCCCGCAGGCGGCCTCCAGGCGCTGTCCCGGGGACGGCCACGCCTTCCCGGATCTTGGTCCCGGGAGGGCCGGGCGGTGGGCCGGGCTCCCGGGCAGCCGACTGCTTTGATACTGTGCATTTTCAGAGCAAAGCCTGCCTAGACCATCCTCACCCCTCCTGCTTCTTGTTCCCTGAGTTGCTCCACGCAGTCCTTTGGCTTTGCCCTTAACGTTCCAATCTTTGCTCTTCACTTCCCATTCTGATGATCTGCATACAGAAACCAAGGCTTGGACTCTCCGTTTGGTTCCTTTTGGGCCAGTGGCTTCCGGCCCTTTCCTTTAAGTATCGCGTGGTAACCCAAGATGATGAAGAGGTCACACTCTAAAAAGCACATAAAGTTAGTTCACTTCGTTTTGTGGAGTTGTTAGGGGTTTTTGTTTAGGTACCTTCCTTCGCTTCATCGTTCCCCATGCTGCCCTCATACTTCCATATATCCTGCCACCTTCTGTCCCCTCACCAAATGCTTAATTTTAATTGAGCGCACCCGTTACAATTTAATGAAACTCGAGAGGAGGTAGAAATTAACTGGGCCCACTTTCAAGATCCACCTGGGGTGTTAATGGTATCTAGAGCTGCTGAGCTGACAGATGTTACCTGCTCTGGCATTCCTTTTCTTAAAAGGCTTAATGCTGTGGTCCCCAGCTGCGCATTAGAACCTTGGGGAATCTTTTAAAAGTACTGATTGCTGACTCCCATCCCCAGACCTTCTCATTTAATTGGCTATGGAGTATGACTGACTCCCCAAGCGATTCTGATGGGGAGCAGTTTGAGAACCAATGTCGTAGTGTTTCCTAAACCTTCCTGATCACGAAAGACTCACCTGAGGAATTGTATAAAGTAACAGGTCCTCCACCCTGGGGCGGGGCTTGGAATGTTAACACTGTCCATGGAATTCACATCATCAGGCAGGTATGGCTTCTAACACCATCAGCCCAACAGCGGTTGAGTTCTGAGAGGATTCAGTGAAATGGCTTCCCACACGTATGGGCTGTACACCAGAACCACCTGGCCTACTCCCAGGTTTGGATTTAGTGAGTCTCGTTAAGTACCATCACCACCAACTTCTTGCCCCCCAGTGATTGTGAAGCCCCCTTAAATTTTGAGACCTGCAACTAACTGGTTAACTAAACTCGCATTGCTGGGTCGGATTGGAAGTTTTTAGAATGAAGGGCTCCCAGCTCTTTCCTCTTGGCTTTTGATACTAGGGGGAGGATTAGTTTAACTCTATCTTAGGGTATCTTTAAAGTTCTAGCCTACAGGAAGTGTCTGTGGCTGCACTGTATGATACAGTAGCCCCTAGTCACCTGCATCTGTTGAGGTCTTGAAATGTACCTACTCCAAATCAAGATGCTCTATCACCATCACATACACACCAGATTTCAAAAACATAGTGTAAGACAACCAAAAAATTAAAATATCGCATTAATACATCTTACATCGACAACATATTAAAATGTTTTGGATATATTGGATAACATAAAATCTATCATTAAAATTAATTTTATCTATTTTTCTTTTTAACATGGCCACTAGAAAGTACACTATGTATGTGGCTTGTGTTCTATCTCTGCTGGGCAGCACAGCTTTCTAGGGGTCCTGGAGTGTTTGCTACTTTGATCATGAGGATCTATAAAGCAGTAAATGCTTTGCATTTATCCATCTTCCTGTGATCAAAACTGACTCAGGATCTAAACTCTGAGGGCTTTTTTCTTTCTTTCTTTCTTTCTTTTTTTTTTTTTTTTTAACTCATCTCAAAGCTTCCTAATCCAATTCTTCTTAGACTAAACATGTATTTCTCCATTATCTAATTCTGTTATCTGTCATATGAGTAAATAGGTAATAACATAGTGATTCCCATAAAACCATGTGTCTCTGCTGTAGCAACTCACTGCACACTATGGTAAAATAATAGAAACCTTCCTGCCCTAAGTTTCGGTGTGCCTGAATAGACTTAAGTGAAATCTTATATTGCAGCTAAATTCCTGGAATCCCTGAAGAAAAGGCCTTAAAGGCTGTCTCTAGGATGGACAATATAGAGACTGCTCAGACCAGACTAACTTAGAAGTAACCAAAACCAGTGATTTTTTGAAATCTCAGCAGCTAGGGCCTATAGGGGGAGGAGAAGGATGCTTGTTTCTTTTTTCTAGAAATAATAGCAACAGTAATAGTCGCTGATAGGTGTTTAATAACAGCTCTGGCAGCAAGGAGTTCTGATTTATAGCATTCGCCAATTCCCATGGTGTAAATACTCCCATCATGGCCAATTTCAGTCTATAATGGCAACACAAACATTGTTCTAAACATCTGATATGCAAAACTCATTTAACCTCACAACTACCCTGTGAAATCCTATTATCATTTCCATCTTATTGATGGAAAAAACTGAGGCATAGAGAAATTAAACAACTTGGCCAAAGTTATGCCTGATTAATGGTGCAGTTGAGAAATGAACCGTGATTGCTGGCTTCCGTTTGTGTTCCAGTGTCCTAACCACTCTGCGCTAATGCCTTTAGATTTTTTAATTATTCAGACTGGTTGTAATGCCTCCAATTCTTCCCAGAGAAGAGAAGCATACATGTGACCTGAATTCTTGAAGAAAAAGTAAAAAACAAGTATAAAATCACTTGAGCAGTGAGATTCTCTTTTCTAGAGGGAGTATAACATACAAGGCAAGAAAAGAGGCTTCAGAGGCAAAAGACATGAGTTCATATGCTGACTTTTGTCATTCACTAGCTGTGTGACTTTGGGCGAGTGACTTAACCTCTCTGTGTCTGTTTCCTCCTCTGTAAAACTAGAGAATAATAATGATATCTACCTTATAAAGTAGTCAGGATTAAGTTAGTTAATGCATATATAGAGCTTGGATCAGTACTTGGCACCTGAAAACACTCAAATGGTAACTATTATCATAATTTTTATCATCTCTGGGTAATTCTGCAGGTCATAGTGTGTTGAAAGTGCTCAGATGTCTAATAAAGACAGCATGAGTACTTTCTTTGTGCTGGTCACTGTGCCAAGTGCTTTACCTGTGTCATCTCATTTATCTCCAACAAACCACCCTATGGTTTGGGTTTTACACCCATTTTGCAGAAGTAGAAATGGAGTCTCCCAAGTTTAAGCAGTTTTGCAAAGTCATTTGATTAGTGAATGTTATACTATCAGCCTTTGGCTATCAGAGGCTCCCTAGCATGAGTTCAAATTCACAGAATTCTAATGGCAATTTAAGGGGTCTGTTCTATTTTGTAGGTGGGTGTTTGTGTGGGAAAAAGGCTACCAGGAAACAGATTCTGTGGTCAGCTCAGTTACTACCAAAGCCAAAGGCGTGACTGTAACCAACACTTCTACACTTGGATTCCGGGTCTGGGATGTGGCAGATTATGTGATTCCAGCTCAGGTATGACTCCCACCGTGGCTTCTGTCTAATAACACCAAAGCTTCTGATTAGCTCCGTTCCCTTTACAGACTTTGCACTCTTGATTAATGATTGGCAGAGTTCTAATATCACCAGGGCCCAGACTAATTGTCCTAGTCCGAGAAAGCAGTGCAGAAGAATCTCATTCAGCCTTAAGGTCTAATAAACAATATTCAACCAGCCTTGTTTCTTTTGCTTTAAATCATGGCTGGCTTAGATGCAGACATCTCAGTCTGTCTCAAGCCCCAACGATGGAAAAGCAAATATTTTAAATCTTGGGAAAAATTCAGGTGGAAATATTGCCTTTTCACATTTCATATGTGCTTTATTGTTGTTAGCCCACAAGATAAATCAGACTGTGTAGAAAGTTGGTCAGTAATTAAATTGGGAGACCAAAGCCAAACCAGAAGGGAACAGACATAGCTGCATAGGATTTCATCAGAAACAAAGGAGAAGGAAAGAAAGCGTTTGATACAGCATCCTAGTATCCAGCCTGTTAACCCACAAAGCTTCAAGTCAAATATTGACTCTCTTTAGCCATAGTAGTGACTGTGGTCCACAGCCAGACCCTGCCATTTTCCCTCCAGATGGCTCCCGTGCTAGGGTGACTGGGATCGCCAGATCTCTCTTGATTCAGAGCTTGGCTGGGGAAAACAAGGACTTCAGAAACTCTTTCTTCAACTGTGTCTTGCCCCTGCCTTCTCAAGAGAAGGGTTTTGTAGGCTGCCCAGAGGGAAGACTGAGTGAATGAGCAATGAAGGTCAAATGGAAGAGGGGATTTGTAGTTTGCTGGAGGTGGGTGGTCCTTTGGCACACACCTGTGTCAACAGAGAGATCACTGCTTCCTATGAAGCCACAGCCTCGTCCTGCCGAGCTCTGGGGCCATCACCCTCAGTCTGTTCACTGGGACCAAGGAAGAGTGTGGGCCCACTGCTTCTGCCCCTCAGTGGGGGAAGGAACGGGCAGCAGCCCCGCCTCCCAGCTCAACTCTGGCCCAGGGCTCCGTGAGTGCCCCAGAGCTCCCTTCATGAGCTTTCACAATGGCCTCCTGCTTCTCCGGAGATGGAACATCTGTTTGCCCCACTTCTACTTGGCTCATCTCCAGACCGAAGTTTCCCTAAGCTTAAAATAGAGAAGAAATAGGAAAAACAGTAAAGCCTACTGAATCGTTCACATCTATATTGGGAGTCACAGGAACAGCCTTCAGTAGCACCAGGTGAAGAGTGTGTCTGCGGGAACACCAAGGACCCTGACGGGGCTGCCAGGAGAGAGACTCCGGCATCGTGCCACATCCTCGAGCTTCCTCTTGGGGTCATTTCCTTGTCTCCCAGCATGGCTTGTTCTAGGCCTCTCTTTGGAAGATGCCAGCCATTTCCAGAGCTTCTCCCTCCTCAGACCTGGGGAGATGTCTACAGACACTTTTTTTTTTTTTTTTAAAGATTTTATTTATTTATGAGAGAGAGAGCACAGGCAGACAGAATGGCAGGCAGAGGCAGAGGGAGAAGCAGGCTCCCTGCAGAGCAAGGAGCCCGATGTGGGACTCGATCCCAGGACGCTGGGATCATGACCTGAGCCGAAGGCAGCTGCTTAACCAACTGAGCCACCCAGGCGTCCCGACACTTTTGATCCTTGAATTACCCTGATCCCCCAGATGGCTCACGGGCCTAACTCCACTCTTCCCGGAGTCTGAGATGCTGAGAGAAAGCTTCTGGCATTTCATTTTAGAATGTCATGGCTCAGTGAGGGGGAGGTCCACCTAGAGTTTTGGGGCGTCTTTGTCTTGTACTCCTGGTGTTGGAAGGTCCTTAGCGATCAGCTCTTTAGTCTCATTCCCCAGTGAACTTGCGCTCCAGAAACTTTAAATCAACCATTTGGCACCTTCCTGGGAGGAGAAAACAACCTTCTCGAAGAGAGAAGTGCCAGTTACTGACCCTGACAGGGTCTTCTCTAGAATGTTTTATTAACTTAATTTCAGTTAGGAAAGAAAACCAGCCAAATTTGGGACTTTGGTGGTCTTGTATTTTTGTCCCTCGGAGGTGACCTGCTTGGCGGAGGCTGTTTTGCGTACCTGTTGGCTCTTTTTTCCCTCAACAAACCAATCTTTATTAAGGAACCACCTCAGGTGATCGACATCTCCTTTTCCATGGAGGTGAAATTCATATGTCATAATATTAACTATTTCAGATTGGAAAATCCCACGGCACTTAGTACATTCATGATATTATGCAACTATCACCTCCTTCCTGTTCCAGAACATTTTCGTTACCCTAAGAGGAAGCCCCACACCCATTAAACAATCACTCATCCCACCCTCCGCCTTAAGGCCACCTCCAGGGCCACCACTCGTGTACTTTGTGTCTCTATGGAAACCTCATAACAATCAAATCATGCAATGTGTCCGCCTTACTGTGTCTGGCTTCTTTGACTTGGCGTCGTAGCTTCGACGTTCATCCACGTTGAAACATGTGTCAGGGCTCCATCCCTTTTTATGGCTGGGTCATGTTCCATTATAGGTACACGCACAGGTATAGATAAAGACAGTCTTTTTACCCATTCATCTGTCACCAGACATTTGGGTTGGTTCCACCTTTGGATCACTATGAATAATGCCACCATGAACATATGTGAGCAGTAGGCCCCGCCCCCACAGGTTCAGTTACCTGTAGATAACTGCAGTCTGGAAACACTTGCTCCTCCCCTGACCTGTCCTCAGGTCAGTAGTGGCCCACGCTGCATCCTCGCCTCCCTTCCCCTCTTTTTCTCATTCAGCCATTTTCTCATCACACGAAGAAGGATGAGTACAGCACAATAGGTCTTTTGAGAGAGAGGGGCTACATTTCATGTAATTATTACAGCAGATTACTCTAATTGTTCTATTTTAGCATAAGTTATTGTTGTTAACCTCTTACTGTGTCTAGTGTATAATTTAACTTTATCACCGGGTATGTGCGTCTCAGGAAGGAGAGAGCGTATGTAGGGTCGGGTTCAGGCATCCTCTGGAGATCAGGGGGACTGGGGTACAAGTATTTATTTGAATCCTGTCTTCAGTTGGGTTATAAGCTCTCAGAGAACAAAAGATCAAAAATCATTTTTTAAATTGTTCTCAACATGGCATGTGGGAGAAGTGAAAGGTGCTGTCCTATGAAATGAATGACTGGCATTCTTCGTGGCTCCGCTTGATTCCTCTGAAGGTAACAGAGTGATGCTGTCTCCCCTCTACAGGAGGAAAACTCCCTCTTCATCATGACCAACATGATCATCACCAAGAACCAGAGCCAGGGCTTCTGTCCTGAGGTAGGCAGCTTCTCAGGGAGGAGCCTCGAGCCTCAGGCCCCTGTCCTCACACCTGACTGACCACATGGAATTTGTTGTCATGCTTTCTTCTTTTTCCAGCTTCCGGATAAGACCACTATTTGTAATTCAGATGCCAACTGTGTTGCTGGCTCTTCGGGCACCCACAGCAGCGGTATGAGCACGTAGCTGTGACCTTAGCCTGGGATGGGCAGCCCCTGACCAGATGGCCTCCCCTGTGGGGCTTCTCTCAGGACAGAGAAATCTCCCACATCCCCAATTCCTCCACATGACCCTAAGGAAGCCTCGTGTTCAGATTAGGGACCCAGGATCTTCTCAACCTTCACGTGCGCCCCAGAAGCCATCATCCCAGATCTTGCCCTGTGCTGTGGCTTGGCACTGCCCTTGCCCTGCTTCTAGACTCAGGCAACAATTTTCCTCTCGTTTCTGGAAACTGTATAAACCCCAGAGTTGGAGTAGCTCAGGATTGATTGCACAGGACGCTGGGGTGGTGCTCCCACTCTATACCTTGCGAAGTAGGAAATAGGAGGCCCCACGGACCTGGGTCCCCCTTACTCCTGCAGGAATCGCAACAGGAAGATGTGTGCCATTCAGTGAGACTGTGAAGACATGCGAGGTGGCAGCCTGGTGCCCAGTGGAGAATGACACACACGTGCCCAAGTGAGTCCTACCCGAGGGAAGACGTCGGGGTGGGGGGGCGCCAGGGAGGAGTTAAGCCTTGTGTGTTGTGCTCTTGGTGTCTGTGTGGAGTCAGGCTTCCCCAGGGCGGGGACCACAGACAACCGCTAGAGGCAAGGTGGGCCACAGTGTTTGTCACTTGTCATGGGAGTGCAGATGATTGATTCCTATGTCTGGACTCTGTCTTTTTCGAGTAACTCCAGGAAACAGTTCTCAATACCTTACCCATGACACATACATAGCAGGGCCGGTTTATGGTTTAACGAACTAGGAAGATCCCAGCATGACTAGACCTGAGGCTCAAAGGACAGCTTCAGAGTCTCCAGATTTTGACTCTGCTTCCCCTCGTATTGGCTTCCTTCGCAGGACTCATGGTGTAGTCCCCAGAGGTGCCTTTGGACTGACATTCCCCCAAGTCTCCCAGCCCAGCTGTCCATTGAGGTTCTAGATCTGTCCATCATCATGTCTTCAAACACATCCTGCAGCCCGTCACTGTGGCTGGAATGTGGATTTTGCTTATCATCTCAGGCCAAGTCACCTGCCCCTCCCCGGAGCTAAGGCGGAGTCAGTCCCACCCAACGAACACCCCCTGAGAGTACTGAGATGGGGCTTCCAAAGGAAACTGGGGTTCTGTTACCAGAAAAGAAGGAAGCAGAGGCTAGGCCAGAAAATAATTAATGTCCATTGAAATGTGTTATATTAAGTAGAGCAGGTTCAGGGGTGCCCTAAAATAAAACATTCTGCCCAGTAGTAATTGGCTCTGCTTTGACTGGGGTAGGGGGTTAGAGGTTGTGCTCTCAGAACCGCTTGCAACTTCAGCGTTCCTTACCCAGAGTTCAGACTGAGGCCTGGATGTGGCCAGGGGTGCAGGGAGCCCCATGAACCCCCTCCTGGCTGTGCTGCAAGAGGAAAAATGGATGAGAGCTGCTGATTGCAAGACTGCTGAGGGCAGCAGCTCAGGCTAGGGAAGGAACCAAAAAGAAAAGGAGTCTAGGATTTTTTAGGTGGAAAGGATCTTTCCTTTTAAGGAGGATCTTTTAGATCCTCCTTTTAGAAAAGATCTTTTCGTTTTAGGGAGCTGTGGTCCCTAACATCAGTGCCACTGGCCATGGGTGGCTTTTGAGCACTCAAAATGTGTCTGGATCCAAGTAAAATGCTCTGTCTGAAATGCACTCCAGAGGGCATCTGGGTGGCTCAGTGGGTTAAGCCTCTGCCTTCGGCTCAGGTCATGGTCCCAGGGTCCTGGGATCGAGCCCGGCATCGGGCTCTCTGCTCTGAAGGGAGAGCCTGCTTCCTCGTGTCTCTCTGCCTGCCTCTCTGCCTACTTGTGATCTCTGTTTGTCAAATAAAATCTTTAAAAAAAAATTTTTTTTTAAAGAAATGCACTCCAGAGTCCAAAGACATTATGGGGGATGGATATATAGATAGATAGATAGATTTATAGATCTATAAATATATCTATATATATATTTATATAAATAAATCTTTATTACAAAATGAAGTATTACATGCTACAATATGGATGAACCTGGAAAACGGGGTGCTAAGTGAAAGAAGCCAGACACAAAAGGCCACATACTGTATGATTCCATTTATCAGAAAGATCCAGAGTAGACGAATCTAGAGAAAGTCGATGAGTGGTTCCCAAAGGCTGGGGGGAAGGGAGAATAGATAGCCGCTGTTAAATGGGTACAGAGTTTCCTTTGGGAGTGATGGAAATGTTCTAGAACCAGATGGTGGAGATGGTTGCACATCCTGAATGCATTTAATGCCAATGAATTAAACACTTTAAGATGGTTAATCTTACATTATGTGAATTTCACCTTTTTTTTTTCCTTTTTTTTTTTTAAAAAACAGTGAATCAGCCTTAGAAGTATTGCATATGAGGGGCACCTGCCTGGCTCAGTGGGTAGAGCGCGTGGCTCTTGATCTTGGGGTTATGAGTTTGAGCCCCCACATTGGGTGTGGAGATTACTTAAAAATCTTTAAAAAAAAAGTTTTGCACATGAGGTAGACAGATGTGGGGGAAAGTTATAGTATAGGGAATGACAGTGGTAGGAAAAACTAGCAGTAGTTAGCATCCCTCTGGTTACAGGAATGAGGGGATTTGAAGCCCTGGGAAAAGTGCCTTGGTCAGGGCCTTTCTTGGCATCAGCACTGACAAGTTGGGCTCTCTTTGCTGTGTGGCCTTGCTTCTGTCTCAGGGTTGAGAAGACTGTTGGTCCTGTTTATAACTCCAAGATTCCACGTGGACCAGGGGTGCCCCCCCAACACACACACAGAGGGGTCTGCGTACAGCACCGGATTCTCCTGTAGAAGCCAACCAGAGAAGTGGGGTCCCCTTGGAGACAGATGCAGCTTGTACTGTCAGCCCGGAGCTGACGTGGCCCTTCAGAGTCAAGGCCGTGCGCCAGCAGACACGTGATTTTTATGTACTTTGGAGATGAGGTCAGGATCCACTCTGTGGGTGAAATTATCGTTGCTTTGACTTGAAAAACCTGATCTGTGGAGCATTGCCGAGAACACCTGAGGAAGGTGAGCTCTGAAACCCCCCAGCTGCAGGCTGAATAATTTCCCTGGGAGGCCACTGGGCACCACCCCTCCTTAGCTAATCCTCCAGCTCTTAAACCAGCTCTTAAACTCCCACTGCCTTCAGCAAGAGGCACAAGAGGAAGAAATGGAAAGGCTTGTTTAGTCTCCCCTGCTGACCTAGTGTTTATGCAGAAGAGAGTAGAAAATGCTCAAGATGTTTCACTTTTTTTCTTGGGAAGATGACATTGTAGGACACACGTGCATGTGCTTTTTAAAAATATTATCCAAGGAAGTGAGTATACGTATATGTGTGTTTTGTTAACAATACACTATGATTTTTTTTTTTTCAGACCAGCTTTTTTAAAGGCTGCAGAAAACTTCACCCTTTTGGTTAAGAACAACATCTGGTACCCGAAATTTAATTTCAGCAAGTAAGTGGTGGCCGGCCGCGTGAGTTCCCCCAAATGTTTTAGAGTGACTTCTGGCTTTTCTTTGAGGTTTTCCTCACTTCATTTCTGCTTCTTCCTGACTTTAGGAGGAATATTCTTCCCAACATCACCACTACCTACCTCAAATCATGTATTTATGACGCTGTAACAGATCCCTTCTGCCCCATATTCCGTCTTGGCAAAATAGTGGAGAGCGCAGGGCACAGTTTCCAGGACATGGCCATCGAGGTAGGCACGGGCCCCTGGCTTCTCTGACGCAGCCTTCAACACACGTCATTCTAGAATGGGACCCAAGGAAAGCTTGCTCACTCTCTCTGCTTACACCCCGCAGGGAGGCATCATGGGTATCCAGATCAAGTGGAACTGCAACCTGGACAGAACCTCCTCCCTCTGCTTGCCCAGGTACTCCTTCCGTCGCCTGGACACCCGGGATGTGGACCACAATGTGTCCCCTGGCTACAATTTCAGGTAGGCGTGAGCTTGGGCCCCAGTTCTCCTGTGTGGGGGCGGGAGTGACGGCAGCTGGATCACTCCCCAGTGGGCCGTCCCTGCCCTTCAAAGACCAGCACTCGCTCGGCCACCCAAGGGCAGGTGGGAAGGCTAGGTGCCAGGGAGAGTGTTCAAGCAGAGCCTCGTACCTGTGCTTTCCTGGCCCCCGAAAGCCTCCTGTGCCCCTTACTTCAGAAATCATGTTGAGACAATTCGCACAACAGCTGAGAGAGGCTGGCTGCTGGAGCTTCCTGGGGCCAGCCTCAACTAGGACCTCTGCTCGCTGATTTTGAGGAATGGGTGAGCTTGTGATCCTCTGGTCCAAAGACCCAAGAATTAGTTTCTCAAAGACCAGGTCTGCCCCTGGAATCTCCAGGGTACGGAAGATACAGGTCTAAGCCTCAGGAAAGGCCTTCGCTGGTATTTCCCTGCTGAAAGCACCATATATGTGTCCTGGGGCTGCCTTAACAGACTTCCACAAAGTGGGTGGCTTGAAACAACAGGAAGTTACTCTCTCACAGATCTGGAGGTCAGAGGCCCAAAATCAAGGTGTCAGCAAAGCCAGCACCTTTTTTTTTTTTTTTTTTTTTTTGCCTCTTCAGATTCTGGTGTCTCCCTGTGATGCTTGGTGTTCCTTGGCTCATAGAGCCATCACTCTCATCTCTGCCACCCTTGTCACATGGCCTTCTTCTCTCTGGGCACATCTCTGTGGGTCCCCTCCTCATAGGACACCAGTCATATGGAATCAGAGTCCACGCTAATCCAGTACGGGCTCAGCTTAACTCCTTCTACCTGCAAAGACACTGTTTCCCTACTTGCATTTGATGTTCATAAGTTCAAATCCTGGATGACCGTGTTCAGCCCAGGAGAGCTGGTCATTTGATGGCAGGACCAAGGGGCCAGGGTCAGGTCTGCCACTTCCTTGAAGCAGCAAAAACCTTAGTCATGTACATTTTTGTGGGTGCTCTGCGGCCTCTTCCATGCATTTTGCCACTCTTAAAGCAAGCAGCTCTGCCAGGGGCCACCCAAGGAGGTCTGAGGGGCTTTTGTGTTGCGCTTGTCTCCCTCTAGTGGTAACATGTAACAATCAAAGACACCTGTGATCCTAGAACTGCCTGGAACTGCAGTCGGCTATCATTTTGGCTCACTGATACTAGGGGAGCTATTTGAATTTTTTCCCAAAGAGAAAAATTAGATTTGTGTTGCTCTATCTCTACTGTTACACAGTTCTAGAAACCACTGTGGAAAACCTCAAGCTTGGGTCAGAACCTCAGGCAGAGAGAAGCTGATGGGAGACCTCACCAGAGGGATCACCAGATGCCCCCCTGACCTCCACTAGCATCAGGCCCCACCTGAATCCCAACCAGGACGTGGATGCCGTGAGCCAGAGCGATCATAGACCACGAGTTCAGGCTTCTCCGAACCAATGTCCTGTATAACACAGGCAGCAAATGGCCTCATGGCTCAACAGTGCCCCCCGCCCCCACCACCATTCCATTCCCCCTTGTCAGGTTTTGCTTTTTTTAATGGCTTTATTGAGAATAGTTCACATACCACGTAGTTCATCCCCTTAAAGTGTGGGACTGAATCGTCTTTAGTCATGAAGTTTGAAGACTATCACCACAATTTTAGAACATTTTTATCACCTGAGAAACCCTGTATCCTTCAGCCTCTGGGAGGGAGATCACCTCTGTCCTCCCTCCTAACTGTCCCTGCCACCACGGTCTACTTCCTATCTCTCTGGACTTGCATATAAATGGAATCACAGTGTCGCCTTCTGTGACTGGCTTCTTTCACTCAGTATTGGGTTTTGTTGTTGTTTTGAGGTTCATCCGTGTTACAGTATGTATCATTACTTTCTCTTTATGGCCAAATAATTATTCTGTTGTGTGGCTATGCCATATTTTATTTATTCATTTATCCATCAGTGGGTCAGTGGTTCTTTAAAAAGATGTCCAGTGCAGATTTTGTGAGGCCTGTGAAGTTTCAGGGCCGGCCCCATGCCCCCCACCCACAGGGCAGTCCTGAGGTTTGGGGCTCACAGGCCACATTCTGTCAGTGGCCAGATCTCCTTGCAACAGGCAGGTGGCTCAGCTGTGATATGGGGGCTACTCAGAGTCAGAGGTTCCAGCTTGTAGGAGGTGACAGTGATGCTGAAGAGTTCTTCTGGTGCCCCGTGGGCCCTGGCACAGCCCTGCCAACAGCCCAGCCCTCACACGTGACCTACAATGCCTGGGAGAGGCCTCAAGAGGCTCAGGCGTCATCCGTTAAGAGTGCCTTGGGAAGTTCTGCTCTGATATTCCCCATCCAGGACCCAGAGGGTGAATCCAGCCACCTGTCGGTCCCTGCCCCGTGCCCATCTACTTCTCACCTGTCCTCCTTCCCTAGGTTCGCCAAGTACTACAGTGACCCGACTGGTGCCGAGCACCGCACGCTCATCAAGGCCTATGGCATCCGCTTCGACATCATAGTGTTTGGAAAGGTAGCCTGGCCGCCCCCTCCTCTTAGGGCGCTGGCTGAGACCCAGGCTTCTGGGTTGGCCAGACAGGGGGCCCTCTCCCCACCTTTTATCTGCTCATGCCCTCTATCACGACTGTTTCTTTTTCTCCTGTCTTTTGCAGGCTGGGAAATTTGACATCATCCCCACCATGATCAACATTGGCTCTGGTTTGGCGCTCCTAGGGGTGGTGAGTGACTTAGACTGCTTCTTCACCCCCGGGGCTGGGGGCCTCCGCAGCAGTAGTTAGCACAGCAAGGAGAGACCCTCCACTGGCATCTTGGGGCTTCCCCTTGACCCTAAACTCGTTTCTAGAATAGATCATCTAGGTTTGCTGCCCTTGCCCCCAGCCCCACCTCACCTTCCCTTCTCCAAGACCACAGCCCTTGGGGCCTCGCCTTTCCTTGGAAAATTCCGGGCTTTGCTGGGAAGGGACATGCAAAGAATAACCAGCTAAAGCATCCCACCTGGCTCATTCTCTCACACTCTGCCACACTCAGGCGACGGTGCTCTGTGACATCATTGTCCTCTACTGCATGAAGAAGAGAAACTACTACCGGGAGAAGAAATACAAGTATGTGGAGGATTATGAGCAGGTAGGTCACCTCCTAAAGGTCCTAGCACCTTGCCTCCTGCACTTCTTTCTCATGCCAGTGGTGAGCACCTGGAGTACTGGGCGAGGCCCTAGCACAGCGGTGCTACTGGGCATGCAGTCAACCCAGGTGGCCACACAGTGCTCCTTCTCTGCTCCACTTCTAGACCCTCACTCTTTAAAATCTAGCTTTGGGGCACCCGGGTGGCTCAGGTCATGATCCCAGAGTGCTGGGATGGAGCCCCACATTGGGCTCTCAGCTGGGGGGGGTCCTGCTTCTCCCTCTCCACCTCTCCCCCCGTATGTGCATGCTCTCACTCACACGCACACTCTCTAATAAATAAAATCCTTAAAAAAAATCTAGGGGGCACCTGGGTGGCTCAGTGGGTTAAAGCCTCTACCTTCGGCTCGGGTCATGATCCCGGTTTCCTGGGATCGAGCCCCACATCGGGCTCTCTGCTCCGCGGGGAGCCTGCTTCCTCCTCTCTCTCTCTGCCTACTTGTGATCTCTGTCAAATGAATAAATAAAAAAAATCTTAAAAAAAAAAAAATCTAGCCTTATCTTAATTAGTGACATCTCAGGTTAGTTATGATAATGAATATTATGACAAAACCCCACACTACTTAAACTTGCATAGCAAGAGGGGTTGGCACCATGCTTTGAGACCCCCTGCTCAAGGACTAACCTGAGTATGTTCAGTTGTGAAGGGGTGCCTGAAAGGCCTCTCACCCGCCACGAATTCTCCAGACTCACCTGCGTGCAGCACGTGCTGAGGGTACATTTATCCATAAGCATATCAGTCAACAATAAGCATATCATTCTTTGTAGGGTCTTGGCAGTGAGATGGACCAGTGATGCTCCTCCACACCAGGGATCCCCATGGCCCTCATCAGAGCACAGCCGAGAGGGAGAAAAGGCTGCCGTGTCACCTCAGAGAAAGTTCCAGATTCTGAATCCATCTCCACTGCACGAGAACGACATGGTCACAGCTGTTTTGTGTGTAGGATGTGCAGAGCAAAGCACCCTGCAACCTGGGGGTGTTGGGGCGACCTCTGGCCCAAGGGCAGTGGTGCTTCTGCTGGGGCCTCGTCCGGAGCCCAGCCTTCTTCGGGGGCTCCCAGCTCCAGCTCCTTGTGAGACAGCTCCCAGCTGAGCCCCAGCAGCTCTTGTCAAGCACTTCAGGAGGGAAGGACGGACTGCTGGGTGTGGTCGCTGGACCCTGAGCACGCAGGCTGTGCCTGGGCTGTGGTTCCTCTTCCGGTCTGTGCTGTCACAAGACAGTGTGTGACCTTTGAGAAAAGGCACGCTGCGGTGGTCAAGGACCAAACATTAAAACACTTTTCTCAATCTTTGTGTGGTTTCATAGCACGAACTAGAACTTTCCTCCCTTCCCTTTCACTTCAACAAGCAAACCCATCTGTTGTCCCAGCTCACTGTGCTCAGGAAAAAACTTCCCGAAGCAGTCTGCGTTTGGAGGTTAGGCGTTTTCCCCGCTTCGACCTTCTCTTGAAGGCCTAAGATTTTTGATCTTGGTCAGGTTGGGTTCCTACAGAACTTACAAGATCTTGTCCTGTACTGACTACTCATCTTACCCGTATAGGTGTTTGGGGTTTTTTATTTTTTTGTTTGTTTTACCTAAAATTGTGGTACTACACTATGGAGGACACAATTTTAAAAGGCAACAAGTACATGGCTATCCTTCTCCCCTCCCCGTTTGCTTTCCAGAAGTCTCCAGCCACAAGCAGCACCACCTACACCTACTTTGTTTGAAATGTTAATGAAGTTATTTAGAGCTGCGCCTTCACACAGATTTAATTCTGCAACAAGTCTTCAGGATCTCCTTAAAGCAAGCTGCTTGCCTGCCACCCCCCCATCACGAATTTATTTCCAAGTACTGAAGGGAACGTTTATTTGAGAAGTGCCTGCTTCTGCTGGATGAAACCTGGGCTTTTCTTGCTTTGGGGGCCGGGAAACGTTTACCGAACCCCTTTGGAAAAGCTCTGGTTCGTGTTGCCTCTTTGGGGACAAAAAAAAAAAAAAAAAGCTTGCTTGAACACACAGATCAAGCAGAGCTGGAATTTTTTAGGGCCGGCTTTCATCTTGCAGCCTAAGATGCGACGGTTACTGGAGTGGGGAGACATCTCCTCTTTTGGCCTCCCCTTTTCTCAGATGGAATGCTAAGGCCAGCTGGGGTGAAGGATGGGGGAGGGGCCGCTCACTTTACTCACCGCACTCACCTCTGCCCCCCCCTTGCTGGCCCTCCCTGGCGCTGCTGCTTATGTAGGGGTCCTTCACCTTTGCACCTATGGAGCAGCTTCCGGCGTCTCTGGAACTCCTAAAATTCTGCAAAGGGACACACCTGTGTGCATTTTTTAGCTTTCATTAGATTCTCAGTGGGGTCTTTGAATAGGAAGACCTATTGGTCTTGGACTCTTAAAGGCCAGTATCCCAATGTTCTATTCTGCAACAGAACAAGGAGCTTTCAAACTCCGTCTGCTGTCCCTTCATAACAGAAAACCAAGGTTCAAGGCCAGGAGAGCAAAGCCATAGGCTAGATTCACATCTGGAGTGCAGGGAACCCCCCAGCCTCTAGCCTGGAGGAAGCATCCGTTCTACAAGTCTCCAAACGCCATGAAAACCGGTAGTTGTCCGAGCTCTGTAGAATACCGCGTTTGCTGAAAGTTGGAGCCCTTGGACGACTGAGCCTCAGTTTACGGAGGATGATCCATAAAATGGGATAAATACCTACCTTGTAGAGCAATGTGTCCTACAGCACACCTGCTCACAGGATGTGTTGTGTGGAATTACTACCGCTCCCAGAGCGGCTCACCTAGTTGGTCTCCCAACGGGAGAACCTAGCAATTACCTGCCTGCCATAGCAGTGCTTTTCAGACTTCTGTGGTCATGAGTCACCTGGGGATCCTGTTGAAATGGGGCCCGGGAATTTGCATTTCCAACCCACTCCCAGAAGATGCTGACAATCCCGGTCCAGGGACCACACTTTCAGTAGCGGGATACTAGGACATAGCAACACTGACATGAATAACGTAATGCTGACATCATTAGCCCTGACTTGGGCCATTGATCTCACAGTCTCACAGTCAGCCTAAGGGAGAAAAACACACATAAGGACGATGTCCTACAGACATCTGTAAACAATGACCAACAAAAATACCTCCAAAAGGCCCAGGCTTTGCACCATTTTGCTGTCTGTTTATTTCAAGTTTACAGAGAAGCTTAAACATCTGTGGAAAAACACCAAAGGCTTATTTTTCTCTTAAATTCATGTACTTTTAAGTGATAAATACACAGTATTTAACTTTGTACACCTGATAAAAGGAAAATGCATAGTAGAAAGGATCAGGAATAAAACAGAAGCATCGGGCATTAAATCGGACACAGAATAGAAAAGTCAGCAGTCCCACGAAACTCAGCCCATAAAGCTGCAAAGAGGAAGGGAACCGACGACCTTGAAACCTTCTCTAGCACCTTGGAAGCAAGTGGAGGTCATGGTTCCTCCCCCAGCAATGCAAAGCTCCCCTTTAGGAGATGAGTGAGAACAATAGTTTGAGCCCATGCATCTAAATGCTCAGGTATTTGCCTCCTCTGTCCAGAAGGGCTTTGAGGATGGGAGCCCTAACTCACAGGAAAGGACAGACCCCTGGGGAGACAGCCTCTCCAGCCCTCAGAGCCAACAAGGGGCTAGCTACGGCTTTCTTTCTGGAAGCCCCGGAAGCCCCCGGTAAGCCTGTGGAAGAGACGGGGGGCGGGGGCGTAGTGGAACAGGGCAGAGGAAGATGGGGCAAGACCTTGTGCAGGCCCCAAGTTGCTTACACCGTATTGGTCCCACAGATGAGCCAACAATGGAAGAAAATGATAGGGAATCCTTCTTGCTAACCTGGAGAAGCTGCCCATGATGGCTTCTCCCCTTTCCTGACAGAGCCAGCTTCCAAAAAACCAAAGTTTGTGCTCCAAGAGAATGGTAACCCTACCGCTGTGTGGTACAGCCCTCTGCTTATACTTTTTGGGAGAAGCACTTTCTTTGCACAGCTTTCTTTGGTGTTTCTTTGGAGAGGAGGAAAAAAAAAAAGTGATGAGCCCACCCACCTAAAGAGCTGGCATTCCGCATGCGGAATCTTACGTGGCGAGTTCTGTGGTGGAAGAAATGGTCTTGCCTGATGCAGCTGTGTAAACAGGAGTTCTGCAGAGAGCTTGCTGCCCGCCTGCCCCGGGCGAGCCGCTCGGCCAGGCCAGAGTCCACACAGACAGGCTGGGACTAAGGACAGGTTGACTTGAACTACTGCAAGGTGCTGACTGCAAACTAACTGGACCCCACCTGCTCCCAGAAGGGGCGGCGTCCGCAAACACAAACACATGCAGGAACGCAAGAGGAAGGACCAGGTTACAAAAAGCAAGCAAGCAGGACAGACAACCCTTCCTCCGACGGTCGTCTCTGCTCTTGGAAGCCAGCATTCCTTAATCCTGTACTGTCTGTACGGCAGCAAGAAAAGTCTGGCTAAATGACAGTCAAGAGCTTACGAAAGTCTGTGGAAGCCAAGAACACCCAGGTTCCGCGAGTGCGCTGGGCAGCGGGGGCACGAGGCCTCGCTCCTCTGTCTCTCTGCAAGAAGTCGTCCTACTAGCAATGATCAGACAGAAACTACAGGAAAGCATGTCCTCTGAGCCCAGTTACCGACACCATTTCCCCCAAGCCAGAGACCAACAAAACACTGGGAATCTCCCAGGCCAAAGGCCTTCCTGTTTCCCTCCCCCCCTGAACTTCCCACTCAGCCATGTGTGGCTCTGGATGAAGTCACACTTAAACTGCAGTGAGAATTCCCAGCATGAGTCAGAAACCAAAAAGGTGAGCCTTTTCTGTCCGGGCTTTTGGCTTACAAAACAGAACTCCCTGTGCCAAGCCCTGGTTCTCCTGGACCCTGAGGACCGCTCTGCGTTTCCACAACCTTCTCTACAGGGTGCCCCAGAGTTCTTGTGTGGATCCTCACAGAGCTTTGCCAGTAAGGATGGTCATTTGTGTTTCCGTTGAAGCAGAGTATTTCCTCACTGGCCCTCCAGAAACTAAGCGTTTCATTGACAGCAACAATCAGCTAGTAATTGAGAAAACAAAACTTCAGCGGTCTCTAGGATACACAGGTTACGAACAGGCCAAGCTGCATGTTAATATACAGGCACAGATTTCATTGGCTCTAACTCTGATCACAAGCCTGAAGCCGTGGAAAGAATCCTGGAAGCTCTGAATGATCTCTGAACTGCTCTAGAGTTCAGTCTAGTTAGAGAATCGAAAATATTTTGTTTACTCATAAGCCATGTAATGTACATGGAAGTGTAGGATTTCACCCTGAAGGTTTTGTCCTTTAACAAGAGACTGACCAGAGCTCAGTTAATATTTCAGAAACCCGCTGTGAGTGGCTATCAGCCCTTTAGGTGAAACCGCCCCCCCTGTCCCCCAGCTACCATGGAACGCCCTTCAAGGGGTGGGAAATCCCCTTTGCGAAGCAACTAAGCTTCAAGCCCTTTTCCTTTTCCAGACTACAACTCTACCCATAAAAAAGTCTAAAGTCCTTCTTACAAATAAGGTGCATCGAAGCTCCTAGCAGCTCCTAGGGCCAGCCGGGCCCTGACCCCGTGAGCCCCCCAGTCCTGGAAGGGGCCACGGGCTTGGAGTCTGGGGCTTTCGGGGTTTGCAGGAGGAGCCACACCCCCTCTTCCTCTCCCTCTCGAACACAGCAACTAACTCTGTGGTCTCAGCCCACACCGCCAGAGTTCCCTGCCAGTTTTTTCATGATTTTCACACCCCACACACATTCACTTGGTATTATCTGACATGGTTCTGAGTTCACAATGAAGGATTTTTGGCATAAAAACTTTTAAAAAGCAACTGTCCCAAAATCCACGTGGCTTTGGGTCCGCAACTCCTCACACCTACCCGTTCAGCCAGCCAGCGGCCAAGGTCGAGGTCATGGAGTCAAGTCTTTTTTTTTTTGTCCCCTTTAAAACAACAAAGGAAGAAAAACAAAACAAAACAAAAACACCAGAGATGACGGTCAAGGCTCGACACACGTGCTGGGTTTCCGTAGGACATGCTGCTATGGAAACGCAGGGTGCAGCCTGCATGCGAGGTCGCGCGTCCGGGCAGCTACTCCATCGCCTGGTCGGGCCGCAGAGGATGCATGCGAGCGCAGGGGCCGGGGGCCGGGGCCCCCCAACTCTCGGCGTGGGGACCGCCTTTCACAAGAGCACTTCCTCCTCCCCCACGGGGGGCGGGTCGGGGCCCCGGAGGCTGTCTTCGCTGCCTTGCTTCCTGCTCACCGAACAGAAAACCCACATTAAGGCAAGGCTGCCCCAGCCTGAACCTGCGTCTCCCACCTTCCCACACCACCTGCAACGTCACTGACTTGGCTTTTCCTTTTAGAGTCTCTCCCCTTTTCTTGCCTATATGAGGGTTTCAGAGGAGACTTCGTATCCCCCTCTGCAAATGGAAAAGCAGCATCACTTGCTAAAAGTAGAAAGGAACTACAAAAATAGATGCGAACCTATCTGTGTAACACCCCAAATCATCCCACGTGTGTAGGGAGCAGCCAGCAAGGGGGCCTGTTCCTGGAGGTTTTTAGGTATCTTGTTGTGTCTCCCCACCAGTCCCCACCCCAAGCTTCCTTCTTCAGGCTAAGGTTGAAGGCTCTTCAGTCACCTGTAGGTGAACTTCCTGGGGGGCACCTGGGTTTGGCCTGGCACAGAGCCGGCCTTTTGGAAAACCGTGGTTAAGAGGAGAGGACTGCCACCTGCACACAGGCTCATGGGACACCTTGGATGGAGAGAAGGGCCCTCCTCTTGGTGATGTGAGGGATCAGAGCAGAAGAGACCAAAGAGGTGGGAGGAAAGGTGTCCCCGTGTCCCTGAGAGGGCATATCCTGAAATGCCCCCAGCTAGACGTGCCTGGGAGGACACAGGCTGAACTAAGGAGCTGGAAAGGAAAATCCTTGAGAAGCCCAAATCACTTGGACTGCCAACAACAGGGTCCACTTCTAAGGGAAGCCACACTACTGTCTGCTGTGTGTCCCTGGCCAGAAGGGAAACTCTGTCCTGGCACAACGGAAGAGAAAGGGTGACGTCTGTACACTCCTAGGAAGAAACCCCTCTCTGTTTCAAGCGCAGGCTCACTGGCTTTTAGGTTTCTGCCGAAAAAGAGGGGGTCCAATCTCCCAGGGAGGAGAGCTGTAACTAGATGTCCAATCCTGTCCTCAATTTCTGCTCTAGAAGAGCCTGCTTGGACCAGCGGGTGTAGCTGTAGGCGACCAGCCGGCAGGCCTCGGACCCAAGGCATCCAACAACTGAGTAAGCCCTAGGAATTCCAGAGTGCTGGGTCACTCAGACAAGCCAAGCACCCGACCAGCAGCCTGAGGGCAAGAGAAGTAATCCGCAGGTCTTGCTGGGACTCCAGATGAGGGAATAAAGGAGTCGTCAAGCCCTTATGGCCCAGTCTCTGGCACCTTGCGATTTTGAGCTCATTGAAGATAAGAAACAGATGACCAACTAGCACACAGGCAGGAGGCAAACCCTACAACTTGAGATTGAGAAGAAAAAGTCCAGCCCATTAGGCTCCATCACCCAGGAGGCTCAAAGAGTAGCAGGCAGCAGATAAGTGGGGAACCACCTGGCAGGAATGATGGCTAACTGCCACTTTTCCTGATCCTAAACTGTCCCCCACAGGCCCCTGATCCTGCGCTGTGGCTGGCCAGTAATCTTCATCTCATGCATCAACTCCCACCACACAGAAGGGCTGCGTGCTTGTATGCGAACCCTTGCAGCGGCAGGCATTTGTGACAGCCAAAGTGGAGACAACGTCCATCACCTAACGAACGGAGGAGTACAAGGTGGTCTGCTCGCACAACGAAGTATCATCTGGCCAGAAACAGGAAGGAGGCGCTGATGCCTGCTACACCACGGATGAACCCTGAAGCACCAGGCCGAGTGCAAGACGCCAGACACGAAAGCTCACGCGCTGTACAGTTCCACTGACATGAAGCGTCTAGAACAGGGCAACTGTACAGACACGGAGAGCAGCTTAGTGGCCGCTGGGAATGGGGAGCTGATGGTGACGGCTGGGAGACAGGATTTCTTCTGGGGCTAATAAAAATGTTCTAAAACTGACTGTGGTCTTAATTGTACAAGTCTGTGAATATATTAAAAACCACTGAATCGGGGCGCCTGGGTGGCTCAGTGGGTTAAGCCGCTGCCTTCGGCTCGGGTCATGATCTCAGGGTTCTGGGATCGAAGCCCCGCATCGGGCTCTTTGCTCATCAGGGAGCCTGCTTCCCTTCCTCTCTCTCTGCCTGCCTCTCTGCCTACTTGTGATCTCTGTCTGTCAAATAAATAAATAAAATCTTTAAAAAAAAAAAAAAAAAACACTGAATCGTGCCCTTCCAATGGGTGAAGCTTACATATTATGTAAGTTACATGTCATAGGTAAGTTACATGTCAATAAAACTGCTCTTAGAACACAGAAATGGTTTCCCCGGGGCGCCTGGGTGGCTCAGTGGGTTAAAGCCTCTGCCTTCGGCTCGGGTCATGATCTCAGGGTCCTGGGATCGAGCCCCGCATCTGGCTCTCTGCTCAGCGGGGAGCCTGCTTCCTCCTCTCTCTCTGCCCACCTCTCTGCCTACTTGTGATCTCTCTCTCTGTCAAATAAATAAATAAAATATTAAAAAAAAAAAAAAAGAAATGGTTTCCCAATTATAAAATTTTCAATGTCAAAAAAACTAATAAAAAATACACAGAAATGACTGCCTGGAGTTCTGAGTTGAGGACGAGGTAGTGAGTTAAGCTCAACAGAAGGAATCCTAGAATTTCTATCTTGCCACAGGCACTAGGGGGAAGAGAGGCAGCAGGGGTGCTAAATGTTTATCATTAGTCCACAGGGACAAAAACTCCCATCTGTCCTGGGAGATGCTGGTAATGCTGACACGGCTTCGTGTTGAGAAGACAAATGGCCAAAGGGAAAAGATTCAGATGCACCCCGGGGACACAGGACTCTTATACTAATTTGCAGCAAGCGGGAAGGGAAGTTATCTTCTAGGTCTTCACCCATCAGAGAAGAAAGGGGTGGATACTGGAGAGCCCCAGAACACTGCATGCCTGATCTACGCTCTGACCACATGGCCCCTGGGCAGGAGCAGCCACGGGACCCTGTGACATAGCTTCTATGCCACTGACGTGCCCAGAGCTTATGTGGGTACCAGACTTCGTCATGAGACCTGGGTGAATTCACAGGCATTCCGGGTGGAGCGCCATGCACCTGCAGCCCCAGCCCACATGCATGACCCGCCATCGGGTCCAAGCCCCTGGATGACCCTTGTTTTTGTCCTAGGTCCAGAGGCCCAAGGGGAGCCTGGGCACAGCAGCCCAAGCTGGAAGGACCCTCCGCCTGGGTGGGGAGGCCCCGTGCTGTGGGGAGGCCCCGTGCTCTGCAGCTGCCCCCGCCCCCAGGCTCCGGCAGAGGCTACAGCGCAGGCAGGCAGGCATTACCTTGGGCTCAGACAGGGGCTCACACTCCCTGGTTGGTTTTTTGCTGGAATGGCCAGAGGGGAGGGAAAAGGAAGTGAGAAGGGACACTTGGGATCTATGAGATGCCTTTCCCCCACCCTAGAGACACTCAAACCCCCAACACCAGCTTCCCAGAGCTGTTGCCAGGGGGACTTTGAGCAGGGTGCCCCTGCTGTGACACACAGGGTCACATGGGCAAGAAAGGCCTTTCTCATCCATCGCCGGGCTGATAATCCCACCATGGAGCATGCATGCTTCTGGGCCACAAAAATTCTGACTCTCAAGAAGTCCCTCAGTTAAACTGCAAGTCTCCCGGAGAAAGGCTGCAGCATGGGTTAGGCATCCACAAAAGGTGGGCTGAGCCCAGGTGGGGCGGGGTGGTGGTGGTGAAACCAAAGGCAGCTGCTCTGATTTCCCCGTGTCAGCGTGGGAGACCTGGTCTAAGTTGTTCCAGACGCTTCAGCTCCAAGGATGGGCCCCGGGCAGAGTGTGCTGGGCAGGGCTGCCCTGTGTTCAGCCCTTAGCTCCCCATCCCGGAGGAAGGCAGGTGGCCACTCACGTGAGCAGGTTTCCAGGTGCCGACAATGAGCGCTCCTCCCGCCGGCTGCCCTCAAACGGGTTCCCGAAGGAGCGTTTCCGTATCATGGTCTTCACCAGGATCTGAAGGACAGAAGAGGAAGCTGGGCCACCCGGGGGAGACTCCAGGCAACCACTTCCCCTGCGCCACTCTACAAGAGTGATCTCCCTCTTCCTTTCTCTACCAGCCTCCCTGCCGCTCCCACGGCTTGTGGCTGGCGAGAGGCCTTTGAGAGATCCCAGGCAGCATCCCTCCCACTGAGGACACAACAAAGCCAACACCACATCTGACTAGTCCATGTCCAAAACCATTCATTCTGACATTCTGCTGTCTTAATCTTGTCTCAGTCAACTGAAGCCCCAGGCGGGGCGGGGGTAGGTGTGTGTGGCTCTGTGCTCCAGAAGAGGCCAGCACTGTCCCTCCAGTAACTTGGCACTTGTCACACACAAGCCATCACTACACCTGCTTCGTGGCCCACCAACCCGTCTCATCTTCAAATCTGGGCCTTTATTTTCGGTGAAAACTCTCTGACCACTCCAACAAGAAACCAACTGTTCTTTTCCAGGCCAAATTCGGGGACCGCACTTCTCTTTAAGCTGAAATAAGTGTCCCACAATAGAACACTCACTATTTTAAAGTGTACACTTCAGTGATTTCTAGTATATTCACATCACCACCATCTAACTTCAGAACTTTCCATCACCCCAAAAAGACACCCAGTATATGCACACCCCATTTCCCCTCCCCCCAGGCCCTGGCAACCACCGATCTGTGTTATTTCTGTGGATTCGTCTTTTCTGCGCATTTCATATAAATGGAAGCACACGGTGTACGGCCTTTTGTGTCTGGCTTCCCGCACTGAGCACCATGTTCTCAAGGCTCCTACGGCTGCAGCAGGTGTCAGTGCCTCCTTCCTCTTCAGGGCCAACTGATGTCCCTTTGTCCGGATACACCTCCAC
Source organism: Lontra canadensis (assembly GCF_010015895.1). Classification (NCBI taxonomy): domain Eukaryota; kingdom Metazoa; phylum Chordata; class Mammalia; order Carnivora; family Mustelidae; genus Lontra; species Lontra canadensis. The sequence goes on from NW_022631052.1 coordinate 8,767,271, forward strand.
TGGGGGACATGTGGGTCGTTTCCACTTTTTGGCTCTTGTGGATAATGCTGCTCTGAACATTCGTGCACATATTTTTGTGTGTGGACCTGTTTCCCACAGTTTTCATTTCTCTTGGGTCTGTACCCGAGTGGAATTCCTAGATCATGTGATGACCACGTTTAACATTCTGAGGAACAGCCAGACTGCTACAGTGGTCACACCACACAAGGCTGCCTACTTCTCAGGGGGCTGCATTTGAGTAGAGGATGGGAGACACCTGACCGGGTGTAAGGAGCTGAGGAAATACCCCAGGACACTGCAGCCAGCCAGCCCACAGCCTGCTGTGGTGTGAAGAAGGGGCTGAGAGTTCCCAAAGGTCCATCCAAGTATGAAAGGCACTGGGGGCAGGCTGGTCCACTGCCAGTAGCGGGAACTTGCTCGTGGGCCCCCTCACCCACTCTAACACAGATGGGGTCCCCAGCCTGGTTGGCAGACACCTGCCTGATCCCTTGGGAAAAGGTACATTCCCTCATCCCATCCCATGGTCCCTGCTCAGCTTCCCTCCTCTGCCTCCTAGCCTTTTGCCTCACCCCTACTGATCTGACCCATCCTCTCCAAAGCCCAGACCTGATTCCCTCACTCTTGGACAAAATCTTTCACCCACAGGACTCTGGAACTTATCCTGCTGCTGGCCAGAGGGCCAAGGACAATTCTGGAACAAAGGAGCGAATGAGTTATTTTTGGTGATGCTTTTGGCTACTGCACCCTCTGAAGGAATTTTTAAGGAAAAGACCTCAGCCTGAAAGGAGCCGGCCCCCACCCCCTCCAGCAGAACATGGTGCCTCTTCAAGCTATTTTCCATGTTGACAGAGCTTCTGAATTGTTTCATGTGTCTGCTACTAAGAAGAAATCTAAGTGGTTTTTATTTATTTATTTATTTTTTAAGATTTTATTTATTTATTTGACAGAGAGAGATCACAAGTAGGCAGAGAGGCAGGCAGAGAGAGAGGAGGAAGCAGGCTCCCTGCTGAGCAGAGAGCCTGATGCGGGGCTCGATCCCAGGACCCTGAGATCATGACCTGAGCTGAAGGCAGAGGCTTTAACCCACTGAGCCACCCAGGCGCCCCAGAAATCTAAGTATTTAGAAAAACATGGACAGCGGTGCCTTGGTGGCTCAGTCGGTTAAGTGTACCTTCAGCTCAGGTCATGATCTTGGGGTCCTGAGATCAAGCCCACCAGGGAGTCTGCTTCTCCCTCTGCCCCGTCCCACTGCTTGTGTACACACTCTCTCTCTCTAATAAATACATAAAATCTTTAAAAAAACAAAACGAAACAAAACAAAAACAGTGATGTTCCAAAAGGTGGAAACACCCATCATCTCAAAAATGGATAAACGAAATGTGGCCTAGCCATACAATGGTGTGTTATTCAGCCAAGAAAAGGAACAGCACGCTACAACACAGATGAACCTCAGAAACACCGCGCTGAGTAAAAGAAATCAGACACAGGAGATCACATACTGTGTGATTCCACAGACATAAAATGCCCAGGAGTGGCAAATCCAGAGACAGAAAACTAACCGGGGGTTGCCAGGGGCTGGGGCGAAGGAAGAAGAGTGACTGTTAATGGGTACAGGGTTTCTTGGGGTGGGGGGATGACAGAAGCACAGAGGTGATGGTTGCCCAATATTGTAAACGTAATAAATGCCATTGTATTGCTCACTTTAAAACGGTTTGTTTTACGACACACAAGTTCTATGTCATTAAAAAAGAAAAAAAGAAAACCACTGACTTAGACCCCCTGGGGCAAGGCACTCCCCGTCCCTCCCTGGCCAACACTGGTGTTCTGTGGTTCCAGTAGCATACCAGCCCTTTCCTCCTCTATGCCTCTGCTGATGTCGCTCCCCACCCCACTCCCTGTCCCCGACAAGACCACCTGTCCTGCCCCTCCCTGTGGTTTTGTCAACTTGCCCAGTCCTCAGGACCCAGCAGAAGAGGCTCTTCCTCTGCACAGGCCGGTCGCCGTGTGACAGCAAAGGAGGGTGATTTTTTTCCCCCTCCATCTTTCTTACAAGGCCAGGAGCCCCACAAGGGCTTGGGCTGTACCTCGAGCATCTCTGTGACCTTGTGCCTGGCACACACTGGGCATGTGGACCTGGACCTCCCCACCTTTGGCCCCACCCTCAGATGGCTGCAGCAGCCCCCATTTCCTCCCTGGTGCGCACATTCCATTTTCCACGTGGGGTCTTTCCAAGGCCAACTGTGATGGGGATACTCCCCCAATTTAAACCCTGCAGGTGCTCCCCACCCCTCTTGGGACCAAGATTTAAATCTCTGCTGTGGCCTCAGGTCTTGGGTGGTCTGGCCCCACCTCCTGCCCAGATTCACGGCACCATCCCCCCCCACCTTCCTTGCCCTGTCTCAGTGGCCCTGGTTTTCTTGAAGCTTCTTGTAGGCCAAGCTTCCTCCCAGCAGAGAATCACCACGTTTGCTCTCCTCTCTGCCAGAAATACCCTTTACCCAATACCACCTCAGCCAGTAACACTCTGCCATCCACTCAGTATATATTCACTCCTTCCAGGAGGACTTCTGCAACCCATCCCCTTGGCCACATCCCCCCCTTAGGGCTCCGTGGCCCCGCTTAGGGATACACCTTGCAGCCCCTGTGTTTTGTTGGTTGTTTGCCCAGCATCCGCCTCTCCAAGATGGCAAGCACACCATGTTGGTTTTGCTCATCCCCGGAACCCCTGTTCCCAGACCTCTAGGATCAGAGACCTCCTAACACCCTGAGCCTAGAACAGAATAACCTGTGGTAGGCACCTGGGTCTGACACCAGCTGCCTCCCCCACTGTGGGTGCAAGACATGGATGAGAAAGACTGAGTGAGTGTGGGTGAGTTTTAACGTGAAGGTCATGCAGAGGCCCCAGGTGGGGCGGGAAGAGGGAGATGTGAATGGATGCCCCACCACGGGGGCTCAGGTTTTGGAAGAAGGAGAGAGAAAAGTGTGTGGGGAAGCAGGAGGGAGAAGTGCAAAGCTGGGAGAGAAGGAGCCAGCACTTGGGCTCCTAAAGGGGCAGTCACCTGAGGCCAGACACTGTGTCTTTGTGGAAAGCCTCACCAGTTCCTCCCAGAGCCTAGAACCCTGCCTGCCTGCTGGAGCCAGCGGTAGCCAAACACACCCCAGGGCTTTCACGGTGGCCTTAGTGGGGCGGCCAACTGGACTCTGCCGCCTGGACCCCAGGACCTTCAGAGTCCTAGTCTCCTTCCTGGAGCCAGATGCCCTCCTGGGTAGGGGACTGGCAAGTGACTGATTCCCAGAGTCTCCAAGGTTAAGCTTGAGGACTCCATGTTCTGGTCCTTTTTCCTAGGTCAGGACCCAAACACAAGGCCATAAAAAAGCACATGAATTGGGAGCCCTGCCCCTAGCCCTGGGAGCTGCCCACATGGCAGATGTGAGGCAGTCTAAGCCATCCACTCTGGAGACCGAAGATCCAGCCAGGTGGGAATTCCATCTTAAGAGACCTTGGCTCCAGCTCCCACCCCTGGCACCTGCCCTGGTCCTTCTCCTCGCCCTGCCATACTCTGAAAGCAGGAATTCCAGAAAGAGCAGTAGGATCTTTGGAAAGGAGTCACCCCTTCCTATAGTCACAAGGAATCTGCCTGTAGACAGAACTAAAACTGTAAGATGCAGGGGCCTCCTGGCCTGATGTGTGACTAAGGCCCAGAGCCTGGAGGCTGTGAGTCAGCGACAGACCCAGCCATCCCCCGACTCTCAGGCCCAGCGTCTGCTTCTTAGCTACCCGCCTGTGCCCCGGCCCGTCCTTGCCGGCCCGCCTCACGCTGTCCCTGCTCTCGGTCAGTGGTTCGTCCCGCCTTACCACGGTTGCCAGGCTGGGAATGTGTTTGACCGAATTCTCGACCTCCTCTTCGGTCACCTCGACCAGCGTGCAGTTCTCGTCCTCCGATGGCAACGGCTCCGCCCCATGCCTCGTGACCCAGGGGTGCAGCTTCAACGAATGACAGGAGGGGTGAGGGGCAGGCAACTGGCTCCCAGAGGCCAGAGGGTGACACCAAGGCCCTGCCAGTGAGCGGAGCCAGGGAGGGAATGCGCGAGGGCAGAGGTGGCAGCCTGAGGTCAGGCATGCAAGAGAGCTGGCAAGCCAGGCAGAGGGTGGGGGTGAGCGAGATGCAAGGAAACGTGGAAAAGACAGAAACAGAGAATGGGAGGGAGCCACCAGGCCGGGATGTGCGCCAGACCGCACTCTCCATCTAGCCCAGGTCTTGGGAGAAGTGACCAGAATTTGACTTGCATGGTTGCCCAAGGAGCACCCATCACCCCTCAGCAACTTTCCCTGATGCCCCTGAAAGGCTCTGCTGAGAGCAAGCAGACCATCCCCATTTCACAGAAGGGGAAAGAGAGGCTTAGGGAGGCACAGTGAGACCAGTTAGAAGGACAGAGTCAGGAGAGGACCCGGGCGGGGATCTTCCCCACCCCGCCACCACCCCTGGGGTCCAAGTCCTTATCTGTAGCCATCTGGCCTCCTCCTCCTCAAATCCTAGTTAGCTAGATGCCTAGGAGCTCCTGAAGCAAACCTTTGGATTTCTTAAAGAGTCAGATGTGTGCATGTGGCATTGGTCAGGGTGTAGGGGATGCACAGGGCTCTCTCCTAACACTGCTTTCTGCAAAAGGATGGAATTCAGCAGGCCAGGGACACGGTGTCAACCTGATCACTAATTTCCTCCCATCCCCACTGAGATTTCTCAAAGGGATGGGCAGGGCCAAGGAAAGGATCTAGGACCTTGGCAGCCAGGGTGTGGAGCACACAGAGACCCCAGTCTGGTCTGGTCCAGGGAGGGTGAATGCCATCAGCCCAAGCCAACTGGAGCGAGCACCGGCTGCCCCACTGGCAGCAGATCCCATTTCCACAATCACAGTTAACACAAGTCCAAATCCTCCTCGCCAACTCCCATCACCACCAGCCCTTAGCAGCCCAGAGGCCCAGGGCATGGGAGGATTAACAGTGCCAATAAGGGCGCAGCGCTGTGGACAGAGAGGCGTGAGGCCTGGCCGAGGCAGGGTTGAGCCAAACAATTCCAAGCAGAGGACACAGGCCTGGCCCCTAGTGCACACCCCATGGAGAGTGGTGGCCCTCAGGTACCTTGATTTCTGGCACCACGATCCTTGATTCTGGGTTCTTGTCCAACATGCGGGTGATTAGGTCCTTCAAGTCCTCAGCTATATCAGGCCTGGGGTGTGGAAGAAACATTAAGGGTGGGACACACACAAAGGACCACCAAGGTCTTGGAGAGAAAGGTGAGTTGGGACAGAAAGGCAATACTCACTGATCTGGAAACTCCAGGGCCTGACTCTTGATCTTACTGTGTAAACACATGATCCTCTCGTCCATGAACGGGCACTACAGAGAAAGGTCAGGGACAGAGTGGCCACTGATGGCTGCCACATCAGTCTTGCCCAGGCCAGCATCACTCCATGTGGGTTATAGCAGAGGAATAAATGCCCAGGAGCCCATTCTAGTGAGGGAGCAGTTCCCATGCCACAAGGCTAGAAGAACCAGGGATGTCCTTCTAGAAGGGCTAGAGCCCCTCCCAACCACCCTGTGGCTTTCCTCAGCAGCTGTGCTTTACTTTACCTACTTATACAAAAGCAAAGACTCCTCTACCCAGAGGTAGCCCCACCTGCTGGGTGAACAGTAATAATACTAAAAACAATACCTAAGATGTAGGGGCGACAGCAGTGATTCGTTGGGCCTTAACCTGGGCCAGGCCTGGACTGAGGTTTCTCAGGACCAATCTTCACTGGTTGTTCCCTCTGCCTGTAATGTTCTTCCCACCAACAACTGCATGGCTCGTTTTCTCCCATCACTCAGGTATCTGATCAAAGCTCACCTTCTCAGGGAGGCCTTCCTGAGCCCCTTTCTAAAGCAGACCACCCCCCACCTGCTGCCATGTGATTTCTCCTCAGAGCACCTATCTGGATGTTATGTTACATTTGTATTCATTTACTGTTTAGCTCCTGCAGAGGAACATCAGCTCTAAGAGGGCAGGGAGACTGCTGCTGGTCTTGCTTCCTGCCGTTTCTCCAGTGCCCAGGAATACCCCTGGTGCAAAGTAGGGGTTTGGTAAATACTTGTTGAGTTAATGAATGCTTGAATTATATCTGCTGATCCTCTCAGAGACTTAAGAAATCATAAATATTCTTCTCATTTTACAGAAAAGAAAAAAAACAGAAGCTCAGAGAGGTCACATGTCCTGGGAAGCATAAAGCTGGGATTTTGACTCTGAAGCCCATTCACATGCCACTTCCCAGGTGACAAATCAGTGCTTCTGGAACAGACCTGGGAGGAACTCAGGTACAGTGCCAGAAAAGGAACTTTTACGTGGCGTGCTCAGAATGTGGGAAAAAGTCACAGAATGCAACCTGGTCCTTTCCCGTAACTTGGCGGGCGCGTGGGTGGCTCAGTGGGTTAAAGCCTCTGCCTTTGGCTCAGGTCACGATCTCAGAGTCATGGGCTCTCCACCCAGCAGGGAGCCTGCTTCCCTTCCTCTCTCTATGCCTGCCTCTCTGCCTACTTGTGATCTCTGTCAAATAAATAAAATCTTAAAAAAAAAAAAAAAAGAACAGCAACTTGAATTAAGAGTTTGGATTACACAGGTGTACCCATCTGACAGAACTCATTAACCAGTACACTTCAGATCTGTATGTTTCATTATATGCCAATTTTACCCCAAAAAGGAAAAAAAAAAAAAAAAAAAGAACAAATACTGAGCTCTAGCTAATGACTACATTCCGAAGCAGCGTCTGGAAGCAAGTGTAGAGATGTTAGCAACTTACTCTGGAATGTGTAAAAAAAATAAAGACAGGTTGAAGATGGACAGACTTGTGATAAAGCCAATACAGTGAAATGCTTATGGCAGAAACAGCTGGTGGCTGTGTGGGTGTTTCCTGCAGTCATTTCAACTTTGCTATAGGATTGAAAATTTCATCAAATATTGGTGGGGAGGACATCATAAACCATGAGACCGGTTTCTTAAGCTTTCCTCCATAAAAGCACAAGTTCATGAAAATGAAAAATCTGTGCTTTTACTGTCCACATAATTTAACCTGAACTTCAGAATCAAAAACCAAAGTTCCTAAACATAATAATAAGAGACGACAACAAAAGAACAACGACAAAGAGATGAGACCGCATCCCCTCAGTCAATAACGCCAAATGGATTTTCACGCCCATTCCAGTTCTGTCCCCCCAACAGCTGCTTCTGGGAACACACTCTGAGAGGAACATCAAAGCAGCCCTGGGCTCAGGAAGAAAGGGTGCCAGCGGCTATTGACTTATGATGTCTGTCTGGGGAGTCGGAGTGGGAAGAGAGGTAGCACATCTGTCATCCTTGCGCCAAACCTGTCAACTATTTACAACCTCTGGAGCTTCTGTCAATCCTTCGTGTTAACAGATCATTTCCCACAGACAGGACTATTCTATACAGGGATGCACATTTGGACAAGCATCTTTTTTCACATTCAGGTCTAACTGTGGTAAACTCAATGACTAAGGACTGTCTCCCCGTAACGGTAACTATTAACCCACCGGGGCTGCCCAGCGACACTCAGCAGACAGGACACTCCACCCTGTTACCTGGCCAAACACAAAGCAGTACAGCGTCACGCCCATGGCCCAAACATCCAAAGCCTGCAAGAGAAAGAGCTTCGTGTAAGGGGCCAAGAGCCAGCGAGGGTTGTCTACGGCTCCTGCACAGCCAAATACTAAATCAAATCCTTCAGCTTTCCTCTGAGAAACCACCCAGTTCTGATTCTGGATCCTGCTCCTGGCCTCTGGGTGAGCACATGACCCAAGCCTGGCCAATAAGAGCTTCATTCCCACCAGCCTTAGTGATTGGCTTAAGGGTAGGCACATGACCCAGGCCTGACCAATGACAGCACCCCTCCCCGCCGCCAGCCACAATGGTTGTCTCAAGGATAGGCACATGACCCGGGCTGAGCCAATCACAGCCAATCCCGAGATTTTTCCGAAGGCTCCTCAGAAAGAATGCTCTTTCTACTGAGGTAGGTAAGCTGATAGGGAGGAGCCTGGAACTGGGGGTACCAACCCACCTGGACAGGAAACCAATTCAAGAAAACAGCTCAAAGATGGAGAGATGGATTCTTGTGTGAATCCCGGTATCTAGCCAAACCGGAAGCCGCTCTTCATCTACAAGATCCAGTGGATTCGTTGTTTAAGCCAGTTTGGGGGGATTTTTGCCACTTAAAAGGAAAGGACCTGATCACAAGCAGAACTCATCATCTCAGACAGGTCCACACCTACCTTCCCAGAGAAGATCTTCCGGGTCTCCGAGAGTGACTCCGGCGCCATGAAGGCAGGTGTGCCCACGGTGTTAGAAAGGAGCGCATCGCTGCCCTTGAACTCGTTGCTCACACCAAAGTCGGCAATCTTGATGTGGCCATCTTCTCCCACGAGCAGGTTGGAAGGTTTGATGTCCCGGTGGATGATCTTCTGGTAATGTACTGGGCGTGGGGTGGACACCAGATGGGAGAGAGGGGGCAGGAGAACCATGTGAGCAGCTCTGCGCAGCCCCCGGAGCCCAGAAACACAGACACTGATCCGGTGCTCCTTCACGGCCCCCAAGCCCCAAGCCTTATCCTCCCAAACCTACATACCCTCAGCTTTGAGAGATTGGGGGGCGGGGGGGGGGGAGTTTGTTTAAGGAAGTTACCCCATCTTCAAAAATAAGGAGTGAAACATCAACTGACAATAATAGTTAGTAACCACCTGCTCTACTCTAAGTCATGGGGGACGACCACGGTCCCTGGAGCGTTTTTGTTGAGCCTGGCTGGCTTCCAGCTAGAAGCCTCACGACTTATGACAAACATATTTTTGTTTACTAATGCCAACACTCAACCTGTTCACCACACCAACAATGACTGGAGCAGGTCCAATGGAAGTGTGGACCACAAAGTAAGACTGGGACTTCATTAACTCCTTCCTGCCTGGATGTCAACCTATGGGAGAGGACATGGTCTCTCTTCCTATGGTCTGGAAGGCCCAACTGCATTTCTTTGCTGGTGGTAGTGACGACAATGATACCAGTAATAGGGGCACCAGCTCCATTTGTTGAGTGCCCCACCTGGGGCCTAGCCCTGTGTTAAGTGGTTCCCATTTTCCCCATTTAAATCTCCCAACGATGGGCAAGGGGAAGAACAAAATGTTTTACAACCAGAATCAGAAAGGACACCTGTCAGTCAGAACTACTGATATATACTGGCTGATTTCCACCCTGGTGAGAAACACTTTATTCCCATTTTACAGATGAGAAAACTAAGGTAACAGATTAACAGGATCCCCATCCCAGGGTTGCTGGGTGTAAGAGACAATGCAAATACAGCACCTAACAGCACCTGGTACACAAAGAAAGTCCTGGGGCAAACAGTCATTATCAATATGACTCTTAATTTTTGTGGCAGAAAGAAGTGTTTCTGTTCATCGGGAGCATAGCTTTCTGCAGCTGTCCAAGACTGCATTTCAAGCAATTCTGTTTCCCACCCACCTGCTGCTTGCACTCCAGGAGGGAAATTCCACTTTCCCACTTGCCATCCGCTAGCTGGGATGCTAACCACCCCCGGGTGAGAATCCTCCCACAGGCCCCTGCTTACGGTACTCTATGCCTTTGATCAGGTCCTGGAAGTAGAAACGTGCCTGGTCTTCGGAGAGTGGTTTGAGGGTGGGCACTTCCATCACAGGCCTGGAAGGTCGAAAAGCAAAAGCAGACATACTGGCCTTCACCTTCTCTCACCAGCAGAACCAAGCACCGCCTCCCGTGAGAAGCTCTCCAGCTTCTGAAGTTTCAGGCATCATACCTGCCAGGGAAACAGGATACTCACCCTTGGTTGACCAGTTCAAACACTGCAGGGAAGAAAAGGGGGTCAACTGTTACATTGGGAAATTGGAAATCCATCTTCCTCCTCCTCCCCAATGGCCCATAGAACACCAAGCAGCACAGAAACTAGTACTGGGGCTAGAGAAAGGAACAATTCACTGAGCCAAAGCTGGTCAAGGTCCTGCAAGGTCCTCCCCGGTCTGGCTGTATTTTTAGTCCTCAAAACAGCCAAGGACCCCCTGGCCAGGGAAAACAAAGCAGGAAGACAGGAGACAGGCGGGATGGCTCATGGGATCCTTTCTTCTCTTCACTCATACCTTGGAGATTCCAGGGATACAACTGATACTAAACTAGGTTCTCGTAGTCACACCCAGGTTCTGGCCACCTGATGCCATACAACAGGTCTATGGGGACACAACCCAACATCTGTTTACTTAGGCACAAAGAAGGAGCCCTAGAGGTCTTCAGGATCCCAGCAAAGTTTTGATTCAAGAAACAAGAACATGTTTCAACAATCCCTCCCATATCCTCCACATTGCCAGGCTGTGTCAGGCCACAGACGGAGAACGCTTATAGATTCTTCCAACTCCTCAATGCTCTGCGGTCAGCTGGGCCTCAGACTGTTTCCTGTGACTCCCAATCCAAAACAAGACTTGAAGGGGGGTGGGGAGGGGGTGGAGATTTTCTTCAGCACCTCAAAGGCCAACTCATCCCACGATTCCTAAACAGGGCCTTTTCTTGACACATTCATGCACGACATGCAAATGCCTCCCACCCTGCCAGCTCCTTCCCAGCACTGTATGTGCGGGGAACCCCTGCTCCAAACCACCAAGTATTAGATAAGCTGTGTCCAGGGAACTGCAAAGGCTTTTGTTGTTCTTGTTGGTTTGGTTTTGTTCTTTCCATTTTAAAAAACTGAGGTGAGGGGCGCCTGGGTGGCTCAGTGGGTTAGGCCTCTGCTTTCGGCTCAGGTCATGATTCCAGGGTCCTGGGATCAAGCCCCGCATCGGGCTCTCTGCTCAGCTCTGCTCTGCTCAGTTTGTCCTGCTTGGACAAACATAACTGGGAAGATGAAGCTATCTTTTAGGAAGTGAGAAATGCATACAGTGAATTTCAAAATCAAGTGGAGAATAACTTCAGAGCTGTCTGTTGTTCTAGAATCATCTACCCACACTGGAGTTTTTGTTTTGTTTTGTTTTGTTTCATATCGAGTTTCTTACCGAAGAAACCAAAAAGACTGTTTCAAAGCTCTCCAAGGGCTAAGGTAGCTAAGGGACTAGAGCTGGCTCCTCAGATAAAAAGAAGACCAGAAAAAGTTATTTAACTCTGGCAGGCCCCTCCCCGTCTTCAGGTTCATCAAGCAGTATTGGGCAAACCCAAGTTAGGGCAGGTCTGCCATGGCTTCAGGCTGTGGTTAGAAGCAAAAGGCAACGGCACTGAAGGGAAGGTTTCCACGGACAGGAGCGCTGGTCCTTTCAGCTCTGGCCTATCCCACCTTGGTCATGAAAGACTTAACTTTCCAGAGGTGCTTCATGAATTTCTGTACTTCCTCCCGAGCACGGTCACTTGGTTGGCATGGAGGAAGCTAGCCTATTGAAACAGGTCTGTTTTCAGGCGCCCTCTCACATAATTTTTTAAAGTTAACCTATCTAGGAGCGCCTGGGTGGCTCAGTCAGTTAAGCAACTGCCTTCGGCTCAGGTCATGATCCCGGGGTCCCAGGTTCGAGGCCACATCGGGCTCCATGCTCAGCAGGGCGTCTGTTTCTCCCTCTTCCTCTGCCACTCCCCCTGCTCATGTTCGCTCGCTCTCAAAAAATAAATAAAATCTTTAAAAAAAAAATAGATAAATTTAACATATGAGATGTTATTTGCTGTGTAGCTTCTAAATTGTTTCCACAGGAAGATTTTATAAGTTCTAAAATTTACAAACTAACTGGAAAAAAAAAAGTTTCTAAAATTTGAACGTGGAGTGCACATTAGATCTCTTAGGGAACTGGTATTAACTTTCTCAGAAGTTAACACCATTATTCAAATAATGGTATTGTGATCGCACAGGAGAACGTCCCTATGTGAGATGCACAATGAAGTACTCATGGCCTAAAGTATCAAGACGTCTGTCTGCTACTTTACATTTTGGATAGTCCAGCAAAAATAATACAGAAATGGATGGGTGGGTGGCTAGACAAATAAAGCAAATCCGACAAACGTTATTAACTGTGGAATCTGGGTGGTAGGTATACAGGTACTCATTGTACTATCCTTCCAGCTTTTCTGTAGAGGCTTAACATCTGTCAGAATAAAAACCTGAGGGGCGCCTGGGTGGCTCAGTGGGTTAAAGCCTCTGCCTTCGGCTCAGGTCATGATTCCAGGGTCCTGGGATCGAGCCCCACATCGGGCTCTCTGCTCGGCGGGGAGCCTGCTTCCCTTCCTCTCTCTCTGCCTGCCTCTCTGCCTACTTGTGTTCTCTGTCTGTCAAATAAATAAATAAAATCTTTAGGGGGAAAAAAAAAAAAAAGAATAAAAACCCAAGGCAGGGAAGAGGAGCGGGGAATGAAAAATAACATGTTCTAAGCTACAACACGTCCTTGGAACGGAACCATAGCAACTACCTGAGGAGAAAATGAGCTCTGAACTGTTTTCAAACCAGACCCATTCAAACCAGACCCCAGATAATCACTCCTTGTGCAACAAAGCATCATCCCCGCGCACATCAAGGAGACTTCTGGATTCCAGGCTGGGCTTGTGCCTACTCTCCTCACCTCCTTGATACCCCTCCCACTGTCATCTGTACCCACTCGAAATGTATAGGCTCATTTGAACACCCACCCATGTCATATTGCAAGGACACGTGACCTATCATGGATTCCTGGGCCCAATCTGCTATCTAGTTTTGAATCCTAATTCAAAATCCTAATGTCCTGTTTGGAAGTCCTGCCCTTCCTTCCTTCATCAGTATCTACGCTCTGAGCTGACAGAGGGCTGTCCCATGTCCTCACCAATTTTAAAAAAATCAAGTCTCTGAGGGAACACCTGCGTCCTTTCATTTCTTTGTGCAGTGCCCTCCAAGGCTGCACGTGTCCCACCATGGCCTCAGGCTCTTCATCCTCATCCCCATCCCCTCTCCCTGGTTTCCACTGTCAAGGCCACGTTTTCCTCAAACACTAAGCTCTCACCAGCCTCAGGGCCTTTGCACCTGCACCTTTGCCAGGAATGCTCTTCCCCACATGTAACAGGACGGTGTCTTTGACATTCAGGTGCCAAATCATCACCTCATATGTGAAGTGGCCCTCAATCCCTCTCTCTCAGGTTCCTATTTAACCTTCTTCAGAGGATCTATCTGAAGTTAACTGGTTTATTCCCTGACTAGAATTATCAGCTTCACAAGAGCAGGAGCCTCATCATTCTCAACCACCACTGCATCCTTAGTGCCTAGAACATACCCAGCATTAGCATGAGCTCTGTAAGTATTTGAAAGTGAATGAATAGGACCTCCAGAGAAAAGTCCCCGCGAGCACTCCCTTCCACCTCCTGCTTCAAACCAGAGCTGCAGCCTCATGTGGGGCTCACTGTGGGGCCCAGCTCTGGCGGGAGATGCCAGGGACAGGGAATGCTCAGGAGGACACCTGGGCTTTGGCAGGTTCAGCTGCCTGAGCCAGGGCACCGGACGGCAAGGGCTCTCTTACCCATGTACAGATGGTCCTCATTGGGGTCATCCAGGACCTGTTGGCACAGCCACACGGAACAGGCCGGAGATGAGGAGCAGGGGAGAGGAAGAGAGAGAAATGATAAGAGCAGGGAGGAAGCAGCATCCACATGACTGCATTTGCCAACGGGAGGGCGGTTCTTTCCACTGGTCAAGATGAAGGGCACAGGAAAAAACCCAGTGTGCACGATCCAAAAGGCCATCTGGAAAATAGGCACCTTCTAACCCAATCCTCAAAGGTCCAAGACATCTAGAAAAGAGGTTATAAAAGGGAGGGGCAAATTCCTCCCCTGGGAAATGGGGGTGCCCGGCTGGCTCAGTCCATCAAGCAAGCAACTCTTGATCTCAGGGTCATGAGTTTGAGCCCCACACGGAGAGGAGAAATTACTCAAAAACAAAACAAACCAAATAAAAAGTAACTTTTTTTTTTAAATCCCTCCGCTGGGAAATGTCTCAGCTTCAGTAAGAATCCCACCTGTCTCCCAGGAGACAGCAGAATGATCCTCAGGGTAAGAATTCAAGTCCTGTCTGGGCTCTTCCAACACCTCCATGAAGTGCCCCCCAAACTCCTGCCCCCTTAAGAAAGGACGTCGCCCTGCCTGGAACCACCATGGCATGTCCTCGTTCTCCTCACAGCCATCCTGCTTTCAGCTTGTCACTTATGTCTATCTTGTCCCTCTCTGCAAATGGCTATATCCGCCTGAGTTGCCTCTGTGGTGCCCTGTACAAGACAAGGCTCATAGTCATTGCTCAGGAAATGCCTGAATGTCCATGTCCATCTGAGGAATGTCTGAGGTCTGTCCAAGAGGCAGGCTGGCAACCAGTCTTGTTGGGTGTACAGGCCAGAAGCCACAGGGGGGGGCGAGGGAGATCCCACCAGGAGCCAGAGCCACTTGCTAACAAAAAGTGTCCTTGAGTTTCCTCCAAGATGGCTGAATCCAGCATCAGCGACCTGAGACTGTGAAACTCAGTGTCACAGGTGGAGGCAGCCAGCAGCCACCATCCTTCTCCTTCTCTCCTGCCTCTTCCCACATCATCTTCACCTTCTCCAGTCAACCAAGATCCATAGGACGAGAGCTCTAAGAATGAGATGCACCCTAGGCAGAGGCCCAGGGCAGCCCTCTGCTAACCCTCACACCCATCAAAGGGCAGGTGTGTACCCTCAGATGACACCGGCCCTTTGCACATGCTGTTCCATCCTCTGTGATGTTCTTCCCTGTCCTTTCCCTATTATCTCCATCCAGGGAACAACCGGGGTCGTCTCAAACATCCGTTCCCATGAGAAGCCTTCCTCAGCTGCTTGGGCTGGCGGGCTGCTTGCACTCCATGCTCCGGCACGACCTCCAACACCCATCCAATTACATACTTGATCACACGCCATTTACAAATCTTGTCATCTAGGCCAGAGGTGCTCCAAATGTGATCTGGGAACTTCTAGGGATCCCCAAGATGCTTTTAGGGAGTTTATGAGGTCAAAACAATTTTCACACTAAAACTAAGATAAGTAGCACCTGGGTGGCTCAATTGGTTAAGCATCTGCCTTTGGTTCAGGTCATGATCTCAGGGTCCTGAGATCGAGCACTGCATCAGGTTTCCTGCTCAGTGGGGAGCCTGCTTCTCCCTCTCCTCCCTGCTCGTGCTCTCTCTTCTCTCTCTTTCAAATAAAACAAAATCTTATTAAAAAAAATAGGGGCGCCTGGTGGCTCAGCCATTAAACGTCTGCCTTTGGGGGCGCCTGGGTGGCTCAGGAGGTTAAAGCCTCTGCCTTCGGCTCAGGTCATGATCCCAGGGTCCTGGGACTGAGGCCTGCATTGGGCTCCTTGCTCAGCAGGAAGCCTGGGCTCCCTCTCCCACTCCTCCTGCTTGTGTTACCTTTCTCACTGTTCACTGTGTCTCTCTGTCCAAATAAATAATAAATAAAATCTTTAAAATAATAATAATAATAATAATAAAATAAATAAAACTAAGGTAATAGTTGCCCTTTCTACTCTCATCCTTTACTAGTAGAGAAACAAGAAACCACATGGCACGCAAAGTCACCATAGGCTAAAAGCAAGAGCAGATACAAGGATCCAGCCATCTTCTATTAAGCCAGATGTTAACAACAACAAAAATTTACAAAAATGTAAACTGCTTGGGTGGCGCAGTCCATTAAGCATCCAACTCCTGGTTTCAGCTCAGGTCCTGATCTCAGGATCCTGAGATCAAGCCCTGAGTCGGGCTCCGCGCTCAGTGCAGAGTCTACTTGGGACTATCTCTCCCTCACCCTCTGCTCTTCCCCACCATGCTAGCTCTCTCCCTCTCTCTCTCTCAAATAAACAAATAAATATTTAAAAAATATATAATGTAGAGGCACCTGGGTGGCTCAATGGGTTAAAGCCTCTGCCTTCAGCTCAGGTCATGATCCCAGAGTCCTGGGATGGAGCCCCGCATGGGGCTCTCTGCTCAGCGGGGAGCCTGCTTCCCCTTCTCTCTCTGCCTGCCTCTCTGCCTACTAGTGATCTCTGTCCGTCAAATAAATAAGTAAAAATCTTTTAAAAAAATAAATAAATAAAAATAAATAAACAAAATGTAAATTTTTTCAGGAAATATGCTTATTTTTCATAAAAATATATAATGGGACTTCTGTTGTTTTTACATGAATAAATAATTTTTAAGTTTCTCAGTTTTAAATCTTAATATGGCAAATAATAATAAATATAACCCACATAAGCAAAACTTTTTTGGGGTCTTCAATAATTCTGAAGCATATAAAGGAATCCGGAGACCAAAAACTGTGAGAACTGCTGATCTAGAAGAGGGGATGGAAAATACAGCACACAAGCCAAATCTGGCCCTCTGCTTATTTTTTGTAAATAAAGTTTTATTAGAACACAGCCATACCCATTTGTTTACATGCATATGGTTGCCTTTGTGCTAAAAGCACATATAACATGGAGAAACAGAACCAGCTCCAAAGACAAAAATGGATAAAGGACAAGTCTTAGTAGTCCTCTGCCCTTCAATGTCCTCATTTGTAAACTGGGAGTAATAGTCTTAGGGAAGGGTGAGGATAACATGAAAGAACAGTGGTGAAAGAACCTGGAGCAATACTACTACTCAGTCCTCCAACAGCTGCTTAACCTGGCCTGGCTCTCCCTAGAAACCAGCAGTGCAGCGTTTGGGTAGTAACAGAGCTGGGCCTAGACAACCACCATTCTCGCCTCCCTCCTCCCTGTCCCCCCAGCTCACCTCCACCAGCTTCACCACATTGGGGTGGTCTAGCTTCTTGAGGATGGCGATTTCCTGGTACACCTGCTCAATGGGGCCCCTAGGCTGGATGCAGCCTCCGGGGGCTGGCCGGGTGCCTCGGGGTGGGGGGCGACCTGGAGGAGACACGGACCATCCCAGGGTCAAGGCAAAGAGCTTTTCCTCTGCAAATGGGGGGAAACGCAAGGGAGGGGGTCTTGGCAGGGCTGGAGTGGCTGACGCCACCAGGGGCCATAAGTAGCCTGCTCCTCTCACCTGTCTCCTCTGCTGTTGAAACTCAGTGAGGCTGGAGACCCAGCCCCCTTGCTCAGCTTTCTGTCCCCTCCTTCCCATGCCATACCCCAGGTCATAGTGACAGGAGTCTTTGAGGCCTCTACCCGGGTACTCTACAGGGGACACCATTCAACGAGATCTTCTCTGTCATGCCCCAACTCTGCACCAAAGAGCAAAGGTGCGGCCCACCAAACTCACGTGGAAAGCCCGCCTGTCGGATCAGCTTCTTTTTGGACAGCACCTTCATCGCCTATGAGAGAAAGACCCCGCATCTCGGTTAAAATGGAGGAAGGGAGAGGGAGAGTTCCCTCTACTCCTAGGCTGCCAAAGCTCTTGGCATCCAGGTGGCCTCGGGACAATGTATTGAGCACTTCGTCATCAGAGTGGCTTGACCAGCTGCAAGTGGCCTGGAGGCTGGACTGCCAGGATCTCCCCCGCCCTGAGGGTGCTTCTGAGGTTCCATGTCTACTCTCCTGGCTGGGACTCAATACAACTGTGAGTCCTTGCCCAAGGACACATAGGAAGGACACACAGGTGGCAGATGGGAGAGCCAGAATTTGAACCCACAGTAGACTGACCCCAAAGCCTCAGCTACAAGGGCAATTTTTCTCACTACCACCTGGTTCTTGGTGCTACGGAGGATGTAGAAATGGAAGTCCAGAGTAAAGGTATGAGACATTTGCTGAATGTGTCCGCTTTCTTTCTGAGCCCATCACTTTGCCTCCCCATTTCCACATCTCTATAATGGGAACATCACTTCCTTCCTAACGCCCAAAATGAAATGACCTAAGAATAAAATGAGACAAGAGCAAAGAAAATCTTCCAGGAAATCAAGTTCTGGAAAGGAGGCTTTTACTTTGGCCAATGATGAGGGCAGGGAGGGGGCTGTGGATACTCACGTAATAAGTATTGTCATTTTCATTGTAGGCCAACTTGACCACGCCATAGGAGCCCTGAATAAAGGGAGATGCCCATGACATACTATCCAGAAGTTACAATCTGCAAAATGAGGACCCTAAGACAGGGGCTGCAAACCAGCAACCAAATGGCCAAATCTGCTCTCCAATTACATTTTGTTGCATCAGCAGCTTTTAGAAAGTTTGAATTTGTTGCCAACATTTAAAAACAGAAAGATGCAGATATAAAAATCTAAATTCTCAGCTTCTTTTGAAAAAACATGAGAAGATCTAGCCATATGGGCCTATAATCATTTCTACATGTTAACAGTTTGCCACAGTCCTCACCACTCCCTACTGCCTTAGCCCTAGCATGATTTGCTCATTTATATTACTCACTTGCTTTCTATTGGCATTTGACTTTCTGACCTCTGCAAAGATACTGCCTATTTGGATGAAATAAAAGCAAAAATAGATGTGACAGTACCTAAGAGAGGGAAAAAAAAAAAACCCACTAATGTTGGTGATATGGAATTCCCTCGAAGTTGTCTGAGCTTTTGTGGAAACACATTATTATTATGATGTAGAAAGAAAATAAGCCAGATGGACCGTTGATGACAAAACCCTCCCACAATCTCGCCTCGAAGGACTTCTTCCCACTCCTAGCTCTAGTGCATTCCCTCCACTCTATCTCAGACATTTTTGGTAGATGTAGAAAACTAGCCTGGCTCCTGGGATATTTACCTTTCCAATTTCATCCTTCAGCGTGTACTGATTCAGCTGTACACAATCCTGGAAAGTTAAGTAGAAACACACAGAATTATGAATTTTAAGTCTGCAGCTCTCCTGGTATGTTTTTCACAAAACAACATATACACCAGGACCCAAATCAGGAAAGAGAGTTGCCCCAGCCACCCAGAGGCATCTCCCAGGGTGACCACTACCCTAACTTCTAAAAGCCTAGTTCCTGTACATTGTAAAAAGGTGATCATACAGTATGTACTCTTTTAATACCCATTTTTGTTTGTTTTTTTAATACCCATTTTTAAGATGTGTTTCCAAAATGTTGATTTTCAATTAAACAAATAATTCTATCTAAGGACTATGCTGTCCTCCAAAAACATAAAGTGACATAGTGGAGAAAATCTGAGTGACTGTGAGGCAGACAATGGTTTCTTAATGGTTTCTGAAAAGTTCTTTCTGTACAAAAAGTACAAGATATAAAAGGAAATTAAGTGATAAACGGAATTCCATAAAAACTAAAACCTTTGCTCTTTGGGAAAAAAAAAAAATTTACTCTTTGAGATTTTCACTATTAAGAAAACAAAAGGCAAGCCACAGCCTGAGAGAAACTATTTGCAACACATCAGACTGGCATCCAGATAGATAAGGAATTCTTGTAACTGGGGTGCCTGGGTGGCTCAACGGGTTAAGCCTCTGTCTTCAGCTCAGGCCATGATCCCAGGGTCCTGGGATCGAGCCCCACATCGGGCTCTCTGCTCAGCAGGGAGCTTGCTTCCCCCTCTCTCTGCCTACTTGTGATCTCTCTCTGTCAAATAAATAAATAAAATCTTTAAAAAAAAAAAAAAAACTCTTATAACTTATTAATAACGACACCCTCATTTTAAAAAAAGAAGATATACAAATGAGCAGTAAGCACATGAAAAGAGGCTCCAAAAAAAAAAGAAAGAGACTCAACGTCATGACTCATAGGGGAAATGTAAATTAAAACCACACCCATTAGCCTGGCTAAAACTCAAAAATGACCATACCAAGTGTTGTCAGAATAATGCAGGCCATGGAGAAGCTTCGCACACTGCTGGCAAGAATTTAAAATGGTGCCGCCTCTTCGGAAAACAGTTGGGCAGTTTGTTAACAAACACCTCCTCTAGGACATAGCAGCCATTCTGCTCCTACCGTTCATTTAAGAGGTGTGAAAACCTGTGTTCGTGCAAAGACTTGCTGTTTGAAACAGCTTCAAGTTTAATAGTCGAACACTGGAAACGACTCAAACGCCCACTGACAGGTTAACGAATAAACAGTGGTCTACTGCACACAAAGAGATGCTAATAGCCATAAAAAGGAAGCATGTAACAACATGTAACAACACGGACAAGTCTTGAAATCATCATGCCGTAAAAGAAGCTAAGCCCAAAAAAGAGTACAAACTAGATGATTCCACTCACAGAAAGTTCTTGAACTTGCAAACTAATCTATAATGCTAAAAAAGCAGGTCAGCGGGTACCTGGGAAAGGGGAAGAAGGGGGAGGGATGTGTCATCGGGTGTGCGGGGAAGGTCTGTGACCTTGACTGGGGCAATGATTTCACAGATGTATGCATCTATCAGCAATGACTGTATTGTACACTTGAAATATGTGCACTTTGATTTACTTCAATTATACCTCAACATAGTTAGGGAGAAAATGTTAGGTGATGTAAGAAGTAAAAGAGGGAGGGGCGCCTGGGTGGCTCAGTGGTTAAAGCCTCTGCCTTCAGCTCAGGTCATGATCCCAGAGTCCTGGGATGGAGCCCCGCATCGGGCTCTCTGCTCGGCGGGGAGCCTGCTTCCTCCTCTCTCTCTGCCTGCCTCTCTGCCTACTTGGGATCTCTGTCAAATAAACAAATAAAATCTTTAAGAAGTAAAAGAGGGAAAAGAAACATGATAGAAAATAACACTTCCAGTGCTACAGATAGGCCCAGCACTTCCCTTGAACCCCCCCACCCCAATTCTAACCCTTTCCCCGAACCCTGACATCAGTTTGGTGCATAAACTTCCAGGCCCTTCTCTATGTAAATGCACGCATACACGCACCTGTTGAAAATACAGAGCATTGTTTTGGGATGAGGTTTGGGGAGACAAAAATGATGTCACACTAGATCATCTGTCACTCAACAACATCACTGGAGATCGTTCCATGTCCGAGTGTACACACAGACCCACATCTTTTGACTTGCTGTAAAGCCCTCCTCAGCTCACACAGCCCTCCCTTCACCAGGGAACATTTTAGGTTGCTTCCACTGTTTCTTCCCAGTGTCAATTTCATTCCCTTGAGTCCTAGAGGGATGTGACAGGCAGAAGTGGGGCCCTGCAAAGCTGACTTAACGGGTCTCGCTGCCCCTAATCTAAGCCCCAAATGCAGCTGAACTCATCTTCCAGATTCCACTCAGATCCCATCGGGCCCTGATGCTTCCAGGGTCAAGTACTGACTCCACTCTTCTGACCTTGCAGAGTCACCTAGTTGCCAACCAAATTCCAGGCTCCCCTTTCTTCCTTATAAATGGATAGCTCGGTGGCAACGTCTCAGGCTGCAAAACTGCATTTCCCAGCCTCTCTTACAGCTAGGGGTGGCCACACTATGTTCTGGGTAGCAGGAGAAGCCAGAAGTTGTTGGGTAGAGTATCCAGGAAAAAGGACTGACTTAAGAGTGCAGATGACTTTTGCTCTTCTTTCCTGTTCCTTCTTCCTGCCTGGAATGAAGCTGTGAGGGCTATAGTCACAGCAGCCATCTTGAGACCATGAGGTTTTAAGGACAACAACAGGACCACCACACACAGGTCCCAAATGCCTACCTCCAGATTTATTTTACATGATAAATAAGCCCTATTATGTTAAAGCCACTGCTATGGGGAAGAGCAATATATCTTTCTCTCTCTAGGCTGACTCAAATCTAACCAAAATAAACCCAAACTCCCCTGTTGCCACAGTGCTCCTCACATGGGCCCTATTCTTCATCTAGCTGAAGCCCTGAGTACCTTTCCCCCACATCCTGCCTTCTACCCCTGGGCTTTTGCTCACACTGTGCATTCCCCTGCAGTGAACTCTCTGTGTATACCCATCTCCAATTATGAAAGTCCTACCCGGCCCTCAAAATATAGTTAAATACCGGCCCCTTTAAAAGGCCATTCTCAATATCCATGCTTCTCCCAATTAAATTCATTCATTCCTTCAACAAATATTTTTGTGTTCCTACTATGTGCAAGGTACCATGCCAGGCGCTGGGAACGTGATGGTGGACAGGACTGTTCCTTCTGAGCTTACATTCTAGCTGGGGAGACAGGCCAAAAACAACTCAACAGACACACAGATAATCAGATGGTGATGAGTGTCGCTAACAGGGTGACAGGGGAGATGGGCTGGGGCTGAGGGGGCTTACAGGGGGTGGTCAGAGAGATCCTTCAGAGGAGAAGACATTTGATTTGAAACTTGGCTGTCAAGGGGAGACAGCCCTGCAAAGACAGGGGGTGGGGGGCCCAAGCACAGAGGACAGCAGGGGTAAAGGCCTAATGGAGGGAACGAGCGTGGATATCTGAGGAATACAAAGAAGGCAATGTGGACAGAGCCCTGTGAGCTGGCAGCAGAGAGGCAGGAGATGGGGTGGGGCCTGGTGAGCCCTAGTGGGGCTCTAAGTTCTAACCTACCTCCCAGAAGTTTCCAGGAAGGATCAAATGAGAAATTTACACACAGTGCAGAGAGAGAGCAGTGCCTGGCCCCCTGCTGCTGGACTGGAGGCTTCTCACTGACCACCATCCCCAGCCAAACTCCAACCACCAGCACCTGCATCTCCGACAGACGCTCCCTGTGGCCCCAGAGCTGCGGTGCCCACTCTCAGGGCAGGTCACCTGCCCCCAGCAGCCCTCACCAGCAACTGTCAGGAGTCAGGATGAAAAGCCCAGTTCCCTTGGCCCTCAGGGAGGATAACTGAGGTACAGAACTTTCGACAGGTCAAACAGGACTCCCCAGAGATGGAGCCCCAGTTGTGTATGGCCACAACCAATTCCCTCAGGCACCCTTTGTGGACGTCCTTCTCTTCTACCCTCATTTCCCACCCCCACCTGGGCTTCCTGCAGTCACCTCCCAAATGAACGTTCTGGAACAGTGCCGCCTACCAGAGGACCCCGCGGCCGGCCAGCTCACTCACCTGCATGCCGGTGATGGAGACGTGGTGGGACTCCACCGTGGGCCGCCGGGGCAGCCGCGGCGACGACTGAGGGGAGCCCACCGGCGAGCGGGGCAGGGCCGCGTAGACGCAGCGTCCGTTCGCGTCCAGCTGGGACCGCTCCTGCAGAGAGAGCTTGCGACTGCACAGCTGGGGCCGGGCCTCGGGCCCGGAGCCGGAGGCGTCAAGGGGCCCATCTCGGCCGTGGGCCTCCAGGGGCCGGTCCCGGGCCAGGCCACAGTCCGCCACGCAGCCGGGCTCACACTCGGTGACCACGATGAAGGACTCCATGCCCAAGCGGATGCTCAGGGACGAGAGGCCCTGCAGGGCTTCACAGGGCTTCTGGCCTTCGCTGTCGCCGCCGCCCCCCAGCTCATCCTGGAGGGCGGCCGGGTCGCTGCTGGGCTGGCTAGAGACGCATGATGACATGGTGCGCGTGCCCAGGCACTCCCATCCGGCAGCAGCGCCACCTGCGGAGAGAGGAAGGGTCAGTGGCCGGAGGCAGGCAGGGCAGGGCAGGGGAAGTGGGTCGCTCCCGGCGCAGTGGGGACCTCAGTCCCCTCTCCAGTTGACATCCTTAAAAAGTCTTGCACAACATGATGTGATCTTAAGTCTATACAGAAGAGCCTACTCCACATTTCCTTATTTGAAAAGCCCCTCCTCACACACAGACGAATTCCAAACTCCATCTCTGCAAGAACCCCAAAATAGAGTAAGCCTGCCCCCTACAGAGGCGGCAGCTACTTCCAGCTCAAGCTGATTGTTACTAAACTGGGATGTGGGCCTAGAACTGCCTGTTCCCCAACCACTTTTTTTTTTTTAAACATATTTATTATTTAATGTTTTCCTAGTTCAGTACCCTACTTGGTGCCTGCCAGGCATAAGGCAAACAGGAAGTGAAAAGGCTGACATCAGAGCACCTGGCTGGCTTGGTTGGCAGAGCATGCAACTTTTGACCTCAGGGTTGTGAGTTCAAGCCCCTCAAGAAGAGTAAAAAAAAAAAAAGGTTGACATCAAATAGTTTTTTGAGGTGGTTCCTCAAAAATTCTAAACGGAGAATGACCACATGACCCAGCAATTCTGTTTCTAGGTACACACCCCAATAGTACTATTCACGGTACCAAAAGGGAAAACAATGTACACATCCAACAGTTGAATGGATAAGCAGAATGTGGTCTAACCACAATGAAATATTATTCAGCCATTAAAGGAATGAAGTCCTGACACCTGCTACAATCCAGACAAACCTCAAAAATATGCTAAGTGTACCCCTGAGGATAAAAATATATGTTTAAAAAATAATAAAATTTATTAAAAAAATATATATATGCTAAGTGAAGGAAGCCAGACCCCAAAGATCACGTACGTATAATTCTCTTTATTTGCAATTTCTAGAATAGGCAAATCCATAGAAACAGAAAGCAGATTAGTGGTTGTCTAGGACTGAGAAGGTGCTGGGGAGAATGGGAGTGACTGCTGATGGGTACAGGGTCTCCTGGGGTGGCGACCATGTTCTGGAATTAAACAGACATAGCGAGGGCATAAAATTCTCAATGTACTAAGTGCCGCTGAAGTGTTCATTTTTAAGTGGTGAAGTTCATGTTCTGTGAATTAAAAAAAAAAAGTTGACACTTCCTTACACTGTCAATTCCTTCTGTTTCTGGGACAGATTATTAACCTTTGGTTCATGTGTTTGACAAATCCTGCTGGACAAATGTCACAGGTGCCACTAAGATTCAGGGAGTACATCCATGGGTGCTAACAGTGGCAGCCCCGGACTGATCACCCACATCACGAAGGTGCCAGGCAAACAGTGGTGCTGAGTAGAGAGATTTTATGAATGAATAAAAGGACATCTCTTTATGACACTGTGTGGCAGTGAGAGGATAGAGAGGAAGATGGGAGCAGAAAGTCGGTGCTTTCTGGAGGAGCTGGGTGAGGGGCAGAGAAATGCCACTTGCCTTCTTGGGATCGTCCTATAAGAAGTATTTATGGCACAGCTTCTGTGTCTGGCAATCTAGACAGTAACGTAGGTGGTTGGGGTCCGTGCTCTTGTGGAGGAGGGAAAGACCAATGGAAAAAGCATTAACAAAATCACTGCAACATCCTAGGTACAATTTATGAAGAATGACTTTAAGATAAAAGAGCAACAAAGAAACCCATCAAGAAACTCAGCCTTAGCTACAGTAAGAGAAGGGCAAGTTTAAATTACACTGAAATGGTCTGGTGGGTCCTCCAAAAACTAACTGCAGTGAATGACCACAGGATCCAGCACGTGCTCTCCCAGGTACGTACCCAAAAGAATGAAGTTAGGATCCAAATGGATACATATACACCCTTGCTCCTGACAGCACCGTTCACAGTCAGAACGTGGAAACAACTCAAGTGTCCATCAACTGTGAATGGCTAAAAGAATGTGTTCTATCCGTATAATGGACTATTAATGAGCCATAAAAAGGAATAAAGTTTCAACACATGCTACACCATGGATGAACTCTGCAAACATGCTAACTGAAACAAGCCAGTTGTTAAAGGACAAATACTGGATGCTACAATGGTATGAGTCAGGACCTAGAACAGACAACATCATACAGACAGACAGAAGAGAGAGGCTGACCAGGGACTGGGGGAGAGGGGACCAGGGAATCACTGTTTAAGGGGCACAGAATTCAGTCTGGAGTGATGAAAAAGTCCCGAAAAACAGATAATGGTGACAGGTGAACAACACTGTGAACGTCATTAATGCCACTAAATGGTGACAGTGGTAAATTTTGTGTTATATTTTACCAAAACTAACATAATAATAATAAAACTATTAGGAATTACTACTTTTTCAACTATCAGATTGGCAGCGACAAAAAGTATAATCATAGCACTATTTTGGTGAGGCTATGGGGAGTCTGAATTGGTACCATCCTCATGAAAGGAAAGTCACCGATATCTAACGAAATTCCAAAGCACATACCCTTGACTTAGCAATTCCACACCTGAGATTTCATCCTACAGACAACCTCACACATGTGAAAAATGATGTATTCTGGTAGTATGGTTTGAAATGACCATCCACAGGGGACTGAGTAAATAAGATTATGCATATACCCCAGGAGAAAATCAAGCATTCAGTTGACCCTACACAATCTGGTATGAATTCGCTCTAAGACACGCTGTCATATGGAAAAAACCAAAGCATTAGTATGCTGCTGTTTTGGCGTAGGGGGAAATAGGCCCTATATGTGAAAGAAACTGTAGATGCAACAGCTTATTTCCAAAAAGGTATTCAAGAAAATGGTTAACAGGGGCCTCCAGAGAAAACAAGGGGTTTGCAGAAGTAGGCAGACAGGGTGGGAAGGACTAACATTCTACTGGGTACCATGTGCAAATAGTAATTCTTCAGAAATGAACTCTTTTATTAAAAAAAAAAAAAAAAAAAGATTTTATCTATTTATTTGAGAGCGCGAGAGCATGAATGTGGGACGGGTCCAAGGGAGAAGCAGACTCCCCCGGAGCAGGGAGGTGGATGTGGGACTCATCAATCCTGGAACTCCTGGATCATGACTTGAGCCAAAGGCAGTTGCTTAACCATCTGAGCCACCCAGGCGCCCCATGAACTTTTTTTTTTTTTTTGGACAGAGATCACAAGTAGGCAGAGCAGCAGGCAGAGAGAGAGGGGGTAAAGCAAGCTCCCTGCTGAGCAGAGAGCCTGATGCGGGGCTCGATCCCAAGGACCCTGGGATCATGACCTGAGCGGAAGGCAGAGGCTTTAACCCCACTAAGCCACCCAGGCACCCCTTTTTTTTAGTATTTTACTTTTGGGGCATTGCGCCCCCTGTCGGGCTCCCTGCTCAGTGGGGAGTCTTCACTTCCATCTGTTCCTGCGTGCGCGGGCGCGCTCCCCCCTTTTGTCAAATAGATAAAATCTTTTTTTTTTTTTTTAAGATTTTATCTATTTGACAGACAAAGATCACAAGTAGGCAGAGAGGCAGGCAGAGAGAGAGAAGGGGAAGCAGGCTCACCGCTGAACAGAGAGCCCGATGCGGGGCTCGATTGAGCCGAAGGCTTTAACCCACTAAGCCACCCAGGTGCCCCTAAAAAAATTATTTTAAAGTCATCTCTAGGGGCGCCTGGGTGGCTCAGTGGGTTAAAGCCTCTGCCTTCAGCTCAGGTCATGGTCCCAGGGTCCTGGAATCGAGGCCCGCATCGGGCTCTCTGCTAGGCAGGGAGCCTGCTTCCTCCTTTCTCTCTGCCTGCCTCTCTGCCTACTTGTGATCTCTCTCTCTGTCAAATAAATGAATAAAATCTTTAAAAAAAAAGCCTCTGCCTTCAGCTCGGGTCATGATCCCAGGGTGCTGGGATCAAGCCCCGCATTGGGCTCTCTGCTCAGCAGGGAGCCTGCTTCCTCCTCTCTCTTGGCCTGCTTCTCTGCCTACTTGTGATCTCTGTCAAATATATAAATAAAATCTTAAAAAAAAAATAAAAAGTCATCTCTACACTCAACGTGGGGCTCGAACTCACAACCCTGACATCAAGAACCGTACACTCTACCAAATGAGCTGACCAGGTGCCCCCAGAAATGAATTCTTTAAAGAAAGAAGGTAACTGTAACCCTGGTAGGAGTTAGGATAATAAACCTAGAGGGCTGAGGCAGGAGGAGGAGGAGGAGGAGGCAGCTGGTCCCACTCCTATTCCTCTATCCCACCCTTACAGTGTCTGAGAAAGAAATCATTAACTGTGTTCCTGGCTGCCCATCTGGATCACTGAAAGAATCCAACCCAAGTTCAAGGTTCTCTGTGGCCCAGCTTGTTATGTTATGCATCCTCCAGGAAAGGAAAAGCAGGGCCCTTGAAGCTCCATTGCTTGGACTGGCCACATACAAATGACTTAGCTTTCCTCGGTCTCAGTTTTTCTATCTATAAAATGGGCAGTCACCCGACAGCCATGAGGATTAAATAAGCTAAGCACACAGTGTCATGTCTCGTACATGGTCATATGCTCAAAAAGCTATTTTTTCAATAATTACCTATCGAATGCTTACTACGTACCAGGCTGGGTTCCAGAACGTTCCTATGAGGTACTGATATCCAAGCCAGCCAACCTACTCTCCTGTGGGTTCCATCACTCTGGCTACAGGGGCCTGCCGCCCCCAGGGCAAGAGGGGGCAGCTCCAGTGGCCTGTCCTCCTCCCACAGCCCCCTCTGACAGGGCTGCAGAGTTCCTGAAAAGAAAACTAGTCTGGCAGCACCTGAAAAAGTTAATGGAGAATTTTTTTCTTGCCAAGAAAAAAACAATTGCTTATCGATCTTCACTCCAGGCCAAGGACACCAAGCCATCTGCCCCTAGCAAAGCTGCTTTTAATCAGTCTCTTTGACAAGCTGGCGTCTGGCCAGGGCCTTGAGGAGGCAGGGCGGAGACGACAGCCTCTATGCTAGAGGGGCAAATGTGTCCCAGTCTCAGAAAAGAGGGCCCAGACCTCAGTGTCTCGGGTCTCCAGCGAGGCCTGAGACCCAAGCCAGCCATTCTGCCAGGCATGAGGGCAGGGGCAGGGGTGGAGGGGGAAGTCTTCCACCTCTAACCCCTACAGAGTGCAAGCCAGGATTCCAATGGATCTGGGGCCACAGACCCTACAAGGTCACAGGCTCCATAATGATCTGATGAAACCCATAAACACTCTGCCCAGGGGAAAAAAAATCCTACAAAGACAATGGTTTGCATAACAACAGCAGTTAGCTGAGCACTTATCCCACACCAAGTATGACTGAACATTCTGCCTGGGGCATTTGGTCCCCACCAGCCCTCTGCAAGGGAGGGACAGCTAAGGGTGCCATGGGGGGGGGCGGGTAGTGAGGGGCCCTTTCTGCAAAACTGCTTGGGTTTCACAAACTGCAAAGAGCCCTCTCCCTAGAGCTTCCTGCCTGAAATCTGTGTCCTCTCCCTGCCCCTGAAACCTTCCCCATCCCCCAGGGCTGGCAGCCCCAAGCTCCCCCACCTCTCACAGGGCAGCTCAACAGAGCAACCAGACCCTTCCTGAAGCAGATGGACCAGGCTCCACGCCAGGATGAAGGGAAGGCTCCTTCCTCTGCCAGGAAGCCAAGTGGCACAGACCTCTAGGAAGCGCGCTCCCATTTCCTGGGGGCTGTTTCCAACCTGTGCCTGTTCACCAAACGCAGAGGCGCCACAGGACCAGCCAGCAAGCAGCCAGCAAGTGTGGTAGGGACATCCCCTAACTCCAGACTCACCCTGGAAGAGGTTCCCTGAGCTCCTGGGTACCATGGGATAACAAAGGGGCCCCGGACAATGTCCTCCCTGGGATAACAGGCTTGGCCAGACACATCCTCTAACAAGGGGAAACTGAGGCCCAGGGACGTCCTAAAGGAAAATCATTCACCCATTTGTTCTTTAAGGTAATTACTAAGGACCTACTATGTGGCAGATAAAAAAACTAGATGTGATTTCTTAAAAGTAGGTACATGGGGGCGCCTGCGTGGCTCAGTTGGTTGAGCAACTGCCTTCCGCTCAGGTCATGATCCCGGACTTCCAGGATCGAGTCCCGCATCGGGCTCCCAGCTCCTTGGGGAGTCTGCTTCTCCCTCTGACCTTCTCCTCTCTCATGCTCTCTCTCACTCATTCTCCCTCAAATAAATAAATAAAATCTTAAAAAAAAAAAAAAAAAAGTAGGTACATGGGGGGTGGGCGGCACCTGGGCGGCTCAGTTGGGCATCTGCCTTCAGTTCAGGTCATGATCCCAGGGTCCTGGGATAGAGCCCTGCATTGGGCTCCCTGCTCCCCGGGGAAGCCTGCTTCTCCCTCTCCCACTCCCCCTGCTTGTGTGTTCCTGCTCTTGCTGTCTCTGTGTCAAATTTAAAAAAAAAAAAAAAAAAAAAAAAAAAAAGTAGGTACATGGGGTGCCTGGGTAGCGCTGTCAATTGAGCATCTGACTCTTGGTTTCAGCTCAGCTCATGATCTCGGGATCCGGAGATTAAGCCCCTCACTGGATCTGTGCTCAGTATGGAGTCCCCTTGAGATTTTCTCCCTCTCCTTCTGCCCCTCCCCCTGCGCGTGCGCCCTCCCTCTCTATAAAATAAAAAAACAAAATCTTAAAAAAAAAAGTAGGTACACAAATGACTCTGTAAGTACAAATGAGGAGAAACCAAGACCAGATAAAACAGAAGATAGGGGAGACACCTGGATGGCTGAGTCGGTTAAACAGCCGAGTCTTGATTTCGGCTCAAGTCATGATCTCAGGGTCCCGGGATGGAGCCCCATATATATCGGGCTCCACGCTCACAGGGAGTCTGCTTGAGGATTTCCTCTCTCTCCCTGCTCGTACTCTTGATCTCTCAAAAATAAATAAATCAATCTTAAAAACAGAGAGAGAGACAACAGAGGGACCCACTTTATATCGGAATAGGGGGGGCAGGTCAGGGAAGGCCTTGGTTCAGGAAATTGTATTTCGGCTGAGACCTACAGGGTAGGTAGGTGCTAAGGGGGCAGGGCCTTGTTCCAGGAGGAGTGAGCTTCTGAGAAGGTCCTGAGCCAGGAAAGACGTGGGAGAGTGGAGGGAACAGAAAGAAGCACCACCCCCTCCTCCCCAGACTGGAGGCATGTGAGTGTGAGCTGAGTGTGAGTGTGAGTGTGAGTGTCAGCACAAGTGTCAGCGCATGGAGGGTGTGTGTAAAGGAAGCTGGAGGGGCTGGAGGACAAGAGCTTTGTAGGGAAAGTTGATGGAGAACACAAAGGGCAACCCAGGGCAGAGTCCCAGGGACCCCACTAGGCACCTGTTACAGATTGAACTGCCCCCCCCCCCAAAAAAGATATGCTGGAGTCATAAACCCAGGACCTCAGAATGGAATTTTATTTGGAAGAGAGGATCTTTACAGAGGTAATCAAGTTGCAATGAGGTCACCAAGGGTGGGTCCTAATCAAATTTGAGTGGTGTCTTTATAAAAAGGGGAAAATCTGGACCCAGAGACAGATCCACATAGGGAAGAACACAGGGGAATGTGGGAGCAGAGATCTGGTGCTGCCCTGTCGAGCCTAGGAATGCCAAAGATGGCCAGCAAGCCAGCAGAAGCCCGGAGAGGGGCAGAACAGATTCTCCCTCCTGGTGCTTGACCTAGGGCTTCTGGCCTGCACAACCGTGAGCGGCTCCAGTTCTGCCGTTGAAGCCTCCCGTCTGTGGACCATCCTCTCAGCAGGCCTAGCAAGCGAACACAGCTCCTGCCCACCCACGGAAACCAGCTGCCTCAAGGCCACCGATGACAGGTGTTTCCCAAAGGAGGAGCGGGAGACCTGGGAGACCTACACAGCACTAAGGTTTGACGCCAGCGGGAACACTCCAGATTCCAGCCCTGGCCCAGCCAAACAGTCTTACCCCTTTCGTGACACCAACCCTTACAAATGTCTCTCCTCGAGCACTCTTTGTTTGGAGGCACGGAACCAGACTGTCTCCCCAGAGACAAAGGCCCTCCCTTGGCAGAGGGCAGGAGGGATAATGCCGGTTTCAGCTTCGCGTGCACAGACCCCGTCCCTGTCACAGTCCCGAGAGCAACAAGGTGGCAAGTAGTGACTCGGGGTCAACTGGCCAGGCCTACCCTGTGTCTAAAACTATCTGAATGAGATGTCAACATCTCAAAGCCAGGACATTTCTGAATAAAGGCAAAATTTCCAGTCTCTTGAGGTCCTGGGCACTCCAACAGCACCGGGCCTGTATTCTCTCCCAGCAATAATTCACTGCAGCTTTGGACAGGAAATACAGTTGCCTGCGTACCACAGTCCTTGACGCCACTACCACCACCCTCACCCCCTCCCCCCCACCTCCCCCGCCTCCCCAACACCAAGGACAGGCTTTTCCCACAGCTCCCGCCCTATCTCACCCCTCCAAGCCCTGCTTGGAGATGCATCAGATGTCCGTGCTGAACAGGGCACACATCAGGGGTCACCTGCTCCAACCACTTCAATTCACCAATGAGAAAAATGAACCTTCAGGAAGATTTACTGATTTGCCCCAAGTTAAACAGTGGTTCCAGGAAAAGCTAAAACCCGTCTGAGTTTTTCAAGGGGCTAAAAATTACAACCACAGCCTTGCAAGGTCCATGTACTGGATCCTAGATAAAGTCCGGGCTAGGCAAAATCCTTAACAAAGGGGAGCATACGGCCCATTCCTTGGACTTCCTAAGACCTCAACCTGCTTGAGAGGGGAGCATGAAGACATGAGATCTTAGGAGGGTCAGAAAAGAAATGCATAGGATTTGGAGGTATCAGCCTGACTTAACTTGTGAGAGCCATGGCTTTGCCTTTCTTGTTTACGGATCAACTCCAGGACCTAGAACTTTCCGGAACACTGCTGACATTCAGTAAATACTGGCTAGAGCCGTTTGTTTCTATCACTCATCCCAAGGCTGCTCAGAAGTTTTCTTTAGTTGGCTCAAAATCTATGTTCCTTTAGGCCAATAACTGCAGCCTGATTTACATCTGGGAAACCATTCTTTCTTGTGAAAGGTGACTTCACGAAGCTTGTCTGTACCATCAACTTCAGGGATTCCCATATGACTTGAGCCTGATTAATGAGGCATGAATTGCTCTGGTCAAGAGATCTGATACAAGAGTAGACGTGTGACTCAAGTCAGACCACCACATCTCATTCTAGGACTTGGCTTAAGGATTGAGAATGTCTCTTTCTGTGAAACTTGGAGCAATAAGGATGTATTTCTAGAGTTACTGGGGGCTGGAAAGAACCCTGACCTAGAATGAAGTCGACAGAGAAGAGAAGCAACAGACAGAGAAGAACTGAGGCCCAGAGACACTGTCCGAGTACAGGATCCAGCCATGCCTGAAGCCCACATATACCAAGCTTTTAACTACATGATCCTATTTTTGCTTAAGTTAGTTTGTGATTGGTTTTCTGTTATTTACAACCCAGGGTCCTGACAGACAGAAGAAGACACAGAGCCGATTGACAGAAAAGCCTCTCCACTAAACTCCCTATCAGATCAACACTTCCCTCCACCATAAGGCTCTCAACCAGACCAAAGTGCCAGGCAGCCACAGGTTCCCCCGGTGACCCACACAGCCTTCACCTTGACATTGAGGCAAAAACCAGAACTTCCAAAGACTTTTTCTTTTTTCTCCTCTTTAATCTTAAAGGAAAAAAAAAAAAAAATCAAGGCTGGGGAAAGGAAGGGCGAACGAACAGGGCAGAGTGAGGTAAAGATAGTGACCAGACCTTTGATACAAGAAATACATCAGGGCGGCAGCGGCCATGTCAGCGTTAGATGGCAGCCACGCCCCTGCAGCTCTTGCCAAGTGACAGGCTCTGTTCTGAGCACTTTGCATGTATCATCTCACTTAACTGTCAGAACAACTTTATGAGTCAGGTACGCTTAACATGCTTATTTCACTGATGAGGAAACTGAGGCAGAGTCGGAGTGACTTGCCCACAAACACAAAGCGCTTTGGGAAAGCACAGGTGTAAACCAAAGGCCCCTGGATTTGGGGGGACATGGTGATGAAGTGCACATCCCTTCTCCTGCACACAGCAAATGCTCCCTGAACGGACGCTGTTGCCAGGAAAGCACTTCCATGGCTAGCAAGTTCAAGTCCCTCGCCTGGCTTGAATTTATATTAAAACAAAATCTTTATCTCTAAT
This sequence comes from Lontra canadensis, assembly GCF_010015895.1. NCBI lineage: Eukaryota > Metazoa > Chordata > Mammalia > Carnivora > Mustelidae > Lontra > Lontra canadensis. The sequence goes on from NW_022631052.1 coordinate 8,800,858, forward strand.
CCCACCGTGCTAACTTTACTCTTTCCATCTTCCCCTCTAACTCTTGTCCACATGCATCACTTTTCACAAGACTTAAATAAAGCAAAGCGTGCACAGAATGTCACGTCCTTGCTTACATGTATCCAAAGAATGTGTGCACGCTCCCAAGGCTTTCATCACCAGCACAGGGCTGCCCATGGAGTTGCTCAGACCCAGAGAGGTGAGGTGGCCTCCACAAGGGAGCTCAGCAGGTCCCGGACTAGGCCAGGGTGAGAACCAGAGGTTCTGACCCCTGCAGCCCCATGTCCCCTGGGGGACAGGACACTTACAGAGCAAGGAGCTCCAGTGTTATTGTTTGGTTAATAAGGAAGCCCCCCCCATTCATGCCATCAAGCGTCTAAAAGCCAGGTGCACCCCAGTGGCCCCAACCTTAAAAGCCAGGTGCACCCCAGTGGCCCCGACCTTAAAAGCCAGGTGCACCCCAGTGGCCCCGACCTTGAATAGAAGGAAGTGTGAGTGGGTGGGTTGGTGTGAAGCAGGTGTGTGTGGGGGGGGCCTACCTGGAAAGGGAGGCAGAGACCATCTTCCTTCTTTCCCCCTCTCCCACTCAATCTTTCAGGGAACCAAAGGAAGAGGCAGAGACACAACTGAAATTTGAGTTTGTAGTGAAAAGAAGTAACAATTTGAAACAAATGAAGAAGTAACTCAGACTCCAACATTCTGCAGCCTGGCAGGTGGGAGACAGAGGGGACCAGCCTCGAATCCCCAGGCACCCCAGCCATCCCTACCCATGGCCCTTCTCCCACCCTTTTCCCTCCCTCTGCAGCCTCCCCGCACAAAGCACCCCAGCCAGGGCCCAGGAGGGGCTGGGAACCGGCTCTGCCTCTGAGGAACCAACCCCGTCCCCCACACCTGGACAGAGAACCTAGTAGAATTGTCTGAAATGAATCTAAATAAAATCCCTTTCCATCAGGAGCCTCAAAGGCAAAAATCCTAATGCACTTATAAAAACCCCGGTCGGAGGTGTCTTTCTTCCATGCCCTGCCCCCACCCAAACCACCGGGTTCCCCATTTAAACTTCTCCAGCAGAGGCTTATCTCAGACACCACCCGCGATACCCCTCCCCCCACCCATTCACCGCCTACCTCAAGCCCCTGCGGGCAGAGGGGCCAGACCTTAGCCTGGGGAGGGGTGAGGGGGCATCTCTTCCTGGGACCATCCTCTCTCCTCTCCAGGTTGCGATTAGCATTTTTATCTCTGCAACTGCCATCTCTCAATTATTTACAGAAGCCAACGGGATAAAAAGAGACAACACAAAAATAGTTGCTCAGCAGCCTTCAGGATGGGGTGGGGGTGGGGGTACAACAGGCTCTTGGGATTTTCTTTCTCTCCTTTTCAAAGGGGAAGATGCTAGAATTATTTATCTTTCCCAAAGCACTCCCGTAAGAGTTCACAGACCACTCATCTGGGAGCTCTCCGGGGCCAGGGACCATGTGCCAGTGTCCCTCAGCTCCCAGGGCAGGGCTTGTTACCAGCCCCCCAAAAAGTGTGGGCTCAGTTCAGTGACATATCATCAGGGTTCCAGAGCCAGTGCTAAGTGAAACACAGCGCCCTGCTCTGCCCTGTTTCCATCCAGCCTTCCAAAAAACATGAGACAGTCAAAAAAACAAAACAAAACTTGGCTTTTCTCTCTGCTTAAAATGTTTCATAATCGAAGAAAAAAGTTCAGCAGCACCACTACCAAAATGACAGAAACAGAAAACACAGGCAGCTGAAATCACTCCTTCCCCATTTTGGTCATGAACGTCCCCCGGTAGGGAATGCTAGGGCATTCCCCACGAGCGACAGCGCCCACCTCCTCTGAAATATACCCAGTTTTTCGCTGTGTTGAGGAAGGGATCCAATCAGAGAAGAAAGGAAAAAATAATCACTTAAAATCTTATTTTTCAGAGAGTAAAAAACCATACCCTCCTGAAGAGGGATTCTATTCTGTGAGAAAATGGGCATCATCTGCCATCATATGGAGGTCAAGGTAAACTCGAGAGCTCAGGATTAGAAGGTATGCCAGGAAACTAGACAAATCCCAGGGGCCTGGACCTTGATTTTCTCATCTGTAAAATGGAGCTGCTGCAGCCCGGCCAGGGGGTGACTCTGGAGTCCATCTTCTATATGAACGTTGGCTCACAGACAGTGTTCCCAAAGACCCTATTCTCCCCTCCTCTCTGTGTTCCACCTACTCAACTGTTAAAGGGAAGGGGCTAAGGGACTGCTCTTTTCTGGGCTTCCTCCCAGCTCCGGGTTCACTAGGCTTCTGATTTCCTCCATGGCAGGCATTTCTGGACAAGCTGTCAGGAGACTGTGCTGACTCCACACCTGGCCACAGGGTTAGGGCTCCATCTGTCTGGGGAGGCTTTCTCTACTTTGTGGATTTACTTACCTGGAAAAAGTCTCACAAAAATACATGCCAAAAGATGACATGTGGACCTACGTCTAACAAATCACCGTGATTGAAGAAATGGAACCGAATGAAATTCACACTCTCCCTGAAAAATCACACCGTACCCCCGTGCATTGAGCTTGGAGGCACCAGGCTTGCGAAGGAAGCAGGATTCTTGCGGCGGAGCTGGAGGGGGCCCGAGATGGAGGGAGTCCTGAAAACCCTGTTCCTCGTAACTGTTCCCCAACTGAATTCCAAGACCCTTCCTTCCACCACCTTCTGTCTGCCAACAGAGTGACAAAGTAACATCCCAGGCCCAGAGGTTCATTAACTGGGCTCTGAGGAAGCAGAGGTATGCATGAAGTGGCCTTAAAAAACCCTCACAGTGGAAAGCACCCAGAGTCCACCAACTGATGAATGGATAAACAAGATGGGGTCTATCCATACAAGGGAATACTACTCAGCCACAGAAGAGAAGCACCCACATACTTTACAGCATGGGTGAAACTCGGAAACATTTCGCTCCAAGAAAGACAAGCCAGACACGAAAGGTCACATATTAACGGGTCCATAAGGGAACCAGCACAGCTGAAAGAAGAAAAGGCCATTCCAGGAGAGGAATGCAATTTCCTTCACTTCCAAGAAAGAAATGAGGGAGAAGGCCAAGGCGACACCCTGGAGGCAGGCGTGCCTTAACCCCACCGTCCCACCCCCCAGGGTCCTGTAGCTCAAAGGGGAGGAGCTGACTGGGAGAGCAAAACATCCAGGGAAAAATAGCAACGCAAGGCCCTCGGACCCAAAGGACAATCTGAAACAGCATTTGCCCCAAATCTCCAGGATCAGGAAAGGTAGCAAAAACTCAAGGCTTCCCAGCTACCAGAAGGTGGGATGAAGAAAGGAAGGTTGCAATTGACCTTAACCAAGTTCAAGTACCCTGCCTGTCTGAGCCCTTCCGTTAAATGAGTTCATGATGGGATGAGGACGACTCTGCAACCCACATTGAAATCTGAGCCAAACGCCTTGAAAATAGGCTTGGCCTGCCCCACCCAGCAGCCCATCTTGGATGCAGGTTGAGGTTCTCAAGGAGGAAAGTCCTGGGTGACTGCAGAAAGTTCCCGCTCTAGGTCAGACCCTTCCCCTCCCACTCCCATGCAATCTCTTTCTCTTTCTCTCTTTTTTTTTTTTCTTGAAGATTTTATTTATTTATTTGACAGAGATCACCAAGTAGGCAGAGAGGCAGGCAGAGAGAGAGAGGAGGAAGCAGGCTCCCTGCTGAGCAGGAGAGCCCGATGTGGGGGATGTGGGGCTCGTTCCCAGGACCCTGAGATCTTGACCTGAGCCGAAGGTAGAGGCTTTAACCCACTGAGCCACCCAGGTGGCCCCCTCTCTCTCTCTCTTTTTTTTTTTTTTAGCCCATCCCTTAAGACTGAGCACAAACACCACCTCCTTCTGGGAGCCTCCTGGATTCATACCAGCAAGAAGAGATTTCTCCAGAAACTCCATCGCCCTCTGCTTCCTTCATTCCCAACACACTTACTCCTCCTGGTGTATTTCAACACGGACACTCCTGGCATTCAGGGCAGTGCAATTCTTCATGCCTGGCATGGATCTGGCCTGCTTGCCGGACATTTGGCATCCTTGGCTCCGGCCTACCAAAGCCAGAAGTGCTCAGCATCACTTTGACAACCAAAAGTCACCAGGCGCTTTTCCAAATGCTTGCCAGGAAGGTGCGACTGCCCCTGGTAAGAGCTATTGCAGAGTTATTGGTGAATATATTTGGCCACTAGCCCACTAACAACCTGGGAGCAAAGACAAGTCAATTCGCATCAGTACCACGCCCACTTAGCTCTGTGTCCTCCTAGGCTGGCTTAGTAAACAATTCTGGGTCCCTCAAAAAGCTGAGGACAGCCTTGTAAGGGACCCTGCTGTAAGAGAGGTGGTAAAGTGCATAGGCTCAAGGGCCTGACAGGCCTGGGTTGGCTGTGTGACCCTGGGCAAGCTGCTTAACCTCTCTAATCCCTCTACAGAATGCGGCAACACTGCAGGATTGTTTCCACCCTTGACCTCCTCATCTCTACAATGGGAGTAAACAATTCTGCCTCTAGGATTTTCGTAGGCATTAAATGAGATAATAAATGCAACACATAGCACAGTGTTTGGAGGCTCATCAAATGATGGCTATTACTTTTTATGACAAAAATACACTGTGCTCTCACTAGGAATAGCTGCTTTCTACATAGGAAGGGCTTAAATTGAGCAATCTGGAAGGAGGTGCCAGGGCTCACCACAAAGCTGCATCTGCATAGCACGAACACTGTTTATTCTTAAATTGCATGTTTTTGTGGGGTTGTTTGGGAGGCGGGGAGGGGGGGGCTCACTCCCCCAAAACCCTCCCCTTGTTGCTGCCCCTACCTCCCGGAAAACATGGCAGCCTATGGGGACACAGAGCTATCCTCTTCTCTCTCCCCTGGGGGCAGGGCTAGGAGAGGGGGTGTGGTAAATGACGGTACCACTCTAGGGGACATGAAGTTTCTATCTCTAGGACTGTAGGGACTTCCAGATTAAAGTTACCTTTAAGGAAGTGGACACTACATGTCCCACCTCAAGCCAGTGAGCCACTCTCTTACTGAGGGCACTGAGTTCCCAGCCCCCTCTCCAAACGGTATCCCTCCACCCCAAACTTCTGATGGAGACAGGAGAGGCTAAGGTGCAACCTCGCTAAGGACAAGTGAGAGCAGCAGAGCGGCTGGCAGAGCTGTGAAAACACCCCGCTTCCCAAACTGGGCAGCGCAGAGGTGGGGGGAGCCAGGAGGAGCTCGAAGCTGGACAGGGTGGCATTCCAGGCATCAAGACCCAATGCTTACGGGGCTGGGCCCAGACTCCCCGCGTCCCCAACATTCAAGCAGAGGGTGACGGAGAAGGCACCTCTCCGCACTGAGTGCTGCGGACCGGAGGTAAATTTAGGTCAAAAGGACCAGTCAGCGAGGCTCCGGAGGGCGGAGGCAGAGGGCCAACTAAGAGAGGCAAAGGTCCCCAGGCCCCGCAACTGCTGATCCAGGGTCCTGCCCCTTGCTGTCGGTCCCACCCACCAGGGCCTGGGTTTGCCCCCAAGACAAGCGGGGTGCGGGGGTGGGGTGCTCAGAGGCCGGCGGCCCTCTCCTTCCCTGCACTCTGTAGCTTTCCCCACCTGTCAAACGCGAGAGGGTGGGCCTAGGCCGCCTCCAAGATCCTTGACTGCCCCGGCCCCGGTGACATCGGTTCCAAACTCCGGGACCGCCCCTGCCACCCCCAGCCGGGCGCGGCCCGGCCAAGGAGGCCACTCCAAGGCCCCAGGCGCTCCGAGAACGCGGGGGAAGGGGCGCCCGGGGGCCGAGTCCCCCCACGTGGCGGGGCGTGGGGCGCCGCACGTGGGGTCCTCTCCGCGAAGGGAACCTGGGGCCGGCCTCAGGGCTTTGTCTGCAACCCCAGCAGCTGTCCCCCGCCCCGACAGGGCGAGGGCGCCCGGGGCTGCGGCGCTGTGTCCCCGGCCCGCGGCCCCGCTCCGGTCAGCTCACCTGGGCTCCGCGCCTCCGCCGCCGCCGCCGCCGCCTCCCGCGCTCTGCGCCCCCGGCTCGGCTCTGCCCGGCTCAGAGCGGCCGCGCGCTCCTCTCCGCGGCCCCGGCCGGCGCGCAGGGGGTGGGGCGGGGGCGGGAGGAGCCGCCGGGTCCCGGCTGGGGCGCGACGACGCCGCGGGCTGCGCGGGGATTGGCCGCGGCCTCTGGAAACCCGGGCGCGGTGCCGCCCTCGGCGCGCCCCCGCCGGCTCGGCCCCGCGCCGGGGAGGGAGGGGAAGCGGGAGCCGGTGGAGACGAAAGTAGCGGCGAGGCGGCGGGGTGGAGAAAGGAAAAGAAAAGGGAGGAGGCGAAGGCTAGGGGAAGTGAGGTGGGGCCGGGAGCGGCCGCGCCGAGCGGGGAGGAGGGAGAGACCCGGCGCGCGCCAGAGCACGGGCTGCCGCGGGGCAACTTTGCCTCCGCCCGCGGCGCGCACCTGCCCCGGTTCTCCGCGCGGCGGCTGCTGCACCCTTGGGCAGGCCGGACGCGCCGGCAGCGCTCGCTTTGTTTGGCCAAACGCGGGGACTGCAGGGCGGCGGCTGAGTCGCGGAAAGTTCCCCAAGCCTGCGGGACAGCCGGGGTCCTGCCTAGCGGCCGGGCTTCCGTCCCAGGGCTGCTGCCTCTGCACCGGGCGCCGGGCTGGGGATGCGGCCTAGATTTCGGGTCTCCACCCATTCGGGGAAACCCCTTTCCTCACCCGCCTCCCCACTGACCACTACTCAGGGCCCGCCCTAAAGGCTGGGGAACGGTGTTCCTTTGCCACCCCCCACTCCACCCGGATGTACCAAACTACATGAACCCCAGTAAAGTTCTGGCTTGTCCCCAGGACTACTTAGATGCTCTCTGTGGAATACATCTTTTTCACAAGCATTCTACCCCTTTGGGGCGCCCTCCTTTGCTGGCGCCTTAAGAATGTGTTTAGTCCCCCAGCTGGGTAACGGCATTGCAGGGGGAGGGAGAGAGGAGACCTCAAAGGCTGCCTGACCCGCCGACCTTAGATGGTTTCGAAAACCAGTCCTGACCCAAAAGATACCCAGTCGGTGTATCGCTGACCCTGCCAAGGAGCCAAAAGGGATTCGAGTCCAGAGGGGAGTCAGGGACCAAAGCAGTTAAAGGTTCAAAGCCCTCTTGTACCGGGTGGATTTCCAGTCCTCTTCAGTTTATTTAGTATTTCCATGCTGCACGGCTGCTCACCAACAATTCGGAGCTTTCAACCAGATGACCACCATTTCTGATGTTCTGATTTTTTTTTTTTTTTTGTAATAGTAAAAGCCCGAAAAAGCCGGAAAACAACCTTCCTAAATGTTCATGGGGAGGATGGATAAACAAAAGGTATAATGGCCATTTCATGGAATACTATGCAATAGGTCGAAGGAGTACGTACATTTGCTCTATTTGTACACACAGGTGGGAAGATCCCCAAACCAGAATACTGAGTAAAGGAGCAAGTTGAAGTATACAATATGATGTATAATTAGTATTTTAAAACCCCCACATAGGGGTTCCCCGGGTGGCTCAGTGGGTTGAAGGTCCTGGGATGGAGCCCCACATCCAGCTGTCTGCTCAGCAGGGAGCCTGCTTCCCCCTCTCGCTCTGCCTGCCTCTCTGCCTACTTGTGATCTCTCTCTGTCAAATAAATAAATAAAATACTTTAATAAATAAATAAATAGGCTATCTCATTCATGGACACATGCTTAGCCTTTTTTAAAAAGGTCAGTGGGGATTGAGTATAAATTAAATTCATGACAGTCTGCCACAAAGACAGAAGTAGAGCCAGAGAACAAGGACAGGGAGCATAAGGAATGTTGGACAGTTTCGTGCCTTTTACTTATAAATGAATTCAGCAAATGCTGAAATGTAAAGTCAGCTCTGAATGGTAGATGCATAGTTCTGTTTTTCCATATTTTGCTATTTTCTCCCCCCAAAATATGTATTGGGACTGATGGGGGAACATTTTGAACATTTCTGACTCTATGTCAGGGGTCAGCAAACTTTTTCTGCAAACGTCCAGGTAGTAATTATTTTAGACTTTCAAGCCATGTGGTTGCAACTTCTCAGCTCTGCCTTCCTAGCAGGCACAGACAAATGAATGGGTATGGCTGTGTTCCAATAAAAGTCTTATTTGCAGACACTGAAAGTTAAATTTCATATAATTTTCACATGTCACAAAATAGTATTGTTTTGATTTCTCTTCAACTATTTAAAAATGCATAAACCATTCTTAGTTAGCAGGACATATAAAAAACAGGTGGCATGCCAGATTCAACCCATGTGAGCAACAATTTGGCAACCCCTGCTTTACTAAAGAAACCAAAATAGATATTGGTTGATGTCTCTTCCTGTTACTTGTTAAAATATACTATTCTGTATATTACTAAACTGTCTATGTTTTATTATTTTTTAAGGTTTTATTTATTTGAGAAAGAGAGTGAGAAAGCATGAGAGGGGAGAGGGTCAGAGGGTAAAGCGGACTCTCTGCTGAGCAGGAGCCCAATGTGGCGCTCGATGTGGGACTTGATCCTGGGACTCCAGGATCATGACCTGAGCAGAAGGCAGATGCTTAAATGACTGGGCCACCTATGCGCGCCAGTCTATGTTTTATTAAAATGCTATCATTAGCAGGCAGAAACTTAGGTAAACACACACACTACTGTGTAAAGGTAGAGGCCAATTATGTGAGAAAGGCAAGAAAGTGCCCATTCAAATCTAAACTCTGGCCTAAGATACACTTCCTTCTGGAAGAATTTCCTGAAATGTTATGATCCAGGCCCTCCTTGGCCTCTGCCCTCTCTGACCTCCTATAGCAAGGAGTGCTGCCACGGATTTCAGTCTCAGCCACCAGGCTGTCTCTTTTCTTTCCTTTTCACTAATGGGTTCTGATTTGTCAGTAGAGCTATTAATTCCTGGAGTATAGATAGCACTGCATCTGAAACATCTGTTTACCTTCAGCATTGGGGTTGAAAGCACTGACTTTGGAGTCAAGAAAGACCTAGTGCAAATCCCAGCTTTGCTAGTGAAGAGGTCTGTGGCCTTGGCCTTGGACAGGGACTCTGGTTTCATCAGCTGTCAACGATAACCAGCTTCGTTCACAGGTTCAGTGAGGTTTAAATACAACAATGTGTGTAAAGGGGGCGTCTGGGTGACTTAGTAGGTTAAAGACTCTACCTTTGGCTCAGGTCATGATCTCAGGGTCCTGGGATCGAACCCCACATAGGGCTCTCTGCTCAGCGGGGAGCCTGCTTCCTTTTCTCTCTCTGCCTGCTTGTGATCTCTGTCAAATAAATAAAATCTTTAAAAAAAAAAAAAAGTAAAAATTTTAGGGGCGCCTGGGTGGCTCAGTGGGTTAAGCCTCTGCCTTCAGCTCGGATCATGATCTCGGAGTCCTGGGATTGAGCCCTATATCAGGCTCTCTGCTCAGCCGGGAGCCTGCTTCCTCCTCTCTCTCTCTCTCTCTCTCTGCCTCTCTCTCTGCCTACTTGTGATCTCTGTCAAATAAATAAATAAAATCTTTAAAAAAATAAAATAAATAAAAATAAAAATTTTTAAAAACTCTCCCTTAAAAAAAAAATAACGTATGTAAAGTTAATAGCTCAGTATGTGACACATAAGTGCTCAGAAGTACTATTAAGATACTTAGTACAGCTGGGGCGTCTGGGCGGCTCAGTTGTTAAGCATCTGCCTTCGGCTCAGGTCATGATCCCAGGACCCTGGAACCCAGGACCCTGGGATCCAGCCCGCATCGGGCCCCGTGATCAGCAGGAAGCCTGCTTCTCCCTCTCCCACTTCCCCTGCTTGTATTCCTTCTCTCTAGCTGTGTCTCTGTCAAATAAATTTTAAAAATCTTTAAAAATATAGATGTATACATACTTGGTACAAAGCTAAAAATCCCATTGATTATGTGCCTTTCTTATTAAAGTGAATTAACCAAAGCAGAGGACATCATAATTGCCTTTCTTTGACATTTGGCCTTCCTTATGATAGGAATCATCCCACTGAAGAAAACCATTTTCTTCTTAGAGATATGAAAATAAAAATTGGCTTTGCTTTTTGGGTTTTCTCCTCTAAGAACACTAGAAAAACCTGGTCTAGGCAAACCGATCTTGTTGTCTTGACAACCCAGATTGCTAAGAAAATAAGTAAACAAAGCATCTGAATCTTATTTTTAAGAAAACTTGGGACAGTACAAGGGAGGGGCTGAAAACTAAGACCAAAGAATTATCTTACCCCCTAGGACAGCACCATAAGCTCCTGCCAAGGCTTTGTGTTTTCCTCTGGGAACTGTTCTGTGTTCTACTCATGGTGTTCACTGGAATATTCTGCCTCCCAAACCTCAAACATCCAGGTAGAGATAGCAGGATTAATCACACTGATATACTGTATTAACTGAATTCCTCCCCATTCAACAGGAAAGTAGAGAAACACTGGTCCAAAAAAAAAAAAAAAAAAAGGAGAGAGCGAGCCTGAGAAGTTTCCCTTCAATGGGCATTGAGATTAAAATGTTTGTTAGTCCTAAACATAAACAACAGCATAAAAGGAGAAGTCAGTGGGGACATAGATGAAGCAGCTCTTCATTTGTCTTAGATGTATTATGAGAAAGAAAAAATCAGTGTAAGCATCCAAAAATATTGGGGCGAAATACAAAACACTCTCAGCAAGTAGGAGTGTTCAAGGCATGTAGGTCAACAGGAAGATGCTCCAGTGACAAGACTGAGAAGCCTGTCACCCTGGGATGGAATCCCCACAGATCCTTCCTAGTGAGGGGGCTGGGTCAGGCCAGATCTCCCAGGCTATTCCCTCAACTGTAAAATAGTATTTGGCTTACAAGCATTAGAGATGGTAGGGGTGGAAGTATCTAGCACAGTGGCCTATACTGGGCACTAGATAAATGTGCCTGGTATTACCAGTTATCAAATCTAAACTCTGAAAAGAATGTTCACAAAATATTACGGTACTTCTCAAAACTCCGGAAACAGGGAGCTCTGGGGGGAATGTAGGAACTGGACTGGAATCCCATCTCTGCAACCTACCAGCTGTGTGACCTTGGGTAAGTGAATTAACCTCCTTATGCCTCAGTTTCTACATCTGTTAAATGGGATGAATGCTATTGCCTATTGGGGCGCCTGGGTAGCTCAGTCGTTTAAGTGTCTGCCTTCAGCTCAGGCCATGATCACAGGGTCCTGGGATTGAGCCCTGCACAGGGCTCCCTCTTCAGTGGAGAACCTGTTTCTCCCTCTCCCTCTGCCCCTCTCCCCCCAACCCTGCTCATGTGCTCTCTGTCTCTCAAATAAATAAAATCTTGTACAAAAATGCAATTGCCTACGTTTTAGGATTGTTGTAAAGATTAAATGCATCAATATACATAAATTACAACATGGCACTCTGTGTTAAAATATTTGTACCCACCTGTGGCAGGGCTGGAAACACTCATCACTAAATCTGCTAGTCGAGCTCCCACCATGCTGAGTCCCTGGCTTGGGTCACCACACCTTTCTTCTCTGTAAGGTCTCTGATAGAGACCCACTGGCAATACAGCCTCAATTCCTTCCTCACCAAACCCTTTCCCCATTTACCCAAAGCATCATTTAGTTACACTTCCATGTTAAACCATCCATAATTACACCATTCTGAATCTTCCTGCCCAGATGCTCCACCAGGAAAAAAGCCAATCAGCTATAACCCAGACAGTTCAGGGCAGGGTGGGGGGGGTGGTTCATTCTTTTTTTTTTTTTTTTTTAATATTTATTTATTTGACAGAGAGATCACAAGTAGGCAGAGAGGCAGGCGGAGAGAGAGAGAGAGGGGGAAGCAGGCTCCCTGCTGAGCAGCGAGCCCGATGCAGGGCTCGATCCCAGGACCCTGAGATCATGACCTGAGCCGAAGGCAGAGGCTTAACCCACTGAGCCACCCAGGTGCCCCGTGGTGGTTCATTCTGATGTTTCCAACTTTCCATTTAACCCTTATTCCTTCCTGGAGGAGAGGGGCCTCAGCCAACAAATCTAAGTCACAGATGGCAACAGGCCAAGGACTATATTAGCTTTGGATTCAGTTCTGCAAGGGTGAGTGTGCAGGCTGGGAGCAGGACCAGGCAGGCTAGCTTCACGGGTGTGTAAATTGTGCCCCTTCCTTGGTTTAATGCTCTATTTAATACAGGGTTTGTATTTTTACTTGGCGCTGGCCCTACACATTATGTAGATGGTCCCAGTCAGGTCTGATTTCTGGTTTTCCAATGTTGATACGTGAGGGGTCGGCTGAGCAACCTTGCCCCATCTCTTGGACCTTCTTCTGCTGAGGCAGAGTGATTAGGATCACTTCTTAGACTAATTACATGGACAAAAATGTATCAGTTGAGAGAATACATTTGGAAGAATTAAAAACAAACTGATAGGGGCACCTGGGTGGCTCAGTGGGTTAAAGCCTCTGCCTTCGGCTCAGGTCGTGATCCCAGCGTACTGGGATCGAGTCCCGCATCGGGCTCTCTGCTCGGTGGGGAGACTGCTTCCCTTCTTCTCTCTTTGCCTGCTTCTCTGCCTACTTGTGTCTCTGCCTGTCAAAAAAACCCAAAAAAACAAACCAAAACCTGATAATAGTGGTTACTTTCTAGGAGGAAATTACTTTACTCTAGAGCCCTTAAGAATATTTAATTTTGGGGGTGCCTGGGTGGCTCAGTGGGTTAAGTCTCTGCCTTCAGCTCAGGTCATGATCTCAGGGTCCTGGGATCGAGCCCCATGTCTGGCTCTCTGCTCAGCGGGGAGCCTGCTTCCCCTCTCTCTCTGCCCATCTCTCTGCCTCCTTGTGGTCTCTCTCTCTCTGTCAAATAAATAAATAAAATCCAGAAAAAAATAGAATATTTAATTTTTGCCATCTACATATATAACCTTTCAAATTTAAAATTTTTCAACATCAACACACCAATTACTGTCTCATTCTCTACACCAAGCCTCTTGTTTCCAGAGCAGCTGTCTTTAGCCAACAAACGCACCCCATGAGTGGGAGTTCTTTTACACTGTTTCAAAGAGCTCTAGAGATAAATTATTTCCCATAAGAAGGTTTAAATTTAACGGAGAAAGAGCCAATGATAGAAACCGTAAAATTTGGTTGGTTCCTTGTTGCTGTTTTGGACTTGAAACACAGTGACTTTCCTGTGAAGGAATACCGAGGGATAAGATAAATTCACAGACAAAGCAGTAACTGGTTCTGCTTAATTGCAGGTTTGAGACGTAAATTAGATACATTCTATATTTGAGTGATAGCACCCACACACCTCTGAGCTTCAGACCCTTTTTTTTTTTTTTTAATTTAAAAGATTTTATTTAGGGGCACCTGGGTGGCTCAGTGGGTTAAAGCCTCAGCCTTCGGCTCAGGTCATGATCCCAAGGTCCTAAAATCAAGTCCCGCATCTGGCTCTCTGCTCAGCAGGGAGCCTGTTTCCTCCTCTCTCTCTGCCTGCTTCTCTGCCTACTTGTGATCTCTGTCTCTCAAATAAATAAATACAATCTTTTTTTTTTTTAAGATTTATTTATTTAACAGACAGAGACCACAAGTAGGCAGAGAGAGAGAGAGCCAAAGGCAGAGGCTTTAACCCACTGAGCCACCCAGGCGCCCCTTCAGACCCTTTCTTAATTTATAATCACCTTATTTATGAATTCCTAGACTTATCATCACCTCCCATTTATATAAAGAGAGAAGAAATATACTCATGCAGAAGATACAAAAAACCAAATACCCAGAAAGTAACTGAAACAGGTTTCTTGTCACTGGTCCAAAAACCATAAAAAGATCTTTTCCTTTTAGGGTGCCTGGGTGGGTCAGTCAGTTAAGTGTCTGCCTTTGGCTCAGGTCATGATCCCAGGGTTCCAGGATCGAGCCCTGCATCTCCCTGCTTCTCCGTCTTTCCCCCTGCTTGTGCTCTCTCTCTGTCAAATAAACAAATATATGTATATATATTTGTTTGTACTGACCCACTAGAGAGATCTACCAATACCCAAAAGAGCTTATGTCTGAGGACCGATGCTAAATGAATTCATGTGATGGAGAGTATGCACAGATTCTAATAAGACATTGGCAGCTTTGCTCAGAGAGAACATCATCCTTAATATTTGCACTAACTTAATGAAACAGCTGTTTATCAAAAACAGTCGGTATCTTTTGCTATCAAAAAGAGAAGGGTGGGGCTGCTGGGTGGCTCAGTTGGTTAAGCGTCTGCCTTTGGCTTGCATCATGATCCCAAAATCCTGGGATGGAGCCCCATGTCGGGCTCCCTGCTCAGTGGGGTCTGCCTCTCCCCTCCCCACTTGTGTTGTCTCTCTCTTGCTCACTCTCTCTCTGTCAAGATTTTATTTATTTATTTGACAGAGAGAGTGTGTGCGAGAGAGAGAATGCACAAGCAGGGGAGAGGAAGAGGGAGAAGCCGGGAGCCCGATGTGGGGGCTCTATCCTAGGACTCTGGGATCATGACCTGACCCAAAGGCAGACACTTAACCAACTGAGCCATCCAGGTGTCCCTAAATAAAAACCTGAAGAAAAAAAAAGGAGGGAAAAAACAAATATGTATACTCTAGCAACAAAGTAAGACTAAACAGAATGCAGTTTATTGATCAGACAGACATCAAGTACATCATCTACATGGAGGGAGGGGATGTAAACAAGTCCAAAATCTTCTAGCCTTTATGGAGGCTCGGCAGGGATGCACTCACTAGAGATGATTTATCAAGGGCACCCCGTGAGAAGGCAGCTCCTGATGCAGCTGCCGGAAGAGCATCGCACACCGGTTCCTCTCCTGGGTCTTCCCCAGTGTGTGGTAGAGTCTGGCCTGGAAGTAAACAACATCTCTGATTTGCTCTTTGCAGTCGACCTTTGCAAAATAGTTCTTGGCTTCGTTGAGATTCTCGATGGCTGCCTCCAGAGCTGAGGGAAAGTGGGAAAACACCACACATGTTTAACTCAACAGTCTACACATCATTTTCAAAACATAACATCTGGGCGCCTGGGTGGCTCAGTGGGTTAAAGCCTCTGCCTTCAGCTCAGGTCATGATCTCAGGGGCCTGGGATCAAGCCCCGCATCAGGCTCTCTGCTCAGCGGGGAGCCTGCTTCCTCCTCTCTCTGCCGGCCTCTCTGCCTACTTGTGATCTCTGTCAAATAAATAAATAAAATCTTAAAAAAACAAAAAACTTAACATCTACTTTTATTGATTTAACATGTACCAGATAGTTTTGTAATTCTACTCTTCAAGAAGAAAAAAAAATACACTAGGGTGAGGTTTTTAAAAAGGTCTTTGGTTAAAATAATGATTCACTTGCCCTTAAATTTCATGCCAAGCAAACATGGCAAAGTACTTTAAATACAGCATGAAATTTTAACATATATTTGAGAACTTAAATACTGTCCCAAATTTAATGTCTTTCTTCTTCTGGGTCCTAAATTTAATGTTTTTTTTCCACATTGGTATTGCCTAGCAATCTCTGAGTGGCTCCCTACCTTCTGCTTTCTTCGGTGGATCGTAAGAAGCTGCTGAAGCCACCTGGCACTTGGCCACCAAGAACATGGCACGGCCTTTGTCCAGCACTGCCCCGTCAGCCAGGATGGGCTCAATGGCCATGTGGAGAAGACTTAAGGCCTGTTCTGGGATTCCAAGAATGAGCTGAAAAAGAAACACTGTGGTACTGTACAAATCCACATCCACTGCCCATGACAGAAAAGGCTTCACTTCTGGCTCTTCTCTCCTGAAGGGCCATGTCTGGCTTATGCTCTCCTTGACATGTTCTACATTTAATATGCACTGCACTCCTAGAAAACAATGTGTGTCAATCTGATTTCATATTATGATGGCTACAGTAGGTAGTAGTTATTCACACTGTAGAAAGGTTTTTGTCTTTACAAAAAGATTCAGAATCAATATCCTTTAGATTGGTGATTCCAAAGGGTCAGAACATCATCCTTGCTGTCTAAGAAACATTCAGAGAAGGGGAACCATTAAGAAAATAACTCAAAAGCAAATAGTAAAATAAAACAAGAAACATCAATTTAATACAAAAGAAACAGTAATGGAGGAACTGATGAACAAAAAAGATGTAAGACATAGAAAAAAAGAAAAAAACAGAAGTCTTTCAAATCCATGGTTACATTAAATATAAATGAATTAAATTCTTTAATTACAAGGCAGAATTAGCACAATAGATTTGAAAAAAACATGATCCAACTATATGCTATCTACAAGGATACTCTGGTTAAAGACACAAATAGGCTGAAAGTAAAAAGACAAAAGATATTCCATGCAAACAATAACCAAAAGAGAGCTAGAATGACTATTCTTATATCAGATAAAATAGACTTTAAATCAAAAACTGTTACAAAAGGGGCACCTGGGTGGCTCAACTGGTTAAGCATCTGACTCTTGGTTTTGGCTCAGGTCATGATCTCACAGTTGTGGGATCAAGCCCCACATTGGGCTCCACGCTCAGTGTAGAGTCTGCTTCAGATTCTTTCTCCGTCCCCCTCTACCCCTCCCTGCTTATGCCCTTGCACTCTCTCTAAAATAAATAAATAAAATCTTAAAAAAAAAAACAAAACCTGTTACAAAGCTAAAAGACATTACACACTGATAATGGGTCAATTTATCAAGAAGATACAATTATAACCACATATATACCAAACAATGGAACTCCAAAATATATAAAGCAAAAAATGATAGAACTGAAGGAAAAATTAGTTTAACAATAACAGTTCCAGTACTCCACTTTCACTAAGGGAGAGAACAATCAGACAGAAGATCAGCAAGGAAGTAGACCTGAAAAACACTATGAACTGACAAGCTGTAACAGTCACTGGTTAGGGAGCACACTCTACCCAACAACAGCAAAATGCACATTCTTCTCAAGTGCACATGGAACACCTTCCAGATAGATCATGTGTTAGGTCCCAAAATAACACTCTAAATTTTAAAAGACTGAAATCATACTATGTATCTTCTCTGATCACATGAAATAAAATTAGAAATCAATAATAGAAGGCAATCTAGATGATTCATAAATATACAGAAATTCAAGAACACACCTTTGAGTAAACAGTAAGTAAAAGAAGAAATCACAAGGGAAATTAGAAAATACTTTGAGATGAAGACACATACAATACACAGAAACTTATAGGACATAGTACTCAGAAAAAATTTATAACTGTAAAGGCATAAATTAAAAAAGAAAAAAAATCTCAAATCAGTAAGTTGAACTTCCACCTTAAGAAACTAAAAAAAAGGGGGTACCTGAGTGGCTCAGTCAGTTAAGTGTCTGCCTTCAGCTCAGGTCATGATCCCAGGGTCCTAGGATTGAGCCCCGCAATGGAGAGGCTGCCTCTCCCACTCCCCCTCCCTTCTCTGCCCTCCTCGTGCACTCTCTCTTCTTTCTCAAATAAATAAAATCTTTAAAAAAAAGAAAGAAAGAAAGAAAGAAAGAAAGAAACTAAAAAAAGGCCAAACTACATCCAAAGCTAACAGAGCCAGAGAAATAATAAAGATTAGAGTGAAAATGAACAAAATAGGGGGTGAGGCAGCTGGATGATGGACATTAAGGAGGGTATGTGATATAATGAGCACTGGGTATTATATTAGACTGATGAATCGCTGACCTCTACCTCTGAAACTAATAATATATTATATGTTAATTAATTGAATTTAAATTTTAAAAATAAAATTTTTTTTTTAAAGATTTTATTTAGTTATTTATTTGACAGACAGAGATCACAAGTAGGCAGAGAGGCAGGCAGAGAGAGAGGAGGAAGCAGGCTCCCCGCTGAGCAGAGAGCCCAATGTGGGGCTCGATCCCAGGACCCCGGGATCATGACCTGAGCTGAAGGCAGAGGCTTTAACCCACTGAGCCACCCAGGCGCCCCTAAAAATAAAATTTAAAAAAGAAAAAATGATGACATATTAAAAAAGAAAGAAAAAAAATGAACAAAACAGAGAAAAGAAAAACAACACGATCAATAAACCAAAAGCTGGTTCTTGGAAAAGATCAAGAAAATTAACAAACTGTTAGCTAGACTAACTAAAAAAATAAGAGAGAAGACTCAAATGACAAAAATCAAGAATGAAAGCAGGGAGTTAGCTAACAACCTTACAGAAATAAAGAGGACTATAGGAGAATACTATGAACAATTGTATGCCAACAAATTAGATAAATTAGATATAATGAACAAATTTCTAGAAAGATACAAATTACCAAAATTGACTCAACAAGAAATAGAAAATCTGAATGGGGAGCATCTGGGTGGCTCAGCTGGTTGAACGGCCACCTCTTGGTCTCAGTGCAGGTCTTGATCTCAGGGTCCTGAGTTCAAGTGGCTGCGTTGGGGGCCTACTTAAAAAAAAATCTGAATGGACCCATAACAAGTAAAGAAAATGAATTGATAACCAAAAAAAACTTCCAAAAAAGAAGAGACCAGGACCACATGGCTTCAACGGCAAATTCCATTCAAACATTTAAGGAAGAATTAACACCAATCCTCATTCTTCTCAAAAACAGAAGAGGAGGAAACATTTCTTAACTCACTTTATGAGGCCACTATTACCCTAATATCAAAGCAAGAGGAAGATATCACAAGAGAAGAAAACTACAAACCAATATCCCTTATGAATACAGATGCAAAATGCTAGCAAACCAAATCAGCTTATTAAAAGGATCATACAGCTAATCAAGTACGACTTATCCCAAGAATGCAACAGTAGGTCAATATGCAAAAATCAATGTAAAACACTATATTAATAGAATAAAGGGGAGGGGCACCTGGGTGGCTCAGTCGTTAAGCATCTGCCTTTGGCTCAGGTCATGATCCCAGGGTCCTAGGATCAAGCATCAAGTTCCCTGACTCAGCGGGAAGCCTGAGGCTCCCTCTCCCACTCCCCCTGCTTGTGCTCCCTCTCTCGCTGTGTCTCCCTCTGTCAAACAAATAAATAAAATCTTTTTAAAAGAATAGAATAAAGGGGGGGGCACAATCTACTCAATTGAAAAAAAAAACAGGGACACCTGGGAGACTCAGTTGGTTAAATCTGCCCTTGGTTCAGGTCATAATCCTGGGAAACCTGCTTCTCCCTCTGCCTGCCTTTCCCCGTTTGTGTGCACGCGCGCGCGCGCTCTCTCTCTCTCTCTCTCTCTCTCTGACAAAGAAATAAATAAAATCTTTTTTTTTTTTTAATAATTTTATTTTTTATAGAAATAAATAAAATCTTAAAAAAAAAAGAGAGACAAAAAACATTTCACAAAAACCTAACACCATTCAGGAGTAGAAGGGAACTTCCTCAATCTAATTCTGATGCACCAGTGAAAAACCCACAGCTAACACCATGTTTAACAACGAAAGACTGAAATCATCCCCCTAAGATCAGGAGCAAAAACAGGATGTAAACCCTTGCCACTTCTATTCAGCACTGATCTGGAAGTTCTGCACAGGGCAATTAGGCAAGAAAAGAAATGAAAGACATTCAAATTGGAATGAAAGTAACACTCTCTGTATTTGCAGATGAGCTGATCTTATATATAGAAAACTCTAAGGAATTCTTAAAAACCTGTAACAGGTATTAAACAAGTTCAGCAAAGTTGCAGGATATAAGATCAATACACATTAGCAATAAACAATCCAAACATGAAATTAAATTTTTATAAGTTTAAAAAAATATGTTATTTATTTATTCACAACAAGGAAGGAGCAAAGGGAGAGGAACAAGCAGACGCCGCGCTAAGCACAGAGCCCAACACGGGGCCCAGTTCCCAGACCCCAAAATCATTACCTGAGCCGAAACCAAGAGTCAGACACTTAACCAACTGAGACACCCAGGCCCTATGAAATTAGTTTTCTAAATTCCATTTACGATAGCATCAAAAAGAATAAAATACTTAGGAGTAAGTTTAACTAAGAAATTCTAAGAATTGTGCACTGAAAATTAGAGGACACTGTTAAAGAAATTATAGAAGATCTAAATAAAAGATATCCTGTTGGACTTAATATGGACTGAAAGACTTAATATTGTGAAGATGGCAACACTCTCCAAATGCATCTACAGATTTAACACAATCTTTATCAAAATTCCAAATGCCGTTTTTGCTGAAATGGACAAACTATTCTAAAATTCATAGGGAATTGCAAAGGAACAACAATAGCTAAAATAATTTTGAAAAAGAACAAAGTTGGAGGCCTCTTACTTCTTGATTTGATTGATTGATTAACTTTAGAGAGAGAGAGAAAGCATGAGAGGGAGGTGGGGAGGGAGGAAAAGTCTCAATGCAGGGCTCCATCTCACAACGCTAAGATCACGCCCTGAACAGAAACCAACTGCACTATCCACAAGCCCCTCTTACTTCCTGATTTTAAATTTAATACAAAGTTCAGTAATCAAAACAGTACAGGCATAAAGACAGAATATAGAACAATGGAATAGAATTGCGAATGCAGAGGGGCACCTGGGTGGCTCAGTGGGTTAAGCCTCTGCCTTCGGCTCAGGTCATGATCTCAGGGTCCTGGGATCGAGCCCCGCATCGGGTTCTCTGCTCGGCGGTGAGCCTGCTTCCCCCTCTCTCTGCCTGCCTCTCTGTCTACTTGTGCTCTCTCTCTCTCTCTGTCAAATAAATAAAACCTTTAAAAGAAAATAAAAAAAAAAAAAGAATTGCGAATGCAGAAATAAACTCAATGTCCATGATCAGTATTTTTGACAAGGTACCAACACCATTCAATGGGAAAAGAACAGCCTTTTCAACAAGTGGTGCTAAGACACGGGGATATCCGTAAGTGAAAGAATAAAGCTGGACTCCACCTCATACCATATATAAAAATTAACTCAAAATGGATCAAAGATCTAAATGTAAGACCTAAGACTATTAAGATCCTTAGAAGGAAATATAGGTATAAATCTTCATGAACTTGGATTAAGCAACAGTTTCTTAAGTAGAATACCAAAAGAAAAAAAGGATGAAATGGATTTCATAGAAATTAAAAACTTTAGTGCATCAAAGGTCATGATCAAGAAAGGGAAAAGATGGGGCGCCTGGGTGGCTCAGTGGGTTAAGGCCTCTGCCTTCGGCTCAGGTCATGATCCCAGGGTCCTGGGATTGAGCCCTGCATTGGGCTCCCTGCTCAGCACGGAGCCTGCTTCTCCCTATCCCACTCCCCCTGCTTGTCCTCAATTTCTGTCAAATAAATAAATAAACAACATCTTTAAAAAAGAAAAAAGAAAAAAATCACTAGAGAAGCTGGAAAGGAAAACATTAGATTTCTGTGCTCCTTCCATACAGATACTGACTGCATACGTCTGCAGCAAGGCCAAATATGTAGATATTTTTTAAATCTTCCCAATTGATTTTAATGCATAGTTTGGGGAATCTCTGCTTTAGTAAATGCCTCTAGTGCCAGTGAGTTCAAAATGCATTCACTCACTAAATATTTATTAAAAACCTGGGCGCCTGGGTGGCTCAGCACGTTAAGCCTCTGCCTTCGGCTCCGGTCATGGTCTCAGGGTCCTGGGATCGAGCCCCGCATCGGGCTTTCTGCTCAGCGGGGAGCCTGCTTCCTCCTCTCTCTCTGCCTGCCTCTCTGCCTACTTGTGATCTCTGTCTGTCAAATAAATAAAATCTTAAAAAACAAAAACAAAAACAAAAAACCCTACTATGTGTATGTTTTACTATGTACCAGAAGACACAGCAGGGAGAAAACAAAGGCCCTTTTCTCACAGCCTTTACATTCCTCAGGGGGAGATAAAAAATAAACATAAAATACAATTTAATTTCCAAAAGCTTTCAATGAACACACAACTTCCTCATTTCTTTATCCCCTTATTAACCAAGCATAGCTCTGGGCCAGCTAAATCATTAATATGATACAAGTGTCCTCAAAGAAGAGGTGCACCCCCTTTCTTAAATACACAGCTCAGCATGGCCAGTGCTGCTGGGAGGGGTCAGCTTGCCATGGAGTTCGCAGCTTCAGACTCCCATGGAGGGCTTGACAATGAGACTACATTCCCAGACTTCAATATTAAGAAGTAAAAGCTCATTATTATCCTTTCGAAAATGAAGAAGTAGTAACAGACTCACCAGT
Source organism: Lontra canadensis (assembly GCF_010015895.1). Lineage (NCBI taxonomy): Eukaryota > Metazoa > Chordata > Mammalia > Carnivora > Mustelidae > Lontra > Lontra canadensis. The sequence continues at coordinate 8,822,935 of NW_022631052.1, forward strand.
TCTTGAGCACAAATATGTGCTGTAAAAACAGAGATCAGCTTACCTGAGCAAAAGCCAAGTTCAGCACCGTTTCTGAGGCCAAGTACTGTAACCGGTACTCCTTGGAGAGGGCCAGAGCCTGCAGGAGCACGGGCAGCGCGATGGTGGGGGAGGAAGATCGCCAGTACAGCTCTGCCACAGACAGCAGGACACTGCCCGCAAAGAGAAAGACACGGGATGAGAACAGCGGATACAAAGGATCACCTACAGCAGGGGCTCGAGGGACCTCCCTTACCTGATCACCATTTCTGTGTTCCTGATTTTCTGACAATGAATCAACAATTTTTGTAAAAGCTTGTGCGCCTCTGACATTTGGTTCTGAGCTTGTAGTACAATTGCTTTCCTGACACAGAAACAAAATAAACACAAGTGGTGACGCTGATGTTTTGTAAGTCGAGCCCCCTTCAGGGTTGGAGTCTCTATTTCCTCAATTAGACTGTGAACCTCCCAGGGGGAAGAACTGTGCCTGATACAATTTTTGTGAAAAGAGGAAAAAAAGTGTGTGTGTGTAAGCACATGTGTATACACCTACCCGCCCCCACACACACATGCAAGAACACAAAAGTCTGAAATTATCGGTATCAGCATGTTAGTGATTATCTTGGGGTGATACTTATTTTGTCCATTTTACTCATCTGTATTTTCTAATTTCCCAGAACAAATTGGTAATAAATACGTAAGAAGTCTTTTCCTAAGCTAAAGTTAATAAATTAATTTTAATTAAACAAATAAGAATAAAGGCATTTGAGAATTACTTCATCCTGGGGTTGGAGTTTTCAAAGTCTCTTACCTGTATACTCCCTCTATGCTATTAAGAGCTGTGATTCCTGTAACAAGTGAATCAGCCAAATGGTATTTGCCATCATTCATTGCTCTGTCAAACTGTATTTTTTGATCACACAACATCCATAACTAACAAGAAAAAAAAAATTAAGAACAAAATGGCAAGTGTTCACCTCATTATTTAACAAAAATATAAAAATATTTCAGCTTGCTTATTAGCAAATATCCTTAAAATTCATACACTTTTTTTGAGACTTAAAAAAAATTTTGTAAATATTTCAAGGATGTGAAAAAGCACGAATAATAAAAAACAGGTCTGCTAATCACCAACTTCGTCAAATCACAACAATTTTGCTTTATTTGCCTTAGACAGTATCATGCACTACTGAAGTTCTTTGCAAATTCCATTCCCCTCTTTCTTTATCCAAAGTAACTGATTTAATGTTTATAATTCCCATTCTTGTTTTTATGCTTTTACAGCATATATTCTTACCCTTAATATATAGTATGATCCCGTATGATTTTTTTCCAATTAAAAATTAGAAGGATTTGGGGCGCCTGGGTGGCTCAGTGGGTTAAAGCCTCTGTCTTCAGCTCAGGTCATGATCCCAGGGTCCTGAGATGGAGCCCCAACTGGGCTCTCTGCTCCATGGGGAGCCTGCTTCCTCCTCTCTCTGCCTGCCTCTCTGCCTACTTGTGATCTTTGTCTGTCAAATAAGTAAATAAAATCTTTTAAAAAAAATTGGAAGGATTTGTGATTTCCAAGCTTTTGAGAAAGAGAAGTCCATGCAACGCAACAGAATGTTAATGAATTTACAACAAGGGGCGCCTGGATGGCTCAGATGGTTAAGCAACTGCCTTTGGCTCAAGTCATCATCCCGGGGTTCTGGGATCGAGTCCCACATTGGGCTCCCCCTGCTCTGTGGGGAGCCTGCTTCTCCCTCTCCCTCTGCCTGCTGCTCCCCTTGCTTGTGCTTTCTTTCTCTCTGTCAAATAAATAAATAAAATCTCCAAAAAATTAATTAGTTAATTTACAACAAGCCAAAGTAATTTTGTTACATAAATGAACCATTTATTATAGGCTAGCAGTGTTTTAAACGGTAGCGCTTCTACCCAGTTTCACTTTCAATTCCTTCAGAAGTGGTGCTGTAGGTCCGGGCCGGCCCCCCACCCCGCCCCAGGCTGTGGTTTTCATGTAGGAACCTCAGTGTCAGATCCCCACAGCTCAGCATCTGGATTTTGCCACCGAAGGAGCAAGTGTACTTGGGGTGCTGGCTTATTTCAGTTCTGTTCACCATTTTCCTGCAGGAGGCACCCTAACAGGTCTGGTATTTACGGGTGGTTCCAGCCTTCTTGCTGCATTTAGCCCTGTCACCACAAATAGGTCTAAGCCCAGAGAGCAACCTTGTACATTTTAAATTTTGTACTAAGCAAATACTGTCCTACAGTATGTATCCTTTGACAACTTTTTGCTTTTAAGCTCAACATTTTTCTGGGACTCACACGGGTTCATACAAGTAGCTCTAGCTTACCCTTTGCACTGATGAATAGTTTCCAACTACATGAGTAAGCGACAACTCATCTAGTCTCTGTTGTTGAGTATCTAGGTAGGAGCAACTTTTCAGTCTTCCGAACAAGGCTGCAACCAACATCCTCATACATCTCCCCTGGGGAGAGAGTTGATCTCAGGTCTACAGTAAGCAGTGGGAATGTGGTTGTAGGACATACGTCCCTTCATTGTAATGTGCCCATTCGTTCTCCCCTCCCAGATGCACGTGGTTCCTTGTCCTCACCAACACTCGGCGCTGTCAGGTGTTTTACCTTTGGCCATTCTGATGGGTATGCAATATCTCATTATTGTTTTCACTTGTATTTCCCTGACTGCCAGTCGGGAAGAGCATCTTGTTATATATCTATCGGCCATATGTTTTTTCTGTGAACTGTGAATTAATTTGTCATTAAAAAAAAAAAAAAAACAACCACCAGCTAGGACTATAACCAAAACTGTTCCATCGCATTAGCACTGCCACAGAACCACACTACTTTCTTCCCACATCACCCGCTTTCCCCTATCTTCTATTTTGTTTGTGTGCCACCTTTGCAGCTGGGTACTCTGAGTTCAGAACACAGGCTGCTGAAAGCAGCAATGAGACCCCAGCACATTGAGACCCCACACACGCAGATGGGTACCCACAGCCTATCCCAACAGCCCCTGGGAGTGGCAGCCTCAGGGACCAGCAGTAGGAGATTCCCAGGCCATGGTCTCTTATGGTTTCAAATTCTCGAATCCATAGCTGACTAAACTTGGTAACGGAAAGAAGAAAGGACCGGTTTAACAGCTTTCTCAGCCCCATTAGAGACAGGTATCAGTGCACTAAAGAACAGGGGGCCTGAGAGTGCTTTAAAAAATTAAATCCCCTCTGGGGACAACATTTTTCCAAAAGGTCATTTAATTCTGGGAGGAAAAGATTAGAGTTGCCAAGTAAGGGACACAACACCAAACTGAGACCTAATTCTTCATCTGTCCGTGGACATGAGCAATCCATACAGTTAGAGATATAAGGAATACTAGCTAAAACCATAAAGACAGGAAAAAAAAGTTCCCTAAATAAATCTTTAAACCTTTTATCAGAGTTTATTTCTCTGCCCTCTTGAACAGAGCTTAGAGAGTCTGGTATGCGCCTATGTTCACCTCAGTGCACAGAGGACACCAGAAAGGAACCAAGACCCAAGAAACTGAGTGGAGACTCTAAAATATTCTGCTTTGACAACAATACAGTAAAAACGGTCTCTTCGGAAATAAATCCAATGCCATGCAAAAGGCAGATTACCTGGGCATGCTGACTATTAGGCGGGAATCGTTCCTTCAAGTGCTTTAACACTTCCGAAGCCGCAGCGAAACAGCCCTAAGCAGAAACACACGAGTTGGTGAGCACACCTGTGTAGAAACTGCACCTGCTACGCCACTCACAGGCTGTCACTGTGATTCACCTGTTCGTGGTGCTGCACCCGGGAAGGTGCGAGCCACAGACTCCCATACATCGAGGGGTCATTTTTTTTAGGTTCTAGCATATCTTATTTGTTCATTAAAATTGTTTTGGAATTACACATGTAATGTATGTTCACTCTAGGAAAACAACTTCAAAATAAATATAAACAATAAGAAAAATAACCTCCTAGTGTGGAATAGTTTGGTTGTTTCTAATTTCTTCCATTTTAAGAATGCTCCATTGAACATCTCGGTGAATATAGCTTCACACTGTCCACCTGTCCAGTCATTTCCTCAGGATAAGACCTCTGAAGTAAAACTGGCTGGTCAAATGCTGGCATTCCAAAGCCCTCTGATATAAATTACCAAATTACCCTCCAGAAACGTGCTAAGAACTTTCACATCAGCTCTCTATGCCTTTCTCCCACCACAAACTTAAGGATTGCCTATGTGACAGGTGAAACTAGTATGTCACTGTATTAATTTGAATTTCTTTAATGACTAGATTGAAAAATTTTTCGTGTATTTGGGTCATTTGTGTTTTTTATGTGAATACATGTTCATGCCTTTTTTTTATACCCTTATGTCATTGGAATGTTTCTGGACTCCGAAAGCTTTTCAATTTGTCCCAGTCCTTTTTTACAAGGTGAAATGTCTTCCATCTACATAGAAGTTCAATTAGATTGCAAGTGAACTTTTATTTGAAGTGGAAATTACAATGAATTGTACTAAAAGGTCAATAATCTTTTTATTCTTATGATTTTTAAATGACCAATCTTGCCAATTATTCTCATGACTGCCATAGTGAGTTGGGCATGAGGATGGAGATGGGTTGTCAAACCTTTTAGGCCAAGTAGAGAGATACACACTGCATCCCCCCATTCCTACTGTGACCTGCACCTCCTGAGGCTGGGAGAGGAATGATACCAGATGGTCTAGAATTACACAAGAAGAACAAGGGGGCTGGCTGTCTTAGTGCTCCCTCTGGGTTTCAGGAGGGAGGTCAGAAACAGCAATTCAGAACTTATAACTTCTTTGTAGGTTCGCTCATGCCCCAGTCACTGCCACATCAAAGTGCAGCACCCAGTTTATCTGGAGATCAATTTCAGAACACAAACCGAAGCACTCACAAAGGAAATAAAGAAACAAATGGAGATACATGATAAAGATGCCTTCTCCACCACGGGTCAAGCTTAATTTTCCAGGGGTCTATCTAACCTGAACAATTAAAAATGTGACAATCATCAGCCATGTGGTATAGCTAATCGTTGATGTACTAGCCCTAGAAAGGTCTTACGAAGGCAAGTTGAGGAAAGGGGGAAAGGGACTAAATTGAAACAGAGAGGCCACTGCCTATCTCCTAGCAGTGCGATTCTTCTTCTTTTTTTTTTTTTTAAGATTTTATTTATTTATTTGACAGACAGAGGTCGCAAGTAGGCAGAGCGGTAGGCAGAGAGAGAGGGGGAAGCAGGCTTCCCACAGAGCAGAGAGCCCGATGCGGGGCTCGATCCCAGAACCCCGAGATCATGACCCGAGCTGAAGGCAGAGGCCCAACCCACTGAGCCACCCAGGTGCCCCAGCAGTACAATTCTTAAGGGTTCCCAACATATCCTGGCCACTGGAGCCAGGCAATGATGGGGTCAGCAGCTTCTTCACATAAGCCAGGGATATAAGGAGATGAAGACGGAAATACTAATCCAAATCCAAACAGCAGGAAAAATCTCCCAGGAAACATCATAGAATTCTAATAACTGGCCTCAGAGAAAGTTTCAAGGCTTGAGCATTGAGTCACGACCGAAATTTCTGTAAAGCAGTTTTTCAGTCCAGCAGGAAAAAAAAAAAAAATCATTTCTACCCTACATAACTCAAACAGAGCTTGAAGAGAAGTTATCCAGTTTAAGGCTGGGGTCAGTGGGGAGAATTTGACTTTAAAAAGCCATATGGGGAAATTTAAATTGGGTGAATTGTATCACATGTGAATTTTATCTCAATGAAGTTGTTGGGGAGAGAGAAGCCACACAAGGCTCACACCAAATACCTAACTGAAGGTTCACTGACTCATCCATTACCAAATGCTCCACTTAAGCATGGTTAACAGGAAAGCAGAAGAGGAGATGTCAGAGGTTCCATTAAGAGGGGGGAAAAAACCCAAGAAAATGATGAACGTGCAGATTCCTCAGGGAAAGCAAACAGCAAGTGCAGCTGGCTGCTGCTCTGACGTCAGGAAGCGTGGGCAATGCCTCCCAGGTGCAGGAAGAGGGCAGCTAATAAAGGTGCAAGTGGGACCCAGCCAGACCCCATCCATCCCCTTTGTCTCCACAGATGCCCAAAGGATTGTCAAATGCTAAAATACATTTAGTGGAAGGAAGTCTTTAGAGACTTCTGGAAGGGGTCGACACCATCCAACAACCTTTAGGCCGCAGATTAGGGAATACTGACTGCCGACGCCTGGGTGGCTCGTTCTGTTGAATGTCTACCTTTGGCTCAGGTCATGGTCTCAGGGTCCTGGGATTGAGTCCCACATCGGGCTCCCGGCTCATCAGAGATCCTGCTTCTCCCTCTCCCTCTGCCTGCCTCTCCCCCTGCTTCTGCTCTCTCTCTCAAGTTCTGGCAAATAAATAAATAAAATCTTAAAAAAAAAAATGATACAACCTAACAATAATCTAACAGTAAGGGAGAGCAGAGAAGTGGAGAAAAGATATATGATCAGGAAATGCACTTATAGCCAAGGCAGTGTTTAGTGAGACAGAGGGTAAGCTTCCTGACTTTTCTTCCATGAAAGAAGACATTTTAGAGCATTAGAGCAAAGGAGAGAGAAAGCCTAGAGCAGCAGGAGAGACCCTTTAATCAATCCCCTACAAAGAGAATCATGTAAAATGACTTGGGCTATAAGTGAAGGTTACATTCAATTCCCACTGTCCCTTTTTGGAGTCAATCAAACTTGTGCTGTAGACTTAACATTAACTGGTGTGGCCTTCCCATCTCCTATAAACATAGCTAGCTCCACTACCTGAAATTTCAAAGCCTCTTTTATATTCCATTTGCTACATGGAAATAGCTGATATCTTATTTCCTTTGTCAATGCAAAGAGATGCAAAGTTCAACAACTGTGTAGACTCCACACCCCATCCATTTCCACCGATGGGATCTCACCCTTTCAGCGCCCCCTGCATCCAACCAGGCCTGACCCAGACACATCCGGTGCTTTTCTCAAGGAGCAGGGGGGAGAGGTGGGGGAGCCTCCATCGCTCCCAGAGCGCGCAGGCCCAGCTACCTGCCTACCTGCTCTGCGTGCAACTCTGCAAGATGGCAGAGGGCGACAGCAAATGACTCTGTGTTGTTCTGCTGCACACCCGCGCTCACAGACTCCAGGCTGTTCATGCTCAGCAACATCTGGGCCTGCTGCAGGGCCATGGTGCTGGGTGGGGAGACAGACAGGAACTCCCTTCAGTCAAGAGAACCAGGCTGCCCCCCAGCCACACCCCACAACTCTGTTGAGTGGAAATGGAAGGACAGGAAGTCCGTCTGCAGGCTCTGGCCTAGCGGGAGTGGCAGCCTCCCACTGCTGGCTCTCCCACCCTCAGCACCAGGAAAGCAGAAATGCACCCTGCATGTGTAGCCCCAAAGGAAACATGGGGTGGTTATGGCACAACTGGGAGTTCCAAGCTCCAGACCCCCTGACTGCCTCTAATTCCCCTGTGGTCACAAGTGTGTTAATCGGTTTTCACGGATAAATTCAGACCTGATGCCATCCTGGCACCAGCTGCTCTGGCAATGTACGCAGCGGCCGGTGTCTGCAGCTGTCTCAGAGCGCATCCTGCCAAAAAATGATCTCAAGTATACACAAACAAGACTGGTCAAGTAGGCACTTCCTTTCATTATTGAGTTCCTAGAAATAGACTGTCTAGGTAGAAGGTGGGGTAGGGACGGACTCCAGGATTAAAAACCTGGTTCAGAAAGGTACTTCCAAGCTAAAGGAGGCCAAATGGAAAATTAAACTTGAGGCCGGAGATGGTCCAGAAAACACACCTCGGCTAACAGGGAAGCGAAACCCGAGTGACTGTGGCCCTGCCTGCCGGGGACAGGAAGAGAGAGTCCGGTCTCAGATCACGGGGGCAGAGCGCTTGGAGTCACAGGACCTGAGTGTGAGTCTTGGCTCTGTCACTTGCTACTGACGTCTGTGATCTTGGGCAGATCAGATGTGTGAACCTTAGTTTTCACATCCTGGAATGGAGCCCACCCACCAGTTACCTCACGGGGCAGTTGGGAGGCACAAATAAGAATGAGCACAGGAAAGAATTTTACAAAGTCTGTGCAAAGTACAGAAATGTTTTAAAACTATAAGCATTTTCTTTAATCCCCTGCACGAACAACTTTCATCAAAGGGGAAAATGACTTGTCTGTTTGGCCTTTCAGAGAATCAGTTTGCTAGCTTCTGCTCACCTCTGGAAGGATTCCTGCCCCTATGGCCTTGAAAATTGGCTTGAAGACCCACCTGCGGCCATAGAGTCTCCAGATGGCTGTTTTCTGTGCAATGCTGATATCGATGAGCTCTGACAGGCTGTGTTTCCAGTGTAGGAGGTCAGAGTCCTTCAGGGCATCCATCAGTTTGTTTGCTGTCTTCCCAGCAAAAGCCCTCTGCTGAACTAGGGACTGTATTCCCAGGGAGGCGAGGTACTAAGGGGATAGACATACCCCATGACTCCTCAAGGTACAAATTACATGACACAATTGTTCACTTTTCTGAAATCTGGCATATTTCACATTTCAGCACATGCAAACAGACAGCATTATTTAAAAAGAAATTACCTATATCCTGACTCTAACCCATACGAGATGTATTCCTGAAAACCTGGGGCTGGAATAGAGGCAGGAGGTATGCTGAGAAGAGCCAGGGCTTTGACATAAAATGGGCCTGGACTTAAACACACTCTCTGCCACTTATATTGTGAGTCAAGGCCGGTTAGCTTCCTAACCAAGCCTCAGTTGCTTCATCTGTAAAATGGGCAGAAACTCTATCATTAAAGAATTATTGTAAGAATTAAAATAAAACAGTATTTGGGGCACCTCTGTGGCTCCGTGTGTTAAGCATCTGTCTTCAGCTCAGGTCATGATCGAGTTCTGGGATGGAGCCCCGTGTGGGGCTCTGCTCCGTGAGAAGCCTGCTTCTCCCTCTCCCTCTGCCCCTCCCCCAGCTCATGCAAGTGAGCCCTCTCAAATAAATAAATAAAGTCTTAAATAAATAAATAAATAAATACAGAACAAAACAGTATGTGTCAAACAGTGTTGGACACATTATGGAGTGGGAGTTGTGGTTTTTTTTTAAAGATTTTATTTATTTATTTGTCAGAGAGAGAGAGAGCGCACAAGCAAAGGAAGCAGTAGGCAAAGGGAGAGCGAGAAGCAGGCTCCCTGCTGAGCAAGGAGCCCAACTTGGGGCTGGATCCCAGGACCTGGGGATCATGACCTGAGCCGAAGGCAGACGTTTAATGGACTGAGCCACCCACTCTCCCCCAGAGTAGAGTATTTTTTATTTCCCTTTTTAATTTTTTTAAGATTTTATTTTAAGATTTTATTTATTTGACCGAGAGAAAGAACACAAACAGGGGGAGCAGCAGGCAGTGAGAGAGGGAGAAGCAGACTCCTTGCTGAGCAGAGAGCCCGACACAGGGCTCGATCCCAGGGCCCTGGGATCATGACCTGAGCCGAAGGCAGATGCTTAACCAACTGAGGAACCCAGGTGCCCCCTTAGCTGAGTCTTTTAAGTTGTGCTTTCACCTTTGAAAACTGTATCAGAAGTTAATGAAAAGATAAGTATGCTCATAATAGTCATCCTTTAAAAATCTTCCTACTTCAGGGGCACCTGGCTGGCTCAGTTGGTACATGTGACTCTTGATCCCGGGGTTGTAAAGTTAGAGCCCCACATTGGGTGTAGAGAGTACTTAAAAATAAAATCATGGGGCACCTGGGTGAGAGAGAGAGAGAGAGAGTGAGTGCACAAGCAGATCACAGTCAAATCAAGATCCCTGCTCAGCGGGAGACTGCTTTTCCCTCTCCCTCTGCTTGTGTACTCACTCTCTCGCTCTCAAACACATAGACAAAATCTTAAAAAAAAAAGAGTCTGCTTAGGGGCACCTGGGTGACTCAGTCCGTTAAGTGTCTTATTCTTGGTTTCAGCTCAGGATGTGATCTCAGGGTCATGAGAGCTGAGCCCTGTATCAGGATCTACACTCAGCAGGGAATCTGCTGGAAGATTCTCTCTCCTTCTCTCTCTGCCCCTCCCCCAGTAAAATAAACAAATAAATCATTTAAAAAAAAAAAGTCAGCTTAAATCCAAAACAAAAATTGTACTTACAAAGTCTATCATTTATTTTAAGGGACAACTTACTTTTGTCCTTATAATCAATTCTGTACATGTAAGTTTCCTTTCTCAAAAATGAATCAAATGAACAGTTCACAGATTTAAAAAGCATATAAAACATGTTGACTGTACCTCAATTTTTTTTAAGTAGGCGCCTCACCCAGGATGGAGCCCAACATGGGGCTTGAACTCACAACCCTGAGAGATCAAGACCTGAGCTGAGATCAAGAGTCAGATGCTAAACCGACTGAGCCACCAGGCATCGCTTCCATTTTTAAAAAGCATATACAATAGGATATTACATATATTACTTTCAGTTTTCCTGGACCTTGCTGCAAACTTTATGAGACAGAATGCTTAAGGAGTCCCACTGCCTATGGTGCAGTTTTTTAGAGGATGTTTTTGAGACAGAATACAGTTCTGACAGCAACAGTAATCTAGACTCTGACAGTCATTACTACTATATATGTGACAACTGAGCCCTTTCACTGCCCCTCAGTATTTGTCACCAAGGACTATAATTTAGGTCCTTCTCTGTCACTTAAATTAAGAAAAGACAAACGTACCTGTGAGGTTTACTCGTTCTTGGCTTTGTTTACTTTTAAAACCAGATTAGCAAACTGGTTCTGTAATGGGCCAGGTAGTAAATAATTTAGGTTTGAAGGTCACATTTGCTTGTTGGTTTTTTCCCCCAACTATTTAAAAATATAAAACCCATTCATAGCTTGAGGGCCATATATAAGCAGGCAGCAAGCCAGATTTGGCCCATGGGCTTTAAAGTTTCCCAATCCCTGGTTTAAAAATAATCTTTTCCTGGGGTGCCCAGGTGGCTCATTCATTAAGTGTCTCCCTTGGGCTCAGGTCATGATCCCAGGGTCTTGGGATCGAGCCCCACATCAGGGTCCCTGCTGGGTGGGAAGCTTGCTTCTCCCTCTCCTGCTCCCCCTGCTTGTATTCCCTCTCTCACTGTCTCTGTGTCAAATAAATAGATAAAATCTTTGAATAAAAAAAAATAAGCCTTTCTTGAATTTTTTCTAAGTAAATATGTCTAAGTCAATGTTGATCAATAAACTAAACAAGGATCTCATAGAATTGGTCAATGGAATAGATGTTAGATGTTAAGATAAAGGGAGCAGGAGCGCCTGGGTGGCTCAGCGGGTTAAAGTCTCTGCCTTCGGCTCAGGTGATGATCTCAGGGTCCTGGGATTGAGCCCCCATCAGGTTCTCTGCTTCGAGGGGAGACTGCTTCCTCCTCTCTCTCCACCTGCCTCTCTGCCTACTTGTGATCTCTATCAAATAAATAAATTAATTAAAAAAAAAAAAGATAAAGGGAGCAACGAGAAACCTATTAGACAGAATTTAGTGGCTTGAATAACAGTTAAGGTCATATGAAACTACCAAGAATGAAACCACACCATTTATTTAAATAATCTCACAGGAAGATGAGCCTTACCGGTAACCCAAAATGTACTGCCTTCTTCACAGAGTGTTCTAGCAGGACATAGCTATCAGATCTCTTCTGCCCCAGCACATAAAGCCAGCTCTGGTAAGAGAAATCATCAAAATATATTCTAACAACAATAACGGTTAACGTTCTATTGAAATATCAGCATGGCTTTAAGAACGATTTAACAAGGGACAAGATAAATCCTCTAAACTACTCTTTCACGAAGTATGAACCTAAATGAAAACCACTGAACACATTAAAACTCAGACTGAGCTAAACAGTCATTGATTTTCACCTCTGACAGCAATGAGTGGCAAGTGTTCCATAAAAAAACCATGAAGCTCCCATATGGCCTTTGAGAAATCGAGATTCTCAGGGAATGTTCAATGAATTCCGTGTTCTCCTTGTGCTTGGTGTTCATGCTTTCACAGGACAATGTCTCCTCCAGCTACCAGGTGTCACATACACCTTTTTGTTAATACCAATGTTTAAGGTGGTAGCTTTGGATTAAAATTTTAGATAAGAAATGCCCCCAAAGCAAAACAGAGATCATGGATTAAAAAAGAGAATAACGATGGGTTGCCTTTTCTGACTTCTGCTAACTAGTTTCCCTTCACTGCTAAGGGCCTTCCAACTGCAAAACAACCCAATTTAAATGACGCCATTCGAAGGCCAACTCAATCCACAGGCAGAACTCCTGAGACAGGAGGGGGCAGCTCACCAAGCAATGCTGGAGACACACATGATCGTTGGACTCCTGGGCAATCCTAATGGCCTCCTGCAGGGCGAGCTCTGCCTGCTGACTAGAGAAAGACCGAACATTAATAACTCATTAACAATCACAAACATGTCCAAGCAACGTAACAGCAAGGCATCTGTACAGTAATTCATCCGAATAGAAGCCTCTGGGTTGGAAGTTGTAACAACGAGCTTATTCCGTCAGAGGAACTTCCCTCCCCCAGCAGTAAGGAACATTCATAGTAGAGATACAGAACAGGTCCTTTCTTTTTTTTTTTTTTAAAGATTTTATTTATTTATTCGACAGAGAGAGATCACAAGTAGGCAGAGAGGCAGGCAGAGAGAGAGAGGAGGAAGCAGGCTCCCCACCAAGGAGAGAGCCCGATGCGGAGCTCGATCCCAGGACCCCGGGGATCATGACCTGAGCTGAAGGCAGAGGCTTTAACCCTCTGAGCCACCCAGGCGCCCCAGAACAGGTCCTTTCTAAGGTAGATTTCTACTACAAAGGACAAGAAGGAATGGCTTTTCTTTTCTTTTTTTTTTTTTTAAGATTTTATTTATTTATTTGACAGAGAGATCACAAGTAGGCAGAGAGGCAGGCAGGCTCCCCGCTGAGCAGAGAGCCGGATGCAGGGCTCGATCCCAGGACCCTGGTATCATGACCTGAGCCGAAGGCAGAGGCTTTAACCTACTGAGCCACCCAGGCAACCCCCCCCTTTTTTTTAAGATTTTATTTATTTATTTGAGAGAGAGAGAGAGAGAGCATGAAAGGGGAGAGGTCAGAGGGAGAAGCAGGCTCCCCGCTGAGCAGGGAGTCCAGTGTGGGACTCGATCCCAGGACTCTGAGATCATTACCTGAGCCGAAGGTAGTTGCCCAACCAACTGAGCCACCCAGGTGCCCAGGAATGGCTTTTTTTTTTTTTTAAGATTTTATTTATTTATTTGACAGAGAGATAGATCACAAGTAGGTGGAGAGGCAGGCAGAGAAAGAGGGAAGCAGGCTCCCTGCTGAGCAGAGAGCCCGATGCGGGGCTCGATCCCAGGCCCCTGAGATCATGACCTGAGCCAAAGGCAGAGGCTTAACCCACTGAGGCACCCAGGTGCCCCGAGGAATGGCTTTTCTTGATCTCTAAGAGTATTTTAATTGTCTACCCCTAGGAGGAGAGGCAAGGATAGGATACAACATTTCACTTTCACTGTACTCCCTTCCCCATTATGTGAATTTTTTCTTTCTTTTGTAATTTTTCAAAACCAGTTTTAAAAAGTATTTTGAGGATATTCACTTCTGAGATTCTTTTTTTTTTTTTTAAAGATTTTGTTTATTTATTTGACTGACAGAGATCACAAGCAGGCAGAGAATCAGGCAGAGAGAGAGAGGAAGGGAAGCAGGCTCCCTGCTGAGCAGAGAGCCCGATGCGGGGCTCGATCCCAGGACTCTGGGATCATGATCTGAGCCGAAGGCAGAGGCTTTAACCCACTGAGCCACCCAGGCGCCCCTGAGATTCTTTTTCTGTTGACATGGCTCCACTCCATCTAAGATGTCTCCCGTAATCTCAGATTCTGTGGAAATTTAGCCAACTATCCTTGGCCCCACTGAGCTCTCACCTCTGAAAACAGCCACAGAAATACTATCTGTAACCCACGTTGCAGTGCTTAATTAAATACTACTGTGTATCACTTTCTATTTATTTAATCTGTGTTAATTTTATTTCTTCAAATAGTTTATAAGCCCAGAGAGAGCGAGCTCTTAAATTTTGGGTTTCCTAGTGGCAAGTCACAGAAAAGAAGTTCTATAAATGCAGGGTTATGGAAGATCTCAAAATCAAATCAGAAATTCTATGGGTATCACTTATTTTGGAAAAATTTACATAAGGAATTTTCTTTAAAATTAACATTAGCCTCACACAATCCATTTAACTGGGAAGAGCTGGATTGTTCCTTAATAACCACTGATTTGAATAGAGGTCAGAAACAGGGGCACCTGGGTGGCTCAGTCATTAAGACTCTGTCTTCCCGCCTTTGGCTCAAGTCATGATCCCAGGATCCTGGGATCAAGCCCCACATCCGGCGCCCCGGTCAGTGGGAGGCCTGCTTCTCCCTCTCCCACTCCCCCTGCTTGTGTGCCCTCCCTCACTGTCTCTCTGTCAAATAAGTAAATAAAATCTTTTTAAAATAAAAAAAAAAATAAACAGGTCAGATATATCTTTACCTATTTTACATTTCTTTTAAATTCCTTTCAATGCTGAGATGCAATAGGACATAATCTGCTTGAGGACCTGAAACATATCACACATATAGGCCCTCAATAAATATCAGTTGATTTAACTTTACTCAATATCTGAAGACCAAATAAATAATGTTAAGTTAAAAAAAAAAAAAAAAAGAGGGGCACCTGGGTGACTCAGTGGGTTAAGGCCTCTGCCTTTGGCTCAGGTCATGGTCCCAGGGTCCTGGGACAAGCCCCACATGAGGCGCTATGCTCGGCAGGGAGCCTGCTTCCCTCTCTCTCTGCCTGTCTCTCTGCCTACTTGTGATCTTTGCCTGTCAAATAAATAAATAAACTCTTTAAATATATATATATATATATATATATATAGAGAGAGAGAGAGAGAGAGAGAGCGCGCGCTTCAACTTAAAAAAAAAAAAGAAAGAAAGGCTTTTGGGAGAACTGTATAGACAGTATGCTAAAACAAAAGAGGGATTACTAAGGGATTACTTTTCCCAGGGAGGAGGAAAAGTTAAATCTACCAAATGGTAGATTCCCAGGTAGACTAAGACTGCTTTAAATCTCTATTCAAATATGTAGTAGAGGTTAGGGAGGGCTGCCCTGCTACCTTATTATGGAAGGAGTGATCTGTGCATATATTGGAGGAGTGTCCCTTATGAAAACAACAGCACTCCCCAACCCTATTCTCCTCTATCACCTTTGTGTATTATGTTTAGTGTTTTTTTTATCATCTACCTCCCCACCGTAAATTCATGAGAACAGAGGGTTTTTACCTTTTTTTCCTCCTGTACCCTCAGCGCCTAATACTCTAACACAATGCCTAGTACACAGCAGATGCTCAGTAAACAACTATAATGACTTACAAGAAATCTTCACAAGCCTATAAGCTAAGTGACAAAATTTTACACAGGCCACAGCTCCAGGACTAGAATCAAAGAAGCTAATGGAGTGCATTAATTAGCAATTAACTTGATGCAGTTAGTTGTCTCTCCTATTGTAAATATATAAATTCTGCACACCAACAGACTATTTGTATCTAGAAAGCTGAATACAAATTTCCAAACCCTAGCAGAAGCTGTTTTGAACACAGAAATCAGTTAATGGTAAATACTACAAATGATATTGCTGCTTATTATGAGAACATAAAAAAGCGGAAGTTTCCAATTAAGAGGTGGTTACACCTGGGCAGACAAAAAGAAGTCGATCAAAAGATAACATGGAATCTCATAAAACCATGTACTTTAGAGTAGACTCGAAGCTTTCTGAGTCCAACTATCAATCTGATGCTTGAATTCCCTTTCTGACATCTGGTCTAGGCTTGAGCACCTCACCGTCCCTTCCTTAGAGGATCCATGTGGGACCACCTTCCTTATCACAGGCAAAGCACAACCCTTTCCTTGTACTCCCCGCTTTTATTCTTCTCCAGGAATTACACCCTTGGTCATCTAACTTTTCTTCACATGACCTTTTATGACATAAACATGCCAAACACGTGCTTGGCTAAATCATGTTCTCTCCAGGTTCACCATTCTCATATCCTTCCCAAACTGTTTATATGACAATGTCTTGGAATGCCTACAAGGAGACTGTCCCCCACACCAGCTCCAGCCTGTCTATGTCCCTTTGAAAATGTGACAATCAGAAATAGAATTTCTGACCTAAACAGCAATGGGTAGAAGTCTCAATTCTTGAACTCTGGACACTATTATTTCCATTAACACACCCTATGATCTCTATTCAAAAATGCCTGTAGCAGGGGCGCCTGGGTGGCTCAGTGGGTTAAAGCCTCTGCCTTCAGCTCAGGTCATGATCCCAGGGTCCTGGGATCCAGCCCCGCATCGGGCTCTCTGCTCAGCGGGGAGCCTGCTTCCACCGCTCTCTCTCTGCCTACCTCTCTGCCTACTTGTGATCTCTGTCTGTCAAATAAATAAATAAAATCTTAAAAAAAAAAAAATGCCTGTAGCAGAGACCACATTTCTCTCAAAGTGGAAAAAGCCGTGGGGTCAGGGGAGAACCCTCTTAATTAATAATTCACTACCTTTTCACACTTATTCACATTATTTCATTGTTTCCAAAATACCCTCCATGTTTTTATCCACATAACTCTATTTACTAATTAATAATTGGGAAAGCTTCTCTTTTTTATTCATTAAAATCATAAGCATATCTTAGCAATGGGTAAGCCAGCGTCACCCCACTGAACTGCCTGAATTCTATCCAAAAGCACAAACGTGTGGCTTTTAGCAAGCTGTATGGTTTTAGCCAGTAAAAGTACTACTTCCTTTTGGCTTTTTGAAAAACTGAAAATAGCTTTTGTACCTCAGTATTACCTCCAAAAAATCCTTTTGGGAATCTCTGGCCTAATGACCTAATTTCCTTTTAACTCAATGGCTGTTCTTATAAGTAAGGAAGAGGCGGTGCACTAAGACAGTAATGCTCAACAGTGACACTAGGGGGCAGACTGCTTAAACAGAAGATTTTTGTCAATTTCTGTCCAGGGAAAGCGCTTCCCTCTTAGGAAGTTAACGTTTGACAATCTCTTCGGTCTCTGCGGCGACTAAAACCTGCGGACTCACTAGTGACCGAAGCGGCAGTGCAGGGCGGCCAGGTTCAGCGCGGCGTATCTCAGGCTCCGGCCGTAGCCCTCCTCCCCGTTACTTTTGCTTTCGGCCCCAGTGAGAATCAGGCGATCGAAATAATGAAGGAGGCTGTGTGTGGAACTGAACACATCTTGGACCCGGAGGTTGTTTAAGTAGCTGAGATAGTGCTGAAAAAGAAACAATGCACGTATTTTAAACGCTCGGCTTCCTCCCGCGTGAGACTAATTCAGAGCATCCCACTGGCTGCAAGCAAACACCGGTGTACGTACCCTCAGCCCTCCTAGCAAGACGGCTTAGCCTAACCTTGCCCCACAGGCAGGATAAAACAAGTTCAAGATACAGTGGTTTGTTTCCTCCTTAGGGAGCCCCCAAAAGAAAAATGGTCACCCCATTAGGACTTGCATCAGAGTTTTATCGTAATTATACATCCACTATGCCACTGCTTATATTAGGTGATGGGGTTGGGGGACTCACCTAGCTCAGGCATTGAGAAATACTGTAAGCTCAAATTAAAATGATTTTTATTCCTGAGTTCACATAAAAATTACAAAATTAATTTTTGTAAATGTCCAAGTCATAACACAGTGAGTCTTTAACTAGTATACTAAGTTAATTATGTTACAATTATTTTGACACTATGTTCATTTTGTTTGATTCACTGAATTAAACCTCCCTCCAACAGGCAGATCCAAATCAGATATATTTCTGCATGTGAATAAAGATGTCAAATCCAGGTACCACTACTACGAAAGTTTGAAAAAAAAAAGAAAGAAAAGAAAGTGTTCAGGGTAAAAATACAGTAAGTAATGGAATTATTTGAATTTGAAAAAAAAAAAAACTAATAAAAGAGAAAGGAAAAGAATTTTTAGCCCCCAAACTTGAAAAAAATAAATCAATCTACTCTATCATCTGTCCATTATTCGGAGCCTCACAGAAACGAAGCATGAGCAAGAACAGTAATAGACTGAAGAAACTCCTAAGGGCCCAGAGGTGAGTTTTGGGAGGAAAAGCTTTGTGACCTAGGCTTGTTGAATTGCCAACATTTCCTTCGAAGAAATGGGACCAACAGGCCAGTCCTCATTTGCACGGCTCCTCAACCCCTCAATATAGAGTAGCCTCCCTGGGGCTTTCCAACTCAGACTCACCGCTTCAGCAAAATCAGGATTAAATTTCAACAAGTTGTTCAGTTCTTTCTGCAAAGATGCTGGAGTGAGGGCTTTCGTCTCATCATTCTTTAACAAAGAAGCCTGAAATTTAAAGATGACAACTCAGTGGAAACACATATAACGAACCAGCATGCCCTATGTCCTTTTTCGCAGCCACTGTCTCCTCTTGACCACACAAAACACTGTCTCCTCTTTCTGAAACTCAAAGCCTTCCAACACCCTCTGCCCAGTCACATGTTCCTCGCATGCCCTACAAACTCTTGCTCCTTCTTCAGGCCCCAGTTGAGACTTCTGCCACTTGCTTATATCACTTTCTAGACTACGTAAGGTCCTGTAAGCCCCTACACATGCCCATAAGCTCCCTGCACTAACCCTTCCTGCAGTACTTTTCAAACTACATGAAAAGTACCAGTGTGACCCAACCCAGCCCGTGACCACCCTCAGGACTGGTAGTATATACCTCCATCCAGCACTGCCAGAGGCCTCATAGCACTCAGGTGCCTTATTCCTGGTTAACTGTGCCATGTAGATGGTGCCAGCAATGATTATACAAAATATGTAGAAAACGAATTCTAAATTAAATATTAGTACTTAACCTTGTTACAGACACTTCAACTTTACCTAGACAAATCTGTATTTATAAATAATAATTTCTAATTTCATTTGAATGTGTTATATTGTTACAGAAGATTCCAGAAACATGGAAAGGCATACGGAGGAAACAAAAATCATCTGTGACACCTCCACCCAGAAATCACACTATTAATATGTCAGTGTCTTATTTCAGTCTTTTTTCTGTGTGTGGGATATATATGTGATACATACATTTATACACTATACTATATATTTTTTTAAAGATTTTATTTATTTATTTGACAGACAGAGACCACAAGTAGGCAGGGAAGGCAGGCAGAGAGAGAGGGGGTGAAGCAGGCTCCCCTCTGAGCAGAGCCCGATGCGGGGCTCGATCCCAGAACCCTGGGATCACGACCTGAGCTGAAGGCAGAGGCTTTAACCCACTGAGCCACCCAGGCAACCCTACACCTATACTGTATTTTTAACAAAATTAGAACATGGTATATATCACTTTACTTCCTGCTCTTTTCATTAATATTATAAAGTTTGTCTCATCATCGGTCTCTGAAAATATGATTTTTAAAGCAAAAGTATTAACCCTGTGACCATCATATTTATTGCAAATACTTTTTCCCATTTTATTGTTTGCCTTTTAGTTTTTTTAGAATGTGTTCTGACATGCAGACTTTTAATTTTTATGTTGAAAAATCAAATGATCTTCTTCTACATGTTTTCTTCCATTGCTTTTATGTTTCGAAAGTCTTTCCCCACCTAGAGATCACTTAAAAGTTAATATGTAGTTCCTCCCAGTTTAATTACAGCTTTACATATTCACATTTACCCTTTAATCCATCTGTAAAGTACTGAAGTGTGAGGATGAGGTAAAGATCTAGCTATATTTTCACTTCCACACTTAACCAATTGTCTAGATGGGTTTTTCTAACCTGCTTGAAATTCATCTGCAGGGTGATCCTATCACTTTTCTTCTAGACCTAAACATTACACCTTTCTGCAGAAAGAAAATTACTAACAAAATTAAGAAAAATTAGGAAAGTAGAACAAAAAAATCAAAATCCTATACTTGAAAACAACATGGGAGAAAAATATTCGGCTTCTGTTCCCGAGCAAATGAAAAAGTACAACTCCAAAGCACCAGCAAGAAATGTCTGTGGTAAAATGTACTGAGGTCTGCAAACTGAAATGCATCAAAGACGAAATGGTGGCTGGATAAGGGATGTGCAGGCGTATGATAAGGAGAGAATAAAACAGTAATTGTGGTATCTAGGTGACAGGTGTGTGGGTATTCACTGTGCAACGCTTTTCAACTTTTCTTTCTGTTTGAAAATGTCCATAATAAAATGTTAGGGAAAGAGAAGTCAGTCTTCCAAATCGGGTTTTTGGGCTGCGTTAGTCACACACTATTATAAAATGAACATGTATTATAACTTTAAGAAAAATAAAATCAGGGGGCACTTGACTGGCTCTGTCAGTAGAGCATTCGACTCTTGATCTTGGGGTTTTAAGTTCAAGCCTCATGTTGCGTGTAGAGATTACTTAAAAAATGATATCGTGTTTTTTTTTTGTTTTGTTTTGTTTTTTTTTTAAAGATTTTATTTATTTATTTGTCAGAGAGAGAGAGGGAGAGAGCACAGGCAGACAGAATGGCAGGAAGAGGCAGAGGGAGAAGCAGGCTCCCTGATGAGCAAGGAGCCCGATGTGGGACTCGATCCCAGGACGCTGGGATCATGACCTGAGCCGAAGGCAGCCGCTTAACCAACTGAGCCACCCAGGCGTCCCAAAAAATGATATCGTTTTAAAGAAGACTGAAAAAGAGGGGCCCCTGGGTGGCTCAGTCGGTTAAGCCTCTGCCTTCGGCTCAGGTCATGATCCCAGGGTCCTGGGATAGAGCCCCACATCGGGCTCTCTGCTCAGTGGGGAGCCTGCTTCCTCCTCTCTCTCTCTGCCTGCCTCTCTGCTTACTTGTGATCTCGCTCTCTGTCAAATAAATAAATAAAATCTTTAAAAAAAAAAAAAAAAAGCATCTGCCTTCAGCTCAGGTCATGATTCCAGGGTCCTGGGATCGAGTCCGTGTCAGGCCCCTTGCTCAGTGGGGAGCCTGCTTCTCACTCTGCCTGCTCCTCCCCATGCTTGTGCCCCCCCATAAAAAAAAAAAGTTTGGGATAAATAACAGAATTAACATACCTGTTGAGAAAGAAAAAATTCTGCTTGTTTTTGGGAGAGAGGCCCACTGCAAGATACCTCCTCTTCTCTGGAAGAAAATAAAACAAAACTACTAAGGAATTACACCACAGGAATGGAAGAACCAGGTGATGGGGACCAAAGAGTACTTGTGTCGTGAGCACTGGGTTTCATACGAAGTGCTGAATCCAGCACTTCGTACACCTGAAACTAGTATGACACTGTACAGTAACCAACTGGGAATTAAAATAAAAACTTAAAGAGTCAAACAAGCAAACAAAAATGAATTAGACAACAGCAAGAATGGTGAGGCTGACGAAGTCGGTAACTTCATTAGAAGAGCTCAAAAACCTTTACAATTAATTCTCTCCTCTCAGAAATAGAAAAAAAAATCCACAAAAAGTGATGTGGATGTGGAATGACCTGCCACAGTTTGCACAATATAATTATGGAGAGTTATAGACCTAAGTTCTACATAGTGGGATCTTTCCATCGTACACATCTCTCATGGTATGCCTGATTTAAAGCCCTTGAGTGGTACCCCCCAGCTTCCAGAATAAAGTCTACGCTACTTAGCAGGGCAGGCACAATGCTCCATGAGTGGTCCTAGCCACAACTCAATCCTTCGCCTTTTCTTTCTCACCCATACCCCCGGCCTGACTTCATAGATCTCCTATGCGCCAAGATGCCCCCACTGCTTCCTCAGCCTGCAGGGCCCACTGTCCCACCCGCTGTTGGACTGCAGTACCCCACCCATCATTCAAGACTGACTCAAGTGTCATGCCCTCCAAGAATCTCTGATGACGCCTCCCACAAGCTCCCACCGTCTCCTAGAGAGGCTGAGCACAGCGCCGATGCATCGCCACACCTGCCTGCTCTTACTTGCAGCTGGATGCCAATACTGAGCACCATGTCTAGGAACAAAACGGGCACTCAGAGTTTGCGGAATGAATGAATGAAGAGTTTCTATCTCCTTGCCACAGATACAAGATGTGGTATACTCAAGAACAGGAAAGAGGTGGCTTCTGCTAAGAAATATCTCTCTAGAAATTTACATTATGCAGAATTAACAGACAAGGAATATAGGGATGTAAACCTGGGCTTGAGAAATCTACACATGCACAAGAGTGAAGCCTTATTTTGACACCAAAGTATGAGTAATAACACCCTTTTGCCCCGAGACTCTGAAGAAATGGACTCCTGTATAGGATGATGGGAAGTATAAAAATCAATATTTACTCATAAAGAATGCTCTCATTAGATGCACTCTGCATCTAATACAGCAGTTCTCCAACTTTTGTGCAAATGATATGTGAATGGATATTCTGAAAGAAAATGCTTCTGAAGTTACGTAATTTGGGGAACGTTACACACTCCATCTTGCTTTGCAGATTCATGGCCCAGGTGAGAGAAATCCAACAGCAAGAAACTTTATTTACTTTTGTTTAATGTACCACTGAGCAAACTCATTGAACAAAGAATCCTTTCCTCACAACTTTCAAGAAGCACAAGTGTTCCACGGAAAACACTTCGGGAGGTACTGCTCTAATATTCTCCTGGCTTCATTTCTGATAAATATTACCTAACAACCCCTAAGGCTGTGTATCAGATTCTGCAACCATTGCAGCGGCCAAGAGAAAGTCCCAACCCATGTCTAACAAAGATCAGTGACACAACAGTGAACTGGAGGGAAATGGAAAACGAAACCGCAGGCCAAGTTCTCTAACGGAAAACAGTTACTGGGCAGTAAGGAGCCCTTTTCTCTTAACATATCTCGTAACCACGGTAAACCCAAGGCTTGGAAGAAACATGGCTGCACACAGAAAGGCTAGTGACAGGGCACCTGGGTGGCTCGTTTGGTTAAGTGTCTGCCTTCGGCTCATGATCCCAGGGTCCTGGGATCAAGTCCCGCATCGGGCTCCCCACACAGCGGGGAGTCTGCTTCTCCCTCTGACCCTCCCCTCTCTCGTGTTTTCTCTCTCTGACAAATAAACTCTTAAAAAAAAAAGAACTTAAAAAAAAAAAAGGCTAGAGATAGGTAAGAGTGAATGAATGAATGAATTCATCTGAATGAAACTGGACACACAATACTGGTCCCATCTGCCTCTGAAGTCCACAACGATCCGGGCACCTGGCCGGCTCAGTCAGTAGAGCACAGAGAAAATCAGCATCATGCAAATGGATTTTTTTTTTTTTAAAGATTTTATTTATTTATTTGACATAGAGAGACAGTACAAGCAGAGGGAGCAGCAGGCGGAGGGAGAGGGAGAAAGAGGTTCCCCGCTAAACAGGGAGCCTGACACAGCGCTCGATCCCAGGACCCTGGGACCACAATCTAGCCAAAAGCAGCCACCTAACTGACTGAGCCACCCAGGTGCCCCTGCAAACAGATTCTGTAAAGAAGGAAGTACAGTCCCCACAAATAAAGATAGAATTCGGTTCTGGCCTCCACAGTGGCAATCATAGCTGACATGAACCATCTTAGGGAG
Organism: Lontra canadensis; assembly: GCF_010015895.1. Taxonomy (NCBI): domain Eukaryota; kingdom Metazoa; phylum Chordata; class Mammalia; order Carnivora; family Mustelidae; genus Lontra; species Lontra canadensis. The sequence continues at coordinate 8,846,549 of NW_022631052.1, forward strand.
AGCAAGTAAAAACACCATGGCCCAAACCATCCTTCAAGGACTCCTCCTATTTCCTCAGGGCCCCACACATACGTGCAGAAGAAAGTAACTTGTGAGAAGCCACAGAGGTATTCAGTTTAGGAAAAAGGCTGCCCATTTGGGAAAAGGGCTCAAGTATACCTTGCTTATAAACCCAATTATTAGCTGAGACAGAATTTTAGACTTACTAATGCTAGAAATCAAGGGCACTTAAGCTGGGTTCGTGGATGGGCTTTATTTAAGTCCATGATCCTTATAAAACTGCACTCAAAAGTTGGAAAAATGTACATTTCTAATATGGACATAGCGTATGGCATTTGTGAGACTCTCAGGAGTCTGGAAATTCCTCTAAAAGTCTTAAGTCTACCACTGCACTGAAATTTTGAAAATATGAGATTAATCAATCAACAAAGATTTTATTTTTTGTTTTTGAATATTTGCAATGCAGAAAATGCCGGTCTAGGTGCAGGAAGACACACAATGTGTTAATAGGCTTACAGTCCTGGGGAAGGCTGAGACTCGCCCAGGTGAGAAGACAGCAGTAAGCGATAAATGCCAAATGTGACTATGAACTCTGTACTGAGAAATGGGGAGAATCACTTGCAAGCTGGGAAGGAGCAGAGAAAATGATGATGAAGAAGGTATTCCAGGAAAGGGAAACAAAGGACAAGACCAGGACCAGGATAAAGGAACCAAGCTGAGAAACACTGCAAGTAATGTCAGAAAGGTCAACTGTGGAAGGCCTTGAACACCAGCTGGGGAGACTGTGAAATCCTCCGAGGTTTCTGAGCAAGATATTGACAGAAGCAGGGGCAGCGAGGGACTGGGACAGGAACAGTTATTAAACATTCAAGGAGGAAGCGAGGACCTCACCCTTCTGAGGTGAACAGAGGGCACGAGGCAGCCCCTCTCCCTAAGCCACACTGTCCTCCATCTGTGCCTCCAACATATGGCTTGTCTTGTTTTGGAAGCAGGGTGTATGCCGTGTGCTCTAGCAATTTCTCCTAGCTCCTTCATCACCCTGCTCTGGGCCTGAGGGGCCCCTCCTCAGCTGGACCCCAGTTACTCTCTCTCTCCCCTCTCCCTGTGGGTTCCATTTCCTCTCGACGGCAATGCCTTGCTCTGAAACTACATTACTGATCAGTTGCCTCTCTATTATCTGACCCTCCGCGCAGGACTCCACAAGGACAGGGCCCTCTCCCCTTGGTGACAACACAGCCTCTTACCATGGTATCTGGTACACAGGAAGCACTCAGGAAGTATTTGTTGAATAAATTAATGAGCCTGGGAGATTTATATTAAATCACTGGCAAGGGAAGAAATACCAGAGAATTTCTACTTCTGTTAGGTCCTTTTAGGAGCACAGGGAAGCTGTAATTACAGCAGGCTGCAGACCAGTAGCCTCTGTGGCAGACTCACGCAGGCTAATCCTATCAGCCGGCTCCTGACAGCAGGCACTTGGCAACTGCCGGCAAATGAAACACAGGCTCAATTTCAGTGTGCCCTCTCCTCTGTGATGGGGTTTTTTTGATAAATGATAAACATCCGTGGACTAAATAATTCTTCCCTCTCTTCTAAATGAACAGTGGGGGAAAAATCAATTAATTAGCAGTTGGGTTTCTCCTTTCAGATAAGAATAATTTCACTGTGGGATGGGAGATTTGCAAGCTATGCAATATTTCTTTCCCCTTTTTAATTTGTTTTATTATTTATTTATTTATTTCATATAGGCTCCACGCCACGCAGCGTGGAGCCCAATGTGGGGCTGAACTCACGACTCTGAGATTAAGACCTGAGCTGAGATCGAGTCGGACGTTTGACAGAATGAGCCACTCAGGCGCCCCACTCCTTTCTAATTTTAATACAAATATCCAGGGCAAGAAAAATAATTTTCCTGAAGAAAAGAGACCTGAAAACATTCCAATAATGAAAAAAAAAAGAAAGAAAGAAAGCAAACAGAAAGAAACGAAAAATAAAAGAGCTAAATTAAGAAGCTTTTCATAATGCAATAAAACATTAGAAAAGATCACAAAAAATGAAATTTTCCTCTTTAAAAGAACCAATAAATGAATGTAAATATATTCTTTCTTTTTTTAATGTAAATATATTCTATAAAATAAAATCTTATTACAAGTAAAACCATTTCTTTGTTGACAAAAAACTGTGATAACTGAGAAAAATATTTATTTATTTTTAAGATTTTTAAAAATTTATTTGACAGAGAGATAGATCACAAGTAGGCAGAGAGGCAGGCAGAGAGTGAGAGGGAAACAGGCTCCCTGCTGAGCAGAGAGCCCGATGCAGGGCTCGATCCCAGGACCCTGAGATCATGACCCAAGCCGAAGGCAGAGGCTTTAACCCACTGAGCCACCCAGCTGCCCCAAGAAAAATATTTAAATAGTGTATCTCTTTAATTTCAGTGACAAAATTCAGTTACTATATGTACACTATCTTCTGGAACTATACATACACCTTTTTTTTTTGGTCCAGAAACGTCAGTTACTGGAAAATTATGAAAATTTACATTGGTATACATTTTTTAACCATACAGAGCATTCTGCATATTGTATATTTTAAGTGAAAAAACATTCCTGATTTATCGCTGGGAAGACATAAAGTGGTAATATACATGCAATTTGATTCTCAGTTCTTATGGTTTAACATTCTTCTCCCCTATTTTTTTTTTAAAGTTTTTTGGGGGGGCGCCTGGGTGGCTCAGTGGGTTAAAGCCTCTGCCTTCGGCTCAGGTCATGATCCCAGGGTCCTGGGATCCAGCCCCACGTTGGGCTCTCTGCTTACCCTCTCTACCTACCTCTCTGCCTGCTTATGATCTGTTTCTGTCAAATAAATAAGTAAATAAAAATCTTTAAAAAATATATTTTAAAAAAATTTTTAAAGATTTTATTTATTTGACAGAGATCACAAGTAGTCAAGAGGCAGGCAGAGAGAGAGGAAGGGAAGCAGGCTCCCCGCTGAGCAGAGAGCCCGATGCGGGGCTCGATCCCAGGACCCTGAGATCATGACCTGAGCCGAAGGCAGAGGCTTTAACCCACTAAGCCACCCAGGCGCCCCTAAAAAAAGTTTTTATACATTGCAATTCACTGTAGACTTTTTTCTCCTTTTTTTTCTTTTTCTTTGTTTCTTTTGAGTATAGTGTGCACAATGTGACATTAGTTTCAGGTGTGCAACATCATGATTTGACATGAAACGATACACCTTCATAGTAAATACACTGGGTCACACAAAGATGAGTTCTTAGAATAGGATAAAAGCAAAACGATGCAGTTAGACCTAATTACATAGGATAGATTTAGGAGACAGGCAAACCAAAATAAGTCTGAACTTTAATGCAGGAAGTAACATCCTGCAACCTGAAGTAGATAAAGTAGCCAGAACAAGGACGACCCTGAGGCCTGGATGCACTCCCGAGGCAGCTGAGCTAAAAGAGAAACTAGAGGGGCACCTGAGTGGCTCAGTGGGTTAAGCCTCTGCCTTCAGCTCAGGTCGTGATCTCAGGGTCCTGGGATCGAGCCCCGCATCGGGCTCTCTGCTCAGCAGGGAGCCTGCATCCCCCTCTCTCTGCCTGCTGCTCTGCTTACTTGTGATCTCTCTCTCTGTCAAGTAAATAAATAAAATCTTAAAAAAATAAATAAATAAAAGAGAAACTAGAGAAAAAGAGCACCAGTATTCACTGGCCGTTTACTACATGCCAGGCATAGTTCCAAACACTTACATGGATCTGACGTTTAATGTTCGCAACACCCCTCTGAGGAGGGGACAGGATGCCCCGTTTTGCAGATGAGGACACTGAGGCACAGAGAGAGAGGGTGAGTAACTGGCCCAGAGTCACACAGAGGATAAGTGGAGGAGCCGAAACCCTAAGCCAGCAGTCTGTCACCAGAGCCAGACTCAAGCCTACACTGGTCTGCCTCCACTACATGAGAGGCATTTGTCAGCAACTCTAAGTGAGTGAGGTGTTGGAAGTATTTAATGGTATATAAGCTCTTGCGCCAAGTATGTGCTCAACAAATCACGGAATCAACAAAGGCCACTCTCAGGAACCACCCATTCCCCGACGGTGGTTAGCCGGCCTCCTCAGGGCAGGCGAGGCTTACTTAAATCAGAGCTCTGAGCACGCTGCAGTGTGATGATCTGTAATGTCAGTCGTCCTCACCACACTGTGGGCTCCTCGAGATCAGATATGGCATATACTGTACACGTACATATGCACGCATATACACGTATATGGCATATACTGTACACGTATATACGCACATGTGTATCCTTCTCTCCCACGGCAGTAGTTTACTTGGAAGGTGACCCCAGGTAACAGCTGGGGGGAGGGGAAGTGAGGGAGTGAAGTGAAGGAAGTGAGTAAAAAGCGCTTTAGGGACCACCGGGCAGTGCGGGCGACAGGCTGTGTGTGTTGATTTTCTGCAGTCACTCATCCAGCACATATCCACCGACACATTCTGTGAGGCAGGCACTACACGAACTGGGAAAGATGCCCCGAAGCAAGACAGACAGGGGTCTTACATCTGAAGGGGTGCCAAGGCAGAAGACAGATACAACGGAGTAAGCAAATAAATGTGAAAAGTTACTCCATGAGGAGAGCCCTGAAGGAACTAAAGAAGCCAGAAGTATTTGGAATGGAGATTACTCCAGAGATGTGCGACGACGCCAGAGCTGGAGCCGAAGTCAGCGTGGAGTATTCGCAGAGCTGAAAGCAGGCCAAGCTGCTGAACCGCAGAGAGTGGAGGGGAGAGTGAGGAGAAAGAGGCGGGGAGGGTGACAGGGGCAGAACACACAGCCTCTAGGCTGGGATTCTGGTCTGAACGCCAACAACAGTTGCTGTGCGTTTGGGGCAGAAGGGTATGGTTTACATGCACAGGGGTTCCCTTGGATGCTGCATGAAAAACATTGCAGGGAGACAAGAGCGGAGGCAAGGAGGCCAGTGGGGAGGCCAGAGAAGTCTAGCCTTAGTGGAGACGTGGTGCTGGGGCTGCAGGGGCAGCAGTGGCGATGGAGACAAGTGAACTAAGTCCAAACTGTCATGGAGGAACAAGTGCCTGGGCTGAGGGACTGGCTGTCGGGGTGACAGAGAGGGGGAACCAAAGACACTCTGAGGTTCTGAGCTTCAACAACTAGGTGACCAGTGGCACGCCATCTCCTGTGCTTAAACTTTAATAGGCACGCCATACATTTTCACTGAATTAATCAACTCTTAACTCACTCTGACATAAGGAACACTATCGGTCCAGGAGGTTCCCAGCAGGAAACAAATGGCACATTGAGATGGGGTGATTTGAGAAGAGTTTAATAAAGGACCACTTATAAAACTCCAGGCAGGAGACAGAGAAGCCATAAGGGACAATACAGTTCCCAGGGCTGGTGAGTGGGAGTGGGGAACCTGACACCCCAGGCCTGGGAACCTCTTCCTAGTTCCCGGACCCCATAAGAACGCAGAGAGGACAACATGATAGAAACTGTGACCCCATAGTCCACCATGGCCCCGAAGGAAGGGAGCCAGCGGATCAACAACCTGACCCCACTCTCCTCGGCCCACTACTGCCTCCCAGTCAGACATCAGAAGGCAAGAAGCCCACTGATGCAGCCCATACAGGTCAACTTCTTGGACCTAAAGGGGCAAAAAGACAGCGGGCAGCACGTGAGTTCTGAAAAATGAGGATTTACCATGCCTGCAATTATACTATTTCACAGGAAAGGGATGTCTCCCCGAAAAACCCAAATTACCGTATAGACACATCAAGTTCTTCTTTTTCCATTTTTCTTTCGCCCTCCTCTCTGTTGGTCAGTTCCATGTCAGCATCCTCCACTGTCTTTTTCTCGCCATTTTGGAAGTACTGTTGAAGGGCGGTGTACAGTTTAAACACTTGACTGAAAGAAAGCTTACTGTAGGCCAAGATCATATGGCGCAGAAATAAACCTAGAAAATACGACATACACAGGAGAAGGCATTAACTAAAATCCAGGCTACACAACGTTGATGCTGCTTCTTGCAACTCTGCCTTCAAAAGAATCAAAAAGAGACACTTGCAATTGCTATTCCCTCCTCCCAGAATGTTCTTTCCCCATCTTTCACAAAGTTGGTTTCCTCGTCTTATACAGGGTTCAGTCCCCACCTCACCCCTCTGCCCCCACACCCTATCATCTTTAGCCATCCAAAATGTCTTCTCGTGGCTACTGGAACTATGTGAAATTATGTTATTTACTTGTTTACTTGTCACCATCTGGCCCCACCCTACCAGCATGAGATCTCCACAAGAGGAAGGTCCCTATCTATCCTGTAAGTCCAGATCCTGGCACACGGGAGATCATGTAATAGCTGATGTTGAATAACATAAAAACTACCCCACAAAAAAGCCGAATGAAGTATGGATATAAGCCTAACAGACAAGCCTCAAGAAATTTCATGTATGCACCTTATTAACTATAGCAATGATATAGTCTCACTTCACCTCTGTTCATAAGTTTAAATAGTGACCCTGACTTAGAGCCATACAGTGCAGACAAGGAATCCAGAGAACTACGAGAAACAGCTCTGAAACCCTAAAAGGCCCCAGGACCAGGCTAATAGTTGGGACTATTACAGACAAAACAGAAGATGCTTTTCCACAAGACAGTTACATAAACATAGGATACAATGGCAAGGCAAGAAATACCAACTAAAACATGTCCAACACCCCACTGTGTTTGTTCAGAAATGGAAGAGTCATGATAGATGTGATTCAGAAAGCTGCTCACTTCAATGAAAACATTTTCTGCTCTCCTTAAAAGAGCGTCATACCTACTACGCTCGTTTTGTGAACCTCTGGTTCAGTTCCAGAAAAAGAATCTGAAAGGTCATCAAAAAATTGTTCCATATCCTTCAATTCGCCTTCAGCCATCAGTTTGATTCTGAATGAGAAAATTGAGGTGCGTATTTTAGGAAGTCCCTCTGAACATCCTCTCATGTTTCACATTCCACAGTTATACCCAATAGATCTATTTTAAAAGCAAATTAGATATTCACATAAAATGGTGGCACATAAAACAAACTTGACAATCCAAAATGTCACTCTCATTATTCTAAAAAGCATCACTGCTCATGTTTTCTTCATCATAAAATGTGTCAAAATAACAGATTAGCCAGCAAAAATGTAATTCTCTGCAACGACTAAGAAGAATAAGGTAGATCTATACAGAAAAATAAACTTTGAAACAGTATGTTTAATGTTAACCATTTTTCAAAAAGAGAAGTAAAGTACTTAGGAAAACTAAGAGTAACAAAGATATATTTTTAGAGAATTCATTATCTTGTGCATTTTTCTAATTTTCATCTACCTAAACGTATTTTCACATATACAGAAGGAAAGAAAGCTCACCTGATCTGTACTGAATTTGCCAGCTGGGGACAAGATTCTTCAATTAACTTGTACAGTTTAGACAGTGTAATATCTGGGCCCTGGATAAAGATGACAGGGAGGTTACAGATAAATTTTAAGAGCTGGAAAATGGTAAATAGTAAACATGAATTCATTTATCAACCCCTCTGCTTTAACAGGTATTCCAAATGTGAAATTTCAAATCACAAAAATAACCAATCTATAAAATGCTAAAGGAATACATCACATTTGCAAAGCACTCTCGGTTCATTGGAGGAAAGGTTTAAAATGGAAACAAAGCATAGACTCTGTAGTCCAAGGACCTGCCCTTCCTTCCTTTCTATTTTGTAATCATGGCAAAGCTAGTTTCCTTCATCAGTAAAATGTAGATAATCGTAACCATCTCCCTTGTTCCTGACAGAGAAAGAGTAAGAAAAGGAAAAGTGCTTTGTAAACTGGAAAACATTACTCAAATACAGGTGTCCTATTTTTCACAAACATAATTTCATTTGATCCTTCCCAAAACCTTGTGAAGTAGGCAGACACTATGTGCCCAAGTCCATAAAAGGTACCAGTAGAGACAAAGAGTATGCATCCTTGGCTGTCAAGAAGATTACAATCTAACTGAGGTTTAAAACCAAACACTGAATCTTTTTTGGAGAGTAAGTTGACACTATATATGCCAGTTTTAGACGTGGAAAGCAATTCCACTTCTGGGGAAGGTATGTTCGGCATGCGTTGTTTGAAATGAAGAAAAACTGAAAAGAACCTATAAGTCCATCAATAGTTAATCCATAACTTATAATAAGTTATAAACTTTTAAAAAAGATTTTATTTATTTATTTGACAGAGAGAGAGATCACAAGTAGACAGAAAGACAGGTGGGGGGGTGCAGGCTCCCCGCTGAGCAGAGAGCCCAAAGTAGGGCTCAATCCCAGCATCATGACCCTAGCTGAAGGCAGAGGCTTAACCCACTGAGCCACCCAGGCGCCCCTATAAACTTATTTTAACATTAAAATTAGGAGTTATATTTCTTTCCTTATTGGGGAATATAATGCAGCTGTTAAAAATAATTAGATGGCTCTATTCAAATGTGCTGACATGGAAAGCTCTCCAAGACTGGTTAAGTGAAAGGAGCAAGCTATAGAATAGAATTTTATCTTTTTTTTTTTTAAATAAAATTTTTTTAAAGATTTTATTTATTTATTTGACAGAGATCACAAGTAGGCAGAGAGAGAGAGAGAGAGAGAGAGAGAGGAGGAAGCAGGCTCCCCACTGAGCAGAGAGCCCGATGTGGGGCTCGATCTCAGGACCCTGGGATCATGACCTGAGCCGAAGGCAGAGGCTTTAACCCTCTGAGCCACCCAGGCGCCCCCAGGAATAGAATTTTATCTTTGTAAAAAAATTTTTTTTTAATTCAAGCAAAATTAAATTAAAAGGATACAAATATATCCTTACAATCATATGCTTCTACCTATTTATATACACATGGATTTAAAAAAATGTCTAGAAAGCTCTATTCTGACCTGTGACTCCATAAATAGTTGAATGAGAGAACATTAACAGTGATAATCTCTGAAAGGCAAAAGGACCAGATGACATGAAGAACCATAACCTTTCACTCCATTAATTTTAGTATCAGCTGAAGTTTTTACAATAAATTTTTGTATATTAGTTGAGTAAAAGTTAACTGGTTTTTAAAAATTAACTAATGCTTAAAGCCAAACATTAAGCAAAGGAATTGGGATTCTGATTGGAACGTTAGAACCACAAGAACCAAAGAACCACAAAGGATCATTTAAGACAGAAAAAACAGCATGAACAAAGGCAGAGAGATGTGAGCTAAAACACAAGTACTGTTTTGTTTCTTTTTTCTATTACCGAATCTTACAATATAATGACTTTTATTTCAATAATGGGGAAAATACACTTGTAATAACAGTAATGTGGCTAGGACTGGGAGCTACAAGTAATGGAGACCCCATTCTTGTATTCAACCAACTGGGTAAGCCACTTAATCTGTGTCTGCAGTACCCTCCCCCAACTAATATGGATGATATATATATATACATATATACATATATATGTGGCTATATATGTATATAAAATATATATGTATAAGATATATACATATATATTTTTTAAGATTTTATTTATTCATTTGAGAGAAAGATGGAGAGAGCACAAGCAGGGGGAGAGGCAGAGGGAAAGGGAGGAGACTCTCCGATGAGCAGGGAGCCCAATGTGGGGCTCGATCCCAGGACCTGGAGATCATGACCTGAGCGGAAGGCAGACGATTAACCAACTGAGCCACCCAAGCACCCCTGGGTGATGTATTTTTTAAAAAGCCATTTAGGGGTGCCTGGGTGGCTCAGTCAGTTAAGTGGCGGACCTGGTCTCAGCTCGGGTCATGATCTCAGTGTCCAAGTGTCCACCCTTCATCAGGCTCCAAGCTCAGCTGGGAGTCTGCTTGAGATTCTTTCCCTCTCCCTCTCCTTCTCCTTCTCCCCCTCCCCCTGCATGTACACATGCTCTCTATCTCAAATAAATAAATCTTAAAAAAAAACAAAACCCAAACCCTTTATCAAGCATATTGCTGTTGTGGGGGCCCAGGACCCCAGATCTTTGTTTCTGCCACCACTGCTCAATAGACAACTACTCATCCTTCAAGTTCCAGCTTAACTCTCAACTTCCTAAGTCCTCTCCGTTCCCAGGAGTCCACCCATCTGCCACGAGAGGGTATATCCCATTTCACTTATCCCACGCTTCTACTTAGGTGCTCTACTAAGCTCTGGGGATAACAAGAGTGAACAAAAGTAGCACAAAACGCGGCCCTTATAGCAGTCTAACAGGGGAGAGTCAATCATAAAATCACACAAACAAATGAGAAAAACCATAACTGATATAAAAGGTGCATGGCCCATGAAAACACACTAAAATGGAAAACAGCTAACACTCATCATTTTACTATATGCCACAAACTGTGAAGCAGAGTCCAATTTAATACAACCCTCCCAAAACATAGTCTCTCTTACTGTCCCCATTTTACAGAGAGAAACCAGAGACCCAACTAGGTTACGGAACTTGCTATCCCCTGAGTCTGCGAAATGAAAGAAAACATGGAAAGGGCTGAAACAACAGTTAAGTGTGCAAGGTCGGCTGCTCGTTTTAGGTAATTGCGGTCTTCGGAGAGCCTGTTCGATTCACCGGTCTCCAACGCTCAGGACTACGTGCAGCCCCTGTCCCTAGAAGACGGGAGGATCTGGGAAAAGCATTCCTCCCCCTGTCGCTCAGCTAAGAAATGCTGGAGACAAATATGAACCCAAAAAATGCATGTAAAGCTCCTGGTCGATGGAGTAATAAGGACTCGTCATTAGCAGGTGGTATTAACTCCTTTTTTTGAGGTCCTCCGGGGCTTCAAGAGTGTCGGCTGAACACTGGTGCCCCCAGGCCCAGGGCAGTGTCCGGCACAGAGTAGGTGCTCAGTAAAGGTTTGCTGAATGAGCGGGAGCCGGCGGTGGCCGCTCACCTGCAGCAGCGGCAGGAGCAGCTGGTTGAGCCTCCGCCGCTCCATGAGACTGACGGCGCCCTCGCCCGTGCGGCCCATCTCGTTCAGCAGCACCAGCACCGCGATCTTATATGGCGTCACCCAGTCCTTGATGCCGAACACGTTGGCGTGCACCACCCCATTGGTCATCATGGGGTTGAAGTAAAGGCTCTCGTGGACGCTGGCCATCGTGCCCCGGGACTGTCTGGGAGCCCGGCCGCTCCACTGCGCGGCCGCCACGCCCGGGTTCCGGCTAGAAGGAGCGCACCACCTTCCTCAGGCCCCCACAGGACCCCGCTGTAGCCCAGGAAACGGGTATCCTCCCTCGCGGCAAGCCATTGGCCAATCAGAGAAGGTAAACCAGAGCACATGGGAGGGCTACAGCCAATTAGAATATCCAGGGGTGCTGCGCGGGATGGGGCAAAGACGGTGCACCTCAAAACTGAGTCCCTACAGAAACTCGAGCGGAAGAAGTAAGTTCCCGAGTGCTTTGGGGTGGGACAGTAAAAGGAAGGTGATTCCTTGGGGGCCGCAGTTGAACGTCTCTGGTTGGGGGAGCTGCCAATTTGTTTGATTTGAAAACAGTTAAAATTGAATTTTGAAACAATCCTGTTTAAAAGCAACGAAATTAAATTCGCACCATTAAAATTCGTATGTGTTTCATGATGTTAATTTCTAAACTCAGTGTCTGGAAGTTTCATTTAGCTCTTTTAAGATGTGATGAAACATTTTTTCTCACTATTTCACAAATGTCATTTAGAGACAGCCGAGTCATAGAAGGTGATACCACTTTGGTTTCTTACCCAATAAGCTACAAGATCCCTAGTCTGGCATTCGTAGCCTGGCGAAATCAATCCCTAGACGATATTTTCAAACGATTTTTTACAATTCCCCTTCCATTCATCAGTATCTCTCACAAGAAGCTTCTCTATAGCCTGAATTACTATTTTTTTTCTGAATTACTATTAATAATGACTTGCCTTCCGTACTAATCTCAATGACCCTTGAAAGAAAAACCAGGTACTATTCAACTTTGGCTACATACAGACGCGCACACACACACACACACACACACACACACACACTGCCTAGTACCTTGTTTGTGTCTCAATCGCTGTATGTTTAATAGAATAATGAATGAATATGTGGTCTTAGTTCACAATACTAAGAGTATTATGAGGCAGAAATGTATAGAGTAAATTCCTGTGCCCAAAAGCAAGTTACTGGTAACTTGGAATAGAAAACCTTAATTCCCTATCTTGAGAGCTCTGTACACTTTAGAAATACAATTACATGTATTTCGGACATACAACTCTGTACATTTTAACATATACAATATCGGGGCGCCTGGGTGGCTCAGTGGGTTAAAGCCTCTGCCTTTGGCTCAGGTCATGATCCCAGAGTCCTGGGATCGAGCCCCGCATCGGGCTCTCTGCTCTGCGGGGAGCCTGTTTTCCCCCTCTTTCTCTCTGTCTGCCTCTCTGCCTACTTATGATCTCTGTCAAATAAATAAATAAAATCTTAAAAAAAACATATACAATATCTATGTAACTGTCTCTTATTTGTAAAAGGGGAAATCGACATTTTGCAGGAAATTAAATACATAAATAACTTCTTTTTAAAGATTTTATTTATTTTGGGAGAGATAGCACAAACAGGGGCAGAGGGAGAGGGAAAAGCAGACTCCCTGCTGATCAGGGAGCCCCAGTTGGGGCTGGGTCCCAGGACCCCAAGATCATGACCTGAGATGAAGACAGACACCCAACCGACTAAGCCAACCAGCCACCTTGACATAAATAACTTCTTTCTTTGCCTCAGTTTTATTTTTGTAAACCTCCCCCTTTTATTTATTTATTTATTTACTTTTAATATTTTTTAAAAGATTTATTTATTTATTTATTTGACAGACAGAATCACAAGCAGGCAGAAAGGCAGGCAGAGAGAGAGAGAGAGAGAGAGAGAGAGAGAGGAGGAAGCAGGCTCCCTGCTGAGCAGAGAGCCTGATGTGGGGCTCCATCCCAGGACCCTGAGATCATGACCTGAGCCAAAGGCAGATGCTTAACCCACTGAGCTGCCTAGGCACCCCCTGAAAGCACTTTAACTCTTAGGGTGTACAATATCATCATCTCCTCTGAGATTATGTAATCATTTTCAAAGCACTTTGTTCAAGCCTCATTTATTATACTTATTATTGGTTTTGTTTCATTTTCCCCCAATGATCTGCATAAGTAGCTCCCTCTAATGGGCTGTGAGTGCCTCAGAGGCAGGCACAGGGTTTTGTTTTTCAATCTCTGCAGTCTCGATTTCTGACATAGGCCCCTAGCATCTGGTATGTGCTCCTTATTGCCAAGATTCCTTTGGGTCACCTGTGCTTCAAATCCTTAAAATTCACTCCACAAATATTTTTGAGTACCTATTATGTGCCAGACATTGTGCTAAGTCCTAGGGGTACAGCACCAAATATACAAAATAGTCATTTGACCTCATTGAGAAAAAAAAGGTAGCATAGGTCATAAGTCAAAAATCCCTGATGAGTCAGTCTCGGTCTCTGGGAGACTAGGAAGGTCTCGCTGTTGTAGATGTTTGGTTGACCTCCCTTCTTTATGAAAACTGAACGCTGATCTTCTTCACCTTTCACATTTCAAAGCAGACCTCCAAGTCAATAAAAGAAGCAAGGATTTATAACTTGTGGACTTTGGTTTATTTATTTTGTCTTTTGAGCATTCTCTACTATCATTCCCCAAAATGTGTTGTCTTTGATTTGAAAAAAGTCATAGAACATGCCCTTCTGAATTTGGGGATGGGCATATGGCCCTAGCAGAACAAATCAGATCCTTCTCAGGGTTTGCTGTATGGACTGGAGAAAAAAGATCCCTCTTTCTCTTGAGGTTTCCAGGCAGGGCTGTTGATGCTACCTGTGGGAAGAGAGAACAAGGCCAATTTGCAAAAAGAAACAGAACCGAGCAGAACTGAGGTGGGTGGGAGAGGAGAAAGAGACAGCTATGGTCCATTGACTTCTGTTTCCACCTTAAGATCATAGTTCTTAGGGCCCCCTGGGTGGCTCAGTTGGTTAAGCAACTGCGTTCGGCTCAGGTCATGATTCTGGAGTCCCAGGATGAGTCCCACATCGGACTCCCAGCTCCAAGGGGAGTCTGCTTCTCCCTCTGATCTTCTCCCCTCTCATGCTCTCTCTCACTGTCTCTCAAATAAATAAATAAAATCTTAAAAAAAAAGATCATAGTTCTTCAGTTCATTCTTCAGTGGGATCAGTTTTCCTAGCAGATAATCTCCCAACCACAAAAATTAGCAAATGTTTGTCCATCTGGTTTGGGGCTTTCGTTTTGTTTGCTTTTTGCTTTAGCTTTATTGAGGAAGGTTTTTGGCTCTTGCAACTGTAATCATCTTTATTGATATATAACTAAATATACTAAAAGCAATTTATCCTGCCAGACCTGTTTAGTCCTCAGAAAAACCTTCAGTCTCCTTAATTTGGTCCTATGTGAGCCTTTATCTCATCTTGTGTGGTATTCAGTGACTGTCCCTGTTAGTTCCCCAGTCACCAAATAGTCTCTTACCAATCAGAAAAAAGGTGATTCAAATGTGGTCATGATTGATGAAACAAGAAGAAAGTTGGCGTGGGACTCAGACCCCCTAAGATCTAGTCTTAGCCTTGAGAACTAACTATCTCTGTGATTCACGCAGCCTGTCTTCCCTAGAATTTGGGTTAGTCACATTAACAATGAAAGGTTTGGACTGGATGGGGAAAGAATCTGCAAGCATCTAATTCCAGAACATCTAATTCCAAGATATTTTAATAACCCCAGAATGAAACCCCAGACCAATTTGCAATCACTCCCTGTTCCCCCTGTCCCCAACACCTGGAAACCACTAATCTTTCTGTGTCTATAGATTGGTATATTCTGGACACTTCATATAAATGAAACCTACAATCTGTGGCGCTTTGTGTTGGCTTCTTTCATTTAGTGTAATGTTTCTGAGGTTTGTCCATGTCATAGCATATGTCACTATTTCATTCCTTTTCGTGGCTGAGTAATAATCTGTTGTTAAGATAGACTATGTTGTATTTATCTGTTTGTCTGTCCATGGACATTTGGCCATTGTGAATCATGTTGCTGTGAGCACTCATGTACACATTTTTGTATGAACAAATGTCTTCAGTTCTTTGGGGGTATATACCTAGGAGTGGAATTTCTGGGTCATGTGGTAACTCTGTGTTTAACTTTTTTAGGAACTGCCAGACTCTTCTCCACAGTGGGTGCACCATTTCACACTCCCACCAGCAATGAACGAGGGTGGTCTCTGCATCTTTTTTTTTAAGATTTTATTTATTTATTTATTTATTTGTTAGAGAGGGAAAGAGACGAGCACAGGGAGTGGCAGGCAGAGGGAGAGGGAGAAGCAGGTTCCCCACTGAGCAGGAACCCCGATGCGGGGCTCGATCCCAGAACCCTGGGATTATGACCGGAGCTGAAGGCAGACCCTTAACCGACTGAGCCACCCAGCCTCCCATGGCCTCTGCGCCTTAATGAGCATTGGGAACTCAGCTGGTTCTTTAATCAGGTGTCATAATTAGCAATGTCATGCCTATGAAAGAACGGAGTCATTATCGAAGATGTTTTAAGTTATTTTGAGTAATGGATGACTGTACGCATGATTTTCTATGTCTCTGAACACTCTATGTCCCAAGTAGATATGTGCCAAGTAGAACCAACGTTCCCCATTGCTCATTAGACAGCAGCTCTCCAGCAGCTAAGTGCTGGCGTGTCATCTGCAGCTCCCACAACAGATGGGAAGCCCAGCAGTGTCACAGAGCACATGCTTTACCTGCTGATCAGTTCCAAAACTTCTGAAAATGACAAACCCTAACTGGGGTTGTTGTGCAATTCTAAGACATCTTGTTAGGGGAAATAGATAATCGCTCTGATTGCCCTGAGCAAGGAAAATGTAATGTGTGAACCATGTCTCCTGTGTACATGCATAAACCATCTCTTTTTTGATAATCCAAGAAAATCCAGCTGCAAGGGAAGAAAATTTCTCCTCTTAAATAAAATGAGCCCCAACTCTGAGAGAGTCATGTTGCGTCTCAGGGCTCAATTAATACAGAAAGTTCTGGGTAATTAACTTAGCTGCTGGGGAAACTTGATCGCTAGGCTGACAGGCATCACTAAGTATTTCCAGACCCAAGGTAACATTCCAGCTTCTCAAAGTTCATGACCTGAATTGACCTCGCTCTCTGGGGAAAGAAACCCTCATTGCTGTTTCTGGACCTTTTATTTCATCCAGTGGAAACATCAGCATTTGCAACTGGAAGGATCAATAACCAAATGAATTAGCTGGGGTTGAGTTTACACTTCTGTCAATTGTCATCATTTGTTTGCTTGAACCCACTTCACGTATCTCTTAGTGCTAATGTGGAAGATACATTATGCAGTTTTCATAAGTGTATGAGATGAGTACATTTTACGCCCATCATTTTCATCTCTTTGAGGAAACCTAACCTCACTCTCAGTACTTGGCTACATGGCAGTTTCCAGTAGAAGTGGCTGCTTTCAGTAATAGAAACAGAAACTATATTTGTTCATTGCTTTTCCTTCTTCCCGGGATGTTAATTCCTTGGTTTGTAAAAATTGCACGCATTTTAGTTTGCAAGAGTTTTTGGATCTCTGATGTTTGATGAACATCCAGTGCCAGATAGTGGTAGTGTATAGTTCCCAACTGCAACAAAACGCCATGTAACAACTACAAAACCTCCAACATGAAATAAGAAACATGGTTTGCTCACACAATCTGAAGCGGTAGGCTAGGGAGCTCTGCTAAGCTTGCTGGAGCTCGATCATGGGATGTTCTGGAATGGCTATGACCGGGACACCTGGAGTGGCTCTGTGTGTCTCTCCTCCTCTAGCAGGCTACCCCAGAGAACGTTCTCATGTGTGCCAGAAAGCAGAGACAAGTAGACCCTGGCATTCTCCGCTCAGTGGTGGCACTACCACGTTCTATTAGCTGAAGCATAAGGCTAGCTCAAGTCAGGAAACAGGTTCTGGCTCTTGAGCAAGAGGAGCTGCAAAATCCACATGGTGACAAGTGATGATATAGGGAAAGAAAAAGAATTTGGGCCCAAGTGCTGTATAGTAGAAGCAGTCCCTTCCCATCCCCTTGGAGTTCATTCTTAGACCTCAGTTTATTTAGGCAAAGGGAAAACTGGGTCCAAGAGGAATAGTTCTGACTGGTTTTTGTGTTTTTAATCTTACCAAACAATTATATAAACAGATATATGAGCTGTCTTAGTTTGCTCAGGCTGCCGTAACCAAATGCCACAGAGTGGCTTTAACAACGGGAATTTTTTTTCTCAGAGTTCTGGAGGTTGGGAAGGCCAAAATCAAGGTGTCAGCTGATTTAGTTTCTGGTGAGAGCTCTCTTCTGGGCTCACAGATGGCCACCTTCTCAGTGTGTCCTCATATGGCAGAAATAGAACCCTCTGGTGTCTCTTCTTTTTTTTTAATTAACATATAATGTATTATTAGCCCTAGGGGTACAGGTCTGTGAATCACCAGGTTTACACACTTCACAGCACTCATCTGGTGTCTCTTCTTACAAGGATCTTACTCTATCGTGAGGGTCCCACCCTCAATGACCTCATCTAACCTTAATTACCTCCAAATACTTTCACATGGGAAGTTAGAGCATCAGCAGGTAAATTGGGGGGGGGGGCACACGATTTAGTCCATAGCATAACCTAAATTAATAATTTTATATTTAGCATCTTCATTCCCTTTTAATTCTCCCCCCCCAATACATCTCATTTCCTATTGTGACCAGCTGTGAATAAAACTTCTTAATATTGGGGGCACCTGGGTGGCTCAGTGGGTTAAAGCCTCTGCCTTCCGCTCAGGTCATGATCTCAGGGTCCTGGGATCCAGCCCCGCACTGGGCTCTCTGCTCGGCAGGGAGCCTGCTTCCCCCTCTCTTTCTGCCTATCTGTCAGCTTGAGATCTCTGTCCATCAAATAAATAAATAAAATCTTTAAAAAGAAAAAACTTCTTAATATTGGGAATCAAAGTCGGAAACCAACTTTGGAGTCTCAGTGATTGATCAGTACGAATTGGAAACAAATTCATAGTATGTCTGATCTAGTGTTTAAGAACATTCTTGTTTCTACTAGAGTTCGGGAGAGAGTGATCTAAAGCTTCACTCTATCGAAAGCTTGAGGGAGTGGTTAACCAATCCTTGTCAAGCTGGGTTTATTGGATAGAAAATTCAAAGTAGTTTCATGCTTCCCAGCCAAAGCATTGGAGGTCGTCTTTCCCATAAGCTTCCAGAACTTCTGAGGACTACTCATTCAATCTTAAAAACTGCATGATTCTTCCACTCTTTACTTTTAGGCTGTTAATGGCCTTGAACCACAAAAGCAATTAAGTTGCCAGAGAAAGTATCTAACATCCTGTTCATCTGAAGTTCTTGGAACAGATATTTTATTCACTGTGTGTATAAGGAGAGAAGGGAAGGAAACCCTTTTTCAGCATTTTCATTTTGTGAATGAATGAATAAAAGAATGAACATCTTTAAGGAGAGAGAAAGGTTTTATTTTATTTTTATTTTTTTAAAGATTTTATTTACTTATTTGACTGACAGAGATCACAAGTAAGCAGAGGCAGGCAGAGAGAGAGAAGGGGAAGCAGGCTCCCCGCTGAGCAGAGAGCCTGATGTGGGGCTCGATCCCAGGACCCCGGGATCATGACCTGAGCTGAAGGCAGAGGCTTTAACCCATGGTGCCACCCAGGCACCTCAAGAGAAAGGTTTTAGAGAAGAAAGCCATTATCCCAGAGAAATGATGAAATTAATCTGTTAAGAGAGTGTATTAAAGGTAGACCGATCTGTGTGATGTGTTTACAGCCTGGATACCTACCCTCCAGCCCTGGAGAGGGGTAGCCCTTGGGACAAGCTTTCAGGAAAGCTATTGTTCAACCCAATCAATATCTCATAGACAAGAGTATTATTGATGTCTTCAATCAGCAAAAGAAAATTTAAATTCTCCCTAAAACCAATATTAATATCAGTATAAGGAATTTATGAAATGAAAACTAAAGTTGGGAACTTTAACACTTTTAACATCATTCCTTTCATTAACTGCTCTATGTTTACCAATGTTTCTGACCAGCCCTGGCAAAACTTACAAATGCCAGAAGAGATATCTGGGACGACTAGGACATAAGTAATGGTGGCTATCAATTCTTTTATTCACCACATAGTCTGTTCTCATTTAGCACACGCTGGCACTTTGCCAGACACTGGTGAAAGCGTGATGAGCAAGACAAATTCAGCTCAGGCCCTCACGGAAGTCACAGCCTAGTTCAGACGAGCCATAAATAGGGACAACCACAATGAGGCTCCATTTCACACCCACTAGGAGGGCTATAACCAAAAAAACAGACAATAACAAATGTTGGCAAGGATGTGGAGACATTGGAACACTCGTGCGTGACTGGTGGGGAATGGAAAAGTCTGGCAGTTCCTCAAAAAGCTAAACATAGAGTTACCATATGGCATAGCAATTTCACTCCTAGGTATACACCCGAGAGAATTAAAACACACATTCCAGCAAAACTTGCGCATGAAGAGAATGTTCACAGCAGCATCATTCACAATAGCCGGAAGACACAATGTCACTTACACTTCCAAATGTCCAACACCTGGTGAAGGGATGAACACGGTGTGGTCTGTCCATGTGACGGAATACTAGCCATCCATAAAGAGGAATGAACCACTGATACACACGTTACGACATGGATGAGCCCTGAAAACATGACGCTAAGTCACGGAAGCGAACACAAATGATTCCGTTTATATGAAATGTCCAGAATAGGCAAGTCCGCGGACATGAAAGCAGAGTGATAGTTTCCAGGGGTTAGGGGTAGGGAGAAGGGGGAATGGTTGCTTAATGGGTGCAAGGTCTCTTTTGGGGGGCAATTAAAATATTTTGGAAGTGGACAGAGCTGGTGGTTGCACAACATGGTAAACATGGAAAATGAATTGTACATTTTAAAATAGTGAATTTTGGGGGCACCTGGGTGGCGCAGTGGGTTAAAGCCTCTGCCTTCGGCTCAGGTCATGATCCCAGGATCCTGGGATCGAGCCCTGCATCGGACTCTCTGCTCAGTGGGGAGCCTGCTTCCTCCTCTCTCTCTCTGCCTGCCTCTCTGCCTACTTGTGATCTCTGTCTGTCAAACAAATAAATAAATAAATAAAATCTTTAAAATAGTGGATTTTGTTATGTGTATTTTACCTCAATTTAAAAAAATTAATTGAAATTTACACTCAAGGGCGTGTAAGGACCTATTTAGCCAGAGCAACTCCATCTTGGGTAAATAGCCATTTTGTTGTTTGCGCAGTAAACTTAAATTGACTCTCCCCCCAGAGAAACTTACTTAGAAGCAAGTCCAGGAAACCAGTAAAATGTAGTCGGCTAGTTCCTGATAACAGAGCCCAGAATACAAGGACGAGTCAGGCCAGATGGAGACATCTAATCAGTACGAAGTAATGTTTGTAATAGTAAGAAGGTCTTGCCCAAACCAAAATGACTCCATCTTGGGAAGGACGACAATCTTATTATTCACACTGAATATGTTAACTGATGAAGCCTTCTCAGAAAGTACTGTTTGTAACGGTTCCTGGTATGGGGTAATCTTGAATAACACGTCACCAGACCAGATGGAACTAGCCAATCAGCAAGAGACACACAAGCCCGGGGGGTTGAGATACCAAGATATGGGTTACAGTTTCACCCAATAAAAGGTAGGCTGTAGGGCGCCTGGGTGGCTCAGTGGGTTAAGCCTCTGCCTTCGGCTCAGGTCATGATCTCAGGGTCCTGAGATCGAGCTCCGCATCTGGCTCTCTGCTCAGCAGGGAGCCTGCTTCCCTCTCTCTCTCTCTGCCTACCTCTCTGCCTACTTGTGATCTCTGTCTGTCGAATAATAAAATCTTTAAAAAAAAAAAAAGTCTCTTAAAAAAAAAAAAAAAAAAGGTAGGCTGGGAGGGGGTCGCGCTCTTCAGAGACAGCCCTGGCGGTCAGTCTGACTTCTAATGCTTGGCGTAGAATAGAGCTTTGCATAACTTTAACTTTGTTTCTGTCTCGTTCCCCTAGCCAATTAATCTGATTTCTAATACTTATCATAAAATAAAGCTTTAAATAACTTTCACTTTGTCTCAGTCTCGTTTTGTTTAATAACGGACCTAACAGGGCGCCTGGGTGGCTCAGTCAGTTAAGCAACTGCCTTTGGCTCAGGTCATGAAACCGGGGTCCTGGGATCGAGCCTTGCATTGGGCTCCCAGCTCAGTGGTGAGCCTGCTTCCCCTTCTCCCTTTGCCTCTTCCCAGCTCATGTTCTCCATCTCTCTCTCTTGCTCTCTCTCAAATAAATGAACAAAATCTTAAAAAAATATATACACTTAAGATCATACATTTTACTCCAAGTTATACTTTTAAAGAGATTTTTTAAATCACTTGAATTTTTCAGAAGTATGTCTTATTTCTTTCTGCAATAATTTTGACCGCATATCTGTGTACTTATACACATGTAGTGTTACTGAAAACTAAGCAGCTTCCATTAGGCACACATGAAAAATCTGTCTCCACTTCCTTGTTGCACACACAGGGAAGAAATGTAAGGTCGGTTTCCACTTTTAACTGTTTTCTCAGGTATGTAATAATACTTAACCTTGTTATCCTGATCAGGATATATAATACTTAAGTAGTTTTTTTCAATAGAAAAACGGTAATAAGGGCGCAGGGGTGGCTCAGTCAGTTAAGGGTCTGACTCTTGATTTCGGCCCAGGTCATGATCTCGGGGGTCGTGAAGTGGGGCCCAGCATAGGGCTCCACGCTTGGTGGGGATCAGCCTGACATTCTCTCCCTCTGCCCCTCCCCCGCCTCTCTTTAAAATAAATACAATCTTGGGGCGCCCGGGTGGCTACTCAATGGGTTGGGCCTCTGCCTTCAGCTCTGGTTGTGATCTCAGGGTCCTGGAATAGAGCCCCGCATCGGGCTCTCTGCTCAGAGGAGAGCCTGCTTCCCCCTCTCTCTCTGCCTGCCTCTCTGCCCATTTGTGACCTGTCTCTCTGTTAAATAAATAAATAAAATCTTAAAAAAATAATAAAAAAATAAAATAAATACAATTTTAAAGAGAAAAAGAAGACTAATAAAAGCATAATGGTTTAACGGCTTGAAACATCACTATCCCACCTTCAAATTAAACTATACTGAATTGACATGACACCAGACTTATTTAAAAAATGTTCACATAATTATGTGTTTTTTTTTCAAATTATAAAAACAATATATGATCGTAGAAAACTTGAGGAAATATAGGAAGGGTAAAACAGAAAAAATGAAATTGACCATCATATCACAACCCAGCAGTAACTTCTATGTCACTGTTCTATTTCCCTTATTTTGGTCATTGCTACACAGCAGCATCTGGCATATGATAAATATTTGTCAAATATGTTAATGACTGGGTATTTGTTGGCAGAAAGCTAAATCTGTCAAAAATTTAAAATCTGTCAAAATTTATGGTAAAATTAAATTTTACCATAAAATTCATTAGAAGAATGCAGGTGTTGAATATCTTTTTGATTTTCAAGTTTAGAATATGGAGCAAATGCTACAGACAGACCCAAATCACAAAGAGGCAGCATACTCCAGAGGCCAAGGAACAGCCTCTTTATTTTTTATTTATTTGTCAGAGAGAGAGAGAGAGCGAGAGCGTGAGCGCACAAGCTGGGGGGTGGTGGTCAGGCAAGCAGGCAGAGGAAAAAGCAGGCTTCCTGCTGAGCAAGGAGCCCGGTACAGGACTTGATCCCAGGACCCTGGGATCCTGACCTGAGCTGAAGGCAGACACTTAATCAACTGAGCCACCCAGGTGTCCCTGGGAGTAGGATCTTTAAAACCACCCAGTTAGAATCCACTTTAGAAGTGGCCATCTAGGGGCACCTGGGTGGCTCAGTGGGTTAAGCCTCTGCCTTCGGCTCAGGCCATGATCTCAGGATTTTGGGATCGAGACAGACATTGGGCTCTCTGCTCAGCAGGGAGCCTGCTTCCCCATCTCTCTCTCTATTTGCCTCTCTGCCTACTTGTGATCTCTGTCAAATAAATAAATAAATAAACAAACAAATCTTTAAAAAAAGGTGGCCATCTAAAATATGTCATTCCTTTAATATGCTCGGCCACATCTCACATACCAAGGCAACTTCCCTTGTTGGTTTGGAAGCTACACTAGCTTTTGCTAGCCCCTGGTAGGCGATTTGGATTGTCAAGACTTCTTTCCCCAAAGCTGAGTTCATCCAAAGTAATGGGTCTTTTTGATGGTGGATAAATTTTCCAATGCCTTCAGGGGAGAATGCTAATGAAAGACTGCTGGGAACTAGTTCAGCAAGTAACCACGCTTCCATGTGTCTTCAGAAGAGAAGTCCAATTATGTCCAATTATGCCAAAAGTGGGATAGCCTGAACCTCCCTGTATTCCAACGGTAGTGTTTCTCCAATTTTAAGGTTCATCTGAATGGCCTGAAAAGCTCAGTAAAATACAAATTCTGATTCAGGTGGTTGGAAGCAGTGTGGGATTCTGAAAGACTACCAAAGTCCCGGGAGATGCTGAGGCTGCTGGTCCTCTGACCACTTTGAGAAGTAAGGTCCCAACACACAAAGCTGATGAATGGCCTGACTCATCTCCACTGTTAAAATCTAGGGGTCCAGGGGCGCCTGGGTGGCTCCGTGGGTTAAAGCCTCTGCCTTTGGCTCAGGTCATGATCCCAGGGTCCTGGAATCAAGCCCCGCATCGGGCTCTCTGCTCAGCAGGGAGCCTGCTTCCTCCTCTCTCTCTGCCTGCCTCTCTGCCTACTTACGATCTTTGTCTGTCAAATAAATAAATAAAATCTTAAAAAAAAAATCGAAGGGTCCAGCGTGGGAGATGCAACAAGACCCTCAGGCTGGGTCTCGTGTGGGGTCTATCTCACCAGCTGATCTAAATGATCTCTGTCTACATTTGAAGTGCTTTACCACTGACTGGACAAGGCTACATTTAATTTCTCTCTCTTTTTAAATTAAAAAAAAAATTTTAAAAATATCTTATTATTTATTTGACAGAGAGACAAAGTGAGAGAGGGAACACAGGCAGGGGAGTGGGAGAGAGAGAAGCAGGCTTCCTGTAGAGCAGCGAGCCTGATGCCGGGCTCGATCCCAGGACCCTGGGACCTCAGTCGAAGGCAGCTGATTAATGACTGAGCCATCAAGGGGCCCCTAATTTCTCTCCCTTTTTTTAAAAAAATGAGGTAAAATTCACATCACATGAAATTAACCATTTTGGGGGGAAGATTTTCTTTATTTATTTGAGAGAGAGAGAGAGAGAGAGAGCACAAGTCGTGGGGGGGCAGAGAGAGAGAGAGATAAGCAGACTCCCTGCTGAGCATGAATTTGAACCTGCATTTGAACCTGGTCCCACTACTCCCTGTCATGAGACTTTGGGCAAATTACTGAATCCTCTGTGCCTCAGTTTTCTTGTCCATAAAATGGGAATAAAAACAGTATAAACCTTGGGCTTATTATAAGCATTAAATAAGAAGATACATGTATAGTGCTTAAAACAGTGCTTAGGACTTAGTGAACTATAATACATTTTTAGCTGTTACTGCACTTAAAACACTGATAAGCTGGGTGACTTTTGACTTTCCAAGTCAGTCACTATCTTTCTTATTTCCTCTACAATGGAAAATACAATACTTGCCTTCCCTACTTCTGAGCCTGAGGATCAAAATAAATAATAAAGGCAAAGCATTTTGGAAACAATAAAGCACTATACAAACATAAACTTCTTATTGAATGCAAGGGAAATCATACTTATCTGTTCATAAAAACACGTTTCCAAGAATTTTGATTTTCCTGAAATTCATTTGGTTTATTCAGTTATGCATAGATTAGAATGTATCAAAACCACATCTCTTTCAAATTAACATAATTCAGGGGGCGCCTGGTAGCTCAGTCGGTTAAGTCGGTTAAGTCGGTTAAGTCCAACTCTTAATTTCAGCTCAGGTCATGATCTCAGGGTCATGACCTCAGTCAGGGTCGTGGGATCACGCCCCTCATCTGACTCCACACTCAATGGGAAGTCACTTGAGCATCTCCCTCTCCCTCTGCCCCTTTGTGCCATCCACACTTGTCTCTCTCTCTCTCAAAATAAACGAATAAATGTCATAATTCAGACTTTTCACTAATTCAGACTGTCATTGTCCTAATCAACACAGATTGTTGCAATTGTATTTATTTATATTTATTTATTTGACAGACAGAGATCACAAATAGGCAGAGAGACAGGCAGAGAGAGGGGGAAGCAGGCTCCCTGCCAAGCAGAGAACCCGATGCGGGGCTCGATCCCAGGACCCTGGGATCATAACCTGAGCCGAAGGCAGAGGCTTTAACCCACTGAGCCACCCAGGCACCCCTGCAATTTTATTTTAAAGCCGTACATACTAGTATGGATTTATGCTCCTGCAGGGACTGGAGCAAGAAGATTTCTGACCTCATGCTAAAGAAATCCAGACAAGAACGGCCCCGAGTATAGGCAGAGTTAGGTGAATTTCATCAAGGAGAATATTTTAAGTCCAATAAGAGAGGTGTAATTTGGGAAGAAGGGGAAAGCATGAGCGTATCCAAGACTACAAAGATAGTTGTTGGATGAAAAAGAAAAAGAAAATCTGGAAAGAAATGGTGTTCCCCCTCTCTGTCTGCCTGCCTCTCTGCCTACTTATTGATCTCTCTCTCTATGTCAAATAAGTAATAAATAAAATCTTAAAAAAAAAAAAAAAGTTGAGATGCAGGGGCGCCTGGCTGGCTCAGTCCGTGTAACATGTGACTCCTGATCTCAGGGCTGTGAGTTCAAGCCCCATGTTGGGCGTGATGCCCTCTTTAAAAAAATTTTGAGATGAAATCAAACATTTTAAAGTGACTGATTCAGTGGCACTTAGTACATTCACAATGTTGCATCATCACCACCTCGATCTTCCTAGTTTCAAAACATCTTCATCACCACAAAAGGAGACCTCATACGTGTTAAGCAACCTTTCCCCATTCCTCACTCCCCTCAGAAGCTGATCACCACGAATCTGCTTTCTGTCTCTACAGATGTATCTGTTCTAGACATTTCATAGGAATGGACTCATACGGTAAGTGGCCTTTTCATGATCTCAGCACTGAGAGATGCAGCCAGCATCAAGCTCTGTGCACGGTGCCGAGTTGGCTTGGGACTTCCATTCCCTCTCCCTCTGCCCCTCCACTCCACACACATGTGCACGTGCTCTTTCTCTGTGTCAAATAAATAAATATCTCTGAAAGGTTTTATTTGTTTATTTGACAGAGAGAGAGAGTGATCGCAAGCAGACAGAGAGGCAGGCAGAGAGAGAGGGGGAAGCAGGCTCCTTGCTGAGCAGACAGCCCGATGTGGGGCTCGATCCCAGGACCCTGAGATCATGATCTGAGCCGAAGGCAGAGGCTTAACCCACTGAGCCACCCAGGCGCCCCAATAAGTCCTAAAAAAAACAAAAAAACAAAAACCAAAGTGACTTTTCTGGCTTCTTTCAGTTTGATATCCAGCCACATTGTAACATATATCAGTACTTCATTCCTTTTTATGCCTGAACAATATTCCATTGTCTACGTATATCACAATTTATGTATCCATCCATCAACTGATGAACAGTTGGGTTGTATAAATTTTGGGGGTGCTGGAATAGTGCTGCAATTCACACTCATGAACAAGCATTGGTTTGAGTACCTATTTTAAATTCTTTGGGTATATCCCTAGAAGTAGAATTGCTAGTTCTTTAACTTTTCCCACTGTTCACGGAATCCAGAATAGCCTGTCCCTGAGCTACTTGCTGATGGTGCCAATTTTCTGGGAGAAGCAAATGCCATTAACAAGGTCGAAGAATTCTATTTATTAATAATGAAAGTCTGATATACTCATCAGACAGTAAAAAGAAAAAAACTCTTAAGAGATGTACAGATATTTTAGAAGATATTTGAAAATATAGTTAAGATTTTTTAAAAAAGATTTTTATTTTTTTTTATTTGACAGAAAGAGATCACAAGTAGGTAGAGAGGCAGGCAGAGAGAGAGGGGGAAGCAGGCTCCCCGCTGAGCAGAGAGCCCAATATGGGGCTCGATCCCAGGACCCTGAGATCATGACCCAAGCTGAAGGCAGAGGCTTAACCCACTGAGCCATCCAGACGCCCTATGGTTATTTAAGATTTGACAGTTACAGGAGCTACATTTTCATATTTGAGACTCATTTCTGGGGCACCTGGCTGGCTCAGTTGGAAGAGCATCAGACTCTTGATCTCGGGGTTGTGAGTTTGAGGCCCATGTTGGGTGTAGAGATCACTAAAATAATAATAATAATAATTAATATAAAGTTTTAAAAAGTCAGTCTCAAGTCACTCAAGGTTGAAGCCTTGTTTAATCCACTATAAGATTCATTTGCCCTTCAAATATATAGTAACTAAAATATTTGACTTCATAAAAAAATGTTCAACTCTACCAAAAATAAAAAAAATGCAATCAAAACATAAAAGATGCCATCATTTAGGTACGATATTGACCAAGATTTAAATAAACTGATAAGTAAGTAATAATCAAGATGCAGGGAATCAGGACTTTTCTTTACAGGACTGCTAAGAATGCAAACTGATACAAGTTTCCCTGGACAAATTTAGCAATGCATATAATTCCTTTTAAAAATGTTTATATTCTTGGGTGCCTGGGTGGCTCAGTGGGTTAAGCCGCTGCCTTCGGCTCGGGTCATGATCTCAGGGTCCTGGGATCGAGTCCCACATGGGGCTCTCTGCTCAGCAGGGGGCCTGCTTCCCTTCCTCTCTCTTTGCCTGCTTCTCTGCCTGCTTGTGATCTCTGTCTGTCAAATAAATAAATAAAATCTTTAAAAAAATGTTTATTTTTTTTTTTTTTAAGATTTTATTTATTTTTTGACAGACAGAGATCACAAGTAGGCAGAGAGGCAGGGAGGAAGCAGGCTCCCTGCTGAGCAGAGAGCCCGATGCAGGGCTCCATCCCAGGACCCTGAGATCATGACCTGAGCTGAAGGCAGAGGCTTAACCCACTGAGCCACCCAGGTGCCCCCAAAAATATTTCTATTCTTAAAAAAATTAAAATTAAAATTAAAATGTTTATATTCTTTGATTCCATTATTCTCTTTCTGAGTATTTAAACTTAGAGGATGTTCATGAATGTTCATGATGATTTATAAATATGTGATTCATTATAGTGTTATTATAACCAAAAATTGAGAGCTACCTAAAGCCCATCAATAGGGAATTAGACATAAGTTACAGTTAATGCCTAGGAAGAATACAGGTGTAGCCAAATTGTTTTTTTTTTTTTTTAAGATTTTATTTATTTATTTGACAGACAGAGATCACAAGTAGGCAGAGAGGCAGGCAGAGAGAGAGGAAGGGAAGCAGGCTCCCTGCCGAGCAGAGAGCCCGATGTGGGGCTTGATCCCAGGACCCTGGGATCATGAACTGAGTTGAAGGCAGAGGCTTTAATCCACTGAGCCACTCAGGTGCCCCAGCCAAATTGTTTTTTTAGATAGAAAATATTTTATGATTCGGAATAATGTCCATTATATATATATAATATATATATATTTAAATATTTTATTTATTAATTTGACAGAGAGAGACACAGTGAGAGAGGGAACACAAGCAAGGGGAGTGGGAGAGGGAGAAGCAGGCTCCCACTGAGCAGGGAGCCTGATGTGGGGCTCGATCCCAGGACTCTGGAATCATGACCTGAGCCAAAATCTAGAGTCCCACATTTAACTGCTTGAGCCACCCAGGTGCCCCACCAATGCACCACTTCGGACATTTCATTTTATTATGACCATTTAAGTTCCATGAAGGGAGGGATGTGTCCCTCTTTTTGGTACTTGGCACCACATAGTGCGTGCTTAATTAATATCATCAAATGTTATGAAATATCAATGCCAGGGGAAATTGTACCAACTCCACATTTCCATGGTAGATGAATTATTTCCCCAGTGCTTATAATATTTGCAGTACCCATAGAGGCTCTATGTGAATGTGGATCTAATGTACAAGAATTAACTAGTTTTACAAGGTCTGCGTCTTTGTTAGAAGAGTAGTGGCGTAACCGTGGTCTGGACACAGAAGTTTTGGCATCTCTTCCTGTTTTCATCACAGCCTCATTAAGCCTCAAGCAACAGGGCTCACTCCCATGGCTCAGTTTCCCAAGCCTTGAAAAGAAAACCCTGTCCACTTTCTACCTATTCAGGGGGACCAAGGGGAAGGAGGAAAGCCTATAAAGGGTTCCAACTTACTATAGAGAAATATAGAATGGCCCCACAATTTTTGTTTCCTTCTCTCGAAAACAGTTTAAAGGGGGCACCTGGGTGGCTCAGTGGGTTAAAGCCTCTGCCCTCGGCTTGGGTCATGATCCCAGGGTGCTGGGATGGAGCCCCTGCTCAGCAGGAAGCCTGCTTCCCCTCTCTCTCTGCCTGCCTCTCTGCCTATTTGTGATCTCTGTCTGTCAAATGAGTAAACAAAATCTAAAAAAAAAAAAAAAAGAAAGAAAACAGTTTAAAGTTCTCTTTCTGTTTCACTTATGGTATCAGGATTCTCCTACCATTCAGGAAAGTGGAAGACATAAGCTGCCAGTGAATAACCATTATCTCCATTTTACAGATGGAGGTACTTAAGGTAGAAGAGGGTTATATGTTCAAGTCGGCAAAGTAATTCACCAGCAGAATTCCAAAAAGAGTCTGAGTCCAAAACAAAATGATTCCATGGAACCATCTGCTCTCCAGCTGCACAGACAGTTCCCTAAAACGCAGTAAGTATTGTTGAAACTATTTTTACTGCAGCAGAAGTCAATCAGACAGCTGGGATTCAGATAAGACCTGGCTTGAGCATTTCAATAAAGATGCTTTTTTCACTCTACCAGCTAATAGATTTTATGCCCTGTCTACATCTTCGGTATTTGCAAATGCAATTTAATTGAAGATAGAGAATCCCTTTGGTCTTGTTAAGTCATGAAATTCAAGCAACGGCCACAAAGAAGACGGATTGCATTGACTAGATAAAATAGTTACATTTGTGAAGGTGACAAGGATAAACACAATAAGCAAACCAGATCCAAGTCTCTGGTTCTTTTATTTGGCTCATATCTAGGCAACCAGAGTCATGCACTTATCTAATGAGGTGACTTAACTCCTTTGGGGAGGGTGGGTGAGGCGTGGGTGGAAAGATGCAAGTGTTGGACATGAGACAATGACAGAAGGTAGAGAATTGTGAAAACTGGGTGATGGATACATGGGAGTTCATCACAAACTTCCATTTACTTAATATATGTTTGAAAATTTCCAAAATAAGAAATAGCTTAGTGTAGCAAGTTGCTAACCAACTTTGCAAAAAGACTCACATGGTCTTCCATGAGCTTTTAATCTTAAAAAAATTTTTTTTTGAAGATTTATTTACCTACCTGATAGATCAAGATCGGGGAGAGAGACAGAGGGAGAGGGAGAAACTTAAGCAGACTTGGTGCTGAGCTGAGGAGTCTGATCCCATGACCCTGAGATCATGACCTGAGCTAAAATCAAGAACCAGGATCTCAGGGTCCTGGGATTGAGCCTGGCTTTGGGCTCTCTGCTCAGCAGGGAGCCTGCTTCCTCCCTCTCCGCATCCCCACTTGCTTGTGATCTCTGTCTGTCAAATAAATAAATAAATAAATAAATATCATTTAAAAAATAGTACAAGTTAATATATATTTTTTTAATATTTACAGAGTTTTGCAACTATCACCATGGACGATTTTATTAACTTTTTTATTTTTTTTTTATTTTATTTTTTTTTTTTTAAATATAAGCTCTGTGTTCAATTTGGGGCTTGAACTCACAACCTGGAGATCAAGAGTTGCATGATCCACTGACGGAGCCAGCCAGGCACCCCTACCACGGTTACTTTAAAATTTTTTTCCTCACCCCAAATAGAAATTGCCCATAGCAGTCACTTCCTTTCTCCCTAACCCCCTCAACTTCTGGCAACTACTATTCTGCTTCCTGTCTCTATGTATTTACCTATCATGGACATTTCATATAAGAGGAACCAACAATATGTGACCTTCTGTGACTGACTTCTTTCACTTAGCATCATTTTTTTTAAAAGATTTTATTTATTTATTTGACAGACAGAGGTCACAGGCAGAGAGAGAGGGGGAAGCAGGCTCCCCACTGAGCAGAGAGCCTCTGCGGGGCTTGATCCCAGGACCCTGAGACCATGACCTGAGCTGAAGGCAGAGGCCCCAACCCACAGAGCTGCCCAGGCACCCGTCACTTAGCATCATTTATTTCAAGGTACATCCCATGTTGCAGCATGTATCATATCAGTACCTCATTCCTATTTTGGCTAAATAATCTACTGTATAGATAAACCACATTAAAAAATATTTTATTTGTTTCTCAGAGAAAGAGAGCACAAGCAGAGGGAGTAGCAGGCAGAGGGAGAAGCAGGCTTCCTGCTGAGCAAAATCCTGAGGACTCTGGGACCATGACCTGAGCTTTACCCACTGAGCCACCCAGGCGTCCTGGTTTATCACTTTTGTTTGAAAGATTTTATTTATTTATTTATTTATTTGAGAAAGAGACAGAGCACAAGCGGGAGGAGGGTCAGAGGGAAAGGGAGAGGGACAAGCAGACTCCCTGCTGAGTGTGGCGCCCAATGTAGGACTCAATTCCAGGACCACAAGATCACGACTTGAGCCAAAGTCAGATGCTTCATCAACTGAGCCACCTAGGTGCCCCTAGATAAACCACATTTTTAATCCATTCATCAAATAATAGATATGTATAGCTTTTCACTTTTTGGCTGTTATGATTATGCTGCTATGAACATTCATGTATTACGAATTGTGTAAGACTGATGAATCACAGAACTGTACCCCAGAAACAAATAAGACATTGTATGTTAATTTAAAAAATTCACGTATAAGGGGTTTTTGCTGTTATTGGTCATTGTTGTTGTTGTTTTGTGGGCATGTTTTTATCTCTCCTGGGTTTATACATAGGACTGGAATTGATGGGTCATATAGTTAACTCTATGTTTAACATTTTCAGACACTGCCAGATTGTTTTCCAAAGAAGCTGTACCATTTTGCAGTCCCACCAGCAATATACTCAGGTTCCAATTTCTCCACATTCTCACAACACAATTAGCTCTTTGATTTTAGCCATTCCAGTGGGTGTGAAGTGGTATCTCTTTGTGGCTTTGATTTGCATCTCCCTGACGGCTAATGAAGTTGAGTATCTTTTCACATACTTTTTTTTTTTTAAAGATTTTATTTATTTATTTGACACAGAGAGAGATCACAAGGAGGCAGAGAGGCAGGCAGAGAGAGAGGGGGAAGCAGGCTCCCTGCTGAGCAGAGAGCTCGATGGAGGGGGGGGCGACCCTCCATCCTAGGACCCTGGGATCATGACCTGAGCAGAAGGCAGAGGCTTAACCCTCTGAGCTACCCAGGGGCCCCTTCACGTGCTTATTCTTTAACTTTGAGGCAGGCCTGCAGCTTCCTTTCTTAGTTGGGAGAATTACGGCTTTGTCCCACCTGCAAGTTTTTATTGAGTTTCTTAGTGCCTAGATCATTAGAAGAATAAATTAATACTCTTTCTCAATGGAGCTCAGCTACTGCTCCAACATGGTGAATGAAAGTCTTTCTTTGCATTTTTTTTCCCAAAGAAGAAAATTCAGGAGGATACTATAAGAAGTTAAACATTAAGTACGCTAAAATGTAACCTAAAAAATTAGTATTCTTGCAGCCGAAGGAAGCGAAGTCCCTTTGTTTTATTTAATCTGACATAGTGCATATAAGTAAACCTATTTAAAAGAAATAGAACAGTCTTAGGTCCTATGAGAGGTGAGTGAATGGACATCTTCATGTCTCTTTCTTTAAATACTGGTGGATTTAAGAGGGGAGACGTAGTGAAACAAAACCAACGGAGTGTCATCCAGTCGGGTTGAAGAAATCGATACTTTATTTTTACCACCTCAATTTTCTCTGTTCACATAAAGTCAATTCCAAGGGCTCATCCGAATCCCCTCATTGTGTCAGGATTAGGATTTGGTTATTTTGAACGTCGCTCTAAAAGAGCAGCTGGGATTGGAGAACCGTTGGTTTAAGTGTTTTCAATAAAAGCTTGTTATTAGAGCCGAGTCTTAGAGTGCACAGCTTGCCGCTGCTCACCCGACCCTCCAGAGAGGAGACCTAAGGTCATTACCGAGTGTGAGCGGCTTGAACGTCTCGGAGGAAATCCGAGGCCCGGTTCTGGCGGCTATTAAAAAAAAAAAAAAAAAAAAAAAAAAGAAAGAAAGAAAGAAAAGAAAAAAGCCTTCAAACCACCCGGCGTTTTCAAATTTACCACGCCCCTTCCTGCCTTCATTGCCCTGGAAACTTGACCACCTAACCTCAAAGCTAAATCTCTAGCATACGGGTCCCTCAGGGAACGCTGGCTCCTATTTCAGCGACCCAACCAAGAAACCAGTCCCTGCGGGCTCCTCCCGCCACGCCCAGGCCCGCCCATCTCCACTCCGGGTGGAATGGAGTCTTCCTCCGCCTACCCGGCCGGCCAAAGGCCCCGCCCCATTCCCTCCTCTTCATTGGCTCTGGTGACCAGCCCCCAGAGCGTTGGCTTCGGATTGGCCGCCGCGGCCGCCGCTCGGCGATCTTCCCGGGGGCGTGAGGCGGGCGTGACTACGCCCCTACGTCGGGACGCTCGGTCGCCGCGGGAGGTGCCGTAATCGCCGCCCAGAAGGCAGGAGGGTGGCTGTTCGAGGAGCTGCTATGGTGCTTAGTTCCCCGGTAGAGCCGACCGAGACGCGGCGGTCGCGGCCATGAAGGTGAGGGGCCGGTGGGGCCGGGCAGTTCCTCCTCGCCTCTCCTAACTGGCCGGCGAGCCTGAAGTGTCTTCCTTTAGCCTCAGCGGTTCTCCCCGCAGACACTCGGAGAGCTCCGCTGGGGGACGTCCCGGGCCGGCATCCGGGCCCTGACCAGCCCAGAGCCGAGATCCTGGTCTCCAGGACCTCTCCAGCTCCCACAGCGGCTCCCTTCAGCGAGCCTGAGGAGGGGGGGAGAGGCCGGGCGGCCCCCCCGCGCTCAAGCCTGGTGGGCCCGTCTTTGCTTTTGGCCCTTCCGCTTCCTCGGGGGCTTAAAGCAGACCCCCTGGTTCCCGCCTCAGCTCTCCATGCCTTTGCCCACAGCGTGCCCTCTCCCGCCCTGAGTCCTTGAACTAACCCAAATGTCGGGAACACTACGGGACTGTCGCAGGACGGAGACTGCAGGACGAAGGGAGGAAGAGTAGTGCGGGGAGTCGTGAGGCTGGGACTAGGCTAACAGGTTAGAAATGCCTCCGGGCGGGGAGCCCACCCTTCTGGATTTCTGCGTAGGCTTGTTATTGGGGCCGTGACCTAGAGCGCTAGCAAACTAGATGTGTCTCCATCGCCACTAGGTACGCAGCAAGTAATTTGACAGCTTGAGTTCTTCAAGGTGGGTGTGAGAGCGTGGGAGCATCAGTGAGTGAGAAGTTTAAGAAAAGAGGGAAGGGGGGAGATTCTGGCCTACTTTTGGGAGCTGATTTTCTCAACTTGATCTCAGAGTTCCAAAGAGCTCTGTGTACGACAATCAATTCAGGTATTGATTCGTCTGCTGAACTCAAACCAAGTGGGGTGAGTCGTAAAGTGATACTCTTTCAGACACAGACGATTTCTTTAATCCCTGTGAAGAGGCGTGTTTGTTGTGGGTAAGGGAACTAACAGAGTGAACTGCTAGCTTAAAACTACCCTCACAGAGCCTCAAAAATTTGCTGTGGAAGATTGACAGGGAGTGCCAAGTGGCTAGAGAAATTCAGCAGATATTTTCTTGAAGGTTTCCTTTGTGTTAGTGAGAGGGAGACTTGCCGAGTTGGAGTAATTGAAAATGCGATCTCACCTTTTAGGAGTTCGCCGATCAAGAGTAGAGACATTCTCAGGTAACCATGTTACAAAGCAGAATATGACGTGAGGTATCAAAAGCAAAATGCTAAAAAGCGAAAAAGGATATTTCTGGCCTCAGTAAACAAGATTTTTGGAAATAGGAAACTTTTTGAACTGTGTGTTAAAGTGCGAAGATAATAGATATTAAAATATCCAAAACTAGCTTTCTTTGCTGCAAACCATCATCTTGCTGTGTTAAGATTCAGAAACAAAACAGGGATCTTTATATATATCTTTATCTTTATATGTATACACACACATATGTGTATGCATGTATATGCATATGGCCTCAAAGAATGTCAGTATCTTGTTTAGTATTAACTTTGTGACCCATCAATGAACTAGGTGTAGAAAGAGAAAAGTAGTGACAGGTCCAGTGTTGAAATTAAAAAAAATTTTTTTTTGTTTTAAGGATTTTATTTATTTACTTGCCAGAGAGCAAGAGGACAAGCAGTGGGAGCCTCAGGCAGAGGCAGAAGCAGGCTCCCCACCGAGCAAGGAGCCCCATGTGGGATTCCATCCCAGGACCCTGGGATCATGATCTGAGCCACCCACACATCTCCAGTGTTGAAATTTTTAATCAAGTTCTTTAAAATCAATTTATGTGGAAGACTGTGCTTTCTGAGTTGACATTTTAGAAAAAAAGTTTGGTGGTAGTTGAAAATGTAGAAAAGATAACATACTTTAAGAAGCAAAAAATAGACACCAGTCTGTGCAAGAGGACTGTTACGAAGATAGCTGCTTTTCATTTATGTTTTTATGGAAAGTGGATTCCTGAAACACAGGATTTGGGCTATTGTTTATTTTTTAATTTTTTTTTAAGTTTTTAAAAAATTTATTTGACAGAGATCACAAGTAGGCAGAGAGGCAGGCAGAGACAGAGAGTGGGGAAGCAGGCTCCCTGCTGAGCAGACCCCTCTCCCCCCATGTGGTGCTGGATCCCAGGACCCTGGGATCACGACCTGAGCCGAAGGCAGAGGCTTTAACCCACTGAGCCACCCAGGCGCCCCTATTGTTTATTATTTAACTTTGTTTAAAATTGAAATTAATTGTGAACATGCTCATCTGTAGATTTCTGGGCAGGGTCAGTGATTCCTGATGCCATGGAATCCTAACATGTGAAGTTCACTGAAGCAAGAACTTCTTTCAGGGGAATTAAAATTACTTTTGAGAGTTAAACAATCAGAAAATTATATCTTGGGGTGCCTGGGTGGCTCAGTGAGTTAAGCCTTTGCCTTCAGCTCAGGTCATGATCTCAGGGTTCTGGGATCAAGCTCTTCATCGGCTCTCAGCTCAGCGGGGAGCCTGCTTCCCCCTCTCCCTCTGCCTGCCTCCCTGCCTACTTGTGATCTCTCTCAAATAAATAAAATCTTAAAAAAAAAAAGAAAATTACATCTTCACTCAACCCCAGGAGTAGCTGATTTTAGTATGTGTAGAATGGGTACTTACTTTCTTCCTTTAACTTGTTTGTTTACAAACTGATGTTTCGAAGTAAGTTTTGCCTCTCAAAACTCAAGTAACTGTTTAACCTTAGAATAGCATCTAATTAATTCCCTCTAAGGGGTTTTAAAAACCCAAATTGGTGTCCTATATTGATTTAATCCTCCTTCCTGTTTTTCCGTATTTATATTGAGCACACCCCTGATTGTACTAATCATGTTCATTCTTTCAAGTTCAAAATAAAAATTAAGGAGAAAGAAATCTGTTGGATATAATTTCCTTTGCGGTTTTTGTTTTGTTTTGTTTTGTTTTTCTCTGAAAGGTGGGGGAGTGGTGCTAAGGATCAGGTATACTATTTAAAAACAAAACAAAACCCCAATAAGAGGAAGGTAATATTTATGATTCCAGAACACCTTACTCTAAAAATCCGTCTATCAGTTTGGCCAAATTTCCTACCTAAAAATATGCATTTTTAAGATCAGCATCTGTTTTTGCAGCCTGCTTAATGTCCAGATTGTATGAGAGAAAGAATTTAGGATGTAGAATTTCCTCCTTTGTCTGATGGTCTGATGTCTATGGTCTGATTATTTGGTAATGTAAAAGGTAGACTTTCTTGCAAATTTTATTTCAGTCGAGGCAGCAGTTTCAATATGAGATGCTTTCACATTTTAAGGAGCATATTCTTCTCAAGTGGCTGTAGATAGGGACACCTGGGTGGCTTAGTCATTAAGCGTCTGCCTTCAGCTCAGGTCATGATCCCAGGGTCCTGGGATCAAGCCCCCACATGAGGCTCCCTGCTCAGCAGGAAGCCTGCTTCTCCTTCTCCTACTCCCCCTGCTTGTACTCCCTCTCTCACTGTCTCTGTCAAATCAACAAAATCTTAAAAAAAAAAAAAAAAAAAAGTGGGTCTAAATAGGTTAAACGTTTTTGATAATTATCTCAACTTCTCAACTGTTTCTTCTGTTTTGCTTTGTTTTTTTCTGCTATTCCTAAGTTCTGTAGGAAAGCTTAAACTAACTGAAATTTAAACTTTATTTTTTAAAATTATTTTTTTCTATCACTGGTGATATGGTTTGAAACATCTTTTCATGTTGCTTAACATAAGGACATTGAGTTTTAGCAAACAAAGTTGTTTGGAGTTGAAAATAACACATATGGTGAGTGAATTCTCCAAGGAAGCCTTCATTATTGGAAGAACTGAATTCCTGCCTGGTCCCAGTAGCTTCATACAACATCCAAGAAAATTAATACTCTTGAATTTGAAATTTGGAAGTTTTTCTTTAATGTAGCTGTATACGGTATTATATTTAATTTAGAGTTACGGCAAGCAACTCTTAGGAGATGGCATTATTATTATTGTTCTTTACCTATTTTAATCAAAGGAAATAATATGGGGCACCTAGCTGGCTTAGTTAGTAGAGCTTGTGACTCTTAGAGTCGTGAGTTCAAACCCCATATTGGGTGGAGAGCTTACTTTAAAATAAAAAAGGTATTATAATATGATCGTTAGTTTTCTGTTTTCAAATCCATGAACTTTCTCATTGATTGTCATTTAATCTTCATGGAAACCGGCATGGTTTTTTCTTTCTTTTTTTTTTTTTTTTTAAAGATTTTATTTATCCATTTTTGAGAGTATGGGCACAAAAGTGCACAAGCAGGGGGAGCACCAGACAGAGAGCAGGGAGCCCAACATGGGGCTCTGTCGGAGGACCCTGGGATCATGACCTGAGCTGAAGGCAGACACTTAACTGACCAAATGAGCTACCCAGGTTCCCCAGCATGGCTTCTTTCTAGTTTGCCTGGTTATTATATTTGGTGGAATCTTTTTTTTTTTTTTTAAGATTTTTATTTATTTGACAGACAGAGATCACAAGCAGGCAGAGAGGCAGGCAGAGAGAGAGGAAGGGAAGCAGGCTCCCTGCTCAGCAGAGAGCCCGATGCGGGGCTTGATCCCAGGACCCTGGGATCATGACCTGAGCCACCCAGGCGCCCCTGGTGGAATCATTAAAAGGGATCACATCCTGATGTGGTTTAGAATAAGATTCAAAATTTGTAGCAAACTTTTTAAAATTGAGCATTTTGGAATTATCCGCTCCCCAGTAGGGATTCTAAAAGCACATTAGGGGGCACCTGGGTGGCTCAGTGGGTTAAGCCTCTGCCTTCAGCTCAGGTCATGATCTCAGGGTCCTGGGATCAAGCCCCACATCGGGCTTTCTGCCCAGCAGGGAGCCTGCTCCCCCCTCTCTGCCTGCCTCTCTGCCTACTTGTGATCTCTCTCTCTGTGTCAAATAAATAAATAAATAAAATCTTTTTAAAAAGCACATTAGATTACACACAAACACACATACCTACACAAAGATGGTTGAACCTTGAGGCCGTTTGAAAACTGGCACTGTGCCAGAATGATGCTTGGTTATCTTTCTTACAAAGACAACACATTTTCTCTTGGTTTTGTTGACTGAAATGGTGATTCAGAATGGACTTATGTTGTGTGAATCTGACTGAGGAATCTGAGAGAGTGCTTGTAATATTGGTGGTGTATCATGGAAACAAATGTCACAGCAGTGGAAACTCAGTCCCACTCGCACACAAATTGTTTAGGCTTGTGAATACACTCCCCTTCCCTCCTTTATATTCCTGCAGAGGGGAGAGACTTTCTGATTCATCCTCTAGGAATAAACAATATAGGACAAACACTTTCAGCCTTTATGCTATCAGAGAAAGAAGAGAAACTTTTATGTTGGTGAGTTTTAGTACAGGAGCCAAACAGCACTTTCTGGGACCTACTCCGATCTGTCTTCCTATGGGGTGATAGCATTATGGGGTCAACTACATGGTAAGCTTCTGTTGGTCAGCTTTGCTGGTGACTGATCTGTTATCAAAACTGATGGGCTATAGAGCTAAAGGTATGCTTTCACATTTAAACTACTGTTTGCATTATTTCTTAATTAGTTTCAAACTGGGAGTACAAAAAAAGGTAGTTACTGCCCCCCTACGATCATGGTGCACTGGCTTTGGAAAAAAACACAAGAACTGGCATTGGATACCAGAAGAACATGAGGAGATCTAGGTGTCTGAGCCAGTCTGGACAGGAACCTTTAGAATTTGATTTTTTACCATGGGCCATGTACGTGTTTAATGTGATACCTTGTTCTGACTCATACAAGCCAGACAGGCCATGTCCCATAATTATTCAAGAGCAATTTTGGCCTAAGGTGGTATGTAGGAAATTAGATTATGCAAATCCATTTATTTTTCACTAGTCATTGGTGGGTAGAAAATAAACTGCAAACAGCTAAGTTCCTTGAGTTAGTTTTGTGCCACGCATAGGTAGATAGTTGCCTTATTCAGTTATTTTCCATTTTTTTTTTTTTTAAAGATTTTATTTATTTATTTGATAGAGAGATCACAAGCAGGCAGAGAGGCAGTCAGAGAGAGAGGAGGAAGCAGGCTCCCTGCTGAGCAGAGAGCCCGATGCGGGGCTCGATCCCAGGACTCCGAGATCATGACCTGAGCCGAAGGCAGCGGTTTAACCCACTGAGCCACCCAGGCGCCCCTATTTTCCATTTTTGAACTACATTTATCGTCAAGGAAGGAAACGTAGCCATCTTTACAGATTGTTCTTTCCAATCTCTTAGTTTCATGTGGTTTAGCCCATAAAGTCCTGCTGTCAGCCATGGTCCCAAGTAGGATTTAGAATTGTTAGTCACATAAGCCCAGATCATAGCTGTAGTTTTCAGAGATCCAGACGTTGGCCTCACTCATGGAAAGGGTAGCTTTTTTTAAATCACACAAGGGTCACCATACCTTGCACTTGGAATCAGGGCAGGGCAACAACTCAATTTACTACAAATTTAGAAGCCAAAGGGCTGTGCTTTCTGCACTGTCTAAGGAATTAGGTTTGCCCAGAAAATCTAGGAGGAAATGGAATGGTTTGGAAAATGTTTCAATCTTACCACCAGAAGGTGAACAGAGAGTGAGTAAAAGACAAAAGAAGGGAATGCAGGCTGCTTAAACTGGTGGAAGGTATTAAAGAATGGGGAAGACAGAGAGAAAGAACCCGAACCCGGGTCTCTAAAGCTTTTAAAGGGAAGATGCAAAAGGGGGAAAGCTTTTTGGCTATTACCTTACAAGATCTGGTAACTGGGCTCCAAGGAAATAGAGGCAGAGTCGGGAGCTCAGAGGATCAGCTGGCATGTTCCCTCTCCACACCCCCTTGAAGATCCCACATTCAGTAAACTTTTGGGTCAGTGCTCTCTGAAATAGTTTCCTAATTGCTTTTATAGATTCTGTCACTTGAAATTTGGGACTGTCATGGCAAGTAGTAACAAAATTTGGACAGTTGAGAAGGGAAAGATTGGTTTAGGATACTTCAAGCATTATTAAGTGAATATGAAGGTGCTGGTTGTGAGGTAGGGATACCTGTGCCCTGAGGGGACATGCAGAAAAAATTTAGGAAATTGGGACTTTACAGGGAAGTACTAGAAGATGAAACCTACTAAAGGGGTGGCAGGGAGATGGAGCCCAACCAGACCTGGGGAGAGCATCTTCTGAATGGATTCTTCAACTTGGAGATGAAGGACAAAAATAGTTTGAACGATGGTGGGTTTTGTCCCAGAAATCACTGTCTTCCTAGTATTAGAGATTTCACACAAAACATGTAGAGGAATAAGTTAGGAAATAAAAAGTTAAGGCCAGAAAGCAAAGAGTAAATAAAATGAGGGAATAAATGAAAAATGAAGGAAGGTACCAATTTCAGCAAAAGTTCCAGGCCAATATGTGGAAACGAACTAATTTAAGCAAAAGTTCCAGGCCAATATGTGGAAAGGAACTAATTTAAGAATCCATGAGATGGTTAGAAACTCAGCCAAGCCTTTCTGAAGGGATTAGGGGAGACTATAGAGGGAGAAGCAGCACTGGAGACATGACCCACTCTTATGGGGAAAAATTGTCAGCAGGTTGTGAGGAGCGTTTGGCTGACGTCTTGCTCCTGGAACTCTAGAGGAACAGGCCTTAGAAGTAACCACAGCCCCTTCTCATCAGCATTCTGCTGAGTGGTCTTCAGCTAAAACCATGTAGGCAGGAAGAGGGCACCTAAACCGAGCAGTTGTTCACCCTTTAACCTTCACTGTAATACAACTCACTTGCAGAACCTAAAAAAAAAAAATTCTGGGTACACCCAGCTGGCTCACTGTGTGGAGTATGTGGACTCTTGGTCTCAGGGTTGTGAGTTTGAGCCCCATGTTG
Organism: Lontra canadensis; assembly: GCF_010015895.1. Taxonomy (NCBI): domain Eukaryota; kingdom Metazoa; phylum Chordata; class Mammalia; order Carnivora; family Mustelidae; genus Lontra; species Lontra canadensis. The sequence goes on from NW_022631052.1 coordinate 8,888,301, forward strand.
AGGGTGGAGATTACTTTAAAAAAAAAAAAAAAAATCTGATGCTTCAGGTTATACCCCAGACCAGTTAAGTCAGAATATCTGAGGTGGGACCCAGGCATCAGGATTTCTTAAGGCTCCCTTGTTGAGGCCAACCATGACTTTCCGGGCCACTTCACAGGCCTGTGTAATTTCCTATCAAGAGACCTTGACAGAAGCTGCTGTGGTACAGGACTGAAAATACCTGCTCCCAAGAAGTCGGGGAGGTTCAAATCACCAAAGAAATCACTTTCATTTCAGCACTGGGATGCCAGAAAACAAGGGACTTAGCAGGGAATGGAATGGATTTTTTAAAATATGCTGGATGTGAAAGAAAGGTACTTCAAATAAAACTAGTGACTGGAGCTTCCACAATTTCAAATTTTGAACTTAGAAGAAGACTGGGGTGTTGCAAATGCTATCATTAGAGGGTAACAGTACACATACGTAGGTTTACCCTTGAGTGTGATGTTAAGAGTATTTTCTTATTGGGAGATTTTGTCTAAGTTCACAGATCTAATGAAGCTGAGACCTAGGTCTTTTCACAGGTTTCCTTTTTCCCTTTGCTATGGTCTTTGGCTGAGTTATGCCAAATATTAGGTTGTAGTAACATGTTTTTGCCTGGGGCAACACTTTAGGGGTTGGCTTGAGCTTTGTTTTTTATTTTGTTATGAGATGCCTGAAAGAAGATAGGAGTGTTCTTTTCACTGTTTTTCCTTTCATTGTTTTCACTTCTTTCCCTTCTGAAGAGGAAATTCTCTCCCCTTTATAGAAACAAGGAATGGGATGAAATTGTGACTCTCTGGTATTGATATTCTACCTGTTTTCCCAAAATAAATCCTCCTTTTCGCTTTACTAGAGCTGTGAATATTTTCAGCTTAGAATTTTTTTTTTTTAAAGATTTTATTTATTTGACAGAGAGAGAGAGATCACAAGTAGGCAGAGAGGCAGGCAGAGAGAGAGGGAGAAGCAGGTTCCCCGCCGAGCAGAGAGCCTGATTTGGGGCTCAAGCCAGGACCCTGAGATCATGACCTGAGCCAGAGGCAGAGGCTTAACCCACTGAGCCACCCAGATGCCCCCAGCTTAGAATTTTAATTATTATACTCATTAATAGAGTTTGAAAATGTGTATTCTTCCTTAACTCTCATTATAAAACTGCTTTCTGGTAGAACGAGCTGTGACAGTGCTGCTTGTAAGTGGGAGTATCATTTGAGATTTCATGCCTGCTGGGCCAGAATCCTTTTTACCTGTAATACTTTCTCCACTAGTCACAATTGGATCTTTCTAGGTGGCATGCAAAATTTGATGTTACATTACCTGTAAAAAGGTAATGCAAAGAAACCTGTTAGTTCTTATCAGTCATGGTGATCGAGCTAGATGCTGTAGAAGAAGGGAGTTGTGTTCACAAGGAACTTGTAGGTGAGTCCGGGAGGCAGCATCACTGGGAATCAGAAAGGGGATAAAAGCCAACATAGCTGTTTAATTAAGTGTGTACTACCTAGATCAGCAGGAAGCCGAAGCTCACCGAAAACTGCTACTTTAAACTAGAATGAAGAAGAGTTTATTCCAGTGGTACTTTCTGCAGTTGAGGTGTTTTGCTCCCAAAAATGATATGTATAAGTTGAATTCTCCCCCCCCGCAATGGCAAATTTGAAAACCATTTTTTTTTTTAATATTCCAGTATAATTAACAGTGTTACATTAGTTTCAGGTATACTGCAAATTGAATTTTTATTTTATTCTTTAAAGATTTTATTTATTTGAGTGAGAGAGTGTGAGCACAAGTCAGGGGAGGGGCAGAAGGAGAGGGGGAAGCTGGCTCCCACCTGAGCAGGGAGTCTGATTTGGAGAGGGCTCGATTCCAGGACCCCGAGATCATGAGCTGAGCCAAGGCAGATGCTTAACCAACTGAGCCACCTAGGTGCCCCACAAATTGAATTTTTAAAAACTTTTTCAGTTTTAAGAGCTCCTTTTTTTTTTTTTTTTTTTTTTTAAGTAATCTCTGTGTCTAATGTGGGGCTTGAACTTATGACCCTGAGATCCAGAGTCACATATTTCTACTGACTGAGTCAGTCAGGCCCTCCAGCAGCTCATCGTTTAAAGTTCTGAGGATGAATCTTTTGCTAAAAGAACACTTAAAAAATATATATATATATTTTATTTATTTATTTGACAGGAGAGAAGGGGAGGGAGGGAGCACAAGGCAGGCAGAGAGGGAGAGGGAGAGGGAGAAGCAAGCTTCCCGCTGAGCAGGGAGCCTGATGCGGGGATCCATCCCAGGACCCTGGGACCATGACCAGAGCCGAAGGCAGATGCCCAACGACTGAGCCACCCAGGCGCCCCTAAAAGAACACTTTTTAAAAAAATTAATTTTAAAAGTTTTTATTGAAGTGTAGTCGGCATACAGCGTCACCCTAGCTTCAGGTGTGTAATGTAATGACTCGACACATCTGTACGTTGTGTGCTCGCCGCAAAGAAGAACACCCACTTTAAACGAACTTAATCTGGATTTTCATGCTTTTATGTTTAAACATCATGTCTCTAGAGTCTGAGGTATGTATTTATTTAGAGGTGTGAACTATTAATGATAATTTAACCTGACGTTTAAAGGCATCACTGTTTCTCTAGAATTATAGGGTGTGAAGTTATGTAATACTCAAGTCAGTGACCCTGAGACTTGAGACAGTTTGAACCCTGTATTGTGGTTTCTTATTGCTTTACCTTCTCCTTCCCCTATATTTAGTATAGCATTATGTGTGGGAAGTAGCAAGAATAGCATGAGTCTTCTATAGCATTCTGAATAGCCCTTAAAGGTTGTTTTTTAAAAAAATTTCTAAAGAGCTTGTTGGACAAAGAGTAAATGTTTGATAGAGTTAGATAATAAAGTCTGGAACTATGTTGCCATTTTAACTAAATCACATCTCACCTACCTGGACTTCCATTACCTATCACATAATCTAGAGTCTAGAATGTGCTTAAGAATCAGGACAAGGGGTAAAAGCTCACTGGTTCCAAACACTATAGCTCTTATACCTTTGCATGGGAAAGTGCCTTGAGTGCTCACTGAAAATATATTTTCATATGTACTTCTGACCAGCTTGGTTATCCGGTTGCTGAGTCTGCAGTAAAAAAGGAAACTGGTTGCTGAAGGTGAGTATAATGTGAGCAGTGGTGAGAGACAGGAGGGAAGAGACAGGAGGAAAAAAAAGGCAGTACATTAATTTCCAGTCATTTAGTGGAGTGACAAATAGCCCTTACGCCCTGGAAGGTCATTACCGTTATCCAGTCATCAGAAATTGTGTTTAGTATTTTCATTTTGAAAAGATAGGATCACTGCTTTTTAAAAATAGTTTTTTAACATCAAAGTGATGTATTTATAAAGAGTTTGGACGGTAGAGAAAAACTCAAGAAAATAGATTTATACAAGTTATATTAAACCCTAGAGCTTCAGTGGGCATTTTGATGTTTTCCCAGTCACTTTTTCAAAATAAAATTTATATGTGCCATAGTTTATTATGCATGGCGACAAATGAGAGAACAGACGTTTAATGAAATTAAGTAATTTGAATTTATATTCTGTTTGCTAAATGATAGCTGGGAAAATCTCCCTTAACCTGTAGGACGGTGCTATCTAGTACAGTGATCACCAGGTGAAGATTGCCAGAATACAGGGTGCTCAGTCAAGTTTGAATTTCAGATAAACAGCAAACAGCTGTGCTGGTGTGAGCATATCCCACATGTTGCACAGCCTGTACTTCTGTCCAGTCATTTTTCTCTGTGTGCATGTATCTCTGTTTCAGTGTTACGTGGATTTTTTTTTTTTTTTACAAAATTGGGTTCATATTGTATCTTTTCCTTTTGCTTAATGATGTCACAAGTTTCCCCATTTCCAAGTACTCTATGAAAATACCAGAAATTACCTTTTCAAAGAGCTTAAAATTTTAATGCTTCAAAGAATAATCTGTCAAAACCACAGTGAGATATCCTCTCACACCTATTAGAATGGCTGTTATAAAAAAGACAGGAAATAATATGTGTTGGTGAGGATGTGGAGGAAAGGGAACCCTTGTACACTGTTGGCGGGAATGTAAATTGGTGTAGCCACTGTGGAAAACAGTATGGAGGGTCCTTGAAAAATTGAAAATGGAACTACCATAATCCAGCCATTCCATTTTGGGTATTTATTTGAAGAATATGAAAACACTGACTCAAAAATCTATACATTCCCTATGTCCACTGCAGCATTATTCACAATAATCAAGATAGGAAAACCCAAGTGTCATTGGTGGATGAATGGATAAAGAAGGGGGGGTAGGTGCATGTAACGGAATACTACCCAGCCATCAAAAAGGAGGAAATCTTGCCATTTCTAACAACACAGGTGGACCTTGAGGGAATTATGCCAAGTGAAACAAGTCAGGCAAAGAGGGAAGAATACTGTATGATCTTACTAATATGTGGAATTAAAAAAAAAACCAAAAACGAACAAAGTCATAAAGCAGATTGCTGGTTACTAGAAGGGAAAGGGATAAGAGGAGGGGTAAAATGTCTGAAGGGGCTCAACCGTATGGTGATGGATGGGAATTAGACTTGTGATCACCTTGTAGTGTATACAAATGTCGAATTATAATGGACACCTAAAATTCATTAACCAGTTTCATTCCTTAGAAGGATAATCTCAGTTATTTAGGGCAAATGTACTTCTCCAGATTGGCATTCCCTGAAGTTCCCAGAGAGCCCAGGTTCCACTCAGCTTTAAACTGTGGTCCTGTGTTCCTTTCCAGGCGGGTGCCACATCTATGTGGGCTTCGTGCTGTGGACTGCTGAATGAAGTCATGGGAACAGGAGCTGTCAGGGGCCAGCAGTCAGGATTTGCAGGAGGCACCGGTCCATTCAGATTTGCACCAAACTCTGATTTTTCCGCTTACCCACCAGCACCTACGGAAGGGCCCAATATAGTTTGCAAAGCCTGTGGACTTTCATTTTCAGTCTTTAGAAAGAAGGTAAGTTGGATGAAATGTTATATACAAAAGACACATTACTTAATTATATGTTGAATGCTAACGAATCATTTCTTTTCATTAAAATTACCAAAAATCATTAACCATTTCCCATTCAGAAAAGTACTTAACTGGGGGTGCCTGGGTGCACAGTCGGTTAGGTGTCTGCTTTTGGCTTGGGTCGTGATCTCCAGGGTCCTGGGATCGAGCCCCACATTGGGCTTCCTGCTCAGCGACGAGTCTGCATCTCTGCCTCCCTCTGCCCTTCCCCCCCCACACACTCATGTTCTTTTTCTCTCTCAAATACATAAATAGTATCCTTAAAAAAAAGTACTCAGTTGAAGGGACTGTATTACTGTTCAAATGTTCTGTGTTTCACATGTTGCTCAGGCATCTTGTCTTCTGAGCTCTGTATACTTTGATTCTTCCTGATTATGCTTATGTTTTGGAACAAGAGATTTAATTAGTCTGCAGTTTTGTTCAGAGATGATTTATTATAACTGACCTCAGGTTTCAAAAAATGTATCCCTACCAACATTTTTTTTTTTTTTTTTTTTTTTTTTTAAGAGAGAGCATGAGAGGGGAAAGGGTCAGAGGGAGAAGCAGGCTCCCCACTGAGCAGGGGGACTTGATACCCAGACTCCGGGATCATGACCTGAGCTGAAGGCAGTCGCTTAACCAACTGAGTCACCCAGGTGCCCCCTACCCACATTTGTAACCGGAAGTGAAGAAATTAGTGAAAGGCAACCACTGTGTAGAGATTCAGCTTAAAACACTTGGGCTAAAACAGTTATTTTCTCTAAGACAAAAAGTCATTTTTTTCTGAGATCCAGTCTCAGAAAATTACGAGGCTGTCTCACAGTCATTGATGTCAGTTCAGTCCTCCTAAGTACGGCAGGAACAAGGTGTTCGCTTGTGGGAACAATGCGGCGAGCAGAAAGGACCACAGCTGAGTGTCGTCTTCGAGCTTTACTAGTGCAGTGACTCTGAGCGTGATGAAGGCTCAGTCGGATACAGATGACTGTACTAGTGAGATCCTCTGCTTTGAATGACCTTGAGAGATAATTTGCCCTTCTCTTTCCCTCTGGTCTCCCTGTCCACCCCGCCAACCCCAGCTTCAGCTTCTCTTTCAATGGGGAAATTGTTGACCTAGGAAAAGAGTAGGAAGAGTTTGTGGTTGTGCTTTCTGCTCCACGTGGTTCAAGTCTTCTCTGTTCTGCTAATTACATGTTTGCGCCAAGGGGTGGAAAGGTTTTAATTCACTAACACAAGAGTGTATGTTTTTCTTAAAGGGCTGTATTTGAACTTCTGTGCATCCAAACTGCTTCAGCAGAGCGTGTTTTGATTTTTGTGGCTTTTGGAACACGAAGGTGGCTGTGAGAGTAGCCAGGGGCCCTGGGAGACTTCATAAGTTAGAAACTAAAATTGAATTTCAGTAGAAGGCAAAAAGAACACTAGTGCTTTCACAGTGGCCTGTGTCTGGCTATCATTAGCTGCTGCTTTTCTTTCTGTTTTCTTTAGCATGTGTGTTGTGACTGCAAGAAGGATTTTTGCTCAGTTTGTTCGGTCTTACAAGAAAATCTCCGTAGATGTTCCACGTGTCACTTACTACAAGAGACGGCCTTTCAGCGCCCTCAGTTAATGCGACTAAAAGTCAAGGATCTCCGGCAGTATCTCATTCTTCGAAACATCCCAATCGATACCTGTCGAGAGAAAGAAGACTTGGTAGATTTGGTACTCTGCCACCACGGCCTGGGCTCTGAGGATGACCTGGACACGAGCAGCCTGAATTCCTCACGGTCCCAGACTTCTAGCTTTTTTACACATTCATTTTTTTCAAACTATACAGCCCCTTCTGCTACCATGTCTTCATTTCAGGGAGACCTTATGGGTGGAGACCGGACCTTAGGATCTGGGGCGCTGGCACAGGTACGAGGGTATAATTATGCCAAGGGCCTGGCACTGCTAGTTGGCCATATAGGGTGGGACCTTTAGGGCTTCAGAAACCCCCTGGGAGCAGAGGTACCACACGCTGCTGAACGCTGTGCGTGCAGGCTCTCCCGCTGTGAGTCTCTGAGCCGAGGTGCTGGGTAGCTCCAAAGTCAACTGTCTGAAGCTCATCGGTCTCTTGACTCTAGTTACTTCAGTTTCTTCCTAAGTTAAATAGTAACTGCTGAAGGAATGACTGTGGAAAGTAGTGTATAAATGTTTGCAAGATTATTTGTCTGTGACAGTGGACACAATAGTGTAAGTAAACCTAATGCCCAGTTGGCTTGCTACAGTAAAATTGTTCCAACTTAGATAATGGGAAAAAGCCATCTGAATTAATCAGAGTGTGATTATCTACTAATTTCAAAGAAATGCCAGGGCAGAATATTGTCCCCGTGCGTCAGGGCATCCTGATTGAATAACACACAAGGGCTTGTAATTAATAATTCAGTTTGTATGTATGAATGATTCTGAAATGCCGAATGGATTGTTTTGAACAATTCTCTCCACATTTAATTCTCTTCCCTGAAGAAAGATGTTAAAAGCAGAGGGGAAGTCTCGCCTTCCAAATAGTCATAAATTAGAGAAGTTCAACCTGGGAGTTATATTATTTTCCCAAGTGAGATCTGGCATCACAGCCTTGCAAACACAAGACACATCTGACCTTTGTGCCACTTTTGGGTAGATGACCATTCTTGGAAGGTCAGGGTCTTTGGGTGCTGCAACGTGGTGCTTCAGACCCAGTGCGGTGGAATATTGGAAATTGGGAACTGACCTAAACTATTGTAGAGCTCCAGTCAAAGTCTAAAGAGAAGGATATGGAAGAAGGTACATAACCCAAGTTGACGGTCTTTCTGTCCTTCATGAAAAAGAGCACCTCTGATCGTTGAGGAATTGCTAAGAACTAGAACTAGCATCAGCCATCAGCGAAGAGGTTTAGAAAGCATTCTTTGGAATCAGAATGTCTAGGTGCATTGTAGTAGGATTGGCGTCTTTCAGATCGAGTGGGCTGAACTTAGAGCTTTAGCTTCTGTCAGTATCTTCGAGGCTCCAGGTAGAGCAGCCTCGCACAGGGCCCTCGATGACGAAGCAGGGCAGCCGCATACACTGACGGCTTTGGCATTTCACGATGTGGCCTTTCTCAGGGAGTTAATACTCTGGTCAGGAATACACACATAGGAATTTTAAATATTTTATTTATTTATTTGACAGAGATCACAAGTAGGCAGAGAGGCAGGCAGGGAGAGAGGAGGAAGCAGGCTTCCTGCTGAGCAGAGAGCCCTGTGTGGGGCTTGATCCCAGGATTCTGGGATCATGACCTGAGCCGAAGGCAGAGGCTTTAACCTACTGAGCCACCCAGGCACTCCTACACACATAGGAATTTGGCTTCTGAGATATCTTCACGGCAGGTAAGTTGTTGATGAAACCATGTGGCGCCCAGCTCTTTGGGAGGAGCAGCAGTGTTCCAGGTCCAAGGTCATCATGGAGTACGCCAGGTGCTGGGGTCATTCTTGGGGAGGATCTTGGGAAGGATTTTTCTCAGTGTTGAACATTGACAAACAGGATGGATCCTGTTAGGAAAATAGGATTCCTGACCTAATCCAGTCGATATGTGTAGGTACAAAGTGAAATCGCTTCAGCAAACACTGAAGAGGAGGAGGATGAAGATGATGAGGATGAAGATGACGAGGAGGAGGATGAGGACGAAGAAAACTTGGAGGAGCAGGTGAGTGCTCCTGTAAAGTTCGCTTTCTTGACACGCCAGCCGGGCAGGCAGGGCAAGTGCCTATGTGGACTTTTGCTAGATTAGCCTGGGCTGTTTCTTCTGGTTTGAATGTAGCCTAATAGAGGCGGCACTTGAAGAACTGATGAGTCTGGGAGGAGTGTCCAGTGGCGACGGGAGGGTGAGGGGAGCATGCGGTTGCCCTCGCTGCTCGAGGTCTGTGTTTGCGGGAGCCGAGGTGATGGAAGCCCTCTGTGATCGCAGACGCCTGGGCTCTCTAAGAAGCGAGTAAGAGCTTCGCTGTCTGACTTGTCAAGCCTTGAAGATGTGGAAGGAATGAGCGTGCGCCAGCTGAAGGAAATCCTGGCTCGGAATTTTGTCAACTACTCTGGCTGTTGTGAAAAATGGGAGCTGGTGGAGAAAGTCAACCGGTTATACAAAGAGAATGAAGAAAACCAAAAGTCATGTAGGTTTCCTTTTTCTTTCTTCCCCCTATACTTTCCTTCTTTAGAGTTTTACAAATTGAGCTGTTTCGGTCACAGCGAAGTCACATTTTTTGAGAAAATTACATATCCTTTTATCGAACAAATTAGACGTCTGAATCGGTCGCTGTTAGGTAGTATGTTTATTATGTGATGTTGGCTCTGAGACTGCCATTGCCACGTGAGTTAAGTCATCATCTGTTCAGTCTGGTTTTCTTGCCATAATTTGTTAGAACCCTAATGAAATCCCTTGTCTCTGTAAAAATGCGTGCTTTCCCGCTAACTCTTCTGGCAGGCCAATACTTCGGTTCTCTCAATTGTAGCTTTTAAATCCTCACTGGAAAAAAAAATTCCCTAGAGGCAAAGAAGTGAAGTAGTTCTTAGCGCCAAGTATTAGGTTTCTGTGTGAGTTGGGGAAGCTGAGGTTAAGAATTCCTGATCTATGTATTGATGAGGCATAGAGTGGAAGTCCTTAGGGCCAAGCCATAGAGCGTTTATAGGCAAGAAAAAAAGATTTCAGTGGTGTTCAGACTGACAAATAAGTTCCTATCTATTTTGTTTGTTTTGAGAGAGAAGGAGCAGGGGGAGGGGTAAGGGAGAGGGAAAAGCAGACTCCCTGCTGAGCAGGAAGCCCCATGCTGGTAGATTCCAGGCCCCAGGATCATGGCCTGCTTCAAAGGCAGACACTCAACCTACTGAGCCACCCAGGCGCCCTATTATGTTCCTATCTAAACAGTCCTCCCATCATTAACTTTTATCATCTTGAGGTTTTTTTTTTTCCCCTTCAAATCTGGTTATAATACAGCAATTACTGATAAACACTTAGGTCCAGAGTATGCAGGAAGTATTTTGGCATACCCATTTCTAAGATGATACCACAAGGGTAGACACGGGAATCTTAATCATCAGAGCCTTCCCAGGCTGTGGCTGGGAAACGGTGTTCTGGCGGTGAGGGGAGAGGTCCGTTCGCTTAGTAAGCGTAGAGTGTGTACAACTGTGTGGGGCGCGCACTGGTGGTTCATGGCTGTTCCCACCCTCCGGGGGTTTATGGTAGAGGAGGCCAAGACACGCACGTTTGCCAAAGTGCCTTTTTCAGTTAGTTCACTGCTTACTCTGTCCCGGGTCCAATCTCCAGGCCTGTGGAAAACTCCCTTTTGTTTTGACCACAGCTGGAATCTTCCCTAGTTTGACTGGCTTCGGGCACTTCTGGCGTGATTCACCCCAGTAGCCTTTCCTAATAGCCTTGACAGACCCTGGCTCCTCTGCTTTCTGCTCAGAGCTTTTAAGAGTTGGAAGGAAACTTCCATGCAGGAGAGGAGACCACAGCCTAGACTCTGGTTTACTCAGGAGCCCTCCAGTGTCTTCTCTACTGGCCCATCTGTTGTCTTACCCTTTGAATCCTTTCTCCCCAGTCCCCGGTTTTTAAGAACGTCTGGACGTGGCATTGTTATTTCTCTTAAATTCAGAGACCGTTGGCCCTTCGGGGTTGAATTTCTGTTCTTTCTGACTGAAATCATGACATTCCCATCAATCCCCTCTACCACCTGTAAGAAGGGATGCCTCGATGTCTGTAGCTCCAGGACCAAATCTCAGGCTGACGTAAACTCTTGAAACTCTGAAGGAGTTTCTTATTCAGAGCTTGGATCTTCTCAGAACCTAAATCTGGGTCACAGAGCCAGGATGGCCTGTGTGCTTACAGTTAGGCAGACTTCAGCTGGCTTCTGAGATCCTCCTGAACTTTCCCCCAAGTACAGGCTACTTGATATACGACTCTTCAGAACTTTCCTGTTGGTGTGGAGATGAAGCTCTAGGGACTGACTTTTCCCAGGGCCATGCAGTTGGGTTGGAAATCCCATTCATGTGCTCTGACGCCCAGGTATAGGACAACCTTGGGTTTCTTCATTTGTACTTATAGAGGTAATCTCTCCTTATCATGTAAACTTTGAATTACAGCTATCAAATAGAAGTAAGTAGCTAACATTTGTTGGGCCTTTCCTACCTGGCCATAAGCTAAGCATTTCTCATTTCTTCTTCACAAAACTTCACGAAGTGTGGGCATCCTTATCACTGCCATTTCTAGTGGAGGGACCGGAAGTGCAGAGAAGCTGGGTTATGTCTCCTACAGCCCCGGGCTCGTGCGGGGCTTAGCGCCCGTCAGGCAGTGCGGTGCCCGCAGCCCCAGCTCTCTGTTGCCTTTCAGATGGTGAGCGGCTGCAGCTGCAGGATGAGGAAGATGACCGCCTCTGCCGCATCTGCATGGACGCCGTCATCGACTGCGTCCTGCTCGAGTGCGGGCATATGGTCACCTGCACCAAGTGCGGCAAGCGCATGAGCGAGTGTCCCATCTGCCGGCAGTACGTGGTGCGCGCCGTGCACGTGTTCAAGTCCTGAAGCCCAGGCGCCTCCCAACGGCACACTCGCCCCCAAGCTCCATCCCAGACATTTCAATGTATGGAAGCGACTGGAAACTTAACTGTTCAAAGGCTGAAAACTATTTTTAAAAATTATTTTCACTACTAACTGGGGACAGAAAGCTCCCTCCTAAGTGGTGGTGACGTTGGTCTGTGCCATACGCCTGCCAGCCCGTGGCTGTGCCAGATTCGCAGGTCCCGGGGGCTCCATCCCGTGTCCGAGTGATCGCTGATGAAGTTAGACTGCTTGTGGCATCAGCTGTTGCTCTCTTTGAAGAACAGTTATCCTGTTCTCTTATTTCTCCTTCATCCTATTTTTAACTTAAACTACTCAGATGTTTGAAACTTCTGTTCTCTTTGGATGACATCACTGTCCACAAGTGGCCCACATGTACACACTGAGCAGTGGCCCCTCTGAATGTTCACTTTATTAGTCATGTAGATTTTAAATGCTACTATTTGATGAATGTAAGTTTCCACATTGTTGCTATTTCTGCGTTTAAACATAACTGGGAACAACCGACAGTCTGTAGTCAACTTGCCGGGGCCTTAGACTCGACATGTCCGTTTCTGTTCAGGTACAGCTTTTTAGAGCAAGGGCTGCATCTAGCTTCTTTTCGTTAGAGAAGTGTGTGTGTGTTAAATCCTTTATTAATGTGTAATCAGTTTACACTGTTTTGTATAGTGAAAGTGTATTTTCAGTGCTACCGCTAGCTAATTTGAACTTTACGAATAAAATTAGATTTTAAGAAATGCTTTTGCTTACATTGTCCTAGTCCGTTCCTAATTCACTTGGGTACAGCACGAATGGGTGTCTGTGCCTGGTCTGGCACCCTTCTTCACAGGAGACGGGGAGCATCTTCAAAGACTTGCAGTCTTTGATCTACCTTTGCTGCTGACGTACCAGTAAGCTGAACCACAGACTTGCTGTCTCCTGTGACCAGGTATTGTGCTGGGTGCTTTCTGGTTCTCTTTAGCATTCTGAAATCGGTTGCCTTGTTTCACAGATGGGGAACCTCTGAGAAATTAAAGAACTTGTCTAAAATCTTAGAAAGTTGCTGGGACACTTGGCTGGCTCAGTCGGAAGAACATACGACTCTTGATCTCAGGGTCATGAGTTGAGCCCCACGTTGGGGGTAGGGGTTTGGTTACTTAAAACTTGGGTGAATTATTTGGTATGTGACTATCTTTTAATAGAGCTGTTACCAAAAAAAGTGGCAATAAAATATTTGATACTTTAAAAAGGAAGTGGCTAACATCAGAACGTGAACCCGGCTCTGACACTAATTTTTTTTTTAATTCTTCCGCTATCACCCAGCAAAGAGAAACCAGACATAGGCTTATGCAGAACAGTTCCTAGAACATGAATGATCTGAAATCGCTTCACTTTCACATCTAACTCCAACCAGGGTGGTGTTTTGGTTGAAACCGACTGTGAACTGATTCCTTCAGCAGGTATGTTTTTAAGAAATGCCTAACTTCTCAGCCGGGTCCTGTTGGGTTTTATGTTTTTTTTTTTTTTTTTTTTTTGAAGATTTTATCTATTTATATGACAGACAGAGATCACAGGCAGGCAGAGAGGCAAGCAGAGACAGAGGAGGAATCAGGCTCCCCGCTGAGCAGAGAGCCCGATGCGGGGCTCCATCCCAGGACCCTGGGATCATGACCTGAGTCGGAGGCAGAGGCTTTAACCCACTGAATCACCCAGGTGCCCCGGGTTTTATGTTTTGACTCTGCAGTGGACAGCACAGATGCCTTTAAGTGCTCAGGATCCACAAGTCAGTCAACAAATCTGAAGATTATAGCAAGGGAGGCAGATAGTCTGCCCCCGGTGTAGGGAGAAAGTTGGCCTAGTTGTGAAGAAAAGCATGCCTTCCCGTGTCTCCTGGTTTTGAGGGACACTGCATGCAAACCCAGGCCTTACGGGTATTTCAAACAACTTTCTCTCCTGTTTGCCTACAGAGCACAGGGTGGGTGCTGGCCACAGTTCATGGTAAGCAGCCTGAGCGGATCCTTACCCCACCGCAGAAGCAATAAAACCCACCCCTGCTGAAGCGGTAGGAGCGCTTACCCGGTCTGTACCTCTCGTGAGACCGTGAACTCCAGAAATCCAACCTTAACCACAAACTGCTAATTCAGTGGAAAGAAGTCTTCAAATCCAGGCCAGCAGGTGATAGTAAACACAGAAATAGAAGCTGAGCAGAAGGTGCTGGTTTGTCTTAAGTTAGAAAATTGAGATTCATTTGTATGTGGCCTCAGCTTCAATAGCTCGTTTGGTGTTTCCTCTTGGATTTATAGAGGTTGTTTCAGGTACTTGTTTTTAGCAAGAGAACGAAAACTCTTAATAGTGGATTTTTAAAAGATTTTATTTGTCAGAGAAAGAGCACATAAGCAGGGGGAGAAACAGGCCCCCCACTGAGCAGGGAGCCTGATGCGGAGCTCGATCCCAGGACCCCTGGGATCATGACCCAAGCTGAAGCCAGACGCTTTACTGACTGAGCCACCCAGGCATCCCTTAATGGTGGATTTTTCAAGGTAGTGTTTTGAAGTAATCTTGGCTTAGTGAATAGCCGACAGAAATTTTTAGCCTAACAGACGTGACAACTCACAAGGTGCTGACTGCCTTGTTTGACAGAGGGCAGACATTTCCCCCTGCAACGTACATTTCCTAGCTGGCATGCTCTGGCTCCTGAAGCTTTTGAACAGGTCATACACGGATAAAGGTCTGAAGGTCCGCAGCAGAATACGAGGCTGTCCCCTTGCTCTTACCCTCACAACATGCAAGGATGGCATTCGATGCTTTGGACATGCCATGGTGGTGGTCATCCTTTGTAAACCCCAGGTTCCCCAGAGGAAGCAGGGATGGAGCGGAGCCTCTTTTCTGGATTAGGAAACTGCAATCTGATCCATGAAGCACTGCCTCTGGCTTATGCTCCTTTTTTTGCTTCATCAGTTACAGTCTAGGACTATTATTACTCTCAGAGCAACTATTTGTAAGTATTTAGCTCAGGCCTACCGCATCTAAAGCTCATTTTTGTTTTTATCTTTTTTTTGAAGATTTTATTTTTTATTTATTTGACAGAGAGAGATAGATCACAAGTAGGCAGAGAGGAGGGGGGGGAAACAGGCTCCCTGCTGAGCAGGGAGCCTGATGCGGGGCTCAATCCCAGGACCCTGAGATCATGACCTGAGCTGAAGGCAGAGGCTTAACCCACTGAGCCACCCAGGCGCCCCCATTTTTATTTATTTTTTTTTTAAGATTTTACTTATTCATGAGAGACAGGCAGAGGCAGAAGCAGGCTCCCATGAAGCCCAATGTGGGACTCGATCCCAGGACTCTGGGATCATGACTTGAGCGGAAGGCAGATGCTTAACGAATGAGCCACCCAGTGCCCCTTATTTTTATATATATATTTTAAATATATATATATATTTTCCTTAAAAATCTTAATTACTTGACAGAGAGAGTGGGAGAGCGCCAAGCCGGGGGATCAGCAAGGAGAGAAGCAGGCTCCCTGCTGAGTAGAGAGAGCTTGTGACACGAGTCTCCATCCCAGGATCCCAGGATCATGACAAACTGAGCCACCCAAATATCCCTAAAACTCATTTTGAAAAGTAACAGGTCTGCACAGAAACTGTACTGGGGTATAACCTAGACTGGCTTGTTCAGGGGAGCGGATATGCCGCCACTGCAGGATGGTGGCATGCCTCAGGCCTGGAGAGATCTGTGTCTTGGTTCTGAGGCGTGTCCCATGATAGCTTTGGCTCCCCAGCCCGGGCAGCCCTCTCTGCCTCCTCTTGGCAGACCTGCGAACTCCTGGAAACATTACAGGAGAAACGGGGCCCTCTGGCCCCAATGACTGTTCACCTGGAGAACACTGTTATTCTTTTTTTTTTTTTAAAGATTTATTTATTTATTTATTTGATAGAGAGAGATCACAAGTAGGCAAAGAGGCAGGGAGAGAGAGTGAGAGGGAAGCAAGCTCCCTGCTGAGCAGAGAGCCCGACGCGGGACCGATCCCAGGACCCTGGAATCACGACCCGAGCCGAAGGCAGCGGCTTAACCCGCTGAGCCACCCAGGCACCCAAGAACAGTTATTCTTAAAGCAATTCCCAAAGAGGCGGCATCAGGATAAGGCTTACTCGGAAGTTCAGGGAACTCAAGCTGGGGTCTGTGGGGTTGCTCCCCAGATGAACGAACAGGCTTGCAAAGGTAAGCCGTATTTTTATAAACCAACCATAGTGTTGGGGACCCTGGGTGGCTCGGTTGGTTAAGCATCTGCCTTTGGCTCATGATCTTAGGGTTCTGGGATCGAGCCCCATGTCAGACTCCCGGCTTGGCAGGGAATCTGCTTCTCCCTCTCCCTTTGCCCCCACCCCTGCTTGTGCTCGAATAAATAAAATCTAAAAACAAAACAAAACATAGTGTTAAACTAATCTTACCTCTGTAAGGTGCATCTCCTGAGTTAAATTCTGGTTTCCAGTTTGAGTTAAAGGATCTCTGTGTTTAAGCTAACAGGAGGCATGAGACTGGGTGGGATCTAAAACCATTTCGTGGCAAAAAAAAAAAAAAAAAAAAAAAAAAAGGAAGGGGGAGGCAACGAACTACTGAGGAAACGAGGTGGGTTATCTTCTCCATTTTCAGAATCAGTACAGCAGCAGCCTTATCTATGTGGGAGTAGAAGGTTGCAGGACCCTCTTTAAAAAAAATTGTGTGATCTAAAATGACTTCTCCCTGGTTTGTGTCCACCAGCTGGCGAGAGCCGCGGCCCTGGCCCAAGGCTCCCGAGAGCAGCGTGTGGCCTCCGGGAGCGGCTCCAGGGAGAGGCTGAGGAGCTGGACCCCCCTGCCCCCCACCACGGCAGTGGCAACACCAAGGGGCCATGGCTGTTACTTCACACAGGTGGACTCTGAGGCACCCGCACAGGTAAGCCACCTCCCCGAGGCCAGTGGGGCTGTGCCTTTCTTTCCCCCAAGGCCAGAAACTGCAGATGGGAAACCGCGGGCACCGTGGGGCCACTGCGGATCTCTGACGACTAAGGTAGTTTATACCAGTGTCGAGACTGCTGGCCCTGGACTTCTCAGTCAGCTTTCTAGCACCCCCCTCGAACAGAAACTCTCCAAGGCCGAGAGTGCTTTTTTGTACAATTGTTTATACAAATTCAACAAAGGTAAAACCGCATCAGGGAAGGTCTAGGAAAACAGCATCTTAACAACAATGGCACTTATGAAGGCATAACTTTACAACTAGGAAACAGCCGTGTTATAAGCCTTGAACGAGAACTCAACTCACTTCAAAGGAGAGAAAAAAGGAAAAGAAAGGCTATGTTGGATCATTTATTCTACTTCTTGACCCACTGTATAAATTAGATCCGTGTAGAATACAAGAGCTCATGCTGGCGCAAAACTCTCCTGAGTGCAAAGGCTGAAGTCTGAATTTTAACATTTTGAGAAATGGGTGAATTCTATACAGAGGAAACTTGGCAAAGTGTCTTACTTCGACTATAATTAACATATGTCCACATGCTTGTGTAATTCTTGACGACGTACAAAGCAGGCTCTCAACTTCCAGTTAAACATGCTTTTAATTGGAAGGTCTTCGCCTGCTCTGCCGGATCTGGGCACGTGTGTAGATGATTATTTGTGTGGATGAAGTACAGGTTCAGTTCTCTCCTACCTTAGGAAACCAGGGAAGTTGGCAATCTCAAAACAATAAAAACACAGGTATGCATTCAAACCTTGCATAAATAACTTTTAAACAATTTGTACAAAAATAGTTCTGCATAATGTAAGATGTAACAAAACCAAACAAACAAAAAATGTCACGACTGCAGCAGATGTGGCGTGTGGTCCGCTGAATGTCGACACCGACCCCCGGAGCTGCAAGGAACAAGGTGTCCAAAACGAAAACACCACCACCCACGAAACTCCTAAGCTCATGCTTCAGTAAGAGAATTTCTTCGAAGTCTGTCCTCCTCTCCAGCAGGAATGTCTTCTTGGTAAAGGCCGCCTTTAGAAATGGTCCAGGAAGCGGTGCGGTTATAATTCGGAGAGACTGAAGGGGGAGTGTCCAGTTCGCCCCTCCCCCAAACAGGAGCCAGGACGGCTTCTCCCTCAGCAAGACTTGCAGAATGGAATCGTGGGGTCTGTTGTTTCAAGTTCCAAATTGAAAATAAAAGCCCTAGTTTCTGTAAAGTTTTTTCCCCTCCCCTGCCATGATCCCTCCCCCTCCCCACCCCTTATTTACATACTTGTCCTTGGACTAACTCAGTTTCTGTAGGAGTTTTTCTTCCACTTGCCCAAACTGGACACTCACAGACATTTCAGCTATGAACTGCTCACAGCCTTCCTTGGTAACCTGCTTGCAGTACCTCAGGTCAATATGACAGATGTTTCCACAGCGTTTGAAGAAGGACAGGCACTGGTCAGTAACCTTATTGCAGTCTGCAGGGGAGAGGAGACAACATGAGGTGAAGGAAGTGCAGAGGCCAGAGGCCCCTCCCGCCCCCGCCAAACCCCAGCACCGAGCAATGAAGAAACAGGACAGAGCCCCTGAGCACTGTCCAGCCCCTGGTGCCCTTGGGAAAACTGCACTTGCTGGAAAGCTCTCATTAAACGGGGAATGGTTCCATCTACCAATTATAAAGGTTAATGTATGCTTGAAAAGCGTTCAGACTTGCAAGTGAAATCACTTCCAAGCTTACTGTTGCCTCTCTGTATAAAATAGGTCTCCTGTCCATGCTGTTTAACAAAGACAGGCTCACACAATATGTTAAATAGCTTGTTTTTCCCATCTAATTTATGGTTGATAAAATACCTCCCTATCTACGTGATGGTGCACTTATCTGCTCCCCCCCCTGCCCCCACACCGCTCCCCAAACTGATCCGTAGGGAATAAGCAAAGGGTGAGAGTGAGAACATCTGTATGTTCTCACTCTTGGCCCATACAGGCACTGGGGCTTTCAAGTGAGGCAGAGCAGGCTTGCGCGCCCCTTGCTAAATGCTTACCGGAAACCCGTGAAGACCAAGCTACTACCAAGGCTGGTGAGATTCTGCTGACAACGAGCAAACCCAGAATTCGGAGTCTTTCATCATGCCCTCACTTAGAGACACACTCTTCTGCCCCTGCTCTTGTGAATTTCTACTTTGCCTTTACCACCCTTTTTTGTTTTAGAGCTGCAGCCACAGTCGATTGGCCTCGGTGCCAGTTAGCAGCCAGGGGAGGCTCAGAGAGCGCCCCCACCCGGCAGGTAGATTTCCTTCATCTCAGTGGTGTTCAGCCTGAGCCCTCTGTCCTCACTAGCATCTGCACTTTCACTTCTCCATTCAGGTGAGTGGGAATGAAAACCGTACAGGCAAACTGTCAAAATACTGACAGCCCTAGTGCAGGCCTCATGACTGTCCAAGTGCCAGGTTTGGAGGTGGCATAAAGAAGTAAACGAGTTTAGCCAAGTTGCAGGATACAAAATAAACACACAAAAATCAGTTGCATTTTTGTACACTAGCAATGAACAATCAGAAAATTAACAATTCCACTTACAGTAGCATCAAAAAGAACAAAATAAAATACTTATAGTTTAACCGAGAAAGTAATTTTGTAACTCACTTTGTAACTCACTGAAAACTAAAAAAGTGCTTTAAGAATTTAAAGATATAAATGGAGAGCTGCCCCATATTCATGGGAAGACTTAGTATTGTTCAAATGTCAACACTGTTCAAAGCAAGCTACAGATTCAATGAAGTTGCTATAAAATACCAACTTTTTTTTTGCAGAAATTGAGAAATCCATCCTCAGATTCAGGGAAAAGTGTAAGGGATCCTAAATTATCAACACAGTCTAGAAAACAAAATTGGAGGACTCACACCTCCTGACTCACTACAGCATGTCTTACTGACATTAAGGTCATGCAGATGAAGAGAACGGAACCGAAACCCCAGACAGAAATTAAACCCCTGAATCTTCAGAGATTTCTGACAGGGTGCCACAACCACTTAGTGGGTAAAAGACAAACTTTTGAACAAACGCTGCTGGGAAAATCAGACCTTCTACCTCACACCATACACAAAGTTAACTCAAAATTATTTAGACCTAAAACTATAGGACGTTGGATTTGTCAACGGTTTCTTTCTTTGTTCTTTTTTTAAAGATTTGGAGAGCACGAGCAGGGGAGTGGAGGCAGGGGCAGGGGAAGAAGCAGTCTCCCCACTAAGCCAGGGCTTCATCTCAGGACCCTGGGATCATGACTGGAACTGAAGGCAAACACTTAACTGACCGAGCCAACCAGGTGCCCCTGAATTTGTCAGTGGTTTCTTTTTTTCTTTTTTTTTTTTCTTAAAGATTTTATTTATTTATTTGACAGAGATCACAAGTAGGCAGAGAGGCAGGCAGAGAGAGAGGAAGGGAAGCAGGCTCTCTGCTGAGCAGAGAGCCTGATGTAGGACTTGATCCCAGGACCCTGGGATCATGACTTGAACCAAAGGCAGAGGCTTAACCCACTGAGCCACCCAGGCGCCCCATATCAGTGGTTTCTTAACATCACACCAAAAGCATAAACAGTCTGAACTAAATCAAAGTTAAAAACATTTATGCAAAGGTCATAAGAGAGTGAAAGTCCAACACACAAGATGGGCAGAAGTATCTGCAAATCCTGTATCTGATAAGGGATTGATATCCAGAGTCTATATAAAGAACTCCTACAACTTGGGGTGCCTGGGTGGTTCAGTCAGGCGTCTAGCTCTTGATTTCAGCTCAGGTCAGTCATCTCGGTGGTGAGATGGGAGCCCTGCGTTGGGCTCTCTACTGAGCATGGAGCTTGCCTGGGATACTCTCTGCTTCCGCCCATCCCCCACCCCCGGTTTGTGCTCGTGCTCTCTCAAAAACAAAACAACTACAACTCAACAACCAAAAAACCCCACAACCTAGCTAATTAAAAAATGGGAAAAGGACATGAAGAGACATTCCCCAAAGATGATAGATAAATAGAAAATAAACAAAAAGATGCTCAACATCACTAGGGAAATGCAGATCAAAATGCAGATCAAAACCACATTGAGGGGCGCCTGGCTGGCTCAGTCAGTAGGGCATGCGACTTGTGTGACTGCTTAAAATAATACATATTTCAGGGGCACCTGGGTGGCTCAGTGGGTTAAAGCCTCTGCCTTTGGCTCAGGTCATGATCCTAGGGTCCTGGGATCAAGCCCCACATCAGGCGCTATGCCCAGCGGGGAGTCTGCTTCCTCCTCTCTCTCTGCCTACTTGTGATCTCCGTCTGTCAAATAAATGAAATCTTTAAAATAAAAATAAATAAAATAATAATACATATTTCAAATCCACGTTGAGTACTTCTTACCCATTAAAACGGCTCTAAAAAAAAAAAAAGATACGCAAAAATGTGGAGAAAATGGGACCCTTGTGTCAGTAGGAATTTAACTGTGCAGCAGCTATGGGAAAAAATACAGCAGTTTCTCAAAAAAAAACACCTAGAATTACCATATGATTCAGCTTGTCCACTGCTGGGTATATGCGCCTAAGAACCGAGAACAGGGACTTACACAGGGATTTGTCCCCCCATGTTCTCCTAGCAGCATTATTCGCGATAGCCAGAAGGGAGAAGCAAGCCAACTGTCCACTGATAAATGAATGAAGGAAATTTGGTATACACAGAATGGAACACCATTCAGCTTTAAAGAGGAAGGAAACTGTGACCTATGACAGAACATGGATGAACCTTGAGAACATTAATAAGCCTCTCAACAAAACACTATGACGTAATTACACTTTCATAAGGTCCCTGAAGTCAAGTTCACACAAACAGTGTGTGTATTGTGAGGGGCGGGGAGCAGGAGGAATGGGGAGTTACTTTGTAGGTAGAGCTTCTGATGGGGTGAAGAGGAGGTTCTGGACATGGATGGTGGTGGCGGTTACACAACAACATAAATGCACTTAAATGCTAGTGACCTGTTAAATGGTAAATTTTATGTTACATATCTTATCACAATTTTTTTTTTCAGCTTTGGAAGCTGGAGAAGGGAGAACAGTTCAGTAGATTTGAGAAAGCTAAACCTAAACTAAAAAATGAAGGCTGAAGGGAAAGCAGAGAAGCAGATTTACTCTATAAACACCCTCAGGTTCTGGTAACGGAAGCAGCAATCACAGGAAATGGAGCTGAAGAAGGGGTCAGAGTCCCTCCGCAGCTGCAGAAGACTAGAGTTTCAGTCTCTGATGGTGAGAGAGAACGTCTCTGGTCTGGGCATCACCTGGCACAGCAGGCTGGGGCACCCAGCCAAAATCAGGGTCTACGGGAACAATTACCTGCGGACTGTTGAGATCCCCCAGCCTCCTTCCCTTGCCAGGCCCTACGACACCGGGCAGCCTAGCCTGCACCCTCCAGTTGGGAGGTCAAGGAGAATACTTTTGGCAGCCCTGACCAGCTCAGGAGAAAAGTCTGGAAGATCTCACATCTGCCCCCCCCCCCCCCCCCCCGCAAAAAAACCAACCCATGCTGACCACACACTGATGTCCACAGCCTCCGAACGCCCCCGAGTGGACAAGCGCGCCCTGACACTAAATCCGAGGAGGATGTCTCAAGAGGGCCACTGGCTGTGTCTGAAGGAAAAAGTATACGCAGGGAGAAAAAAAATAAAACAATATCTTCAGGATGGATCTAAGAAACAGGAACGGGAGCAGGCCTCTTTACACGAGTACAAAGAGGAGGAGAGGGCGGAAGATGGGAGGGGATGGGGGGGCAGGAGGGTATGAGTTCAGCGAATAAAAGAAAGCTCTAAAATTAAAAATAGAGGTTGAACCATATGAAGCTGCCCATGTTTTGGCTGGTTTGGACCTACATTAATAGCAGCAATAAAAAAAAACAGGGCGCGTGAGTGGCTCAGTCAGTTAGGTATCTGACTCTCGGTTTGACTCAGGTCCTCATGATCTTAGCGTCGTGGGATCGAGCCCCGCACTGGGCTCGTGCTCAGTGGGGAATCTGTCCCTCTCCCTCTGCTCCTCCCCACACTTGTTCTCTCCCTGAAATAAAAAATAAAATCTTAAAAAACAAACACTGTATGAACTGTGTGATAAAGTGGGAGAAAACTCCCAGAAAAGCAAGAAAAAAGATGATACAAAGATGGAAAACAGGAAGAAAAAAAGGTATCAGAGTACTAATTAAAAACAAAAACAAAAACAAAACCAAAAAAAAAAAAAAAAAAAACAACAGAAGAAAAGGAAATTAAGAAATAATTAAAGGAAATTTCCCAGAACTGAAGAACATTTGTTTCTAGATTGAAAGTGTGAGTGTCCTGGAAGAAGAGATTCAGATGAAGGCTCATCATCAAAAACTACCAGGGGCGGCTGGGTGGCTCAGTTGGTTAAGCCTCTGCCTTCAGCTCAGGTCATGAACTCAGGGTCCCCAAATGGAGCCCTACATTGGGATCCCTGCGCAGCGAGGAGTCTGTTTCTCCCTCTCCCTCTCCCCTTCCTCCTTTGCTCTCTCAAACAAAATCTTTAAAAAAACAAAAAATTACAGATGAGACGCCTGGGTGGCTCAGTCTGTTGGGCCACTGTCTTCAGCTTGGGTCATGATCCCAGGGTTCTGGGATCGAGTCCCACACTGGGCTCCTTGCTCAGTGGGGAGCCCGCCTCTCTCTCTCTGCCTCTGCCTGCTTGTGCGCACTCTCTCTCTGGCAAATAAATAAAATCTTAAAAAAAAAAATTACAGAAAACAAGAAACAAAGAAAACGTCCTGACAAACTTCAGATTAGAGAATATACTCACTGAAGGAAGAAGTATCAAATGGTTCTGGATTAGACTCTGGAAGGCAAAGAAAAAGGAGCAATGCCTCCCAACCTTCTGTAAAAACATGGTTCCCAGATCCAGCTGAGCTACCTATGTGAGGGAATAATCAATGTCTACATGTCCTCCATGAAACCAGAGAAGCCAAGAAAAAATGTGGGTTACGACCCTACATAACACGCAGACCAAGAAAATTTCCAGGATGGCAGTGGGACACTGTCTCAGGCTGACAGCTGGGACAGCAGGCAGGAGTCTGGAAGAAAGCAAATCCAGAAGGGAGGCTGCAAAAACTGGTAGGGGCCAGAGGGGTCTGTGTGGGGGCAGAACAGTACTCGAGTCTGGTGCAGAGTCTGCCTGGAGACTAAGGGAAAAAGAGGCCATTAACTCCAGGGGAAAAAAATGTGTGCAAGAACGGAAATGTACTTACACTATTTAGCACAACAGTGGACAGTCCTTCTGTGGCCATAAAAACAGACTTAACTGTCAATTGGAAAGATAAGGGGAGGGGGAAGATGTAAGAGTAGTAGTAATCCTTGTGTTCTACACAGCAAGCTAATAAGCACAGAATGCCCGAGTGGAAAAAGAAAATCAAGAAATAGTAACGCAGGCTTGCTCTGTGGAAGTACAGAGACTCTGGAAGAAAGAATTTAAGCTGGGGAGTGCGGAGGGAGTAGGGAGACAGCGGTGAGAATCAGGGGAAGAGAAGGGAAGGACTGGCCTCAAATTCAGGCTGAGTAACAAAAGCTGGAACACTGACTTCACTCTGTCCCTAGAGCAGATCCTTCAAGTTCATGGATCCTGAGGCATGTCCACTGTCATCTATTTTGTGCCACAGAGTTATTTATTTATTTATTTATTTATTTATTTATTTGACAGACAGAGATCACAAGTAGGCAGAGAGGCAGGCAGGGAGAAAGGGAGGAAGCAGACTCCCTGCTGAGCAGAGAGCCCGATGCGGGGCTCGATCCCAGGACCTTGGGATCATGACCCGAGCTGAAGGCAGAGGCTTTAATCCACTGAGCCACCCAGGCGCCCCCACAGAGTTATTTTTATCATTAGTTATACTAATGGCAAGGGAAAACTTTTTTTTAAATTAAGTCTTTTTTTTTCCTTTTTTAAGATTTATTTATCAGATAGAGATCACAAGTAGGCAGAGAGGCAGGCAGGGAGAGAGGAGGAAGCAGGATTCCTGCTGAGCAGAGAGCCCAATGCGGGGCTCGATCCCAGGACCCTGGGATCATGACCTAAGCCAAAGGCAGAGGCTTTAACCCACTGAGCCACCCAGGCGCCCCAAGGGGAAACTCCTTAAAAAGAAACGAATCTGGGGCACCTGGGCGGCTCAGTTAAGCAACTGCCTCCCACTCGGGTCATGATGTCAGGGTCCTGGGATTGACCCCCCACACTGGGCTCCTTGCTCAGCAAAGAGTCTGCTGCTTCCTCTGCCTGTCTCTCCCCGTGCTTGTGCTCATTCTCTGTCAAATAGATAAAAATAAAATCTTAAAAAAAAAACAACACAAAAAAAACGAACCTAAAAGAGACCGGCTGTAGAGGTTTGCCTCCATGTACAGCAGAGCTCTTAAGCAGAACGCAGCGATCTCTCTACTGAGAGGAAGCGAGGACCTTCGTGGAAAAACAAATGCAGAAGCGGGTTTCTACATGCGCAAGCATGGCCTGGACCGGCACTGCAGGGGAGGGCTTACCCTGGGATCTCTGCCGCATGTACGGCGGAACTTCTAGTAAAGAGTCACCACAGCACCCAGCCCCACCCAGGACTAGAGCAAGAGCCATCTAGGCCCTCCTCCGCAGGGCAGCTCCAGCATCCGTGTGAGACCACGAGCGGAGCCTGGAGCTGGGATCCTCAGCCCAGCAGGGCTCCCTCTTCTCTGTTTCCACAGGGTGGGCAGCCCTTGCCACCAAAACTCCCTGAGGAGGAGGAATGGCTTCCTAGGTAGAGAACTCTCTAAATTCTCCAAATTCTCAAACCTCCCCATTCATCCTCAAATGTGGCCCAGTTGGCAGGAAGGTGTGTGTCTACCAAGCGTGAAGTGAAGGTGTCCTTTATTAGTTAATTTCTGGAGGAAAAAAAATGTTGTTTTTTTTTTTAGGTTTTGTGTCTTAACATACACAATCTGACATCCTAAGCAACGAGATCAGAACTGGTCGAGCTGGGCGGAGATGGGCCGTGCTCTCTGTCCACCTCGCCACCGGTCACATCCCAGGGCCTTCCAAACTCACTCCAGCCCCACCAGCACGTGGACCGAGGATCCTGCAGATGCAGAACCCCAGCAGCACCAGCCGGAGAGTTTTCTCCCCTCCAGGAGGCCCCCCATAGCGGGTCAGGCGGGGAGCACGAAATACAGACAACAGCAGCAGAAACCAAGCTACCTCATCGGTCCAAGCCTGCCCAGCCTCCCCGCCCGCCGCTGCCCTGCTCCCCTCCCTGCGGCGCAAGCTGGCTTGTCCGCACCACCCCAGAGAAGCTCCGCAAGCCAGTATTCTGGGTCAGGAACCACGGCGCTCTGCTCTGGCTGCTACCAGCATCATTTTTTTGTCAGCAAGTACTACCAATCTGGCAATAACTGCTGTGTTTCATGTTTCTCCTCTAGCCTTGGCCGTGTGTCTGTCGTCTTTACAGATCTGTCCTCCCCCTCAGGCCAGGACCCTCCGAGAGCCGGCACACAAAGTATTTCCCCACAACTGTGAAGGTCCCAGCCTGTCCCCCAGGGCCCCAGGCCGAGGCTGCAGGGTGCCCCCAACTGACCTGATAGGTTGATTTCAGTTAAGGAGTCTCGGGTGGTGGTGCCCACGGCAGTGAGCAGGTTGATGGATTGGTCGGTCACGTGATTACAGTAACTAAGGTGGAGCTTGGAGAGCAGGGGCATGTGGCGGATGATGAGCCGCAGGGAGGCGTCCGTGATATCCAGGCCCGCTAGACGCAGCTCCACAATGTTCCGGAGCTTGCTCCGGTTGTCCATCTGACCTGAGGGGTCAGGAAGGAGAGAGGCAGCATGTGGACCCGATGGGGGAGATCTGCTCACACTGACCTAACACGGGAAGACTGACCAGCCACACATCGCACTTAGGATTCACTTGGCCAGTGAGTGTTTCCCCAAACTGGTTCCTACATTTAAAAATCCAAAGATTCCACAGCCAATCTCACGCTTCTGCAGTCCTGAAAAATCAGAACATTTGGAAATACAGCCCACATTCTACCCCGCAGTACTCGGCCCATCCGAGCAGGCCAGCACGGCATCTCCGGGTCACAGCACTTTTTCGGGTGAGCGCCAGGCGGGGAGTAATGAGCCTCGCAACCTGGCCCAGGAAGGCTCCCTCTTAGGAGCTCGTCTCTAACTACACTGACCCCTGTGCTCATGGAGGCTTAAAGCCAACAAAGTACAAACGAACAGAGAAGCGGTCAGATGCATGCCAAGACCCCCCAGTGGAGTCTCGGGTGTACAAAGAAGCCTCTGCTCTCACGCATCATTTCTACGCCTGAAGGTGCCCGAGAGCACATCAGCCGGGACAATCTCTGCATCTTCTGGAAAATGGCTGAGACCATAAAGGCTTGAGAACACATGCACCGGGTGGGGGCGGGGGCTGTGGTGAAAACCATATCCAACAGCACAGCCTGGTCACGCCGCCTCCAAGCTGACCCCCTTGGGCACCCCCACCCCCGGGGCACAGCATGGGCCTGGCCACTCACCTGGCCTGTTATCTGTGGGTGGGGACAGGAGATCCCGCATCTGGGCATCCTTTAGTCCTTCTACCCACTGGACATCCAGGGTCCGGAGCAGTGGACAGCTAGAGCTACAGAGAGCTGAGACCGCGATCCATGAGCAGCCTGACAGCACCAGGTCTCGGAGCCCTGGGGGACAGAGGGGGCAGGTGAGGAGAAGCAGCCCAGCCCCCACCACGGCACCTCTGGGGTCCCTGGCGCAGTGCTCACCCGGCAACCGGTTGATGAGCCAGCTCAGCTGTTTCTTGGAGATATTGGTCCAGCTGAGGTCCAGGGAGACAGGCTGCCGCCGGATGATGCCGCTCAGCATCAGGGGTGTGACGGACTTGCAGTGGTTCAGATCGATGCGGGTCCACAACCGCTTGTCGCAGCACCTGGGGGCCAGGCCCAGCAGAGGGCATGAGCCCCCTGCGAGGCTGTGGCAACTCCCCCCACGACCAAGTTTGGGGGTGGGAGGGGACTCCCTAACTCCACCCTCTGGATCCTTTGTTTAACGCCTATCCTGCCCACACCTGGGCTCCTCTGCTCTGACTGCAACAGGCCCCCACAAAGATGCCAGGACCTGCTCTCCATGAAGTATTTACTGGGAGCTCTACTACCCCCCTACAGGCCAGTTCCCACAACAACGCTCTAGGCAGACATCCTTTGATGTCCTTTTATAGGTGAAGGTAAGTAACCTGGTAAAGGCCAGAAAGCTAAGAAATACCAAAGCTGAAGTTAAGATCAGTAACTGGAACCCTTGCTTTGAACCTGGGCTACCTCTTCAAGGACAAGGACTCCACCTGGTTCTTAGCTCATCCTCCTAGAGCTGAACCAGGCAATCAACTACCGCTCATCTCTTCTGACAAGACCAGCATGACCAGGTTGTTGTAACCACCTGGAACTCTTTGAGAAGAATTAAGCTGGACTGAGCTTAGAAGTAAAGAAAGATCATCACGAGGGACTAAAGTGGGGACACATACCACACATGTGCCATTCCTGGTCTAGTCTAAGCCTGAGCCTGGAGCCCGACACTGGGCCAGTCCCTCGCTGCCTCCCCAGCCAAGCTCTGCCAGCGCCCCTCACCAGCGGTTCCAGGTCCTGCAGACCCGCATGCAGACACACAAGTCTTGGTGGCTGAGGTAGCTGAAGACGGCCATCCACACCTCCCTGTGCATGACATGGGCCGCCCCATCATCCAGGGGCAGTGAGTCAGGTGGGGGGCTGATGGGGGGTGGCCGAATCACGTGCCGCTCCATCTGGATGCACTTGGGCGGGGACACGGAGGGAGGGGGCCGGGAGATGACACGGGGTGGGCTGCGTAGGCCGGGCCCCAGCTGGTGCCGCAGCTCCCGGGGAGGGCCAGTGAGCCCCTTGCTGAAGCGGTGGGGGCGCTCGCAGAGGCCCAGGGGCCGCTTGGGCTCCTCGCTCTCACTCTCGGGCTCTGACTTGATGGGCTGGTGGTTCTCGTTGGCCAGGCTGTTCTCTGTCTTCTGGATCTCTTGGTTCAGCTCCTTGCTCAGCTCCTTGCTCAGCTCCTTGGTGGGAGGCCGCCTTTTCCTGCGTATCTTTACCTTTTTCTTCTCCTCGGGGCCCTCTGCCCCCTCGGTGCTGGGCCCCGCCGTGGGGGAGCTGGAGCGGGAGTGGTCGCTTTCCCGGGCCTTGGGGGGCGCCTCAGGGAGGTCATCCTCTGGCTCCTGCTTGAAGCGCCGCAGAGGCTTGTTGGCAAGAGCCATCCGGTCCTCCGCGTTCTTCCAAGACCGCCGCTGAGGGAGGAGGGGGAGCAAGGGCAGCTAAGCCCCTAGGCTCAGGACTGTACCCACCCAGGCCTCTCCACCCTCCCCCGCAGCACCCACTGACACAAGGGCAGGCGTGGGGGGAGGGGAAGACAGGAGAATGGAAGACGGTACCTTTTTCCTGAAAAGCTTATCTTCTTTGCCAGGTTTTAGCTGTCACAGGAAAAAAAGCATGTAGATCTTGCTCCCAGGGTTCATGGGATTTGGTCCCCTCTACCCCCAACCCCACCATGAGTCCACAGTCTCTAGAGTAGGGGCTGGAGAATCACCTTCCCCGCAAATCCCATCTACTGTGACTGAAAGACGGTGGGCCCTGCCTGCTGCTTTTAAGAGAGAAGTTGGAAGGGGATAAGCATGGTCAAGCTGTTCCCACCCAACTGACCTCCCACCCTCGGACAGACCCTGAGATGTACACTGGCCCACTGAGGTCGGACTTGGCCCTGGGAGCCAGTCCTGGAGGCTGGGCCTGCGGGGTTCCCAGCAGAGCCTTAATGGCTGTAGCTGGGAAGACAACCAGGCGCCACCTCGTGGCCGAAGTGGGAAGGGCAGGTGGGCGGAGCTGGCCGCCAGAATCCTCCGAGGTTCCCAGACCCACAGAGTTTCCCCGCAGCAGCCTCAGCTTCCCAGGCCCCACGCCAGAAGCACGAGCCAGCCATCCGGGACTGGGGCCTGGGACGCTGCGGCGCACAGATGCCTCGGAGCGGCCACGGCAATGGGCTGGAGGACCCAGAGGAGGGGGGAATGAGGGAGCGGCCGGGGGGGGGGGGGGGGGGGGGGAGGGGTTGGCCCGGGACTCACAAGTCCCCAGGACCTCAGGAGGGCGGGGCGACGTGGGAGCACCTGCTGCTGGAAGTAAGTGAGACTGGATCTCCACCAGGGGCTGAGGCTGCTGCCTAGAGGGGGCCTCGGCGAGAGGTGAGAGGAGGAACCGGGGGACGTTTGAAGCGTCGAGGCCTAAAGGGGGTGGGAAGAGGAGTGACTCGCTGGTTTCCCCCTCCTTTCTTTGGGCCGGGCTCTCAGGACTTATGTGACCTGCTCAGGGCAGCCAGAGGCCAGGCCCCCGAGTTGTCCCCGCTGCCCGTCCCGCCCCCGCCCGTGCACCCCACACCCGGGACCAGCCAGGCCACCCCTCGCTGCCCGCTCCTCCCAGTGCGTACTCGCTTGCGTCCACTCAGCTCTTGGGGCTTCTCGTATTTCCGCTTCCTCCTCAGGTGCACGTCGTCCGACTTTCGGCGCAGGATGCCGTCCGGGGGTACCCTCTTGGGGTGTTCGTCTGACCTGCGCCGAGGCGCCTCCTCACACTCACTCCTCCGCTTGGCAGGCTCCTGCCCTTCCTTGTTGTCCCGGTTCATCTTCTGCTCCTTGAGCAGGGAGCCGGGCAGGTTGGAGGCATACTTAAAGCCAGGGCCACGCTTTTGCTTGTAGGCCAAAAAGAGAGAAGGAAAAAACCCACTGTATATCTTTGGACTTGCCCCACTCTGGGAACCGGCAGCACCTCACTGGCCGACAATGCAGGGACAGGGTGCATCTGGCAAGGCCAAGGCCCGCCCCTCCCAGGCTGACCCCTGGGACTTGGAGCCCGACACTCACTTTCCCGGTCTTGCCGGCGTGGTTACACTTTGGACACTCCCAGCAGTTTGGAAGCTCATCGTTGACTACGCCCTCTGATTCCTTAATCTGCAAAGGACACATGCCAGTCGGCAGGCAGGGACCGGGCAGAAGATGCCACACCTGCCAGCAGCAGCAACAGCCCCCTCCCAAATGGTATTTCTAGCCCATCCCTGACCAAGAGCAAACAAAGGTGACTA
This sequence comes from Lontra canadensis, assembly GCF_010015895.1. Lineage (NCBI taxonomy): Eukaryota > Metazoa > Chordata > Mammalia > Carnivora > Mustelidae > Lontra > Lontra canadensis. The sequence continues at coordinate 8,919,030 of NW_022631052.1, forward strand.
AGACAGGCGGCTCTGGATTCTGGCCAGCGGTCAAATCCTAACTTTGCCTCTTACTAGCTCAGTGATCGTGGGCAAATCACTCCATCTCCGTGGGCCAGTGCCCTCGACCATAAAACGGACCGTACCTGTCCCACAGCCACTCTGCAGTTCAGTGAGATAACCTCGGTAAAACGATTGGCTCAGGGCCTGGCAGCCCCCAGAAACGACCCCACCAGCTGTTCAGTCATCGAGTAGCACTGTCCTGGGTGCTGAGTGTGAGCAGCTCCGAGGCACTGTCTCTGACCCGGGAGACCAAAATCACCAGGCAACTAAGCCATGAAGGTCTGACTTCCAAAGGCAGGGAAAATCCCAGTGCGGCCTTCAGAGTGGGAGGTGTGTGCGGGAGGAGGAACCTTGAGACAAACCCCTACTACCGCCACGGAGGAATGGACACATTTCAGAGCTGAGGTAACATCTGGGGCAGGCAGACCTCCATCTTGCCAGGACACACAGATACACATAGGCTGACACCGGGGATGACGGGGAGGTGCCAGGCATGAGGACATTCTCTGCGGAGAGCCCAGAACAGTCTCTTCCCTTCAGCAGTGGAACCTGTTGCCTAAGACAGGCAGGCAGAGCATGTGGTCCCCACAGGAAGGCAGCCTGCCCCGGGCACACCAAGGCAGCAGGTTCTTGGCACACAGCAACACTAACGCAAGCACCTGTTGTTACAGGACCCGCCCTCCCCTGGCCTGGGCCTTGTTCTCCCAGAAAGCCCGAGCCAGGATTCCAGCAAGCGGCACAACCACCCAGCCTCTCCCTCTGGTTTGGGGGCAAGACTCTGGGAACTGTCTGTGGTTCTGGGGGAGGTGGGGGATGTGTGTTTTTTCCCTTGAAGACACGGGTGGGGGAGGTCTGAACTACTCCAGACCCTTCTGGGCCTCAGCGCATTATATGACACACAGAGCCCTGCAGACGTGGAGGTCCTTTGCGGTAGGAAGCTCGCCGGCCCCCCAGCATCAGCAGCCCCCCCCGGCCCTCAGTGGGGGGCGCTGAGCGGCACAGCCAGAGGCCCCCTGGGACTGCTCACCTTAAGGCATCCAGGGTGGATGATTTCATTGCAGATGGAGCACTCCATGAGCATGAGGTTAAATTTTCCTTCTTCCTCTTCCACCGTGTCTTCCTTCCCTGCCTCGCCGCACACCAGGCACACGGCAGTGTGCGGCAGCACAGGCTGAGGAGCCGGAGAGAGCACAGCTGCGTGAGCAGGGGCTGGGGCCGCGGCGAGCAGGTCACAGGCCGGGAGCCAGAAGAGAACCGGCCCAAGCCCTGCCTGTGGTCCATTCACTCATTCACTCCGACAGTCATCAGGCTGCTGCCTCCGTGTGCCAGACACTCAGTGCTGGGAAGGGCACCGGACAGGACAGAAATCTCTGCCATCCCGAGCCCACCCTTCAGTGGAGGGACGCAGACAGATAAGAGTGACAGTGTATGTTGTGACAAGGGATATGGAGAAAAATACAGCAGGGAGGTCCGGGAGTGAGGGGGCAGGCGGGCTCCCTGGAAATACGGAGGCCAGGGGCCAGCGTCCGGGGCGAGGAAGGACCTGAGGGGGGGGTGGGGCGCGAACTGCGCCCAGACCCGCAGGGGACTGAGGTGCGCGTCACCAGCGCTATCGCTGCGCTGTCCCCACCACCTGTCCAGGGAGGTCCGCGAGGTCAAAACCATCGTCAGAGTAACACTAAGATGTTATCTGCCTTTTCCAACTATGTTGACATTTGCTCTGGTGAGTGAAACTCTGGCACTCTTTGTCAGGGCGGCACGGGGTTTGTCACTGCCACACGCTCATGACCAAGATCACCAGGTCTCACTGAGGAAGGGCTTTGATGGGGCAGATGACACTACTCATGTTATTAAAACTGATGCTTGAGTACGTAGCTTTTTTTTAATTTTTAAAAAATTATTTGAGTACCTATCTTTTTAATGTTCTGTATGACAAAATAAGTATGCATAAAGCACTACTGCGGCATACCAAAGGACGATGGTTATCTAAAGGAAAGGCACTCGTGACTAAGTTGTGACCTCACTCGGTCCTTTTCTCCATAGGACATCATTCTATTTGACAGAACAACTGATTTAAAAAAAAAAAAAAAAGAGAGAGAGAGAGAGAGTACTGGCAAATTTCTCAAAGATGAAATGAGCTGGTCACTTCCAGAAAAAAAAAAAATATAGCATTTGTTATAGAGGATAAAATTCTGATTTTAAAATAAAAATTAGAATTTTGGAAAACTGACATTAGCCGCCGTGAACTGGATAGCTTCCCAAGAGTTTAAGACCTAGTTCTAAGGAGATTGGTGGTGGTGTTAACAAATGTGATTACTTTTTTTTTTTTTTAAACATTGTATAACACTGTGTGCCCATATTTGGAAAATCTGTATAACTCAGTGAGCCAGTGTTTCCCAAATAATGATGTTGTAACATCATGCGTGAGCAAATGAGCTGTTCCAGGTGCAAGAAAGACTAATGAATTTTAATGTAACAGTATGAAAAGTTCATTGATACAGTTTCAGATTCCACATTGCAACTAACCTTTAAGAAAGTACCACCTGTTGAGTTCGGGCAGAATCTCAGAGATACCCACCACCACCTGAGAAAACTATGATAATACCCCTCCTCCTTTCTAACTACAGATCTGCGTGAGGCCGCGTTTCCTCACACAGTTCCTCCAAAACAACATACTGAGACAGAATGAGCCAGACACAATGAAAGAAATGCAGGTCTTGTCTAACGAACCAAACATAAACGAAGAGATTTACAAAAACGTAAAACAATGCCATTCTTCCTCATCATTTTTGTTTTGGGAGGTGGAGTTATTGCTCATAAAAATGTCATTCATGAAAAAACAAGTTCTTTGAAATGTCGTTAAGTCTGTTTTTTTCAATGAACTCAAAGTATTTTTTTTAAACTTCCCCATTTTAATTTCGAATATAGTAATACTAATAAATAATACACATCAACAAAGCTCTTTGGGGTCCTCATAATTTTCAAGGGTTCCCAAGACCAAAGCATTGGAGAACAGAGCGACTGGGCTGCAAGCCCTTTGCCGGCACGCCAGCACTTACTGTGTCCCCTTATACACACCCACCTCCCAGTACCTGGGATCCAGACGAAACACTCAGTTTTTATTACACTGAATTAGAAAAGCTTCAAGTAAGCTGGGATATATGCTCCACTAAATGAAAAGCCTATAAGATGGCACAAACATCTGAGTTCAAATAACACCAAAGGCAAAAGAGCTATCATTTGTTCAACAGACACTTAAGAAACATCTACTCAAGCCTGAAGCAAGGAACCAAAAGGGGAACAGTAACGAGGAAGGCCCCTGTTCCCTTCAGCCGTCTGGGAGACAGAACACGTTGAAATCCCAGGAAAACATGGAAAAGTCATGTGCAAGTGCCTTGGGAAGCAGCAAGCAGCTGATTTCCAGAGACTCCCAGGACAGGGAATTTGGGCTCCTACAGGCAGAGCAGTGGAGAGCAGGAAAAGCAAAAGAGACCTCCAACCCACGTGACAGGGGACAGAGAAGCCAGCTGTCCAGCTGTTGTTGTGTGCAGCAACAGGGGGCAAGCCAGGCCAGCTGGGGAAGGGGAGCACAGCAAACCCAAAGCTGGGGGCGCTGGGTGAGGGACACCTGGTGGCTGGAAGATGGTCTGTGATGGGGTAGGCAAGGGTAGGGGACTGACTCTGAAATCAGCAGGCAGAACCACAGGCAAAGCCCCGCAGAGCCTCAGGAGGGGAACCCAGGCCCAAGCCAGCAGGGAGAAGGGATGAAGTCTCACAAGGAGAAGCAGGGCGAAGGCTGGTCACAGAGAGACACTCTGGCACATCGAGAGAGAAGGGCCTGGAAAGGGAAGAGAGGTGGCCTGCGTGTGTCAGAGGTGGGTAAAGCACGGCAGGAAGAGTCCCAACAAAGTGGAAAGGTTAGAGGAAGAGTAAGGAGGACACCAAGGGTCAGGCCAAGACCACATTTACTGTTAGCTCCAGAATTCCCATCAGACTGGAGAGACACACAAAAGTGAGGTTTCCTTCAACACTCACTGTGCCAGGCACTGAGCTAGGCACCAAAGCTGCAAAGCACCGGTGACAGCAGAGACAGATTCTGAACCTGCGCCTAGAATGCGGGGCAGGAGCGGAGCAAGGCTAAAGAGGAAGAGACAGTTACAGATCATGGCCCACGGCCCGAGTCTTCTCAAAACCAACAGTCCCTACAGATAACAACCCTTCAATCCGGACAGAATGCAACAGGTCACACGGACCCTCACTCCAGAAAAATGTATATATAGGCATGCACAGAGACAAAAAGCTGTATTTAATTTCAAGGGGACTCCCAAATTTCCTGAAATCCACTGAAACGACCTGGGTTCAGGTAACAAAAATAGAAGCAACAAAACAAAAACCATATGGGAAAGGAGATAATCCACTGAGTGAAAAGGCAACCCATGGAATGGGAGCAGATATTTAGAAACCGTGTATGTGATGAGGAGTTAATATGCAGAACACATGCAGAACGGCAACTCAGTAACAAAAACACAAACAATCCAATTTAAAAAATGGGCATAGGACTTAAAAAGACCTTTCTCCAAAGAAGCTATGGCCAACACACACAAAAAGATGAAAAGATGTTCAAAGTCACCAATCATCAGGGAAATGAAGATCAAAACCATACGGGTAACCGCTACCAGCACAACAGAAAACCACGTGTTGGCGAGATGTGGAGAAAATGGAACCCTTGTGCCCTGCTGGGGGGAACGTAAGGTGGGTCAGCCTCTATGGAGAACAGTATGGGGGTCCCCAAAATAATTAAAAATAGAGCTACTGGGACACAGGGTGGTTCAGCTGGGTTAAGCATCTGACTCTTGATTTTGGCTGGGGTCACGATCTCAGAGTCATAAGATCAAGCCCCAGGATGGGCTCCGCACTCAGCGTGGAGCCGGCTTGAGAGTCTCTCTCTGTCTCTTTCCCTCTGTCCCTCCCCTCACTTGTGTGTGCATATGCGATCTGTCTCTCTCAAATAAATCAATAAAATCTTTTTTAAAAAAATAAAAGATTTTATTGATTTATTTGATAGACAGAGATTACAAGTAGTCAGAGAGGCAGGCAGAGAGAGAAGGAAGCAGGCTGCCCACTGAGCAGAGAGCCCGATGCTGGGCTTGATCCCAGGACCCTGAGACCATGATCTGAGCCAAAGGCAGAGGCTTTAACCCACTGAGCCAACCAGGCACCCCTAAATCAATAAAATCTTAAAAAAAAAAAAAAGCTACCATATTATCCAACAATCCTCCTTCTGGGTATATATCCAAAAGAATTCAAATAGGACCTCAAAGAGACACTGGGCCCCCCTGTGTTCACAGCAGGATTATTTACAAGAGCCAAGAGATGGAAGCAACTTAAACATCCATCAACAGAGGAACAGGTAACAAAAACGCAGCATATACAAATGGTGAATATTATTCAGCCTTTAAAAAGAAGGAAATCCTGACTGGCTCAGTTGGTAGAGCATGCAACTCTTGGTCTTGGAATCATGAGTTCAAGTCCCATGTTGGGCACAGAGTTTACTTTTTTAAAAAAAGAAAAGGAAATCCTGACCCATGCTACAATATAGATGAACCTTGAGAGCATTACGCTCGGACAAATAAGCCAGTTGAAAAAGAAGAAGAAGAAACAGCACTTTCGGGAGGTACCTACAGCAGTCACACTCAGAAAGTAGAAAGGTGGTTGCCAGGGGTTGGGGGAAGGGAAATGGAGTTGTTCAATGGATATAGGGTTTCCATTTGGCAAGATGAAAAGGTTCCAGAGATCAACTTGCACAACAATGAGTATATAGGTAATAGGACTGCACTGGACACTTAAAAATGGTTAAAACGATTAATTCTGTTCTGTGTTTTTGACCATAGTAAAAAAAGAAAAAAAACCACTGAACGAAAACAAAAACACACGGTATACGTGGAGGGAGAAGGGGGAAGGCGCCCCTGGCCTCAGAGGGGCAGCCACAGCCAGAGAGAAAGGCGCACCCGATGCCAGGCTGGGCCCTCGGAGCTCACCCAGGAATCCCGTCCCTCCTGCTAAGCCTGCTTTCCCACAGGAGCAGAGAGAGCACACTGTTCCCACAGGGAGGACCCCGAGGCCGGCAGCAGCACCCTGTGGAAGGCAGAGTGTGCGTATGTGCCGGACGGACCCACAGAGACACCCCGGGACCACACCAAGTTGTCAGAGTCTGCATCCACTGCCAGGTCCTGGAGCAAGGCTGGGGGCAGTGAGACGGTCCGGAGGCGCTGGCCAGACTCTCTGGCAGGCCAAGCTCCTGGGCACCATCAATCAGTCCTCTTTATCCCGGGCAGGCCCCTCAGGAGGGGCACTGACCTTTCCCCTAGACCTCTGACTTTGAAGGCAGGACAGGAAGGAAGGGAGGGCCTAGAACCATCAAGAACTGGACCATAAATGTTGGCAACGGGGTCACAGACAGTACAGGCTGACATCTGTAATGGCAGAGACTTCAAAGTACTCAGCCACCGAGGGGAGGAAAGAGTTCTAGGACCGTCAGCCTAGGAAGAAAAAGGGGCCCAGGACGGAGAAGTGGGGCCCCTCAGTCCTGCAATGTGGAATCTGAAACAGCGCGGCTCAGAGCCCCCGTTCTTGCTGCAGGGGGCACCTCTGAGGGGTTTCTGCAACTGCAACACCCACTCTAAGAGAGAGGCCAGGCGACTGGGCGCTGGGGGCGCGGACCGGCGCTGTGGGGCGCCCGGCTGCCACACTCACCGCGATGCACTGCCGCATGATACAGCTCTGCTTCATCCGCCCGGGGCCCCCGAACTTCTTCATGTCCTTGCAGAAGTGGCACTCTCCGCACTCGGTCCGCAGGCAGGCCTCGCACTTGCGGCATCGCGTCCGGCGTCGGCGAGCTCCCGCCGTCGTCCGGTTGGCGGCCAACTTCACGGCGGAGGCCGGGCCCAGCTTCCCCTTGGGCCGACCTACTGCCCGGTTCTGCGGGAGAGCACACGGGATGGTGAGATGGGCCACAGGGCTGGCCAGACCCCACGGCGGGGGGCCTGGGGCTCGTGTTCCGCTCCCAACCCCAGGACCTCGGACAGCGGGTCTTACGGAGAAGCATGGCCTTTACAGCAGCGATCCAACTGAAGTAAGGTCACTGCAGTGGGCCCTACTCCTGTAGGACCAGCGTCCCTATGAAAGGGGCAGTTTGGGCCCAGGAACGGAGGGAGTGTGTGTGGAGACACACGAAGGAGATGGCCGTGTGACTGGAAGTGTCTACAGGCCAAGGAAGCCAGCAGTCCCCAGAGGCTGGAAGAGATAAGGCGGGATTGCCCCCCGGGGGTGTTAGGAGCGAGCACAGTCCTGCCAGCACCTGATTTCAGACTTCTGGCTTCCTAACTGAGAGAGAATAAGTTTCTGCTGTTTTAAGCGCCCCCGTTTTGGGTACTTCATTCCGGCAGCCTCAGAAAGCGAACAGAGGACACCCTGCTTCTGAGAGCACGTCCTGGTTCAAAGATCCTTCCGCCACCGTCACGTCTCAGCACAGGAACCCCCATTCCTGCCTCGTGCCAGGTTCTGCATGCCCATGAGGCCACAAAGGGCCACACGGAAGGCCTCTGTCCCCTCGGCCAGGGACACAAACCTCCTCCCTACTCCAGGTGGCTGAGACCTAATCATTCTGCAGGCCCCAGTCTACACACTGCTTTCTTCTGACAGCCCTCTGTGCCCTCCCTTGTTCTGTGTTCTGGGCACCTCCTATGGGCTGTGTTCTCAGAGACCTTCCCTTTGAGACAAGAGCTCAGGAAGGCAGTTATCAAGAGTGTCTTGTCAGGGCGCCTGGTGGCTCAGTGGGTTAAGCCTCTGCCTTTGGCTCGGGTCACGATCTCAGGGTCGAGTCCCACCTTGGGCTCTCTGCTCGGTGGGGAACCCCCCCTCCCACCGCCTCTCTACCTGCTTGTGATCTGTGTCAAATAAATAAATAAAATCTTTAAAAAAAATATGTCTTGTCACCAGTGTCCTTTGACAAGATTGCCTAGCACAGGATATGCTTAGCAAACCAAAGTCTAGCAGAATGAGACAGAAAGCCTAAGGAGCCTTGGCTTCTGAGCTCTTCTCTAAACAGGCTCCAAACGCTCTTTTCCCGCAACTCAGAAGAAAACAGAGATGAACAGAAGAGCAGTGCTAAAATGCGGAACAGTGAACCAGTCAGCCACAGGTCCTGCCCAGAGTCCTGCTGTCTGGGGTGGCAGCCTCAGAGCCCCTTGCCAGCCAGGATCCATGGGGGAGCTCCCAGGCCAGCTGCCTGGGACACCCTCTGCTTAGGTCCCCCGTGCACCTGGGACTGGAAGTGGGAGGGACCAGGACGGTAGTGTGTGTTGTCTGAAGCACCTTTTCCCAGCAGCAGGAGTCTGCTGGAAAACGGTTCATCGGTCGGGGAGACGCACTCCTTATCCCAAATTATGACTGAGTTGGCATCTAACGCTTACAACAGCCCCTTCGCGGCCAATTAATTTCAAGTCCGGTCCCAGCCTTTTAATTTTACTTGCCTGCCACACCTGGATCCCTAACAAAAGCCCCTCTTGTCAGCTCCCGGGCGGGCCCAGAAGTGTGGTTACTCTGTATCACAACAGTGCAAAGGGTCCTCCTTCCAGACACCCCTCCGTGCACCACCACAGGGGCTATCTAGAAACCTATAACCACATTAGGAAGAAACACAGTCCACCTTTCCCGTGAATAACGCCTCGCCATCAGCCATTTCTTCTGCATGCAGTGGTCCCTGCAGAGAGCTGAAAATCTCACACCACCCCCCCTTTGGTATTGACACCTTAGATCCTTCCCGCCAATTTATCTTCCTAGCACCCTGCAACATTCAGGGGAGCCCGGCTACTCTAGATCTTTATCCCCCTCAACTTGCTCTAAACTCCGAAGAAGAAAGGGAGACACCAGACCTGGCTCCAGTGGCCCATCAGTCCTCGTCGACCCCACCTGGCCCCTGCTGCTCCCACAGAGCCGCTCCACACTCAGTCAGGGCCCCCCTCAGCTGTAGGGTGGCCCGGCCAGCGGCCCTGGTACCGGGGAGGGCCACTGGACCTATATGCCACCAGCTGCGTCGGGCAAGGGGCAGCTCCCACAGAAGCTACTCCGTCTCCCGGCAGTGAAGGTCCAGCGGCCCCCTCCCACCAGTCCTTATACCGCAGCCCAGTGAGGGCTGGGGCACCCCCTGTCACACACAGGAGGAGCTTAGCAGCCCTGACACTGGGAGAGGGCTGATCAGGCTACACATCACACGCGTCCATTCAGGTCAGGTACTGCTGCCAGATGAGTGGTTAAACACAAAAGTATTTCAGAACGTCTGGAGTTGAGAATGGTACACAGGGGCCATGGACCTGAACGCTAAGCAGCTGACCAAAGAACAGCAAGTGTGCCAGACGGGAGCAGCCATAAGGATGGCGACAGCAGTGACAGTCGATATTTGCCGAATGCCTGCTACTGTGATCATTTTACATATGATAGGACCTTATTTTCCCAACAAGAACCCCATGAGAGATGCCATTTCTCAGACAAGGAGACTGGAGGGAGAGGTAAAGTGACTTGTCCTAGGTGACAGAGCCCGCCGAGGATGAGCACACAGCCCTGGAACGGGTCCACGGTTAGCGCCTTCCTTCACGCCCACAGTAGGACAGGTGCCAAAAAGAGGTACGGAGAAGCACACTTACTTCCAGACAGAAACGGAAACCAGGAGGGTTTTTCCCTCTCTTCACAGCTCGTAAGAATCAGATTCTACCCCTATAAGGAGCACGTGTCCTGGAAGCAACTCACTCCTCTAATCCCCAAAACACAGGCAACAAGGAGGACGATTCTGAACCCCAAGTCGGGGAGACAGAGGGCAGCCCAGTCCGACCTCCAAGGACAAACCGGGGTGAAGGGCTCAAACTATGACGCCCACAGCAGGAGAGTCTAAGGACCAGCTGCTTTGGTGAAAGACTGGAAAAATTCCCAGAGTCCAAACCCGGCTCTCCCCTCCCACTCAGGCACATCAGGTATAAACAGCCTCTGGGCGCCTCTGGCCTAACTGACCGGGAGGACAGCATCTCTCCGAGAAAAAAACCTTGGGCCGATCCAGCCAGTGTCCCAGAGCTCACACGTGACAAGGAGATGAGCCTACCTTCCAGCGCTTTCCAAAGCACATTCCCACCCAGAGAAGCACTTCTCCAACCCACGGAAAAAACAAGTCCTCCCGAGTTCTGATGGCAGCTGAGCCGCTCTGGAAAATGACAGAGCCAGTGACAGACAACATCCTGGAAGAGGTGTGAGGAGGCCCTGTTTTCCGAAGACCTCGACTCAGGCCCTCTCCAGCCGGTTGCCAAGCCAAGTCTCAAGTTGCCAAGAGAAGCTGCTGCCGTCCGAAGCTTCATGGCCAGCTTTTGTGGGACGTGGGCACCAAGTGGCTTGTCAGGAGTCAGCTGAGCAACACCTGAAGTACAGGATCCTAAGACAGACCACCCAGAAAACCAATAGGTGAGAAAGACACTAGAGGGTCTCTGGGAAGGAAGATAAACAAGCCAAAACCCTATCATTTGGGTATCAAGCTTCTGTCCTAATCTCTTCTGCATGGTATCTTAAGGTTCACAGCCCAATTCTAAACTCCACTCTATCCCACCTTTGCCCCTACTTGTTCAAGTAACCCAGAACGCAACTTTCTTAATTTCGGCATGACCTGGTTTTCTCAGCAAAAAGGAGTGATGGCAGTCACCAACTTTCACTTACAAACCAGCCTTCTTAATCCCAAGGCCACTTGTTGATTTTATCAGCCCAGCTCCACCTGTTAAGGAAATCTGCAGTCCACATGCCCCCCTACACAAATCATAGTATTCTAACAATCTTCTCCACCAGCTACTCCTAAGCATCTTCCTTAAAGGCAACATCAGTCCAGTAGTTCTTTCATTCATTCCACAAATACTTATGGAGACCCTCCTACCCATCAGATCCTCTCCTCCTGAATATTCATAGACAGAACCTTTTCAATCCCTCATCTCTAAAACTCTGGGGTTAAAATTACTTGGAGTAACCTAAATTAACGAAAAAACATCCCATGTTCATGGATTCAAAGACAATACTGTCAGGATGTCAATACTCCCCAAAATGATCAATAGATTCAATGCAATCCTTATCAAAGTCCCAGCTGGGTTTTTGTAGAAACTGACAAAGTGTTTCCTAAAACTCATGTGGAAATGCCAGGGACCTGGAAAGGCTACAGCGATCTTGAAAAAAGAATAAAGCTGGAGGGGCGCCTGAGTGGCTCAGTGAGTTAAAGCCTCTGCCTTCGGCTCACGTCATGATCCCACATCATCCCACATCGGGCTCTCTGGTCTGTGGGGAGCCTGCTTCCTCCTCTCTCTCTGCCTTGCCTCTCTGCCTACTTGTGATCTCTGTCAAATAAATACATAAAATATTTAAAAAAACAAAAAAGAAAAGAAAACAAACCCTTAAAAAAAAAAAAAAGAATAAAGTTGGAGGACTGATATGTCCTGATTTCAAAACTTAGTACAAATCTACGGTAAACAAGACCATGTGGTACTGACATAAGAACATACAGATCAATGGAATTGAGAGTCCAGAAATAAACTCTTCTAGTATTCATGACCAAACAATTTTCAGTGACCAAGAGATTTTCAACAACTGTGTCAAGACAATTTAGTGGGGGGGAAAGATAGTCTTTTTAACAAATGGTGCAGGGACATGCAAAAAGAATGAAGCTGGACCCCTACCTTATACTATATGCAAAAGTGACCTCCAATATGGATCAAAGACCTAAATGTAAGAGCTAAAATTATAAAACTTAGAAGAAAACATAAGGGTAAATCTTTATGACCTTGACTTCTTGGATATGACACCAAAAGTACAGGCAACAAAAGAAAACAGAAGAACTGAACTTCAAAACTAAAAACTTTTGTGCTTAAAAGGGGCACACTCCGGTGAAAAAGCCCAGAGAATGGGAGAACTTATTGCCAAGAGTACATCTAGTAATGGACTAGTACCTAGGATATATAAAGAACTGCAACAACTCAACAATAAAAGGACAAACATCCCAATTTGAAAATGGGCAAAGGATTTAAACAGGAATTTCTTCAAAAACATATACAGGGGTGCCTGGGTGGCTTAGTCAATTAAGCACCCGACTCTTGATTTCAGCTCAGGTCCTGACCTCAGGGTTGTGAGACTGAGTATCATGGCAGGCTTGGCGCTGGGCATGGAGCCTGCTTATGATCCTCTCTCTTCCTCCCCCCCGCCCCGCCCCCCGCCACATGCTTTAAAACAAAACAAACCCCCAAAACCCATATATACAAATAGGGAATAAACACAGGAAAACATGCTCAACATCACTAGCCAACAGAACATACAATCCACACTGGAGACTCATTTCATACATCCACTCACCTGCCTATCCAAGCGTTTCCTGGTTGAGAACTACGTACCAGAGTCAGTGCTAGGCACTGGGACTACAGAGATGAATATGTTCCTTACTCTTAAAGGCATTACGGTGGGGTGGGGGGTGGGGAGAGAAAAAAAGATAACTATGTAAATGCAATGCAATGTGATGTGATAGGACGATGATATTTAAAAGTAACACTGACTGAAGTAATTGCTCTTTTCAAAATTTGCCATCAGTAATCTACAAGAAATTATCTCCATTCAGAAGTGAGGAAACTGAGGCACAGCAGAGTTAAGTCATCTGCCTAACGTTATATGGCCAATGAACGAGAAGCCAAGATAGGAGTCTGGGCAGGGGCTCTAAAGCCTGGACCCTGACGTGCTGAGCCTCATCTCACTAGGAAGGGAGGTTCGGAGGAGGGTCATAGACACAGGAGGTAGTGACAAAGGGTCTTAAGGGAAAATAGGCCTCTGCACTGGGACAGGGGTGGGGTAGAGAGCAGATAGTCTAGGCAGAAGGAAGAGTAGTAAGATAGAGATGTGAAACTACACGGCACATTCAGTAGCCTGATATGGCTATTGGAAAACAGCCTTGAGATGGCAGGAGCCTAATCCTGCAGGGCCTCATAGGACACAGAGAAATGGTGTCCCCTTCAGGAGCAACACGATCACATTCTGGCACATGTGTGAGTATTTTTTGGGAGGCTGAGCGAGGTGAAAGGCAGGGAGAAGAGATGAAGACACTACAGTAGCCCAGGCTGAAGATGATGAAGGCACAGAGAGGGGACGATTCAGATGTTCTAGAAGCAGACCCATGAGGCTGCCTGAACATGGGGTGTGCAGGCAGGAAGAGTCCTGAAAAGCTCTGAGGTTTCTGGCTTGATCAACAGGAGAACACGGGGCTTAGGAGAGGAGAGATCAATGACTCCATCATCCACACGCAGACTCTGAGGAGCCAAAGGATGTTCAAGGAAAGTGGCCGGCAGGCAGGAGGGCCCAGAGCCCATACACAACTGGGAGTCAGCGTCAGTACTGTTAAACTAGTTAAATCCATGAGGTTGTCCAGGGAGAAAAGGCAGAGAGAAAAGAGGATCCCGGACACTACATTCAAGACTACAAACATTCAAGGACCAGTGCAAAAGACCAACCTGTGGAGGAATGGCCAGAAAGGCGGGCAAGGTAGCAGGAGGTTGTGTCATCACCGAACCAGGGAAGAATTTCAAGAAGGGAAGACTGTCAAGACGAGTCAGTAAGAAGAACAGTGAAACATGGTTGTGCTTTTACAATTAAGACAGTTCTAGGTTTCCTAGCAAGCTACTAGCCCCACGAGGGGTAGCCACAGCCCCCCAAACATGCTAATGTCATATTCTACTGCATAACACAGATTCATCTCAACATATGCCTGTTCCCAAATCTTCGTGCATAATGGACATTTCAGGAACAGCCGGATTTTAGCAGCTTCGTGGGGTCTCTTCACACACACCTGTAGACTCCAGGGAGGGCTTCGGTTTGTTTATATACTAAGGGTTAAGGAGCAAGAGAATAAAAACACAACAGTTACCAGAAACCCAGGGGAGAAGAGGACCTCTGGAGAATTTGAGGAAAGCTAAGGACTTTTTCCCAGAAAAACGCACACGAAGTCACCCAACTTTGCATAAAATTTCAGGAAGGTTCAGGGATCCCAGTCTTAAAATCTCACTAAGAATCTATAATGAGTAACACATTAGTTATGGCAGCATAAACTTTTAAGAGATTTTCCTCTTCATAATTTTGTTACTTTTTTTGAAACGAACAACAATCTCTATTATTATTATTATTGTTATTATTTTTAAATGGGCTCCACACCCAACCTGGGGTCCAACGCAGGGCCTGAACTAATGACCCTGAGATGACCAAGACCTGAGTTGGTACCAAGAATTGGATTCTAACTGACTGAGCTACCCAGATGCCCCAAAAATCACTTTTAGTTTAAAATAAGGAACAAAGCTACTTTCAGTTCAAGGGTTAAAAATAAAACAACAAGATGGAACAAGAATTTTCATTAACAGCCATTCTTTAAGGGGCATCTCCTTAAACTGAAAACAGCTAAAGAATTTTCTGACACATTCTGCACTGGAGAAGCAAATCAAGTCCATGGGAGAAGGCCCAGCTAAGAGTGAGCACCGGCAAAGGGCATGCAAGGGGTCTCCTCCCACCCACCATCACCCCCTCACTCCTGGGAGCAGGGGGGACACTGGCTGCTGTGGGAAGGAGTGGGGCAGACAGGACTAAGGAAGCCTGATGCTACCCAGGTAGGGACAAGAGACTTGCACAGAATGTCAAGATGGAACAGGCAAAATTCTGATGAGGGGTGGTAGTGAGGGGCTCGGTGCAGCTGCTGGAAATTACAACTGGGCAGTAGTAATTTCCCAACAGGGCCTCCACTGGTCTCTTCACACAGCAGGCAGGGAGTGTGCCTGTGTGCCCATAATCCAAGACTTCCACCCCTCTTTGAAGGACATGTTACAGAAGAGTGGGGTCTAGAGCCCACCCAAAGACTCACTCACCTGTGGAAGACATAAATGCTTTTGAGATCCTTAGAGGAAGTCACTGTTCTCAGGCCCATGAAACCCAGAGGCTGGGTAAACTAGTGAGGAAGGGGGAGGAGGAGGCAGGGATCCCTGAGCCACAGCCTGGAGCTTCTGCAAATGCAAGGTCCCTTGCTGACAACCATCCTCTGTTGTTAATATGGGAAAAACCTGCTGTCCTTTGACCTGGCTTAGGGGTCACCTCAATACACCTGTGTGGGACAAATCATCTTAAAGCAAACCTTGAGAACACTGCTGACAGCTCCCGAAGAGCCACACAGAGCTGACTGATGGGTGGAGGAGGAAAGTAATCTGGCTACAGGGAGTACAGGTCCTCTCCTGATGGGAGTCTCTCTCAGGAGTGGCAGACCTGAAAACGTGGTTTTTAGCCTAGAGACATATGAAGTCTTGTCTCATACACTGTCAAAGATTGTATCTACCACAGGCTGCAGGGTGTGGCCAAATTAAAAAACAAACAAACAAACAAACAAAGCAGGTAACAGGAACCTCAATCCTGAAACACCAAAGTGAAGTCAACGCTGAACACAGGTGTCTTATGAATGAGAAGATGCAGGAAGGATTAGGCAGATCCAAACTGAACTGAGAAATTTTCAAACCAAGATTTGGTGCAAACCACGACGCCAGAACCATTCCCACAGGGTGCTATACTGACTTGATAAAAGTTCCAAGACAAAACCACTTGGGTTGTCTCCAGGTTAATCCAGTTGGTAAAACCAGTGAGATTCAGGAACACCGTAAAGGTAGATGCATGTGCCTGAAAAATATCCAGCAAAACTCAGAAAACAATAAAGTGTAATGAAATAGTAAAATTTAACTTCGTTTGTTAGATAAAACCACTTAATGATGTGTGTGATACAATTTATGTGCAGCACATACAGCACTTCCTCAATCACCCCTAATGGAAGAGAAAAACGCTCCCACATCTCGGCCTGAACATTCCAAAATATCTTTATTCCACGGAGGAAAGACACCCAGGATTATAAATAAGCATCTTATTCACCTGGTCCCGTGCCCGCATGATAACTCAACCCACCCCATGCTTAATTCCTCGGACAAGTCTACCTAGCCTGCGCCCTGTTGCAAATATTGCGCTGATTACATTTCGTAAATCCTCAACTTTCTTCCCCCGCTTCCTAAACACGAATCTTCCAGGAGTAAATTCACGCCGTAAACACACCCGGGTCTTTGTTTTATACACAGATTTCTCCCCCCAGGTCCCAAGAGAGGCTGCTTTCCCTTCTAAACCCAACGGAGGCCAAATACTGCCATCTGGGGTCACGGCTTCCTCCCGCCCGGCCACGGCGGAGCGCACTCGCCGGGTTCCGGATTCCCCGCGCCGGCCCGAGGCTCGCACCCCTTCCTGTCTCCGTCTGCCCACGGCGGGCGGCGGGCGCGCGGCGCCCAGACAAAAGCTCGGGCCGTCGGGCCCACGGGCCCCGAGCCGCGGCGTCCTCCAGCCCCGAGGCCGAGGGTCCCGGTGCAACTTTGCAAACAGAAAGGAGGGAGGCGCCGGCGGCCGCAGGTCCGGGTGCGTCCGGGGCGGCCGGCACGCGCGTGGGCCGCGGGCGAGGGCGCGAGGGGAGGGCGAGGCGAGCCCTGGCCGCCAGCGCCGGCGCCCGCAACTTGCCCGCGGGCCATGGCCCGCGCCCGGCAGGGCCCGCCCGACGGCGAGGCCCACATTGTCCCCGCGGCACGGCCGGCCACCCTCCCGCACCGCCGCTCGCACACGCCCCCTGCCCGGGCCGGCTGCGGGGCCCGCGGCGCCCCGGCGGCCGCCGGCCTGCCGCGCTCCTCCACGCCCCGCTCGGGCCCGGCCCTGGCGGCCCCGCCGGCGGCGGCTGCAAAACTTTCTCCTCATCGCGGCGGCGGCGGCGTCGCGGCCGCCCCGGGCGCGTCAGTCGGTCGTTCGGGAGGTCGGCGGGCGGGCGGGCGGCGGGTCCCTCCCTCAGCCCCACCCCGGGCCGCCGACCTGGTCCGGCTCCGATTCATAGTCGTCGTCCTCGGCGCTCACGGACATGGCCATGGCTCATGGTGGGCCCAGGCTCGCGCGCGCTGACATGGCTGGAGCGGCGCCGCCGCCGCCGCCGCCGCCCGCCCGGAGCAGGCTCGGCTCGCCCTGGCTCGGGCTCGGGCTCGGGCTCGGGCGCCTGCTGCCGCGAGGAGGGAGCCGCGCCGCGCGCCTCGCACGCCCGCGCGGGAGGGGGCGGGGAGGGGCCGGCGGGAGGTGGGGGGGGGCGGGGCGCTCATGCATATGCATGAAGCGAGCCAGGAAGGGGCTGGCCCCCCGGGCCGGCGGGCCAATGGCGCGGCCGCGGCGCTTGGGCCGCACACAAAGGGAGCCCGGCCTGCGGTGACATGGGGGCGGGCCCGCCAAGGGCGGCCCTTCGCGGCCGGCGCGCGGGGACTGGGACTGCGTGGGGGCGTGCCCCACGGCCCGCCCGGCCCGCGCGCCACGGGATGCACATGGGTGGCTGCACGCCGCCGCCGCTCTAACAGGAAATGCACGCCCGACCTGGGGTGGGGTCTTTTGTGTGGTCCGGCGGGGCGTCTCGCGGGAGCCCCGGGGCGCACAGGCCACGGGGAATGGCTCTGCACGCGACACCGGGCAGGAGTCCCTGTGCATCCGGCAGCGGGCACACGGGCTCCCGGGTTTGC
Organism: Lontra canadensis; assembly: GCF_010015895.1. Taxonomy (NCBI): domain Eukaryota; kingdom Metazoa; phylum Chordata; class Mammalia; order Carnivora; family Mustelidae; genus Lontra; species Lontra canadensis. The sequence goes on from NW_022631052.1 coordinate 8,936,732, forward strand.
ACATGCTCTGGGTCTAGGACCTGATGTCCGCGAACCCGGGAGTCCCGTACCCGGAGCTTGCAGGCCCGCTGTCCTGGATACGGTCCGGGGGCCCAGTTCCCCCCCGAAAGCGGGCAGTTGGGTTGGGCCGGTCCCCTGACACGGTCCTCGCTGCGCTGAGGTTTGCGTTGGCAGATGGAGAGGGAGTCAGCGCAAAACGTACGGTGGTGCTGGTGGGAGTTCCCATAGAGCTGCCTGACTGGAGGTTGAGAGAGAGAACACCTTGAATGCACTCTGCCCCGAGGTGGGTGCCCCACCCTCGAGGACAAGAACCCTCCTTCCGGTGGTGTCCTGGAGGTGCTGTGCGCTGGAGACGATCTCAGAAGGCGTAGAGAGCTACAGGCCTGAACCCAGTTCTCCTAGGAGATTAGCAGCGCCCCGCGGCTGGCGCAGAAGGTGTGGGTTTCTAAATTCTTTAGACTGTAAAGGTTCCTCTTAATGCTTAATCCAACAGCAGCCCACTCCTGCAGAAAACTGTTACTGGAAATCCAGACTGAGGTTCATTAAGGAAAAAAAAAAAAAAAAGTCTATGGGTTTTATGCCCACAGCCCTTATCCTGAAGAAGGTGCTCTGACCATTAACGAGAGGGATCAATGCTGTTTCAAGCATCAAAACCACAGCTAAACTCAAGACAGGGAGTGGGAGGGCTTAGCTGGGTAGCTGGTTGCAGCTGTCATCTAACTGGGAATGTTCAAGATGACACTGAACATACATACACATACCTGCTCAGTTTCTTCATCTAGAAAATGGGAAGGTTTGCCCAACCCAAGGATGAGCATCCTTCTGCAAAGAGATCAAAGGCTTTCCCAAGAAAAAGCTCATTAGCTATGAAATCTGTGATCAACTTTGCAGTACTGTCCAACTGTTATTCATGCCCAGGCCACTGGCCATGAAATCCACTGTGAGAACAGAAGGGACCCATAGGCAGGTCATGGCCTGAGCTTTCAAGGAAGGCAGAATGCGTGTGGCAGAGACCTTGTAAATAAAACTCAGGAGGCTTCCAGCAGGGAGTCGGCAGGAAGGAGTGAACAGGGATGTCAGTTTTACTGAGTGCATTTTGAAGTCTGTATGAAATTTATACACCCACTGACACTATGGGAAGAAATCCCAAGAGACTTGCTCTTTACTGAAACATATCTACTCCGAGTTTCCTTCCTCCCTTCTTAAAGTTTTCACAATCCACTCAAGGTTAACAAAAACAAAAAGCAAAAGCATATCCCCCTCCTCCACCTCACTCCATCCCCAAAGATCTCAGCTTTTAAAAAAAGCTACGGTGATAGACCAAAGTCTGTAACTGATGAACTCTTAGGAGCCACTCTACCCGGGAGGAAGCCCATTTTTTAAAAAGGGGAGGGGCTGATAAAATGCTAATCATGCTTTCACTTCATTGTCATTCACTGTGGTCAGAATGGCAAAGGTACAAAGATACCCAAATACCATAATACATCAAGAGAGAGGTAAGGAAGTGGAACTTTTTTTTTGAAGGTCTCTCACATTGCTTATCAGAAGTGCAAGATTAGGGGCGCCTGGGTGGCTCAGTGGGTTAGGCCTCTGCCTTCGGCTCAGGTCATGGTCCCAGGGTCCTGGGATCGAGCCCCGCATCGGGCTCTCTGCTCAGCAGGGAGCCTGCTTCCCTTCCTCTCTCTCTGCCTGCCTCTCTGCCTACATCTGATCTCTGTCTATCAAATAAATAAATAAAATTTAAAAAAAAAAAAAAAAAAGAAGTGCAAGATTACTTAGACCTGTCTTTGGGCTGATTTCTTCTGAACGATTCAAAGCTCTTTTCTGTATTTAAGGAAGTAAAAAGACACGGTTCTCATTTATCATGGCACAAAGAAGAGAAAGGGAAAATGTTGATAAACAGAAGCTGGGGCTAACGCAGACTTCCTTCCACCACACCATTTCTGAACTAAAAGGGGCCTCAACCAGACCCCCTCACTTCACAAGTGAGGAAATGGAGACCCAAAGAAAATGAGGAAGTAGCTCTTAAGCCCAGGGTCCCTTATATAATAATACCACCACCGAGAGACAGCCCCCCCCCAACCTTCCAAGGATTCAGACAGTAATAGCAGCTAATATTTACTAACCATGGTTGGAGGGCTAGAGCCAGTGCTGAGTGTTCTGTACATTATCTCATTTATCCCTTTAAGCAGTCCCATTAGGTATGTACTACTGTTCACCCATTTTATAGAAGAGGAAACTGAGGCATATCGCTGCTCAGAAATGAAAGGACCTGGATCCGAACCCGCAGGCAGCTGGAGTCCGGAGCCTGGAGCCTGGGCTGTTAATTCGACCCCCCCAATGCCTCAGGCCACGGACAAAAGAATAAGATGCCAAATGAGACCCGATGTAAGAATCCAAGTGAAAAATTCAAACTTAATGTTGAATTAAATTAACTGTCCCTTATTAAATTTTGTAAATTCTGTACTCCCGGTTCAAATTCAATTTCAAGGCAGGTAGGTATGGTTCTGGTAATCTTTGGTAACCAAACTGCTGTCTGATCATCTGTCAGGGGCCAACTCTGAAAGTAGGAAAACCCAATTAAGATATCATAATGCAGTGGGTTCTCTCCAGACATAAGAAGGCTCCTGCCAGCCACTATCCTAACACCTCTTAAAAATTTCTCTTCTGACCTTGCGAAGAACTTCTTAATCTGCTTCCCTTGATCAAGTTTCCTTTACCTAATCAGCATACACAATTATCCAACATTTGTTTTGTCTTAATAATGTGCTGGACCACATATAAAATACATTATGCTAGCCATGGCCCAGTAGGATTGTGATCTGAAAATTTAGTGTTTACATTGTGCTTTAGGCTTATCCTTCCTCCCTCTTGACCCCATCTCTGAGTGACCCTAGGAGCTGAAAACTCTCCCAGCTCCACTTAGCTAAGGCTTATGTTCTTAGAAAGAGCTTCCCGAAGCTGATGCCACTCGGGCAGTTGGTGCCTGCCCTGAGCCAGGAGGATCCAGAACTTCCACCAAGTGGTGAGGAAATAAACAAAAACACATGGGAGCCCAATCAGCCTTGGTCACAGTGGGCACCCACTCCTCGGTTTTCTCTCTGACTGTCATTTAATTTTCTGGTCTGCCTATCAGATCATGAGACACCAGGAATGTCCCCTGTTGGCCGAGAGATTGTGCCCAGAATCAGCCCCGCTGTCTCCAGTGCAGGCACAGGTGGTGAGTTTAGGTCCTTGGGGACAAGGGACAAGCTGCCCCTGGGGCTCTGGACTTCCCTAGGACAAGGATCTCTCCTACACCTGGTCCCTTTCCTTGGGCCCATGTCGAAAAGGGCATGGCTAAAGCTTGGGAACGTGATTCCCCAGAGGATCAGGGCAGGCAAAGAGAATGGATTCCCTCTGTCCAGACCAGCAGCTGGCTGGCATTCTCCTGAACCAATGGACCCCATTTGTGTAAATATGTCCCTAAGGAAGGAACAGAAATGACAGAACAGGCACGCGAAGGGGAGCTTCCTACTGTCCTACTGCAAGTAATAATTTATATTTAACAAGCAACAGAGAATGCATGCTTCCGTTAGTTTACTGTATTTTGCCATTTGTCTCTCTGTCTTTCAATAGGGGTTTCCCCCCTTAATGGCAAAAGGTCTCTTGGAGAATTATTTTTCTAATAAAACGTAAATAAGAGGAATTTTTACATTGTGTCACAGTGCAGCTTAGGAGTGACTCCAGGGTCGTCTGGATTATGGTTCAAAGACTGTCTGTGTGACAGACCAAGGGCTGCAGTGATTTCTGCTGAGGAAATTACTAATGTTATTTAATTGCTTTCTATTTCCCCCCCGAGAGTCATTCCACAAGCATTTAAAAACCACGCATGTTTGTCATAGGGGTCCTTAAAACAGACTGAGCTTTCTGTCCAGGGGCGTTCCTCTCCTAATAATGTCTCTTTACGTTACCAAAATCAACCAACAAATATTTACATTCACTGGAAGATTTGTGATGGGGCACGGGTTTTTGTTTTTTGTTTTAAGATTAGCTAATTTAACAGGTGATCGGCATTGATCTGAGAAATATTTTCCCCACCATCCACCCCATTTCCAGTTCATCTGCTGACCTAAGGAAGTTACTTCCCTTCTCTACTCATTGCCCTACAAAAATCCAGGCTAAGGTTGAGCACTCAATTTGGATGCGATAAATGAGTTCACTTGACAAACCCCTCTCCCCTGGGTCTTGGGGTGGGGGGATTGGGGGGGCTAAAAATACATAAAATGCCAGCATCATTCTGGCCTACAACCGAGACTTCGGTAACTTAAAAACATTTTTCTTATTAACAAGACCAAATCTTCCGCCCCTTGATTTCCTTCCCAACCAAATCCCTCCTCCCATCATCTGTCTCACCATCATCCAGCTGAGAATCAGGATGCAAAGTTCTGTGTTTTCAAAGTATTCAAAGGAAAACAGTAAATACAAAGATCACTCAAGACAGGGCAGTAAACAGACAGACAAGGCGCAAAACAGGAGTAAAAGTGTGTTTGTTGTCAATGAGTCGCTCTGCTCGCGACAGCCCAATTTCCATTCACTGATGAATGGGTGGACAAAATGCGGAAGAGCTATACAAAGGGATACCTATGTATATATTTTTTCACTGGCCACCACTTAAGAGTGATGTTAAGTTCCTACTCCTTTTTTTTTTTTTTTTAAGATTTTTTTATTTATTTGACAGAGAGAGAGAGAGATCACAAGTAGGCAGAGTTCCTATTCCTGAAAGGTAACCTGGTTGGGAAATGTAGGCCCTAACCCTGGGGGTGTGTTGAAACTAAGGAAAGTTGAATCTCCTCTTAAAGGAGCTGCTAACAGGCACTGTGGTGGTGGGATGGGCTCTGATGGAGCTCTGATGCCTTTCATTTAGGGAAGCCTGAGAAATGCAAATGTACAGTGGCTGGTTTGGTGCGTTGTAGGGATAGGGGAACTCTCTCTCTCTCTCTCTCTCACACACACACACCCACACACACACACACCCACGCACACGCTTTGACTAGAGCCATAGCTTCTCTTCATTTACCATTCTTGCTTTCCTTGAAAAATGGCTCATTTCCAGCAGGCCAATTTGAATAGAAAAGCCCCCTGGATCTATGAAAAGCCATGAGTTTATCATGACATTCAGTGTAGAAAAAGCCTGACAAGTTCATCTGTCACCATTTGAGGCGGCCATTAAACCAACTTCTTACTTTGAGAATTGGTATTTAAAAGGGAAGGAATTGAGCATGCCTACTGTCTTTTCAGGAATAACTGTGTTTAAGTGTAGCTGCAACTCATAAGGGAAAACCCTGCCCCCCCCCAAATCCAACTCAGTGATGTAAGCCAACTTTTTCTCAGTAATATTGGGGGGCGGAGGAGGGGAGGGGGGAGGGGCCAGCGAATTCACAAGGGAGGGATGATAGACTTTAAAGTTTTATTCTCATCTCCTGATAAAATTATCGAATGATCAGCTGGTAATAAAACCATTGGGGAATGATGGGAGGGGCCCAATGTTTCCCCTTCCAGACTATTCTCCGGAGGAAAGAAGGACAAAGCTAACTGAATAATGGGGTATCAGATCACCATCACCTTAATCCACAACCCATGACACTGAACTTTAACCAAGCCTTCAGATCTACTTTCCAGTTTACAGAAATCACAAGAGATAGTGGGAAAGCCACATGACACAAGGAAGCAATCAGACAAATGCATAGAGTGGGATATTCTGCAGGACAGATGGTTCTATCTTCTCTATAAATCAATGTCCTGAGAAAGGTCTGGATTGAGAGAGAACTGAAAACAGATTCAGCATACAGGCCTGGATGGGAGCCTGGTTTGGATAAAGCATCTGCGAAGGATGATTTGGGAAATCTCAGTATGACCAGGCATTAGGTGGCATTAAGGAACTGTAAATTTTGGTAACGTGTAATCACACGGACTTTAGCTGTGTAGAAAAATAATTAGTCTTTTGCAGAGATGCAAACTAAGTATCAGGTAGGTAGGGGACACAATATCAAAATCATAACTTTCTAAAGAATACTTCCACGTAAAAAAATAAAGTGAGTTCAAAGGAGGTGACGCCCATCCCTGCACACCCATTAGGGTGGCTGTTCTCAAGACCAGAAAATCACAAGTGTCTGCAAGGATGTGGAGACACTGGAGCCCTTGTGTACCCTTGGTGAGCATATAAAATGAAAAAATCATATGGCCACTATGGAAAATGGTACAGCAGTTCCTCAAAAAATGAGACGTACAATTACCGTATGAGCCAGCAGTTCCAATTCTGGGTGTACCTCTCTCAAAGAAGAGGTTCACAGCAGCACGATTTACAGTGGTCAAAGCTGGAAGCAACCCGAGTGCCCACGGGTAGATGAATGAACAAACACAATGTGGTCTCTCCAGACACTGATGATACTGTTAGCTTGAAAGGGGAAGAGGGGGGGCACCTGGGTGGCTCAGTGGGTTGAGCCTCTGCCTTCAGCTCAGGTCATGATCTCAGGGTCCTGGGATCGAGCCCTGCATCGGGCTCCCTGCTCAGCAAGGAGCCTGCTTCCCCTCCCCACTTGTGATCTCTCTCTCTCTCTCTCTGTCAAATAAATAAAAATAAAATAAAATGAAAGGGGAAGACACCTGCTACAACCTGGATGAACCTCGAGGACATTAGGCCAAGTGAAATGAGCCAGTCACACAAGGACTGATAGATACGATTCCACTAACATGAGGTACAGAATTCATAGAAACGGTAAGCAGAAGGGGAGTTGCCAGGGGCTGAGGGAGGAGGAATGGGGACTCAGTGTTCAAGGGGTCTAGAGTTTTACTTGCAGATGACAAAAAAAGCTCTGGTGAGGGACAGGAATGATGATTACATAACCATAAGAATGTACTTAATGCCACTGAACTGTATACCTTAAAAAGGGTCAGTCAATTTTGTTATTTATTTTTTCCCACAATTAAAAAAATATGATAAAAATCAGGGCGCCTGGGTGGCTCAGTGGGTTAAGCCTCTGCCTTCGGCTCAGGTCATGATCTCAGGGTCCTGGGATCGAGCCCCGCATTGGGCTCACTGCTCGGTGGGGAGCCTGCTTCCCCCTCTCTCTCTCTCTCTGCCTGCCTCTCTGTCTACATGTGATCTCTCTCTGTCAAATAAATAAATAAAATCTTAAAAAAATATATGATAAAAATCAAAGAAAAAGAAAGAAAGCACACCCTCCCCCAGAAGGACAGATCAATCAAGAGGGAGCACTCAAACCCACAAACCGCTGGGAGGTACCATCCCGTCCCATAAACATGAACCAAGACAGAACTGAATCTAAACCATCTCAAGTCCCTTCAAAGTGTTTTGCTGTTTCGTTATTTACATGCATTGGTGGAGAAGGTCAGTGGTTTCGAGCAGGTTTTACTATAGCTTTCACTTCTCACCTACCTTCCTCATGTGTGATTAAAATTCCCCTCATCCCAACAAATGCACTTGCCCTTGTCACCTTTAGAACAAAAAGCCAAGTTAAACAATGCAAATATTTCACCTGTATTCACTTACTCTGCCCTGTTTTTCTCTCGATCATCTGAATTTGGAGAACACATTACCTGACAACATCATCATTCGACAGCACGCACATCCATCCTTCTAACAAAGGCAAATTGTAGAGCGGGGAGGGGGCGGGGGGAATTAAAGGACATGACAACTTATTCCCCATGTCAATGATCAAGTATCCTCCTTTAAGAACGGGAAATATACGATGACATTCAACAAAAAGGAAAGTCTGAAGGATAGGCCATTGTTCCAGAAGTAAAACCATGATAATGGCAGGCAATCACTTACAGCGGCTGCCTGGCTTTCTAATTACCCCACCAAAGGCAGGAGCCCACGATATTTCAATTGCTTTCCAAGAATTTGTCTTTGGCATTATTAACACAGACAGCTGAGCAGGTTATCAGACTAAGAAAGAAATCTTCGGCTGCAGACTTTAATTACAGGTTATTTCAGCTGAACGCTGACTTTAAGTTCCAATAAAGCGGTTCTAAAATGACACAGATGTTGGCTGAGAAATTCCAGGTGATTTCTAAGTCCAGTGGGATAAAGAAGGAGGCTTAAATCTGAGGGACAAAAGGGTCCAGGAGTACCAAGGAGCACTGAACAGTCCATTTAGCATTCCTTCAACAGTTGGCTAGGACTGGGATATAAAAGTTACAGTAAGGAGAGATCCACACTCTCACCAAAGAGACACAAGCGAAAGAAAGACAGCCAAGAGCCAGAAACGGATTAGGTCCAATTTCATCTTTTAGAAGTGCTAAGAAAACCTTGTGATTGAGTTCATTCATTCAACAAACATTTCCTGGGCCCTTGCAATCTGGGAGCACACATGCATGACGGGATAACAAAAACGGAAAAGGAAAAAAATTAATAAGATGAGCTCCAGTTTCGGGAAGAGCTGGTGGAGGCCATAAAATGCACAGTAGAATATAGACGTCCAGTGGAAAGAGAGACTGGGGAAGTACAGCCATCAGGATCTTGGCAGGAAATGGATGGCACCCTGGTGGTCTCACACTGGGTCATGGAGGAGAGTTTAACAGAGACTCGATCTACAGAGCGTAAGTAGGGTTAGAGAAACCTACAAGGTGTGGTGTTACACCCTGAGCCTAGTAACAGCCACAAGCCATTACTTCCCTTTGGCTGATGGGCCACAGGAGGGACCAGTTGCTGGAAATGCAGAAAGAAAAGCTGGAGAAGTCCACAAAATAGAAATTGTGGCCTTCAGAAGGAGGAAAGAGCCAACGTGCCATGATCTCAGGGGGAGGTAGCTGGGGTTATAAATACCCCAACATCTTTCTCCTCTCACATTCCCACCTCCTGCTGGAAACTCCCATTGGCTGAGCCCAACCAGAAGCCAGAGAAGCAAGAGAGCCCTCTGATGCAGCCCACGGAACAGGCCAGAGAAGGCCAGAGAAGGCTGGAGAAAGAGGACCTCTAGAGAGATAACTAGAAAACGTCCAGCCCTGGAAGCTTCTGGTGAAACAGGGGTTCGGCTGGACTTAGAGGTGGAAATTCTGTAACTGGGAATAAGAAGGGCGTTTCTAGAAGGCGACTAGCATGAGCAAAGACCAAGTAAATGGAAAAGTCTGGAGTCATTCAATTCCCGGTGATGTTGAGCAGAGGAGAGAAAATCTTGAGATTCTAAGGCACAACCACAGCTGAGGGCTTGGGCACGCCACAAGGATTTGGGACATGATTTAGAGAAGACAGCGACTCCCTGAAGGCTTGACAAGTTTATAGGCTGAATCGTATCTGCCCCAAAATTCGTATGATGAGGTCCCACCCCAGGACCTCAAAAGGTGACACAGCGGCTTTACAGAAGTGATTCAGTTAAAAACAGGCTAATAGGGACGCCTGGGTGGCTCAGTTGGTTGAGCAGCTGCCTTCGGCTCAGGTCATGATGCCAGCATCCTGGGATCGAGTCCCACATCGGGCTCCTTGCTCAGCAGGGAGCCTGCTTCTCCCTCTGCCTCTGCCTCATACTCTGTCTGCCTGTGCTCCCACGTGCTCTCTCTCTCTAACAAATAAATAAAATCTTTAAAAACAAAAAAACAGGCTATTAGGGCCCCGATTCAAGACCTCTAAAGACTGGTGTCTTTATAGAAAGAGGAAATTTGGACACAGACACGTATATGTCAGAGAAAAAATGTGAAGACACAGCGAGAAGACAGGACTCTTAGCTACTAAAAGCCAGCAGCTAAAGCCACAGTTCTGTCCTGCCTACATCTCATGTGTGGTGTTTCTCTAGCAACTTCTACTGTCTGGCTTGGGTTCACTCCACCAAAAAGGGAGGGCTCCGATGGGATCCTTGTCATCCAGCTCACCGGCAGGGACCACATCACTCAGGTTTGGCCACTAACAAATCTGGAATCGGAGCTCGCAAAAACTGGTCCAGACCCCGGGTCCCAGCTTCCCCCTTCACCATCAATGATTTTCTTCCAGTTGGATTTTTCTGCTTGTTGCTGCTGTATACAACACTCTTCAGAATAAGAAGGCCACGTTTGTGGGTATTCTTTGATCACAGGTTTTGGCTGCCCTCCTGAGAACGTGCTGGACTTCACAAATGACTCAGCAGTCACCGAGGAAAACCCCGGGGATTCCAGACGGGGGCCCCAGATTGTTTTTCCCTTGGTTCCCCTCACTGTGTCCTCTCCACCATCCACTTGCTTCTCTTGCCTTCCTTTGCTCTGCTGGTGCTGGAGCTCCCACGGCCGGCCCCCTCCTTCCCTGAGCGTCACACATGCCCAACCTTGGAAGCGGCCTTCCCCTGGATTTGTCCTGCTCTCAGGAAGCTGGAAGGACTGGACCCCCCTCCCCCTCCCCTGAGCCTGTGGCCTCAGCAGCTTCAAACCCTTGAGGGGATAGTCTAAGGCAACAGTCACCCACAGTGCCTAGGGCCTCTCCCTTTGGGGGAGTAAGGAACGGACACAGGAGAAGCCGTTTCCTAAACCAGCCACTTCGGCACAGCCACAACTACTTCGGGGAGATGAAGCCATTAAGGTCTTTGCTTGAGATGAAGCTGCTGCAGCAGCCAATAATTATCCCCGAAGCATGGGAAATGTCTATAAACTATTCAGTCCCTTTCCCAGCTCCAGGCCCTTCCTCCTGTGTCCTCTGTTTCTACAGAGAGCACCGCAAACCTTCTGAGAGGGCAGACGCAGGGTCGTCATTGACCCCTAAGTCATAATTACAAAAGATGACAACAGGTATCGCTGACCGATGGCCTACACTCAGCATCTCACAGCAATTCTGCAGGAAGGGCATTCATTATGAGCCCTTTTTCACAGATGAGTAAACTGAGGCTCAGGCTTGTCCAAACCACACAGCTAGTTTGTGGCAAAGCCAGGGTTTAATCCCCAGAGGCCCCTGGCCCCAGAGCCCCCCCTAGTCCTGCATGAGAATTACCTGAGAAGTGTTAAGAAAGGGTAGGTTCTCAGGCCCCACCCCAAACCTCCTGAATCTCAGCGCCCCAGGCCAGGCCCAGGAAGCTGGTTTTTTGTTTGTTTTTTTCTTTTCTTTCTTTTTTTTTTTTTGTTTTTTTTTTGTTTTTTGACCAAGTTCCCCAGGTGAAGCTGATGCCGCTAGCCTGAGGACTGGCTCTCATTAGAAGCCTTTCTGGGAAACTACCTGGCCCCAGGAGACAACAATAAAAGGCCTTCCTTATCGTCATCCTCCTCCTCCCCAACTTCATTACTGCAGGGGTGACAGGAGTTGAGAGCAGGGCAGAGAAAGAACAGGAAGTACACGGACCCCTTTTTACCAAATTATGGGCCTCGCCTTCAGGTAAAGGCTGTGTGTCACTCCAGGGGGACCCCACACTTCTCAGGCTTCCCAGATCTCAATGACCGACTACAGAGGAAGAGGAAGAGAAACAAAGTAGAATCAGGGGTAATAAGACATCAGGGGTGTGTGTGTGTGTATGTGTGTGTGTTTGTGTGTGTGTGATTTCCTGCCCTGGTTCCTGTGTGGCCCCATAACGTCATAACGTCCCCATAAGGAAGCCAGTCCTGTAACTGAAAAGGGCTGTCCCATGTCCCCTATCCGGGCACTTGTTCATACCTACTCTAGCCTCTGCTCCTACTGTCCAGAAAAATTGCCAGTCGAAATTCAAGTGGCAGCCCGGTTTGGCCTCTTGAGATAATGGATTAAGAATAAGAAGCAGGATGTAGGGATGCCTGGGTGGCTCCACTGGTTAAGCATCTGTCTTCGGCTAGGGTCATGACCCTGGGGTCCCGGGATCGAGTCCCACATCGGGCTTCCTGCTCAGTGGGGAGCCTGCTTCTCCCTCTGCCTGCTGCTCCCCTGTTTGTGCTCAGTCTCTCCCTCTCTGACAAATAAATAAATAAAATCTTTAAAAAAAAAAAAGATTTATTAAAAAAAAAGACGAAGCAGGACGTATCCAGGGGCTCATTCTCCAGAGAAGGCTGTGTCCCTGTCTACCCTCCTTCCTCGGTTTCCCTCTCTGTGAATGACCCAGCAAGCTAGCCAGGTAGAAGTGTCTGGCTGGGGAGCAGAAGGTTGGCTTGCTTAATAAGGCTGAGGTCAGAGGTCGGGCCTCAAATAAGTTCAGTTCCCCTTGGCTTGGTTCTAAGGTCACAGACAGGCCCCCCCAAATCCTGCCACCTGGTCATAAAAGAAGTGTAGACGGATCAAAACAAATCCATCACCGCTGGTGGAAACAGCCGATCGGGTGAATGACGACGGCCGGCAGTTCAGTAGCATCTTTGAGAGACGCGGCATCAGAAATGACCTCCCAGCACCTAATCAGTTCCAGAAAAGGACTTTGTTCTCCGGGAGGCAAGGTGGGAGATCAAAGCATTTCTTGCTAATCATCATTTAGCATTAATTACTTGTTAAGTAACCTGACCCAGACGCAATACCGCTCCCTGCCTCGCATCCTGACAGCCTCAACGGGCACCCTTGATCTTTCTACCCAACCTGCATCAAATTGGGAGCCGGTCGACTGCAGACCTGGGAACGGCGAGACCCCGGCGGCCCAGGCAGTCAGTCGTTCACTCACTTCTTTTCCTGTTAACTTTTTAACCCCACCAGCCGGGAAACGCAGACCTAGAGCCATGCGGTTCCCCTTCCCCTCCCCTCTGCCACATTTCCCTGAGTTCCCCAGATCTGGGGACCAACACCTCAGATTCACAAGCTGCAGGGCCCAGGGCGTACCAGCGTCCCTCTCTGGGTCCCCCCTCTCAGCCGCACCCACGGAGGTAACACTATCTGTGCCTCCCAGCCTCGCCGGGAGGATCGAATACAATGGAAAGAAGGCATCTGAAGATGGGTGCAGGGGCGCCTGGGTGGCTCAGTGGGTTAAAGCCTCTGCCTTCGGCTCAGGTCATGATCCCGGGGTCCTGGGATTGAGCCCCGCATCGGGCTCTCTGCTCGGTGGGGAGCCTGCTTCCTCCTCTCTCTGCCTGCCTCTCTGGCTACTTGTGATCTCTGTCTGTCAAATAAATAAAATCTTTAAAATAAATAAATAAATAAAGGCGGGTGCATACATCCAGGTGGAACACGCAGCCGGGTTTGGACGGTACTGGCGGTCATTTATTTCTAGAGCTGAGTGGGGGGCCACAGTATTCGTTATTATATTACTGACATCATTTTGTGGCTCTGAAATCATGTATGACAAATGCTAAGAGCTGAATGGTGTTCCCCGCCATCCCCCCTCCTCCCGCCCTGACCACCACCAAATTCTTACGTGGAAGCCCTGACCCTCCCCAGGACCTCAGAATGTGCGCACCTGGAGATAAAGTCTTTCCAGAAGTAACGGAGTTAAAGCTAGGGTGGGTCCTGATTCAGCGGGACTGGTGTCTTCTGAGAGATTAGAACACAGATGCACAGGAGGTCAGACCATGTGACAATACAGAGACAACGGCTATCGACAAATCCAGGAGATGGTCCCCAGAAGACATATATCCTGCCAACTGACATCTTGTTCTCAGACTTCTGGCCTCCAGACCTGTGAGAAAATGAACTTCTGCCCTCTGAGCCACGCACACAGAGTGCAGCCCTCTGTGAGGGCAGCCCTTGCAAACTCCTACGAGAAGCTTCCAGTGAGTTCGAGAAATCATAAAGTAAATTGAGAAGAAAAAGGGCTCTCAACAAAAAGACGGATAATACGCGTTGGCGAAGCTGTGGGTAAACTGAAAGGCTCGCACGTTGCTGGTGGGAATGGAAAAGGGTGCAGCCGCTCTGGAAAACAGACTGGCGGTTTCTCACACAGTTAAACACAGCGTTACTGTGGGATCAGTCAGTGCCACCTCTAGGCGCCTGCTCAAGAGACATGAAAACCTGTGACCATGTAAAAACGTGTGCATGCATGTTCACAGCATCATTACCCACGACAGCCAAATGGTGGGAACAGCCCAAATGTCCTGTAACCGGTGAATGGATAATCCAAGCCCGGTAGACAAGCACAATGGAATACTATTCAGCCATAAAAAAGGAAGGAAGTCCTGACAGAAGTGACAATGTGGGTGAAGCTTAAAAATATTATACTAAGTGCAAGAAGCCAATCACTAAAGGTCACATATCGGATAATTCCATTTACATGAAATGTCCAGAGCTCGCAAAGCCATAGAGATGGAGAGATTAGTGGTTGCCAGGGCCTGGGGGAGGGGAAGATTTGAGGGTGGAGGTTGGGGGACTGACAGCTGATGGGATCTCTTTCAGAGGGTAGGAAAATGTTCTAAAATTAGATTGTGGGATAGTTGCGTCTCTCTCTGAAAATACTGGATTTACCAAAAAAGTGAGTTGTACACTTTAAGTGGGAGAACTGTGCGGTAAGCACGTTGTGTTTGTTTCATTATAAGGTTTCAAAAAAACCCACAGTGGTACCCCCCAAAGTACTGTCAAATAGCAAATGCTCTCTCTTCACTAGCCTAAGGGCTCCAGTCTCTCCCCAGTCTCCAGATTTGATGATACCAACCACACGACCTCGTGTGTAGACACAAGTGCGTGTATAGACACACACTGATCCTCTAAGAAAGTCTTAGGTAAGGGCTACTCCCCCCTGGGAGCCTGCTTCCTGCTTCCAGCCCTTTAGAGGAAAGGAGCAGAGGTGTGGTCTTTTTTGTTTTTTAAAATGCCCATCAGCCTCTCAGGAGTAAACTGGAGGGTCTCCACCACGGAGGACAGGACACCTTAGCAGTCCTGAAGTGACTTCCCCCTGAGAAGCTCATTTGGACCCATCCATGGGTTTTGGGATTACACAGGGTATTGGCAAGTTTGTTTTTTGAAAAGCCCATGTTCTGCAAACCCTAATCCCTCCCCCGGAGCAATTCCTCAGCTGGGAGGGAAGCAGGCAGTGAGGCAAAGCCACGGTTTCCTCTTTGGGTTCAGGGCAGCTGTGGGGCCTCGCGGCGTTGTTGCAAGGTGCTAGGTCTGCAAGCATAGTTTGTGGGCTCAGAAATGCCAAATGCATTTAGTGCCCGTGGAGGGGAAAGTGAACATTAAAACCCCATACACTTCCACAGATCCAGAAACCAAAAGCAGGAGCTAGGAGGGCGAATCCTTTTTCACTTCTCCCATCACCTAAATTCCTACTAAGCTTCAAAGAGAATTAGATTTTACCTGCAAGGAACAGGGACCCATTTCCCCAGCAGTTCCACATTTAGGAATATACCCTAAGAAGATAATCAAACAAAGGTGGAAAGAATAACCTAGAACATCACTGCCCAACAGAAATATAAAGTCATGCATGTACTTTTACACTTTTTTGTAGCCACATTTAAAGAGGCAAAAAGAAAAAGATGAAATTAATATTAAAAACCCATTTTGTCTAACCAATAAATCCAAAATATTATAATTTCCACTAGAGTTGCCAGATGTAGTAAATAAAAATACAGGACATCCAAACAATGAATCTTGGAACACTACATAAACAACTAATGATATACTGTATGGTGACTAACATCACATTAAAAAGAAAAAAATACAGGACATCCAGTTAAATTTCAGATGAACAATGAATACTCTTTCCCAGCATAGGTATATCCCATGAGATGTGTGGGCTATACTTATACTTAAACGTTTTACCCGTTGTTTACCTGATACTCAGTTAAATGGGCATTCTTTTTAAAATCTGGCAACCCTAATTTCAACAAGCAATCAACATAAAAAAATAAATGAATGAGTAATTTTACAGCGTTCTTCTTTGCACTTAAGTCTTTGAAATCTGTTGTATATTTTACACTTAGAGCCCATCTCAGTTTGGGCTTGCCATATTTCAAGTTCTCAGCAGCCATATAATCAGCAACTATCATTTTAGACAGCACAGATCTAGAAAGTTCCTCTATATGTCTCTTATAACAGGAAAAAAAAAATCAGAAAAAATACCCATCAGTGGAGAGGCCGCTTAAGTCACAACTAATGTGCTCTTTAAACACTAACTACTGGTCAGTCCTTGTCCTAAGAACTTGCATGCATTGCTCTGTTTTTTGTTCTTTACAATTAACCAGAAACAAATTTAATAATGCACACTATCTCATCTAGTCGTCCCAACAACCCTTTGAAGGAGTTGCTGGCATAACCCCTTTTTGCAGATGAGGAACGCAAGGTTCAGGACGTTTCTAGGACTTGCTCAAGAAAGTGATAAGTCTTAAGTATGGACAGACAGGTTGATACATACATGTCCCACCCTAGCACGGATTTTGGAAGAAGGCACACCAAAATCTTACTGTTTTTTTCCGGACTTTGAGATGGACACTGGTTAACAATTTGGTCTCTGCTGTCACGCAGACTGATCATCCCACCCTCGGCTCTGCCAAGTGCCCTCAGAAGTGACTTGACCCTTGTAAACCTCTGTTTCCTCATTTGCAAAATGAGAGTCCCCAGTGTCTGCCCCACAGGGTTGCTGGAGTCTAAAGAAGATAAGGGATGCAGATGATGATGGAAAGCAACTTGCTTCTGGTAAGTCCTCAGTGATGTTACTATCATTCTCTCTAGGGTCTTTGTCCTTTCCTATTTGATTAGACTTTTCCAGGCTCAATCAAAATTAATGGAGAAAATTAAAAGAGGAAAGAAAAATAAAAGAGAAAAAAGTTACTTTCAAAAGAGAGGAAACAGCCCCTGGAGCACCTGGAGGAAAAAGAGAAGGAGAAAAAAAAAGAAAGGAGAGAAGGAAGAAGAGAACTCACACCTAAGATAGGGAAAGTGAGGAAGCATCGCTCTCCTACAGTTTTCTGAATGACCACCAGGGGGCACTGCCTGCAGTTTCTACAGCTTAGGGAAAATGTGTCGCTTTCAAAAAACAAAAACTTGCAATAGACAAATCACCAAAACCATTCATCTTCATTGGGGTGCCCTCTGCCTGGAGTCCCCACTGAAAAGCTGCTGACAGTCATCTTAAAGGAGATGCGAAAGGCAGTGCAATTGGTCTACCAGCTGCAGGCAATCTGCGTCTTACCTTTGGCGTCTTCTTTGGCCAAGTGACTACAGGGACCCCAGTGATGGCCAGACTGGGGTCGTCATCCGCATGCTCCTTCAGGACATTCTGTGGCCAAACAAAGGAGCCATATTAGCCCAGAGTAGAGGGGAGGTTCCTGAAGGGGGTGAAGACTGTACCCAACCCAAAAAAGCCCTCTACTGAGACAACAACCACCCTCACACTCAGTAGAAACCAAGTCACCGGGGTTCCTCAGAGGCCAGAAGACATGCAGTATCCCACATTCCTCCCAAAATGTTTAAATAGCAAATCACGCACCTCCCTATGACTCCCATGACTGTATCGCTCACTGATCATATTTAAACATCTGTCAAATTCAAACATTTGTCTAGAGCACCATGGGTCCTCACACCCATGATCTCATTCAGTCTCTACCAACAGCCCTGGGACTGGACTGGCCAGGGCACTGAGAGGCTCTAATGTACATGAACTCAAATACATATGCAGGGCAACGAAAAACAAAGCCAACCATGAGGTCTTGACACCGGTGAGACCTCTTTTCTTCCATCAGCCAGCAAGCCATGTGTATTCTAATCCTGGTGCGTTTATTCCAACATGGGCTACAAACGCAAGTAGATCCTTAATCTGGTGTGACCAAGGATGGAGCCATCTGGCCAAATGCTGGCAGAAAAGTGGGCTGTGACAGACATACTCCCGGGCTGTGCAGGGGTCTCCCACGTGGGGTACGGTGTTCATAACTCTGTGGGTGGACCAAAGGCTTTCCAAGGGTAATGCTGACTCCACCAGATTTTGGCCTTAGAACCTCATCCAGGTGTAAGATTCTACTCCAACGAATTACCCCTAAGTTAGAGGTGAGGCAGTCAAGGCTCAGAAAGACTCAAAGGGCTTGGGTGCTGCTCCAGACCACGAGGGCAGAGCCCCTGAACCCCACTCTCCAGCACCAGACTTCCCACCCCATGACCACTTCACACGCAGTTTTTTTTGATGCACCCACAACATGCCATGAAAGAGCATTTAGGGACAGATCTGCCACTGGCCTATTCTGCACTTGACCATCGGTGTCTGCATTGTACAAAAACATTCCTACAGGACATTTAAAGAGAAAGCTGCATAGTACAACTTACCAGGAGGAGCGGAAGAGATCAAAAGAGAAATATAGGTAAAGATTATTTAACTCACTTTCCCTAATCTATTCACCGGAAATGAAAGCAACTCACTTCTATTTTGTTCTATTGTCTTAGCTTTCTCATCATTCCACGGTTGCCAGATATTTCAAGATGTGCTTACTACGCTGGATCCACCTGTGGAACTCTCCTCTGCGCATGGGAGGAGGCAAACAGGATGGTGATCAAGGGTCAAACTTGGTGCTGTCTGGGTTCAATCCTCAGCCCACACAGCTCTCTCCAAGTCTAGCATCAATGTCACTGATTTATAAATGCCGTTTATAGATGTCTTCATTTCACTGCTATATCCCAAGCTTCGCACAATGACTAACTTACAGTAAGCCTCCAGTAAATAACTTTAAAAATAAATAAGTAAATAAATAAATAAATAAATAAAGCCACAAATCCCCAAAGAGGGACTTTCTCCAAAATCCCTGACCAGTACTCCTCAAATCCGTCAAGGTCAACAAAACAAAACAAAACAAAAAAGTCTGAGAAACCGTCACAGCCAAGAGAAGCCTAAGGAGACATGACAAATTCAGAGGTAGTGGTAGTGCTCTCTTGGGTGGGAACCCCAAATACACACTCGGTTAAAAACTAAGGAAATGTGAATAAACTCTAGACTTT
The DNA here is from genome assembly GCF_010015895.1 of Lontra canadensis. Taxonomy (NCBI): domain Eukaryota; kingdom Metazoa; phylum Chordata; class Mammalia; order Carnivora; family Mustelidae; genus Lontra; species Lontra canadensis. The sequence goes on from NW_022631052.1 coordinate 8,955,483, forward strand.
CGTTAGCAATAATGTATCAATGTTGGTTTAATTGTAACCAATGTGCTCCACTAATATACCATGTTAATCCTAGGGGAGACTGTGGGGGGGCGGGGGAGTGGAAACTGTGTATTATCTGCAGAATTTTCCTGTCAATCTAACACCATTCTGAGACATAAAATCCTATCACAAAAAGCAATTTTTTTTAAGTAGGTTCCACACCCAGCGTGGAGCTCAACGTGGGGCTTGAACTCATGATCTCAAGATCAAGAACTGAGCTGAGATCAAGAGTTAGATGTTCAACCGACTGAGCCACCTAGGCACCCCCTCAAATGCCAATCAGACAGCAGTAACAGCCACCATAAAGAACGGGATTAGTAGGCCGCCAATTTTCCTAACGTGCATGCCTCATATTTAACAAGAAATATGACAGAAACGAGCCAAGAACACAAGCATGATTCAGCTTCAGTTGTGGGCTACACATGGGGTATGAAAGAGGCTATCGAAGGTTGGGGGGTAGGGGCAGGGGGAACGATCCATGCGCGGGGGGAGGAGGAGTGTTTCATCACTGACATTGTTTAGAACTGTCATTTCCCAATGATGATAAAAAGTAGACCAATTTTTTTTTTTTTTTTAGCAGTTTTGGTTTTGAATTAAATGGACCCCAGAGGGGTGCCTGAGTGGCTCAGTCGTTAGGCATCTGCCTTTAGCTCAGGTCATGATCCCAGGGTCCTGGGATCAAGCCCCATGTTGGGCTCTCTGCTCTGCAGGAAGCCTGCTTCTCCCTCTCCCACTCCCCCTGCTTATGTTCCCTCTCTCACTGCGTCTCTGTCAAATAAATAAATAAAATCTTAAAAAAAAAAAAAATGGACCCCAGACATTGTACCCATTAGTACATGGACCCAAGTGGGTGATTCCCACTTGGTCTGCCTCTTGGGATGGGTGGGACAGGCTAGGTGTGGGGGGGAAATAGAACCATCAGGAAGCAGGCACCATGTATTTTGTTGAACGAATGTACAAGGGTAGGATATATTGAGTGTTAGCTCTGGGCTGGGCACCGTAATAAATACGCCACATCCATTCTCTCATCCAACGCTCTTAAACACATTGTGAGATGGACCACCATCATTTCCAGAAGAGACTACTGGGGTGTAGGGGGTGAAGGAACTGTCTAAGACCACTCAGCCACGAAGAGGTAGGGACCCCAAAACTCCACAACCTGTGCTCCAACGACGGTCGTACTCAACCTATCCCTCAAGAAGACAGGGGGCCACATTCTTTAGCAGCATGACTCCCAACAGCCAAAGGACACTTGGAAACAACCCAGTGGATGGATGGATAGATAATATGAGGTCTATCCACACAACAGAATATTATTCAGCTCAAAAAATGATGGAAATCATGACATTGCTATAATATGGATGAACCTAGAAGACATTCTGTTGAATCAGGTACAAGTAGTACATGATTGCACTTACATGAGCTCCCTAAAGCTGTCAGGTTCGTACAAGCATAAAACAGAGTGGGGGCTGCCAGGGCTCTGGGAGGGAGAAGCAGGGAGTTGTTTAATGCTTCAAAACACTGTAAACGTACTTCATGCCTTTGAATGGGAACTTAAAAAATGGTTAAAATGATAAATTTTATGGGATTTATGATTTACCACAATTTTTAATTTCTTTAAGGGTTTTATTTTTGTTTATGTAGTCTCTACACCCAACGTGGGGCTGGAACTCATGACCCCAAGATCAAGAGTCACATGCTCTTCCAACTGAGCCAGCCAGGCATCCCACACCTACCACAATTTTTTTTTTTAAAAAGGGAGACGACAGTGGGGCAAAGTAATCCCTAAGGACTGGACTCAGAGGTTCTAGAAAGTACACACGGGAGAAATAATATCTCACAACTTAAGCTATTACTTTTATGCCTGTGACAACACTGGTCCCAGAGTCAGAAGACATGGCTTCAAGTTCTGTACCTTGCAGACTGTATGACCTTGAGGAAGCCACAGCTTAGAACAGTAATATCTACCCTTGACTTTACTCTGTGAAGTGAGATGTGATTTTACTACCCTTCTTAGGAGCATTTATTGAATGCTTGCTCTGGACTAATCCTCTCTATGGGATAGGGCTGAATCTCCTTTCTCCCCAGAAGCAGAAACTAAAGTTCAGAGGGGTTAAGTGACGTGCCCAAGGTCACACAGCTGGAAGGTGACGGAACCTGACACTGACCAGGTCGATCTAACTACAAGCCCAGGTAGTAACGTCGGGTGATAAAGCCTCAGGAAACCATTCCAGCAAACTCTGGGGCTGACCTATACCCCATTATTGAAAAACCAGGAGACGATCTGAGCTCACATTCACCATCTGATGAACAAATACAGAAGCGAGTCATCCTTGCCTATTCCTTACAAAACAGAGAACTCATTCAACCACTAACTCTAAAAGCATTCTTCAAACTTTGCCCCCATCACAGAGGGAAGACTCATGTGTGCCCAGTGTGGGCCTGCACAAGCACAAAATTCTGTTGACATTTCATGGTTCCTAACAGTCCATATGAAATTCATATGAATTTCTACAATACACCAGGATTTTCTGTTGTTTATTCTAATAATGTTTCCCCAACCGCAAAAACAGCATAAAAATTTGATATATATAATATAATATATATTATATTATATATAATATAATATATATATTATATTATATATTATATATATTATATATATATATAATATATATATAGGCGCCCCTAGATATCTTTTTAAAATTTTTTATTTTTTATTAACATATAATGTATAATTAGTTCCAGGGTACTGGTCTGTGAATGGCCAGGTTTACACACTTCACAGCACTCACCATAGCACATACCCTCCCCTATGTCCATAATTCAGCTACCCTCTCCCAATCCCCCTCCCCCTAGATCTAGATACCTTATATAGATTTAGATAGATCTATCTCACCATATGGTGGGAGCAGGGAAGCCCATCACTTCCATGGGACTTCCTGTCGCCTTACCCCAATCTCAAACTCCAGGCTGGGTCGACAAACTCAAATGCTTACAGGAACCAAGCAGATAAAATGCAAGGAATCGGGCTGCCTGGGTGGCTCAGTGGGTTAAGCCTCTGCCTTACGCTCAGGTCATGATCTCAGGGTCCTGGGATAGAGTCCCACATTGGGCTCTCTGCTCGGCAGGGACCCTGCTCCCCCCTCTCTCTTTCTGCCTGCCTCTCTGCCTACTTGTGATCTCTGTCAAATAAGTAAATAAAAAAAAAAAATGCAAGGTATCCACAGACTAGAGCCCTAGAGAGTGGTGTGGTCTCAGGCACACTGGAGGCCACAGGCCCCATTCAGAGAGGGCAAATGCTACTCAGTTCCAAATGACTAACCTCTTGTGGGAATGAAAGCCCCCACCTGCTCTCTGATTTTTTCAGAAGAAATCAAAGATCCAGAGTGTTATCTGAAATCTCTTAAATGCTGGCAACTGACAGAAAACTTAAAACAAAAACAAAAATAAAAACGAAAAAAACCCCAAAAACGAAAATGAGAAAACAACTATAAGCCAAACAGTATCTGTGGGCCACTTTGGGCCACAGGCCACCAGCATGCCAACACCACTCTGCCTAAGACTGAACATCATGTCCACTCGCCTTGGTTCTCCTGGAGTTTCTGAACTGTCTCAAGATTTCCTGTCATTTCGATATCAGAGCTGGAGTCCATACCTCACAAGCAAAGTGGGCCTCAGGAATGTCTGGTTACAAAAAGCTATTACTGAAGCTGTAAGTATTATCAATAATAAATACATTAGTAACGATAAATAATAATTAAAAACTAATAGAAGGTGCGCCTGGGTGGCTCCGTCAGTTAAGAGTCCCAGCTCTTGGTCTCAGTTCAGGTCATGATCTCAGGGTCATGAGTTCAAGCTTCACTCCAAGCTGGGCGTGAAGCCTACTTTGGAAAAAAGTCATTAAAAAGTCATTGTAAGAATAAATAAATAAATATGAAAATAAACAGAGACCTCCCCAAGGGCCCTGGAGTGGGTATCTCGCTCACACACTCCCCGCAGGAAAGAGTTCCCCTCCACGGCTCTCGAGGGCCACCAGGAGGCGCTCGGGGTTCTGCCCCTCAGGGAAATTATTTTCGTTTGTTTGTGACAGGTTACAGGAAGAGATTTTTCTAATTGGGGATTGACTCTCTGAGAAATAAATTGTGCTGAAGAGAATCACGTCCTGCCTCTATTTATACACTCCCTGGGACTCTTGGAAACAGAGACTAGGAAGCCTGGGTGCTGGGACCAGCCCAGGGCTCTCTGGGTTACACCCAGAAACCTTCTGAGTAGAAGAGCCTAGGCCAGGCTTTCTAAAAGGGAAAGAGGGGCACCTGGGTGGCTCAGTGGGTTGAGCCTCTGCCTTCGGCTGGGTTGTGGTCTCGGGGTCCTGGGATCAAGCCCCGCATTGGGCTCTCTGCTCAGCGGGGAGCCTGCTCCCCACCCCCCGACCTGCCTCTCTGCCTACTTGTGATCTCTCTCTCTGTCAAATAAAATCTTTTCAAAAAAAAATAAAAGGGAAAGATTGGGGCCACCAGGCCCCTTCTGCTGGGACCTGACCCCCAAGATCACCAGAGACAACAGATGTGCTGGGCCTCTCTGCTCCCTGTTAGGCCAACCCTCTTGGCGGGTTTAACTGGCTAACAACGGATTCCGGCCCCACGGCTCCACAAGGTGGGGTGTTAACAATAACTGACGATAATAAAACAGAGGCAGCATCAAGAATCCCCAACCATCAACAAAACCAACAGGTAAAGGGACGGTACCGAGGCACGGAGCAGCTCAGACCACGGCTCTGGGGTCAGCAGACTGAGGCACCCTCCCCTTGCCACAGGCAGCTCGGCCCCAGCCCGACCATCTTGTGCCGCCTGTAAAAACCCACCTGTACTGGGTTGACCTGTATCTCTCAAGTAGGTATGTTCAGATCCTAATCCCTGGTACCTGTGAATGTGACCTTATCTGCAAAAAGGTTCTTTGCAGATGTAATTCGTTAAGGATATCCAGATGAAATTATCTGGGATTTTAGGGTTGTGCCCCAAATACAGTGACTAGTGTTTTGGGGGGTTTTGTTTTTGTTTTTTTAAGATTTCTTTATTGGGATGCCTGAGTGGCTCGGTCGGTTAAGTGTCTGCCTTCGGCTCAGGTCATGATCCCACAGTCCTAGAATTAAGTCCCACAGCAGGCTTCTCCCCTCAGCGGGGAGTCTGCTTCTCCCTCTGCCTGCTACTCCCCCTGCTCGTGCTCTTTCTCTCTCTCTAACTAACAAATAAATAAATAAAATCTTAAAAAAAAAAAAAAAGAGGTAAGATCGTTTTGTTTTTTTTAAGGGACCCACCTTTTCAAAGAAAATTTATTAAACAAATAGACTGATTTGGCAATAGAAATCTTAAGAGATTTCTTTGGAGGAAAAAAATGTAAGTATTTGGTTACTTTTCATTATGCAAAACAAATGCATTTAAAATAATTGAATCAGGGGACACCTGGGTGGCTCAGTGGGTTAAGTCGTTGCCTTCGGCTCAGGTCATGATCTCAGGGTCCTGGGATCGAACCCCACATCGAGCTCTCTGCTCGATGGGGAGCCTGCTTCCCCTTTTCTCTCTCTGCCTGTCTCTCTGCCTATTTGTGATCTCTGTCTGTCAAATAAATAAATTAAAATAAAATAGATTATTAATCATTAAATCTGAATCATTAAAGAAGAATTTTAGCTATCAAATCAATTAGAATACCAAGAATTCTAATTTAATTAGAATTTAATTAAATTGATATAATTGTGTAGATTAAGGAATCCTGATTATCAGAATCTTCATAAAATCATGCTATATTATAATAAAACAATAAGATCCTTTATTTTTTAAAAAAAGAAAACTTATTTATATATTGGACAGAGAGAGCACACACATGCTTGCACGGTAGGAGCAGGGGGGTAGAGCAAGAGGGAGAGCGTCCCAAGCAGATTCCACACTCAGCCCAGAGCCCAAGGCAGGACTCGATCTGAAATAATGACCTGAGCCAAAACCACGTCTGACACTTAACTGACTGTGCCACTCGGCGTTCCATGACTGGTGTCTGAGTAAGAGAAAGAGGAGGGGGATCTGAACAGACACACAAGGAACAAGGTCCTGAGAGGACAGAGGCAGAGACTGTAGTGACGTGGCCACAGGCCAAGAAACACCAGGAATCACTAGAAGCTGGAAGAGCAAGGAAGAAACCCCCCCCCCCCGCCCCACCAGGGCCTTCCCAGGGGGCAGAGTAGACTGGAAGAGAGTAAGTTTCTGCTGTTTCAAGCCACCAAGTTCATAGGCATTTGTCATGGCGGCCAACACCCTACGCTAGCCAGAGCACAGTGTGGTTAGAAGCCTGTTAGCTACATCATTTGTAGCTAGACCTCTTGAAGCCTCAGTTTCCCCATCCATGAAATGGGATGACGACAGTCCCCACTGTGCCAGCTCGTGGCGAGAATCACAGTGCTCGGGAGGGGCCCGGTCCACAGTAAACACTCCACAAATGTTGGCCGCTCTCTTGCGGCTTCTGTCCGATTTCTTGCTGGGATACCTTGCCCCTGTCCTCTGTTCGCAGAACTCAACCACTTCCGAAGCTCTAAGCACAGGGAAATTTAAAATAGAAATTTTAAAAGTGTATTTCGTTGGGAGGGCAGTCTAAGCGCTCATCTAGCTACATAATGAGAAGGGGTAAGGAGGTGATTCAGGTGCCCACCATTTCATTTTAAGCCAAAAAAATGTCCCAAGGGACACGGCTTGACCTACCCATTTTTGGGGGTCTAGGCTTTGCCCAGATGTCTAGAACTCGGGTATCTGGCCCTTTGCTGTTCTCCTTCATTCCCTGAGGTGGGAGAGGCAGAGAACTGGGGGCACCCATGGCTGTTCCACCATCACGCCGGGACCTTGCTAGGTGAGAGGCCTGTCTCATTCATCCTTGTATCAACCCTCCGGCCCCTCACTGCGCAACCGAAATACCAGACACAGGGCTCAGTCTGACACCCAGCCCCCAGCAGGAGAGCCTGAACCTGACTATACCGTTGTCTGGACTCTGGGTCATCTTTTGGGTGGGAGCAAGCCAGGCTTCCTGCTTCTTGGCTCCTCTGAAGCAGGTGGGGGGTGGGGGAGAAGTAAACTAAACAGCTAATAGTGCTGGAGGTCTGGGCCCTACACCTTACTATTCTGCAAAACAGCAAGGCGGTGGGGTGGGGTGGGGTGGGATGGGGGCAGTGCTTAAATAGGCAGGTGTGTTCTGGGGTCGGGCTGATGGCCCCCAGAGAATAAAGTTGTACACACACCTTCCATGGTCATGGGTTTCACAGACTCTCACACTTGACCCTAAACGGACCTGTTTTCATTTTTCACTGTCTGAAACCATCATCATCATCATCATCTCTAGGTTCCAAGCACTTAAAGGCCCTGTGCTAAGTAAGGCTTTATGCCTCTTGCCTCGCTGAATTTGATGAGGCACATATTCTTTCTCCATTTTTTCACTTTCCCCAACAGCATTCGACTGTTTGATGCACGGCACCTGGGAGTCAGCCTGACTCCAGAAATTTTGGTCTTAAAAGACAGTACCTATTTGGATAATGTACTCTTCATTTAGGATTATTTTCTTTCCTCTTATATTTGGGTTTTGATGAAACAACAATACAACTGATTTCTTTCTTTAAATATATAATATGTATATATATGTACATATACATATATATACACATATATATACACACACACACACATATATACATATATATATATATGACACCTGAAAATAACGGCCCCTCGATGCCTCTTTCAGCCCCCTAATTCCAGAGTCCCACAATTCTGTGCAGTAAGAAAGGTGGCTGTCTGCTGCAAGCTGGTATTTTCATCCCCAGCTGACACTCTCACAGCCAGGGGTGCATGGCACTGTGGGAAAGAGAGCCTGGCATTATTTTAATTAACAAGGACCACTGCAGAATCACCTTGGAGGGTTCTCTGACAAAGACCCTCTTACTGCCAACCTCAGTCGTCACGACCCACTTAGACCCAAAACCTTCACAACCTTGCCAGGCATTTTCAAGTCATCTACAGTCCATATGAGGACTGCCCCCCAGTAGCCACACGCCTTCCTTTCCTCCCATCAGGAGCCACAGCTCTCTCCCTGAGTTCCAGTAGACAGATTCTTCTAGAAGGAATGGCAACTCCCAGGACAACTCCCACCTCACTGTTCCCAATCCAGGATGGAAGAGAAAAAAGATGATGATGCACTGGGTTGAACAGTGCGCCCCTCAAAATTCATGGGCAAACCTCAGAATGTGACCTTACTGGGAAATGGAGTCTTTGCAGATGTAACCATGTTAGGACCTGGTCATGGTGGATTAGGGCAAGCCCTAATCCAATGACCGCTGTCCTGGTAAGAGAAGATGACACACAGGGAAGACAAACAACCATGTAAACGAGGAGGCAGAGATTGAAGTGATGTAATCAGCTACAAGCCAAGGAATGCCAAAGATTGCTGGCAACTGAGAGAAGCTAGAGAAGACGAGGAAGGATCCTTCCATCCCTACAGCCTTCAGAGCAAGCACGGCCTTGATTTCAGACTTCCGGCCTCCAGCATGGTAAGAAGGTGAATTTCTGTTGTTTTAAGCCAGTCTGTGGCTCCTTGTTATGGCAGTCCTAAGAAACTTACACCAGTGGTGATCATTAACCTGGAAGTCAGATGCGGGGGAGCTTAGAGGTGGGGGCAGGGCTTGGGAACAGTGGGGAGATGGGCAAAACCAGCCAGTCTCTTTTGACTGTTTACCTAAGAATATCTAATTTTTCTCCAAGGGTTTACTAGGAGTGCTCGGCGTTCATTATCTCACTTTCCCTCAAAGTAATCCAGTGACACAGATCCCTGTTATTACCCCCATTTTATGGGGAAGACACTCAGGTTTCTCAGGGTTAAGAACTTCGGGACGGCCAAGGGACTACAGAATCTGGTCCCCAGAGAGATAAAGCACAGCTAGTCCAATACCCACGTTTCACCTGCAGGTAAACAGAAAGGCAGAGTGACTCGACCATACCGCAAGCAGCAAAGAACAGAAACCAAAATTGGACTCAAGGGTCTTGTCTCCTGATTTCTTACTCTTCCCATTAGGTACTGGCCAACATCCTGCACCTGCAGCTGAAGAAGTATCTTAAAAGAAAGAAGTCGCTGAAGGTATCTCAGTGCCAAATCCCAAGGGTTTCACAAAGAGAGGGAAAGGAAATGCCTTTCTTCCTTTCGTTTTTTTTTAAGATTTTATTTCTTTATTTAGAGAGGATGCGAGACTGAGGAGGGAGAGGGGCAGAGGGAGAGAGAGATTTCCAAGTAGACTCCGTGCCGAGCATGGAGCCAGACGTGGGTCTCAGCCTCATGACACTGAGATCACAGGCTGAGCCGAAATGAAGAGTCGTACACTTAACCAACTGACCCACCCAAGCACCTTGGAAATGACTTTCTTAGTTGGATTTTTACCAGAGGCCGGAATCTCCCTTCTTTCCACAAAATAAATTAAGTGGGGGTGGTCCTTTTGGTTTGAATCTACATCCAGACCCTCAAGGCAAGTTTTCAAGGTACAAATGAGCTCTCTCGGACCTGGTGAAACCACAGGGTTATGGGAAGGACAAACTCAACTTTCAAAAGTTCTGCCCATGAAAAGGGTGAGCCAGACTTACAGGAAGACACAAAAAAGAAAGCTTTAAGGGACAGAAGCAAGTTGTAAAACAGAATCATCTAATTTTTTTTTTTAATTATGTATAGGTGGGGGTAAGGGGAAAGCTCCAGAACTATGATCAGCGATGAACAGCAGGGTTACCTCTAAGGGCCAGGACTGAGGCAGGGGACATTTCCTAGCCTCTAGCCTCTAATGTTTAATTTTTCTTATATTGATCATGTAACATTGTAACACTTAAAACTTTTACCGAGAAAAAATATGCAGAGTGGATAAACCTATAAAGACAAAAAGCAGGGGAACCTGAGTGGCTCAGTCTGTTAAGCATCTGCCTTTGGCTCAGGTCATGATCCTAGGGCCCTGGGATCGAGACCCACATCTGGCTCTCTGCTCAGCAGGGAGTCTGCTTCTCCCTCTCCCTCTGCCACTCCCCCTACTTATGCTCTCTCACACTCTCTGTCAAATAAATAAAGTCTTAAAACAAAAACAACAAACAAACAAACAAAACCAGAAAGCAGATGGTAGGGGCGACAATGGGGAGTGACCGCTAGTGGGGACAGGGCTCTGTCTGGGATGATGAAAATGTTCTGAACCACACAGAGGTCGTGGTTGCACAATACTGTGAACGCATTAAAGTTACTAAAGATTGGGGCACATGGCTGGCCCAGGCGGCACAGCATGTTAATCACAGGGGTTGTAAGGTTAGGCCCCACAGTGGGGATACAGATTACTTAAAAATTAAAAAAAAAAAAAAAAATCTCAAAAAATGTTTTGAATAAAATAAAATGGTTAAAGTGGTAAATTCTTGAAGATTCCTAAAGATTCTAAAGTGATGGGGTGCCTGGGTGGCTCAGTCGGTTAAGCTCTGCCTTCAGTTCAGGTCATGATCCCAGGGTCCTGAGATTGAGTCCCACATATGATTCCTGGCTCAGCAGAGAGCCTGGTTTCCCTTCCCATTCTGCCTGCTGCTCTCCCTCTCTGTTAAAAATGAATAAATAAAATCTAATACGATTGTTGGCACATCCTATGCAATATATCTAAATTGAATTATGGTATCAGATAAAATTATAAATGGGATTAAAGCTTGTGTATTATCCATTATCATGTGTAATCAATAAATGATTTAATATTCTCTTGAAAAAATGAATAAATAAAATCTTTTTAAAAAAGATTCTAAAGTAGTGATCGAGTAAGCAAAAAAAAAAAAATTTTTTTTTAAAGCAAAATGGAGTCATGTGCATTTCACCACAGTTTTTAAAAAAGTACATTACAGGGGCGCCTGGGTGGCTCTGTCAGTTAAGCATCTGCCTTCAGCTCAGGTCATGATCCCGGGTCCTGGGATCAAGCCCTGCATCAGGCTCGCTGCTCAGAGGGGAGACTGCTTCTCCCTCTCCCACTCCCCCTGTTTGTGTTCCCCCTTTCGCTGTGTCTCTGTCAAATACATAAACAAAATCTTTTTCTTTTTTGAAGATTTTATTTATTTATTTGACAGACAAATCACAAGTAGGCAGAGAGGCAGGCAGAGAGAGGGGAGGAAGCAGGCTCCCCGCCGAGCAGAGAACCCGATGCGGGGCTCGATCCCAGGACCCCGAGACCATGGCCCGAGGCAAAGGCAGAGGCCTCAACCCACTGAGCCATCCAGGTGCCCCACATAAACAAAATCTTTAAAAAATTTAAAAATTTTAAAAAATATATTACAAATGAAGGAAAAAAATTTTCATTATTCATTTCAGAGAGAAAGAGAGAGAGCACAAGCAGGAGGCTGCAGAAGGAGAGAAGGAAACAGACTCTCTGTTGAGTTGGGCGTTGGACCTGGGGCTCGATCCCAGGACCTTGAGACCATGACCTGAGCTGAAGGCAGATGCCCAACCACCTGAGACACCCAGGCGTCCCCCAAAAATGGGTTTTTGATCAAAGCCAAAACCTAACCATCTGGATACTGAGTTGTTTTGGGGACAGTCTCCAATCCCAGGGCCTCTGGTGACCATTAGCCACCCCATACACAGCAGACCAAAGATTACAACTGGTCAGTCACCAAGGGGGAACCACCACCCGCCAGAAACAAGAATCACTCAATGGTAGTGATAGCACTAGGCGCTGGCTAAGATTTCTGCTCTGGACCCACATTCCTGAGCTGTGTTTTATCTCTCAGACAGTATAAGCAAAACCCCAATATCTGAGGAGAGAGAGCCAAGGCACAGAGGGGCAGCCAGGACGAAGCCGCTCATTCTCTGTGACAACACTCTCACTCTGAAGGTCAATCTTGGGTTCAACCTCTCTTCTGGGTCTCCAGAGACTGTGAGGGGCTCATGGCCAGGCTGCACAGCCAAGAAGCCTTCCGTTCCAGAAGAGACATTTGGCCCACCTCCCCTACACAGACCCCTGGCCACAGCATTTAGAGACATGAGCAGACCCTCCAGTTCTCCTGGGGTTCTAAGGACACCTGTTTACCCAATTTACAAGGTCTTTAAGCTAAAAAAGACCTCCCCAGACACGGCTCAAGAACAGACATTTCTCGGAGGATAGGCGAACTGGGGCTCTTTTGGCCTTAGCGCCATCTTCTGGAAACTTCCACACCATGACAGCCAAGTGGAGAAAGAAGGGAATGCGCAGGCTGAAGGGGAAAAGATGAGACACAGAGGTCCTAGTAAAGCTCCTAGTAAGGCCTTGGGCATCCACAGAAGCCACTGGAGCAGAAATAAGGAAAGCCAGAGGCCAGTGACATGGTACAAACTGTTGAACAGCATGTCTACTTTGTAGAACTTGAGTCAATGGACCTAGAACACCCAACTGCCATCTGATCACAATGACCACCGCTGAAAGACCCACCTTGCTCATAACAAAAAATAGCCCTTTTGGGCCCTCTGCCCTGGGCCTGTGACTTTCGGGACTAATTCTGTTTTCTTTTGTGGCTGAATATAACACGTGTACGATAAATCATCTCTTTTGGTGTCTTAGAAAAAGAAGAAAGAGAGATAGCTAAGTTCAAGAAGTGAGCTAGAGGGTGCCTGGGTGGCTCAGTGGGTTAAGCCGCTGCCGTCGGCTCAGGTCATGATCTCGGGGTCCTGGGATCGAGTCCCGCATCAGGCTCTCTGCTCGGCAGGGAGTCTGCTTCCCTCTCTCTCTCTCTCTCTCTCTCTCTCTCTCTCTGCCTGCCTCTCCATCTACTTGTGATCTCTCTCTGTCAAATAAATAAATAAAATCTTAAAAAAAATTTTAAAAAAAGAAGTGAGCTAGATTAGATGAAAAAGAGATGTGTGAGTCTAATAATATATACACACTCAGGGAGGCAGTAGGAAGTGGTGAGGACTGGGGTGTATGAGGTCAGCTGCTACTCACCTTCCTGCTGCTTGTAGCCTGTCAGGAACACGGGCCAGGATAGCTAGGATTTTTTTTTTTTTTTTTTTCGCCATTTTGATATTTTAATGTTGGCAAGTAATTACAAAAATATGTTTAATACTGTGCAGGCCAAACATAATGCCTAGAGGCTGGATTTGGCCGGGGACTGCCAATATACATCCTCTGTTCCAAGGCCAGATCTGTTGCTTGCTCTGTGAAGAAAGCCAAAGCAATCCCCTTCCTACTTTCTCCCGAAATGTAGGATGGGCTCTGAGAAGAGAGAACAGGTCTCTACAGCAGCCCAACAAGGCAGTACGGTGCTGGGGGTGAGCACAAGGCCTCCCCCATTGAGCAGCACATGTTGCGCAAATCACTTAACCTATCCGTACCTCAATTTTCTCATCTGCAAAATGAGGATCATAAAAGTAGTACCAAGGGTTGTCGGGAGGTTTAAATGAGTTTATAGATGGAAAACACCTGTGAGAGCACAAAGCCACTGAAACGCCTTCTCACAACCTGCCATTGAACCCCACGGTGAGGACAAGAGGGAGGAGACTGGGTTCCCCATCCCCAACCCTCCTCCACACCATCAACGGGCCTAGGCTGAATCCAGCCTCAGGACCCATCAGGTGGGTCTAGGGGAGACTGGAGGGGCCAAGTTCTATCCCCAGAAAGAAACCTGATCAAAAAAGAAAAAAAGAAAGAAATCTGACCAACCAGGAACCAGGAACACTACACACCAACAGATCAGAGACACAAAGAAGCTTTTAAAGGAAAAAAGAGCTTTCCACAGCACAGAACACTTCCTCATAAGATGAATGTGTTTTTAATTCACTTATAACATTCTGGGGCCCCAATACTATTAATGGTTTTGTTATTGATGAAAACTCCCTGTTTTTACTTTAAAGGACCTCTGAAAAAAAAGGAGCCTCAGGACAGAATTCTAAGGTTTCCTTTAGGAAACTTAACATACAGGGGCACCTGGGTGGCTCAGTGGGTTAAAGCCTCTGCCTTCAGCTCAGGTCATATTCCCAGGGTCCTGGGATCGAGCCCCACATCGGGCTCTCTGCTCAGCGGGGAGCCTGCTTCCTCCTCTCTCTCTGCCTGCCTCTCTGCCTACTTGTGATCTCTATCTGTCAAATAAATAAATAAAATCTTAAAAAAAAAAAAAAAAAGGAAACTTAACATACAAAACTCCAAGCCATGAGATCAGGCATTCTGCACCTGCGGTCCAGGAACAGGCTCGGAAGTCTAAGACCCCTTGGGCCAGCATGCAAAATTTTGTGTGTGTAAGCACATTTTCCTAGAACTCTCAAAAGAGATCAGTGACCTCCAAAAAAGTCAAGAGTCAATGAAAAGAACCCAAAGCAAGTAAAGATTGGCTTTATGGGAATGGTCACCACAGAGTTCTTTTACCCGGCGATCTGCACCCCGCTCCCCGTCCCATTATGATATTTTTCACTTCCCAGCACCCGGAAGGGCACACCTTCTAAATAAAGTAAAACACCTCTGGATTAATGATTTTGTACGCCGCCTCCCTCTGTTGGTGTCCCTTGTCAGGCCGCCTAATGGCGGTCTGGAGTCCTCATCCCAGCCCCCTGCATTTACCTGTTCTGTCACCTCGGGCATATCCTTTACCCTCTCTGAACCTACTTCCACGTCGGTTAAGGGCAGGTAACTCAGGTAGGTACCTTGCCCAGCGCTGGTACCTGACCAGTAGTGAGTTTTCAACAAATGTTATGATGACAATTACTAGAGGGGAAGGCCTCTCTGTGTATTTCCTGGGAAATACACACACTGCACATTTGCACTCTGCTTCTAACAGCCTTGACCATCCCGAGAACTCCTATGCAGCCTCTAAAACCCAAACGAAATGCCCTCTGCATAACTGTCCCAGAGCCCTAGCACCCAGTGTGGCTGATGAGTGTCTTTCACTCCGATAACTGGTGAGCTGCCTGAGGGCAGTAACTGTGCCCTCCTGCTTCCTGTTCCCCCAGTGGCAAGCCCAGATGCTGCTCCATGAACATCTGCTTGATAGTTAGGCTCTACTTAGAGACCTCTGAACCACAGGTGGCTCGGTGCCCCACCTTAGCGGGCCACCTAGTGGACCACCTGGAGGTACAACCTGCTCCTATGAAACAGGTGCGTGCCCCAGGGGAAGCCAGCCCAGAACAGCGAGTCTTCCTGAGCAGGACGGAGAGGTCTGTCCCCAGACCTAACAGCAGCACTACGGGCACACCCATAATGCCCACTGCTAGCAAAGCCTCAGATTTCCCACAAGTGCTGAGGAAGAACTCCTTGCCAACCATGGAGGCAGCTTCCCCTTTAGCTCTCAACGGCGGCCTCAGCTTGGGAGGCCTAGGCAGGCTTGCTTGGACCAGAAGCCCCTCTCTGTGCACAGGCATACCCCCGGAACAGTCTGCACCGAGCTGCCCTGAGCTGAGATGCCCCTGGGAACCCATCCGGACCTTCTCAGCTGCCCATGCCCAGATGCGACCCCCTGCCCACCTTCACACCCTCCAGGAGTGCCTGGGGGTCCTCGATGCCCTCGGGGACACACTTCTTGTTCTCTGGGAGGGATTCCAGTTTCTCCACCAGCGCTTTCAGGCCCTTCAGCTCAAACTCAGTGAGGTGGGTCCACTTGGCGGAGACCCCCGTGGCAGGGGAGCCGGTGGGCGTCTTGGGGTAGTCGGTGGGCACCGTCGTGGACTTCACACTTTCCTCTGACTCGTTAGACAAAGTCCTTTGGAGGAATCGCAGAGCAGGTGCTTTTGGCTTCTTCCCGGGGGCCTCCTGGTCCTCTGAGGGGGTGCTGGAGGGCGACGGGGGGCCATCGGCAGGTGGCTTGGGCACCTTCTCTGCGCCCTCCTCCTCTTCCTCCTCCTCCTCCTCCTCCTCCTTCTCTTCCTCTTGAGGCTGCTGCTCACAGGACTCCTCCTCCATCTCCAGCCAGGAATCAGATGAGAAGCCGTCTATGCTGGGCTTTCTCGGGGCATCTATGGAGAGCATAAGGGTCACAGGAAAGACTGAGATGAACGCCCCAGACTCCCTTCTGGAAGGCCCTGGAATGTCCACACACTATACCTCCCCTCTACTCTGGACATCAAGCTTCTTTGGACATTTCTCATGGTCTATGTCTCCCTCCGCCTCTAGAAAGGCTGGGCTCAGCCAGACATAGGATCAAATCCCAGCTCGGTTTTTTCCCAGCTGTGTGTCCTCAGACAGGTTGCTCTACCTCTCTGAATACCCCCGGCATTTTATTTTGCAACATATAAAAATAAGGCCAGGGGCGCCTGGGTGACTCAGTTGGTTAGGTGTCTGCCTTCAGCTCGGGTCACAATCCCAAGGTCCTGGGATGCAGCCCTGCCTACATCGGGCTCTCTGCTCAGCGGTGAGCTTATTTCTCCTTCTTCCCGATGCTCTACCTACTTGTGATCTCTCTCTCTCTGTCATATAAATAAATAAACATCTTTAAAAAAAGTAAGAATAAGGCCCAAAACGCATATATAACAAAAGGATTCCAGTCACATGAAATGTCCGAAACAGGGGGAAATCTGTAGAGCCAGAAAATAAATTAGTGGGCGCCTAGGCTGGGGTGGGGAAGAGAAGGCTCTAACACAAGGGTACAGGTTTCTTTCTGGGGTAAAGAAAACGATCCCAAATCGACTGGTGATGGTCACCCAGCTCTGGGAATATGCAAAAAAACCACTGAGTTCTACAAATTAAATTGTATGATATGGGGACAATATCCCAATAATGCTGTTTTTAAAAATACAGGGCAAAAAAAATGCTTCCTCGGAACGCCCGCGGCAAGGATCGGCTAAGGCATCACTGAGTACGGTCCTAGCACGCAACCAGTACTCGATACACGAGCCATTGCCCTGATGTCACTGCTTTATTTTGGCAGGAGAAGCAGTGAGGCGGGGAGTGGGGGGGGGGACAGATAAGCAATTTCAATGACCCCAATGCTGCCTCAAGCTTTCTTCTTGTTCCTGTGAATGGAATCAGGAACGTTCTCCTACAGCCCTAAATATCCAAATGAGAGAAGCGACTCTCCGTTTCCTGGTCCTGAGGACAGCCACAAAATCAAGCCTCTGGCCCCCACAGGAATGTGTAAGCTACTACAACCACAGGGGTCGCCCCATTATTTCAGACTAATTTCCCATTCCCTACCAGGCTGGGAGCTTCTGGAGAGCAGGCTGTGAGGTTTCAGGACTTCTCAACACCCGAATATTGCACATCTGACACGTCGGAGACTCACAAGAGACTCCCCAGGCAAAACTGAATTTCTAGGAGGGAAATAAGCACTTCCCTATAAAGAGCTCAGCGGAAACATTTGCTTGCTCTCCATCATACGCCCAGTCTGAAACCCCTAAGAGTCACTAAGGATGACAGGGAAGGAGGGAAAAAGGCTTTTTTACAGTGAGAAAAAAAAAAATCTAAAAATCCTGGGGATCGCAGGAGAAACCATGCAGACCCTAAAGGAGACAAACTGATTGTGTTTTTCTAGAAAGAAGCAGTGAATGAGTCTCAACAAACTGCCCCGGGAAACCCCTCAGCAGGAAGAGCTCAGAGGCAGGGGGTGTGTGGGGGGGTGTTCTTCCAGATTGTTCCTTGGTGCTCACAGTTACAGCTAGAGGCAAAGTCAGCTGGGTATCCAGGAGTCAAGACTCCAGGACTGAGCCATTCAGGGGTGATGTCCCTTTAAGTAAAGGCAGTAAGGCAGGGCTCCGCAGCAGCCATGCTCTCTCCTGCCTCTGTCAGAACCACCCACTGCTCTGCCAAGTTTGTGTCTCCAACCCTAGTCACCACCCCCCTTCCCCCCAGCTCAAAGCTTGGTCTCGGATTTTGGAGACTGGCTGCACCTCATGGGCCTGCTCCCATAGAGACAAAAACCCAACCCTAGGTGCGGGGGAGGGCTGGGGCTGGGGGATCAGCTAGCTGATGGCCACGAGGACTAAAACCACCAGGATTCTTTGCTCCATAGGGATCCTGTTTCAGCAACCACGCCTTGGACTGGTTCCTCAGGGAGACCTGGGAGGCCACCAAGGTGACTCTGTCGGGGGTCACAATTTCATTTTCTTGGACTCTGTATTCCACATGGGAAGTTGACAAGGTTGGCTTCCCCTCCTAAGGGGTCTCTAGGAGTCTGGCCAACACTCTGGCTCAAATGTATTCCAGAAACGTAGAGACTCTCAAGGGCCACACTGAAAACATTCTTCCTGCCCAGCTGAGCAGAGGAAGCAGCCGGGCCCACATTTCACTCACCAATAAGCATTGATTCTCTCTGGTATTCCTGAGTGAGGTAGGACCGCTGGGTCACACAGTAAACGTATCTTTCCAAGACATACCAGCACATCTCATAGTAGAAGGGGTAACGAAATTTGGGCTGCACCTGAAAGCAAAGACCCAGGGGTGGAAGTCAGTTTCTGGGGGGCAAAGGAGAACCAAGGGAGAAAACGGGGGGGGGGTTTCTGCGGGTGGGAGTTATTTTCACCATCTAACAAGAGCACAAATGGTGTGAGGGGAAAATGGGGAAGGCGGGCTAGAAGGCAGGAGAGAGGCGCTGGAAGGGGCAAGATACCGGTAGCATGCACAAATGAGAAGGAAGAGGGGAGAAAGAGGCCTATGTGAGAGCATCATTTCAAAGCTCCCTGAGCTGCAGGCCGCCAGGGGAAGGCGGATGGGGTCCGCTTTGTGCTTCTGTGAGATGCAGAGAAACAGTTGTCCCCTGACCTGCTGACGGAGGGTGCGGGTACCTGCGGATGTGAGCCTGATTCCAGCTACAACAAACACAGGCTCCTCCTTGTTCTCAAAAATTCTTGAACAGACTCAGCTATCCCTCCCTGCCCCTTGAAAGACAGAAATCGACCCCCGCCCCCCAACCTTACCCATTCGCAGACCGGCTATCAAGCATCTCCTGCACTCTGGGAGGGAGGCAACACCGGAAGGACCAATGAGGAGGGAGGGGTGTAGCCTCGCCTACCTCCAGGGGCGGGGCCTTAGAGGGTCCCACCTCCTGCACCTCCGGCTCCTCCCAGACAACCACCTGGCACTCCCCAGTCTGTATCCCCAGAGGATTCCCTCCAGGGTGACCTGGGGTGGCTCTAACACCAGGAGACACACGCCCCGGGTCTGGAGCAGGGGTCCAGATGGGGATCCCCTTCGGGCCACTTCTTATACGGGAGGAAGTGTAGGTGCAGAGAGCTTTATGCATCAGAACCGTGAAAAGGCAGGGGCTCCAGGCCTGGGCTCCAAGAGAATTCTGATGGGTGGAAGCGCGGGGTCTATATGGACGAGATGGCAGAGAAAGATGGCAAAGGAAGCAATTACACTGACGGCCCTGCACAGATGAACCTTCCGGAAGCTTCATCCTGAGCGGGCAGTGAGTGGGTAGTCCCGGTCTCCCCCAGAGGGACTGAGCCCTCTTTTCCAAAGCTAGATCCTACAGGTCCACACTCACTCCAGACCTGCTCTCCTGCCCTCTCGCCAAGGGTGTGTCTGCCTCCGGGGATCTCTTCGGGTGCCAGAGACCCCTCTTCACCTCTCCTACCTTCCAGAAATCCAGGGAGTTCAACGTTAAGCAAGGACAAGGTCTCAACTTTCTTGCAACAGTCTACAGGCAACATTCTACGTGTGGGATGAAGGCAAAAACAAACAGACCTCAGTCCTCTGTTTGCCCTAAAATACCAGTCTCCTGCCTCTCTCACAGTGCCCACCTGGAAAAGGCCCCAATTCTGCCCTCTCTGAGAGTCCCAGCTCAGTCCCCCGGCCACCCCAGGCCCCGCTGACTCAGTCAGTGTTCAACCGTGAGGCCCTTTTCCCATGTCTGGGGCGGTCTCACTTCTCCCATCTGCTTATTGGGTCCATTCGACCTCCCCACCTCTGGTGGATGGTACGTGCTGGAATGAGATCCTGGCCGCCGCATGCTTTTGAGCTCCTCCGGGGGGATGCATGGAGTTGGGAACATCTAGCGGTTTCCTTGGCTCCAGCTACTTTCCTGAGAACCCTGGTTTGAATGCTGGGATAGCAGTAATCCTTTTTCACTCTCACTGAATCAGTGCCCTTCGGAGTTTAAAAGGGAGAGGGTCACTTCAGACTGAGACAGACTCTGACCTCCTGTGAGGAGGGGTCCAGGAGCCTCAGCCCTACCCCTGCTCCAGAGGAAGGACCAAGAAACTTTGAAACCAATTGCCAATACCTACAGAGCAGTCTGAGGACAGGGAAGCCCGCCTCTTCTCGGACGGACCCTTACTCACATCTCCTGACTTCAGATTTGATTGGTAAGACTCTGAAGTTGCTTTTGACCTTTCAAATTTTGGGAAACCGTGCGAGCCACTCCACACGGCAGGGCACCACGGCGCCTGAGACTTTTTCTAGATCAGGAAAAAAAAATATATTTTTTGGCTGTCTATCAGGAGAGGAAGAGAAGTCTCCCCTCATTGTTGCTGAACCCAAGGGAAACCAGCTGGGTGAAAACAAATGCTGATGAAGGAATTCAAATTTTTTCTTTTCTTTTTCTTTTTTTTTTTCCAAGAGAGCACGGCAGGAAACAAAATGGGCAAAGAATTGACTTACAAACGGGTTGTCGCCTTCCACCCTTCGCCTTCAAAAGGTCTCAGCCACATGCCTGGGAACATTAAACACACGATTGCTCAACATTATTTGTTCACAAATTCGGAGCCTCACCAAATTGAGTTGTTCACCAAAAGGCAAGGCAGTTCAGAAAGCATGCAGCGCTCCCAGCCTGGGGGGGTGATCAGTCTATGAGCCGATCTCAAGGGGTAGCTTTGAGTTCCCAAAGGCCCCTGCGAGTAGCACTTGGCCTTAGCCCTTCCTCTTAGAGCTGAGCGACCTCGGGAGATCAGAACCAAAGGAGTTTTGGTGCATTTAGAACTCCCAGGTCTCAGGGGACTTGAAAAACTAAAATATGAGGGTGGGTGGAAGTATCTTAAAATTTGTTTTTCTCCTGGAAAAAAAAAAAAAAGTCAATGGGAAAAAAAAATTCCAATGGCGGAGGAAAAGAGGAGAGGAAGGGAAAATTATTTGCAATTTCCAAATAGATTCACTGGCTGAGACGGAATGGAGCGTGCGGCGTTACCTTTCCTGAGAAAGCTGCCTTCACTAGAGCCATTGGGGGGAAAAAAAAGATAAACATAAGAGAGACGGCAGTTTAATGAATGATCAACTGGACCATCCCTGTCCCTTATCAAGCTAACTGGCGTTAAAAATATGTAGTGATAGTTGTTGAGACCTTCTCTTCACATAATAAACATGCAACACATCCGGTCCTTGGTGTAGCTCCTCCCCCACCCCCCGCATCTTTACAATGAGAGGGTTTACTCTGCATAGGGCAAGACTCGTGTGGGTGTCTACACACTGGAAACCACCAGGCCCGGGGAAGGGCAGGGCCCCAGCGGCAGTATCACCCAACCCCCCTGCCCAAATTAAAATCCTAGCGAGCGAGACGCAGCTTCCTAAACATAGGAGACCATTGGGGTTCCCCTGGTCTGGATGGGAGGGGGGGATCCCCCCCTTGGGCCACAAAGGCAAATTCTTTTTCTAAGACAAATCCACACCACGGGGCTTAGAGACTGACAGTTTCCTGTCCCACCCCCTGCCTTTGGTTTCCAAGCAAAGCCCCGTTTTAGGGATTCTTGAAAAACTATTTTTAAATGGCCATAACCTTCTTAAGAAAGCTCACAGGGATGTAAGGAATTAAGCTGTAGCAAGCTGACAAGGAGCCCTGGCATTTTATCTGGCTTCCAGTGCTCTCTCCCCAGCATCTTTTGTCTGCCTTGGCTCCTAAGACATAAACAATTGGGCCCTGTAGCCAAGCCCTCTCCAAAGACCAGAAATCAAAGCAGATTAAACAGCCTGCCGCTGCTTCCAGCCCAGCCTGCCCGCCAGCCCCCCGCCCAGCAACCTGCTTCAGGGAATCCAGATGGGGCGCCCACTCAGATGACAGGGAGAGTGGGCCTTGGGGGAGGGGACCCTGCCGTGCTCATCTCAACATGGACCTGAGAGTCTCCGGGTGCTCAGTGTGATGCCGGGGGTTCCACACTATTACCCTCCCTCCTCTCTCCCTCCGAGGAGGGGAGGGGAGCTGGACTCCTGATGGAAGGATGGGGCCCAAATTCACTGAGACGGACAATCTGGATTCCCTGGGGGAGGGGGACAGCTGCCAAGCAAGTTGCCAAAGGCTTTAGAAATCCCAGCCTGATTCTGGCTTTCAGGAGTTGGCTGGAAAGTCATGGGCCTCACTTCTGGATTTCTCCTTTTTTATACCATACTCCCTAGTCTGCTCATAACGCAAACTGGCCCATTCTTCAGGGCTGGCCAGGGAACAGCTGGCCGGAACCCCAGACAGCACTTGACCCAGACTATGGGATGACCACTCACACCCAGGGTGCCACAGGGCAGCCTCCCCCAGACCTGGAAAGGAATGGTGGGCGGGCAACAGAGAAAAGAGGTGCGAAAATCCACAAAACAAGACCCAGTCGCTGCAGACCCAGCAGCAAACCCATCACTGAAGATGCACAGTTGCTCTGGGAGGACAACCTGACCACTGAACAGAGCTCAGAGTTGTTCCCAGGAAATCCCCAGACACGGTCCCTCAGTGCCATCAGGACGGTTCGAGAAGTCAGACACAACACAGTAGCTAAGTTCTGGTTCACGTATGTGATTCTGGCAGCCCAAGGCCTAGAAACTAGACCAAGAAAGGAGGGGACCCTGGGCCCAGGGCATCTGTCTCGAGGGAATGCTTCTGCAGAGTCCAGACACGACCACACCTCTCTGGGGCAAAAAAGCCTCCTCTGAGGCAAAACCCAAGAAGATGTGGTGTGGTCCGTCCACACGAGGAACTGTGACTCAGCCATAAAAAGGGATGAAGCAATGACCCCGGCTACATCGCGGATGAACCCCGAAGACAGAAGTGAGAAGTGACAGAAACTAATCACGAAAGGACACAGTACAGGATCCCATGTCTGTGCAACGTCCAGTGACAGGCCAATCTGTGGAGGCAGAAAGCAGACTGTTGGTTGCCACAGGCTTGTGGGGGGAGAGGGGTGGCTATGGAAGGTGACTGCTAATGAGTAGGGGGTTTCCTTCCGGGGTGATGAGAATGTCCTTGAGTTAGAGGTGGTAGCTGCACAAGGCTGTGGATGGGCTAAATCCCGCGGAGTCGCACACCATAACTGGTTGCTCATGTGCTATGCGTGTTATAGCTCAACAGAAAAAAGAGAACATGTGAACAACTGTAAGAAAAAAGGAGAAAGAAGGGGCCCTCTTGACCCGTTTCCCGCCCTCAGATCTGCCTCTCAACTGCCTTGGGACCCTTGGCCCAGCTCCACAGTGGGAAAGAGGGTGTAGACGCGAGCAGCCAGTGCTCCCCAGGGGAAGCTCGTGGAACGGAGCGACGTGGAGGCACACGGGGCACACGTCAGCTGTCTCAGCCTCAGTCCCAGTCCTGGGGGGTGGGGGTGGGGGAGACCCCATGTCTGAGAAGCTGTGACCCTCACAGTCACAAGGAAAAGCCCCTCCCCCGCCGCCTGCAAGCAGACATGGGGACAGAGCTCAGAGACCATACAGATACTGGCTTCCTCGGGGCATATCACATTTGGGGTCTCTGGATGGAGGCGACATATGGCCAAGAGCTGACCTTTCTAAGCTCCCCTCCGAACCACAGCCATAACCACCCCAAAATCCCCCCCAACTCCTGTGCATCCCTGTCTACACCCGAGAAGAAGGAAGAGGCAGGGTTCCCAGTATCTCACAGCGTTTCCTCACTAGATGCTTCCTCTTTGACGAGGGGGTTTTGGCCACCACTGGCCTGGAGATGAACAGAAACTCCAGGGGCTCTGGGTGGGGCTCTTACAGACAGCCCCCCGCAAGGACCAAGGCCCTGCTTGAGGCAGGGGACGGGAGGGAGGAGGGAACCACGGAGGACTTTGGAACGACTCACCCCCACACACCCTGAGCGCCAAGCAGGGCTCAGGAGCTTGGGCAATCCCGCCAGGAGAGAAGGAAGCCATCTTACCCGTGTTCTGTCCTCGATCTCGTAGATCCGCAGCTGCATGGGCACGTTAAAGCTGTGCAGGATGTTTCCGCCAAATACCAGAGAGTCTACAGGGGTGTAGACGGCATGGATCCAACCTAGGGTGGGGAGGGCACAGGCAGGGTCAGCCGTGGGCTTCCGGACCCCTGGGGAGGGTCACCCATGGAAGCACGCACAAGGGCCCAGGAGGCCCAGGGGAGCAGCCAGGGCCACAGCTGAGGGTCCCTGGGCTGCCTGACCCAGAAGGCACGGTTCCGAGCTGGCCGACTGGGCTCGGACACACAGCCCCGAAGGACGACCACAGGCATGGACCCCTGGATGTCGCGAGACAGTGGTGGGCAGCGGAAGGGCCTCGACAAAGGCTTCCTCATGTTGCTGCAGCCTCCAGCGGGGACAGGCCCCGTCTCCCCTCCCCATGTTGGCCAGGGAGCCGCACACCTCTCATTCAGGCTGGCCCTGAGCCTCTTTCACAGCCGCCCAGACAACATCAGTCTCGGAAGAAATCACAAAGGACCGCCTGGGGCCACAGCTAAGGAGTGACACCCACCAGAACACTGCGGGGGACCCAGACACTTCCCTGTCTGCAGCGCGGAAGACCGAAGTCACCTGTTAAGGACTGGAACCCAGGGCGGTGGCCTCGCTTGGTCCCTGAAGGCTGGACATATCGAGCCACCCCTCCTCACATGTAACTAATACATGTCTCCAGGGCTCAGCGGACCCACATGTGCTCCCGCCCACAGTCACAGCGAGGAGCTAGGGGACAGGCAGTATGATAATCCCCGCCCAGGGACAGATGCTGCAACCAAGTCACTTGCTGGACGAGGTCACAGTGCCTCTGTTCGGAACCCTTACGCTGCCGGCCGCTCCATCACAGGCTCAGCCCGCCAGGCCTGCGGGTCCCAGGACCAGGCCAGGGAGGCAAAAAGAGACACGCAGAGGGAAACAAGACAGACAGAGGTAGGACAAGGACAGAGAGAGGCAGACAGACTCACAGTGAGAGACAGGATCGGCAGAGGAGAAAGGGGACAGACAGGGCAACCCCAACCCCGAGATCCCCGGCCCAGGCATCCACATCTCCTCTGACCCCTCTTCTCTGAGCTGTGTGTGTTAGTCTGCCTGGAGGACGATTACAGAGCCCCACCCCCACCCAAAACGCGCCAGCCCTGGGTCACAGGCAGCCCCAGGTCCAAGGCGGCCAGGAACAAAGGTACAAGGCCACTGCTGCCCTCTGTGGGACACTTGGGGTGCTGGTGCTGCCCTGCAGGGCAGGGAGTGGGATGAGCCGGCAGTCCTGGGGGAGGGCGGGGACAAGCACCAGCGCAGAGCACCGGAACAAAGGCTCTGTGTAACCTGGTTCTGTCTAGCTCCCCACACCTCGGGCTCCGCTGGGCAGGTGTGCTCTTGTCGCGTTCCCTGCTCGCCTTCCCATCACTCTCGCACCTACGTGCAGGACAAGTGTGGCTGCCGCTTGGCTTCCGCATCTGCTTCGGCCTCTCCCTCTCAGCTGTGTGCCTGCTGATTTTCTCGGCTGTATGTTTTCTATCTTTGCTGAGCAGAGCTACACTGCCCAGGACTGTTCTTACGGCTTAAGCAACGTGACTTAAGCAACATTTCCTGAACTGGGACCCAGGACTGCCAGGGTCAAGGAGATGCACGTGGCAGGGTGAAGCCTGAACGGGGCCAAGAATCCGGGGCCCCGTTCCTATGCTCCTTACATGCCCACCCAGGGCCACACAGAAAGCTCCAGTTCCTCACACCTGGGCTGGAAACTGTCCCGTGGCCGACTCACCATGTGCTATGGGGTAGCTGACCACCCCCTCTCCTGGCCTCTATCTGCCCGAGTAAAATGAGGGAGATCACTATCTCCCTTGCGGGGAACCTGGTGAGCAAGAACTCAGTCCATGTAAGCAATTGCCACTGATACTCGTGGTGGTCTCATCCATCTTGAAGACTTTGCAAAGACTGGTGCCCGCGTCAGTCTGCATTCATGGACTCTCCCTTCTGTCCTATCAGGTGGAAATGCAGACACACCTGACTTACACCTGTTACCCTAGTAACTCATCCAGCCAGTGACTCGGTGACCCAAGAGGGAAACGGAAGAGAGGTTCTGTTTCAAGCAGAGTGGCAGGGAACCTATACCCCCAGGCATTTCAATGGATTCCAGAAGCTTCTACCCACTCTTCTCTAATCCCCAAGCCAGGGCCTCACAGGTGGGCCAGGCCGCCTCAAACGGATTAGTCACTGCCAAGTTCTCCCCCGTAGCCTTCCTCAGATCTGCTCCATGACTTTGGAACATTTCCCTCAGGAAGAACCAGGAAGGAGAAACAATAGCGTTCACAGGCTCCATCCATCCCCACCCTCCTGATGATGTCTCCTTGGCTGCATCCCAGGAAGCACAAGAGAGCAGGTGTCCCAGGCTGGTGACTGAGCTGGGGAGGCTGACATCTGCCTCTTGCTTCCAGAACAGAGTCACCAACAACATGAAGGCAGTAAAAGGGGCGATTCCGGACAAGCGACAAAGGACAGATCCAATCAAGGAAGGAAAGCAGGCAACCCACAGAGCCTACTGACAAGGGTTCTCTGGGACCTGAAGAACAGTGGAACACACAACCCACACACTCGGGATTCAGAAACCGAAGTCCCCCTCCCTCCCCGCCATCCACATTTGTCTGTCTCTGTGGCTGCTGTAGGGGTAAACCCAAAAGTCACAGAACTTGGGGGCACCTCACAAAGGGCCATGGCCTGCTTCCTTCATGAACTCCCTGAGCTGAGCCAGGCTCCAGGCTGGGCAGACCAGCGGCCAAGGTGCAGCCTCTCCTCTCTAGGACATCCCAGGTGGTACCAGGGACCCAAACTGACAGGCCACAGGCTGCGGCAGATTCAGGAGCGTGTTTAGTTTGACCCACCTGTACTACAAAAATGGGGAAACTTCACAAGACGATCTGAACTGCTTCCTTCCCTAGAAAAACAGGAAGACGGGCCCACCAGGCCGTTCTCCTCTGGCTTTCACTGGCTGGAGACCCATAGCAACCGTCCAGTCTCCCGAAGCCCACCCACCCTCTGCCTCCCATCCAGCCTGCTTCACTGCTACCCTCTCCCTGCTCTGTACCCATTTTACAGGTGGGTCATCTGAGGCCCAAGTCATGTAACATTCTTTGTTTTTTTTTTTTAAGATTGTATTTATTTGCCAGAAAGAGAGAGAGAGAGAGTACACACAAGCAGGCAGAGAGGCAGGCAGAGGCAGCGAGAGAAGCAGGCCCCCTGCCGAGCAAGGAGCCCGATGTGGGACTCGATCCCAGGACCCTGGGATCATGACCTGAGCCGAAGGCAGCAGCTTAACCAACTGAGCCACCCAGGCATCCCACATGTAACACTCTTAAGTAGCTTCAGGTTACTTTTTCCTCAGACTGGCCCCAGTCTAAGAAACACCTAGGGCTACCCATGAATTTGGGGTCATAAGTGATTTTATTTATTTATTTATTTATTTATTTAAGAGGGAGACAGAGAGCAGGGAGAGCAGTGGGAGGGGGAATCCCCACTGAGCCCAGAGCCTGAGGCAGGACTCAATCTGGGTCTCAATCCCATGACCCAGATATCATGGCCTCAGCCAAAATCAAGAATTGGATGCTGGGACGCCTGGGTGGCTCAGTTGGTTAAGCTGCTGCCTTCAGCTCAGGTCATGATCTCAGGGTCCTGGGATCAAGCCCCAAGTCGGGCTCTCTGCTGAGTAGGGAGCCTGCTTCCCCCTCTCTCTCTGCCTGCCTACTTGTGATCTCTCTCTCTCTCTCTGTCAAATAAATAAATAAAATCTTAAAAAAAAAAAGAAAAAAGAATTGGATGCTGAGCTACCTAGGCACCCTTGGTCATGGGTGAGTCTTACCACAAAGCAAGGATGGAAAATACTTTCAGGCCAGTCCAAGCCACCGACCCCAGGGTCCTTCTAGCTCCCTATGTTAGAATCCCCCTCCTGGCTGCTACCTGGCTGGACACATTCAGGACAGAGAAAATGTGTCTTACAGCCTCCCTAGGACCTTCCACACTGCCAAGCAGGCCCTTAAGGATATTTGTTAAATGAGCAAATAATTCTCCCAAAGCCATATGGCTGAGAAGGAAGACCGAATCCTAGTCTATTAACTCCCAGACTAATGGGGAACCAGGTGAACTCTGAAACTAGACACACCTGGGTTCTTGCCCTGCTCTGTTGCTTATTAACTGTGTGACCTTGGACTAGTTTGTTTACCTCTCTGGGCCTCAGGAACGTTATTTAAGGTTTTTTGTCTTTGTTTTTGTTTTTGTTTTCATTTTTTAAAGTAATCTCTATACCCATTGTGGGCTCGAATTCACAATTCCAAGATCAAGAGTCGCATGCTCTACCAACTAAGCCAACCAGGCGCCCCCACGAACTTTCTTTATTTAAAAAAAAGGCAGGAGGAAATAAGTTTCTCCCCATATGCTTATGAAGAAGGTAAGTAATATATGCAAAATGTTTGCGGCTTGCTAATATGTTATTATGACCATTAGCCATAGTTCACCTAAGCTGGCGCAGCCGGGGGAGGCTAAGCCCATCCACATGGCATCACATGAAGGAAAAAGATGTCACTGAGTCCATCTGACCTCTGATTCCTTGGGGATGATTTCCACCTCTAGCTTTCCATCCACCTCACGATCAGGCTGAATCTGGGTGACCAGCCAGCCGCTCCTGACCCTGACTGTGTGCCCTGGCGAGGCCTCAGCCACCTTCAAGTCTTCCTCTTCCAGGCAGCTTTCCAGGACCACCCAAGAATGAGTCCTGAGAACCACGACCCCCCTCCCCCGCAGCACAGCCATTACCCAGCTTTTCACCCCAGACACAACAAGGAAGAGTTAAATCGCATCTCACAAAGTTACTGTAACATTTCAAAACCCTCCCAACCCAGCAGCCTCCTGGTTAGCCTTCAGAGTTGAAGACCTGCTGAATGACCCACAGGGACACGTGAGGCCAGCATAAGGTAGGAGGACACCTGTCTAAGGTCGCACTGTGGGGACAAAAACCATTGTCAGAAGTGAGAAATGCCAGAATTAGATTCTCTACTCCTGACACAGAAAAACCCACATGCAGACAGGCCTTGTTCCCCAAGGCCAGCTCTCCACTCTCCACCCAAAGCCACACTCCAACTCCCCCGACCCCCAGCTGTGTGTCTGCCCACAGATCAGGGGGTGTGGACGCAGGAGAGAATCCCCAGGTGCCCGACTACTTCCTCGATGGCGAACTCAGGTCCTTCAGTTTTCACTGGGATGGCAAGAAAATGAGAAAAAGGAAGATGGCACAGACTGTCATAAACTCAAAACTATCAAATATAAACCACCATCCTTTATTCCAAAATTATGGATTTCCAACCTTTTTAGTAATGGGATCACCTCCTATTTGTGAAAATCAGCAGTAGTAGATGCCAGGTTGTTTTGTTTTGTTTTGTTTTTTAAACTAACAGCCATCTTTAGTAAAACTACAAGTTTGTAACAATAAACTCCTAACATTTTTCTTTTCTTTTTTTTTCTTTTTTCTTTTTTTTTTTAAATTTCACTGGTCCCTGCAGAAATCAGGGCTTGGGAACCACAGGTACCCCCTGCCTCTGCGAAGGTGACAAGTTCTAACTGTCCTTTTTTCACTTCCTGAACATCCTGGTGTCTCTCTCACAGCCCTCAGGGCCAGGAGTCTTTGCTGGGGTCTAACTCAACCTGCTGCTGCGGTTCAAATCCTCCTCTTGCCTTCAACAGATAGTCACACCCCTGCTGGGACTCAGAGGCCGCCTCTCAAGACTTTCTCCAACCTGTTAAGTCACCAAAATGAACGCCCCTCCCAACCAGGACTGAGGGAAAGCAATGAGCCACCTCCCAGCTGTGCAAAAGGCCTGGAGTCCTCCCAGGGAGGTCAGGAGGCCTGCAATCAGTGGGACCAGGTTGGGAGGCCCCTGGAAGGTTCCAGAGTTCAGCGCCATCCTGCTCCCATTGTACAGATGGGATGGTTGAGGCACAGAGAGGGGACCAGATCTGCCCCAGGTCACAACAAGAGTCAGCAGCAAGGCCAAGAACGTGACAGGGTTCCCCTGCATCCACCATGGCTAACCCCCATGAAGAGTGGCTTGAACACACCTAAGAGGTCTCTGTGCCACTCTGCCCACCCACTGCACAACCCCTTCCTGTCCCAAGGAGGGGTCCCTCCCCTCCCCAAGTCTGAGGATGGACCTGGGGCCATGGTAACAAAGTCACCCCCACTAAACCCTGTCACTTCCAAACCCCCAGTTTCTCTAATAGTGAAATCTCTGCCTTCTACTCAACTTTCTGGAAAAGCCCAAGTGTGCAGACCCCATCTCCTCGGTGGGAGATGCTACCAAAACGGCCCCCTCTTCACTTGACACTAGTGCCTCATGTCCAGACCCAAAGCCAGCTTCAAACGCCACTCTCAGAAACCTAAGTGTGACCAGATTCTCCATCCAATGGATCTTAGTTGCTTCAAAGGATACTCCTAAGGTTCAAGTCCCCACTCAGTGGCAAATTCCCTGCAGGCTCCTTAGCACAGTCATATACATAGCCTCTGCTTGTATACATCCAGTGACAGGGAACTCACTACCTAGCAGAGCAAATCATTCCACCACTGGGCTGTACCTCTTCTTCCAGGAGATCTTTCAACCAGCTGACAGCTGTTCCTATTCACTATTACTTCCCCGGATCAAACCATCCAATTCCTCCTTCAAATTCATCTCACCTGGTGTGACATCCAGACTCCCATATCCAGGTCAACTCACTCTCCAAAGTATAGTGACCAAAAGGAGCACAACCTCCTATATGTGACCTGACCCCCTCACTTAATACAGCGGGACTGTCACCTCCCTCATCCTGAGTAAAATGTTACCGTTAATGCCACCAAAAACTGTACTCCCTGACCCCTAGGGCATCTGTCATACTCACTGGTGCCTCAGCCTGTAGCTGCCCAAAAGCCCTCAGTCCATCACCGGAGAGCTCACGCATGGTGGTTTCAGCTCACTCGGTCCTCACTACCACCCCGGGAAGTCTCACTCCCATTTTACAGACAAGAACACCGAGGCACAGAGAGCGTAACTCACTCCCATAAACTCACAGCTCATAAGCACCAGAGCTGAAATTCAAACAAAGGCCGTTCACTCTGGCTCCGGGTCCGGTGCTCTGAACTACTGCCCCCCACTATACTTGCAGCTGCAATTTCTTTTTTTTCTTTTCTTCTTAATTTCTTTTTTTTTGGGGGGGGGGTGGGACTCCAAGTACAAGAGCGGACATTGACCTTGACTACTTTTCACCTTGTGCTGCAGGAGGCTGCCACGTTGGGTCCTTCCCCAAAGCTACATTCCCCTCTGCCCATTCCCTAGGCTTTCAGGCACCCTTAGAACACCCCCCACTCCGGGGTCCGCCCTTCCCCAGAACCTGCCCGGGACTGCCATTACCATACATTGCTTCTTTGGGTGAAACAACCCAATTCCTCCTTCAAGGGGTTGAACCACCCCCTTCCCCACAGTACCACATCTCCCCGTCACACAGGAATCTCCACAGTAGGTCCTGGGGGAGCCACTCACCTTCCCCTGAGGAAGGACACTAGGCTTTTTCCCAAGAGTGAATTCTAGCCCACAGGCAGGGAGACACAGGCTAGATGTGAGAGAGACGGGGGCTACTTTTCCCTGCAGCCCGAGGCCTGCTTCTCTCAGGAACTCTCAGTGGCCACGAGGCCCACAGAACCCTGTCGCCTGGCCCGAAACCCTGGCTGAGGCCACAGGAGAGCCAGGAGCCGAGGGAGAGCCCGGCGCCAGCCTTGCCGGAACCTACCGGAAGGGATGAAAAACGTGTAGCCCTGTTTCAGCTCAATTCTTTGGCATCGCTCCACGCGGTCTCCCAGGAAGATGTCACTCTGTTTGCCTGACAGCACCCACTCCTCGTACAGTGCCAAATTGTGCAGGGTTGGAGGAATCAGCCAAAAGATCTTGGGAGGAAAAGGAGGCAGTCAGCTGAAGATCCGGGCCAAAGTCCTGGATTCCTTCCAGGCTGTACCACAGCCCAAGGAGACAGCCCTACCTGCCTGGAAGCGGGGAGGATAGGGGACCGCCTCCAGGCCCAGGCCCAAAGGGTCTCTGGGATGGAGGGGAGGCTGTGCCACCCTTCTGGAACACCCTCTGCCTGCCTCTAGGGACTCTCCATTCCCGCTAAAACATCAGGGTGGGTAGAGTTCCTCGACTGGGTGGAACATTCTTTCTCCCGAGCCACAGGCTTGCTGGGGAGGTAAGGGAAGGAGAGGAAGGGAATTTCCTAAGTTGTATGAAAAAATGGTCCAATAAATAAACTCAGCCTGTGCTCACGCTGCAGAGGGAGGAAAAACATCTGGAACCAAGTAGGATGACTTCCTACCCAGAATTTCTTCCAACATGTTCGGTTAAAACAAATGCACACAAAAACCCAGACAAGCAGGGCGACACGCGTCCGCTGAAGGAGCGCCCACATCCGTGCGGGTCACACTCAGAAGCAAAAGCAGCAATAACATCCTGAAAGCACGCACCACCTCCTCTCTCTGGGCGACGTCTGTCCCTCAGATAAAATGTTCTTGGAGGCAGGTGGTACCGGCAACTAGACTTTTAAGTTAAACGGTCTCCACGCTGGAGCTGGAAACCACAGCGCGCAAAGTGAACGCCGGGAGCTCTTGGGCACCAAGGCTGGAGTTCTGATCTGGCCGGAGGTGCTTGGAACACTGGACTGGGGGAGCAGGTGTAGGACAGGTAACCGGATGTGATGCAGAAGGGCTGAGTGGAATCCTCCCCTCCAGGAGAAGACAGGGAGTGGGGAGGTGGTCCTGAGAGTGGGCGGGGCAGGAGCCACGGGATGCGCAGGGCGGGGAGGACAGCGGGGAGAGCGGTGCGAGCCCCTCTAAGAAGGAAACAGGCAGGGATGTGCAGAAGTCGAGGAGACTCGGCTCAACTCACCTTCCCACCCCGGAAAACATGGTACCAAACGGAAGTGCCTCCGAAGTCGATGTGGAAGTCAGTGAAACAGCCTTTCACGCTCATCAGACAGTACCTGTGGCACAGAAGCGGGGCGGAGGGGGGGGAGCAGGAAAAATCATTCAGGGCCTGAATCACTGGAGGTGCCTGACCTGCTGCCCTTTTATAAATGCTAACACTGGGGACTTTTCTTTTCTTTTTAAACCCAATTCGAACTGGAGTTCCCCCTAGGGGAAGCCCCTGTGATCAGATGACACATCTCAAGCATTGGCCACCTGCCCCCAAGGCTGGGGGAGGCATCTGGGTTTTCAAGTCCCCAGGAGAGAGCTGGCAACCCACAGGCCACTGGGTTCCTTCCTCACAGGCGGCTTCGGCTCCTGCCCCACCCCCACGCCCACCCCAGGGAGGAGAGGCTCCCTTTCTACTCCCTCCCAGCGCCCAGCCCTGCATTTTTCCCAAGACACCAGTCTCCTTTGCAGCAGCTGGACCCCTGGAATTCTCAGTGTAAACCACCTGCAAAGCTTGCCAATTACCAGTCCCCATTCTCCTCTCCGTTCGCTGAGCAAGAGTTTACTGAGAGCCCATCAACGGTCCAGCCCAGAGCTAGGCACCACCCTCAGAGCAGCCTGTCAGAATGCGTCAGCCCCGTGCCCCCTGGGAAGGGACATGAACGGAGCCCCGCACAAGGGGAGTGAAACAGAAGGACAAACTGCAACGGACTGAGAAGTGAGCAGTGAGCTCCAAGCACAGGCTCCGACCAGCCGCCAAAGATGACCGTGTAGGATCCCACAGATATGAAAGGGCCCGAGTAGGCAAACTTAGGGACACACGGAGTAGAGGAGTGGCCAGGGCCTGAGGGCGGGAGTGGGGTGCAGGGCTGGGGAGGGCTGCTCATGGGCACCCGGTTTCCTTCTGGGGTGATAAAAATGTTCTGAATTTGACCGTGAATGCACAACTCTGTAAACATACAGAACCGCTGAACTGTACACTTTAAATGAATGAATGGTATGTGAATTCTATCTCCATATAACTGCTAAAAAAAAAAGTGAAAGGATTAAGAGAGGATGCTGGGGGTGGAGTGGGGGACAGGCCCAGAGGAGAACCTGGACCTCAGAGGCTTGGGCCGGGGAGGTGCGTTCAGGAGAAGGAACCCGCCAGCAGCCCCCCTTCTGAGCTCTCGCAGCAGCCAGATAACCCACCCTTCCTTACAGGAACTCACCAGTCCCCTTCCTCCTCCCTTGACATGCTGCCCTCCTAGGGGCGGACAGAGCTTAAGGGGGGCGGAGGGGGGGCCACAGAGCAGGCTTCCAAGTCCAGGCCTGGCAGACAGCGATGTCAGGGCCCCCTCTCTCCCTCCCACCCCTTCCCACAAGAGCCACCGGCGGCACGATGGGGAGGCCTCCCCACAGCTCATGCCCATGCACCTTGGCACTCCAGAGGCCCACACGCACATGCTTACCCCACTGACCTCTTTTCCCCGCTGCACTTTGCTTTTCCATGGTTTGGGGAAGAGAGGAGGAATGGGGCAGGGACAGACAGGGAGGAGCCAGCAGCAAGCCCCAGTGGAGATAATGGGGGGCGTGGGGCTGAGCTGGTTAGGAGGCTGGTGGGCTCCAGGCGCCCCCTCCCTCTGGCTGCCTTTTGCACCTCACATTCAGGTGGACCCGGGGCTCGGCAGAGTATGCAGGCGGCGTGCCCCGCGTCCCTCCTCCGGATAGGCTGGAAGGAGCCTTAACCATGTGTCTGCAGGAGGCTGACAAATCAGAAGGCCTTCCCCCACATCAGAGCCCCGCTGCCTAGCAACCCCATCGGAGGGGTGTAGTTGACAGCACAGGACGCAGCCCTGTCACGAAGACAGGCGCGGGCTGCTGGGCTGGCACTGGGGTTGTTCAAGTCCCAGCTCAGGCTCGGGCTCGCTCCCTCCCACCTCCGCCCCACGCGACCAGCCGGGGCCCCCAGGCTGAAGACACCAGTGACCCTCTTCTCTCCAAGGAACTGGGGGTGCGGAGTGAGGGTAAAGCCCTAACTCACCCCACCCCCACGGACCACACCAGCCTCCTCTCCAAGCACCACTTCAAAATATTAGTCCTCGTTTTCCTAAAACCACCTTTTCCTCTGGGTTTTCTTTTCTTTCCTTTTTTTTAATCTAACCTTGGTTTCCACCTCCTTCAGGCCTCAGCAGAGAACAGCCTAGGGAAAACAATTTAAGTGTTTGTGGGGTGGAGGGAGGGGATGTGCTTCCTTTAGTCTGCAGCTGGATAACCACCCAGGTGCCGGCAGAGGAGAGGAGAGGAGCTTGGATCTTGGGCACCAGGCCCCGGACTGGCCTGGTCACTACCCCCCAACCTCCTGCCCCCAGCCCCAACCTCCCCAGCACGCGTGGACGTGATCACTAGGAGCTGCGGCAGCGGTGTGCAAGGAAAGTTCTCCAAGTTGTGCCTGCGTCTGATCTGTCCTCCCAGTCACCCTCCAGCATCCTCTGAGGCCCTTCGGAGCTTGGGGGCGCCACTTCCAGCCCCGCCTCTCCTAGAGAGGCCCCTCCTCCCATGTCCCTCATTTCCTGGCCTCCGGGCCCCGCCGCCCCACCCGCCGGGCAATTGCAGGCTTTGGAGCGGCTAGGGTGGCTGTGACAGGGCCGCTTTGTCCGGGCCCCTGCAGCCGCCACCCCCGCCCTCCCGCCCGCCCCGCGCTCATTCCGGGTCTCCCCCCTCACTCCTGCTCCCGCTCGCTCTGGCGTGACGCCTTTGCACTGACCTCTACAGCTTCCTCTTCCAAAGCACACCGCAGTCACATGGGCACCCCGGCTCGGTGCCACGGCCGCTAAGCTCTCCCGCCGGCCAGCCAGCCTGGCTTCCGCCTCGGCTGCCCCTTGCCCGGAAAGCCGCGCCCCTCGATACCCCCCCCCACCGCCCCGGTGGCTTCAGTGCAGGAGTGCACCCTCCAAGTTGGGGGATGAGAATCAGGAGCCCCCGAACTAAGCCTCTGGGGGGGTTCCCGCCTCCCAAGGCCGGGGCTGGCTGGGAGGAGCGTGGTAGGAGGGGGCGCTGCACCTGCAGCACCAACTTTGGGGCGCTGCCTGGGATCCGCGGAAGCGGGGCGACCCCACCCCTCCCTTTTCCTTCCAACTTAGCGAAACTCCCCCGGCAGCTCTGGCAGCATCCCCTGGGGCAAAGGTCTTGGCGGGGGTAACCTGGAGAAAGCTGGCACCGGGAGACCGGGCTGGAGGCGCCGAGCGCGCGCGCACACACACTACACACTTACACGCAGCCTGGGGAGACACAAAGAGCTGCTCCGCGACGCCGGCTGCGCTGCCCGCGGGCGGGAGGCGACCCACACCCCGCCCCAGCGCTCCGGGTAAGAGCGGGGGCTCCCGGGCAGCCCCGGGCCCGCGGGGCGCAGCGCAGGGACGCCCGCCCGGCCCCGCCCGGCGCGCCCGCGGTTACCCTCGGCGGCGGCGGCAGCGCGACTCCCGGGCGTCCCCTTCGGCAGCGCAGGATCGACGCGCGCCCAGCCCCGGCGACCGGAGCCGAGCCCCCTCCACGGCGCTGCCAGGCCCGGGCCGAGGACCGTGCAGCCCTCTCTCTCTTCCTTCCTTCCTCAGGGAGCCGGGCGCAGCCTGCGCTCATCCCCGCGCTGAAACTGAACACCCGCGCGGCGCGGCGGCCGCCAGGAAGGAGGAGGGAGGCCGCGGCGGCGACAGGGAAGCTTGCGGGCCAGCGCCAGGGGACGCCGCTGCCGCCCACGGCCGCCCCCTCGCCCCCGGCTGGGTGGGGACACGAGGGTAGCTCTACAGGAGGGCGCTCAGCAACACCCGCGCCCCCGTTTTCAGGGAGTGTGGGCGCCGTCCTGCTACTGGAGGTGACGACCCAGCAAAGCCACCTTCCTTAAATGTGCCCATCGGGGCATGGCTGGGGTTTGGAGGGAGTGTCAAATCCCAGGTAGAGCTGCTGGGAGACCAGGGATGATGCTCTGGCCCTCAAACAGACTATCTGTGTGACCTTGGGCAGCTTACCTCCCCTCCCTGAGCCGGTTTTCTCATCCTAATGGCAGGCAGGTGACTTGAAGTTCAACTCTGCATTCTAAGACGCGCCTATGCTGCCCCTTCCCCTGCCTGCCTCCTTAGTAGCTGTGCAACCTTACATCATAGAATTACTGTGGGAATTCACTGGAACATGTACATATTAACACAGTACCAGCACTATGAGACTGATTGATTAATCGGATTTTCAACCCTCCGAGATCACTCTCAGGACTGTCCCCATTTTACAGATGAGAAAGCGGAGGCTCAGTGGTCACTACTTTAATCAGCGATGGTGCTTACCCAAGCAGCATGGCTCAGAATTTCTCAGCTCTTTTCCCAGGTCTACCTGGCAAATCCCAAGACTCAAGAGTATCGATGTCTTCAGGTTGTGTACAAACTCAACCCCCATCAGGCTGCAGGAGATGGTCCTGCTCAAATGAGAAATCCCACCCTCCAGGGCAGGCTCACCAGGGCCACAGCCCTTCTCCCACTCTATCCCCACACCCTTCCCCTAAACCACAAGGAGTCAGGAGACCCTGGTATAGCCTCTGTAGGGGCAGAAATCAAGCTTCTCCATTCTTTGCCAAACTCCATCCACTGGAGCTATCCACCAACATTAACTAATAGTCTCTAATGAGTGCTAATGATAATAGCTGTTTACATGCATGATATCATTTCACTTTTAATACAACCTATAGGCTGCCTGGGTGGCTCAATCGTTAAGCGTCTGCCTTCAGCTCAGGTCATGATCCCAGGATCCTGGGATCAAGTCCCCCATCAGGCTCTCCTTTCTGCAGGAAGCCCACTTTTCCCTCTCCCACTCCCCTTACTTGTGTTCCCTCTCTCACTCTCTCTCTCTCTGTCAAATAAATAAATAAATAAAATCTTAAAAAAAAATAAAACAACCTATAATCCCCATTTTAGGGAAGTGAACATTGAAGCCATTTCAAGGTGGTCCATACCCAAGGTTAGAGTGCTGCTTCCCAGAGTCATTTACAGGATGCCCAGCCGGTCCTTAGTGCCTCTCCAACGGCCTGCTATGAGATTACACTGTGAACTCTTTGGAACTGGCTGACTTTTTTCACCATATATATATATGTTCTGCCTACTTACAAAAAAAAAAAAAATTATAATTACAAGAAACATCTCCCATCCTGGATTTGAGCAACAGTCATTGGGTGGGTGTTCTTGAGCAAGGTTTTTTAAGCACTCTTTTTTGGGGGGGAGGGGAAATGGAGAGGGACAGGGGGAGAGGGAGAAAGAGAATCCCAAGCAGGCTCCACGCCCAGGGCCGAGCCAATGTGGGGCTCCATCTCAGGACCCTGAGATCACAACCTGAGCTGAAATCAAGAGTCGGATGCTTAACCAACTGAGCCACCCAGGCACCCCTTGAGCAAAGTTCTTGACACACACAAAATATAAGCGAAGTTGAGTGAGCTAAGAGAAGGCTCTGACAGCTGAACCAGGCTGGCCACATGGGAAAATTATTACTTTTTTGGTCACAAATGCCTCAGCTCGAGCCCCAGCAGGGATCACATCAGATTCATCTGTGTTAAGTATAGCACCCAGCGATACAGCCCTATAATTATTCTGATCAACTGTGTGACACTGGACTAAATCCTTCCCCCTCCTGGAACTCAGCATCCCCATTTGGTGGGCTAGTCAGGGGCCTCTAAATGTGGTTCTCAGGGGTCAAACCAGGCCCTAGATGTGCTTCATTTGGCCTGCACTGAGTTGCTGCTGTTTGTATTTTTTTCATTTTTAAAAGAAGAATTTTTGAAACTATCCACAGCCGCAGTAGCCCCCACTGTCTTACACTCAGCTGTACACCTGTTATCTGCATGGAAGCACTAGGAACTACAGTTTCCTTTTCTGTAAAATGAGGATAGTAACACCTACTTCCAAGACTGCTGAGATATGCGTGTTAAGTGTCTAACACAGTATCTGTGTCTATACGTGGCAGCACAGAAAAGGCTGGCTTTCTTTTTCTTTGGTCCTCTTGTAGAGGTAGAGAGGTAGAGAGGAAAAGCTAGGAATCCAGAGGCCTGGGGTGTGCTGCCTGACCCACAGCTCCGCCCCTGTGTGACATTAGCAACCTCTCTAGTCCGCCCGTGTTCCAGGGTGATCTATCACACAGGGATGATCATTTCTAGTACCAGCAAACATGGATACTGAGAGGTGAAAGTAAATAAGGGTTGTCAAGATAAAAGCCCAATACAGGGGCGCCTGGGTGGCTCAGTCGGTTAAGCATCTGCCTTTGGCTCAGATCATGATCCCAGGGTCCAGGGACTCAGCCCCTCATTGGGCTCTGTGTTCAGCGGGGAGTTTCTTCTCCCTCTCCCTCTCCCCCTTCCCTCCCTACTCCTTGTGCTCTCTCTCTCTCAAATAAAAAAAAAAAAAAAACAACCTTAAAAAAAAAAAAAAGCCCAGTGCAAATGTGATCCGAATAGATTGAAAAGCCAGGGACTCCGATGGCACTTGGAGACCTTGTGTCTACATGAGGCCACAGAGACAAACAACCTTCCCACACCGCACATCCACTATTGGCTCCATTTCCCTATAGTGTGGTTGGTAGGTGGAGCAGGAATGACAGGATCCCCATTTTGTAGAAGGGCAAACTGAGTCCCTGAGAGGAGATGAAGGATTTCCCATGGCCACCAGAGATCCCCAGGGGCAGCCTTAAAACTTGCTGATCCCAGAACCCATTTTCATCCTGTCGGGATTTCAGCTTCGCATCCCCCAATTTTCTCCCAGTTCTTCCCGCCACCCCCAGAAAGTACAGGGAGAAAAATACAACTGACTCCCAATTCTTTGGGGGCCCAACATATGTCTTATGTGGGGTCCCCTTCCTTTTCCTGCCTGTTAGCTCACAGCTTGTCTCCATTAAGCCACAAGCCTCATTTCTGGAAGCAACATGTGAGGACAGAAAAGACTTGCTAATTTCCTTCTGGGATGCATCATAATACCCAGCAGTACTAAGTGAGAAAGGTATGCCCATGTCATAGACCTAGGAGATTATGGAGACTTTAAAACATGTCCATGGGAGTCCTTGAGACCACCCTCCCTTTCAGATATAGAGCCAAATTCCCCTTCCCTTGAGTGTGGGCTAGACCAAGTGCCTCACTTTTAATTAAAAGAATATGGCAGAAGTAAACAGCATGTGACTTTCAAAACTGGGTCATCACAGACACTGTGACTTCTTCCTTGCTCTCTCTCAAACCATCTGTGGGGTGGTGGTGGAGGGGAACCAGCTGCCATGCCACAAGGACACTCAAGTCACCCTATGGAGAGGCCCACACAATGAAAAACGGTGCCCTCTAGCCAACAGCCATGAGAGCGCACCCTCTTGGAAGTGGGCCCTCCAGCCCCGGTCAAGCCTTCGTATGAGCTCAGCCCAGGCCCCCACCTTGAGACAAGCTCACCAGCCACTCTGAGCCTGGTAAGCCACTCCCAGTTCCTGATGTACAGAAACTGGGAGGCAATGTTTGTTGCTTTAAACTGTCAAGATTTCTTTCTTTTTTTTTTAAGCTATAAAGTTTTAGGATAATTTTATGCATTAATAAACTGATACAGGAATATTCCCAAACAGTTGTCACTGTTTATCTATTAGAAGGAATTTTCTAAGACAAATAACTCTAGTCAGCCAGAACATTCCTGCAGGGTAGAGACAGAGAGAAGGCAATGTCAGAAGCACCCAGGGCAGCCGATATATATTCAGCCCGCCCTGTCATCCTCTTTTCTCTTTATCTTGTCCTTTTTTTTTTTTTTAAGTAATCTCTATACCCAACATGGGGCTCAAATTCACGACCTCAAGATCAAGAGTCGCATGTTCCACCAATTGAGTCAGCCAGGCACTGCCCCCCTTTATCTTGCTTTATGTTTCCTCCCAATACTTATAACTTCCTTAATTAAAAAAATACTTACCACTTGGGTTTGCTTGCCCATCTCTTTTCCCCACCCAAACATAAGTCCCCTGAGCATGGGGCCTTTGCTTTAGTCACTGTAGCCTACCAACTACTCACAACAGGGTCTTGGATTTATGGGCACTCATTAAAGGCAGTAACAGATAGCTAATACACTAATGTAACCATTACATCTTTTGTCTCCCACAAAGTTACAGCTACCCCCTTGACAAACGTCAGCACTCCTAGCTTTAAGTATCTCAACCAACCCCATTAAAATTCTGAACCCCTCGCCATGATCAGACGGCACAATTCTGGAGCCAGACACAAGGCAGTAATGGGTCTGTAACCCTCCTCTCTTCCCTCCTGCAAACCTCAATTCAGGTGGCCCATCAGGGTAGAAGCTCTGACTTCCAGAAACAGTGTCATATTAATTAAATTCCACAGAACAACTCTACGGCCACAGAGGACTTCATCACTGTGGGATTTTTACCTTCCTGATTAACTGAAATCAGCATTCTTTTCAGCAAAACCAACAGACTATTTCCAAGGTGACAACTTCCTTCCTAACAAGGTTCAAATCCTGTAACAAGTTCCCACAGCCACGGACGGGGCTTGTAAATCTATTTGCCACACGATCCAACCAATGGGATGAAGCAAGTGGTTCTAGAAAACTGGGTGTGAGCCTTTTTTTGGTAATTAGATAGGATTCTCAATGTATTAATAGAATTAAACTACTTAGAGGAATTTTTCAATAAAGCCAAGAATATATCAAACATCGGAAGGAGGCAAAGTAATTGAGATTGATGTCCCCCAGCACTGTTTTACCTTCCTAGATACATGTCCCGTTTGTTC
The DNA here is from genome assembly GCF_010015895.1 of Lontra canadensis. NCBI lineage: Eukaryota > Metazoa > Chordata > Mammalia > Carnivora > Mustelidae > Lontra > Lontra canadensis. The sequence goes on from NW_022631052.1 coordinate 8,997,343, forward strand.
CCTGCTCCCTCCTGGCTCATCATTTGCCCTCATAGAGGTGATGCACCGGTTTCTCCTACCACTCTACTCCCAGCTCCTACAAACCCCACAGCTCAAGAACTTGCATAAAGCAAATCTGAACACACCCATCTCTGCTTAAAATCTCATGGAAAGAGGCTCCCGGGTGGCCCACTGGGTTGAGCAACTGACTCTTCATTTCAGCTCAGGTCATGATCTCAGGGTCCTGGGATCCAGTGCTGCCCTGGGCTTCCTGCTCAGAGAGGAGCCTGCTTCTCCCTCTCCCTCTGCCGCTCCCCCTTCCTTTCTTTGCTCTCTCTCTCACTTGCTTGCTCTGTCAAATAAATAAATAAAATCTTTAAAAAAACAAAGATCTCACAGAAGTTTCTGACTGGTCTTTGGAGAAACACAGACCCTTCACTATGGCACCTTGGGCCCTGATCAGCCTGGCCCACCCACCACCCTGCACCCACTACCCTCTTGCCTTACTCTGCTCCAGCCTCACTAACCTTCCTTCCACAGGTCTACTTGTCCCCCTCTCCCCACCTTTCCTAACCATCATACCAGGCTCTCTGCATGCAGCCAGGAAAGCTCTTCCCAGGTCTCTTCTCCTAAGTAACCCCTCTCTCTTCAGATCCCATCTTGGGGACACCTGCCCTGCCCTCCCTGACTACGAGTACCAGGGTACACGCTCCCCTAACCCCACAGATCTCTGCCTTGTGGCTTCAACACGGCTGCAAATTTCCATTTCTCTCTCAGATCGCTGGATGAACATTTATCTCCTGAGAGTCTGTAAGCTCTGTCAGGGCAGGGAGCTCATTTGGTTTTCCCCTCACCATATGTCCAGTGCCCAGCGCCAATCAGATGTTTAATACACATGTTGAATTAATGAATGAATGAATCAATCACCCAATCAATCGATGGCAGCTGTGATCCGGCCCTCACTAATCTCCTCATCCCATGCTCTTTCCTCCAGCTGTCCCCTCATGATTCCTTCAAGGCCCTTGGCACTTCACTACCCCCACCCCTCCCCACATTCCTCCCATCCCCTCTACCCTTTAAAGCCCGGGTCCGATGTCCCGCAATGCCACCAGCCAAAAACGATTCTTCCTCTCCCTGCTCCCCTCCCCAGAGCCTGCCTCCTTCGACCTAGGATGAAAGCTGCACTTCATCTCGTGTGTTTTATGACACATCCTCCAGAGGGTAAGGGCTCCCAGTCTCGTTCATCCTTTCCTTCCCCATCCCGGGGGCTCGGGAAATTTTGCTGCAGTGGAATGGAAAAGGAAGAGAACTGAAAACCCTCCTCTCCCTCCCCACCCTGAACCCACTCTTTGTGTCTGATGTAGCCCAGATCCAAGGGATGTAAGGAGCTTCAGCTTCAAGGGGAGGAAAAATGCCTGAGAAATAATTAAAGAAAGAGAGCTTGAAAGCAAAGCCTTGAGCAGCTCGGGGCCAGTGCGCTGGCCTCCCTCACGAAGTCTGGCACGAAGTCTGCATATTCACTGCGCCCTGAATGAAGGGTGCAGTGAATGAAAAGCTCACAGCCTTCGGGCTCCCGGAGGCACTCCTAGCAGCAGGGCTGAGAGCGGAGATGCTAATGGATTTGGAGCCGCCCTGGCCAACTCTTCTAGGAAGCCCAGAGCAGCACTGCTGCCCAGGACGGCCAGCATCTCCTTCCCATTTCAGAGATGGAAACACAGACAGCCTGGGATGGAGAGAGCTCTAAGGCAGCCCCAGGGGTCCCAAGGGTCCATTAGTGAAATTCTAGAAAGTGGAGGGGATCGCAGGTGCCTCTGCCCAAGTTAAACGATGGGTGTCAGGACTTACTGGTCCACATGGAATGATGTCCCTGCATTAGACGCGGCCACCTTCCCAGCCCAGAGCCCAGCTGCTGCGTGGAGACACCGTCTAATGGGTGTTTGATGATGAATAAGTAGCCCTTGCTCTTTGTTTGGGAAAAGCCCTGGGTCTCCACAGCAAGGAACAAAAGAACACCAGACCACCACCCGCCCCCAACACTAGCAAAAGCAAAGTGTCCACGGTGAGCGGGTCTCTCTGAAGATGCCTGATCCCAGGCCATGCTGTCCCTTGGTGGGAAGAAATAAGGGTGCGACAAGCACATACAGACACACACACATGCACACACACATGCACGCACACACGTGTGCAGAGATGGTCCCATTATTCTTCCTCCCCCTCCCCCTGCCCCAGATCACATGCTCCTGGGGAGAGCCAACAGGGAGGCCAAAGGCCCATCTGGAGGGGGAAGGCAGAGCCCCAGCGTTCCAAGGCAACAAGATGCCAGGCTGCCGATGCCAAGGACCCCCATTCCTCACGTCCCAGCAGCGCCTGCAGGGCTGTGAAACACCCCCCCGCCCCACGTCCCTGCCCGCCCAGCTCCCACCACTAGCCAGGCAGTCTTACTTCTTCACTTTCGGGTATTTCATCTCGGCGATGGCATTCGTGGCTTCCGTCTGCTTCTCCTTCAAATGCTGGGGCCACATGTTGTCCACCCAGTCCACCAGATCTACCTGAAAGCCACACCACTGTCAGCACCTCCTGTCCCGGGCAGCGACCGTTCACCGGGCTCCCTCACCACCTGCCACCACCACCGCCCCCCTCCGCCCCGGGACTGGCACAGGGCCAGAACCTGGGCGAGGAGAGGAGGTGGTGGCATCGGAGAGGGGATGGTGGCCGGGGGCCCTACCACAGTCGGACGCTTGACCAGGTGCTCCAGCTTGGTGTGGCTGAACTCGAGGCTGATGACGTTGTACAGCTTGTCCCGCTGGGCCTCCGGCGTCTCGTAGTAGCGCACAAACTGGGACATGCTCATCTCCGTGCCCTTCTGGGTGTTCACGTCCATCACGTCCACCAGCCGCCGGCTACCTAGAGGCAGAATCCACATGCTGGTGGCTCCTGGGGGCTCAGGAGCTGGAGGCCACTGGGGATCCGAAACAATGAAACTCGCCTCACCCATACGCCACATCTGCTCTATTACCTGGTCCAGTCGGTTTTCCTCACTCTCTCTCTCTCCAAGCCATCAGCTTCCCTCCACCACCACAGACTCCACGCTGGTCCAGTCCTCCCTTACTACTCTTCAAGACAACCTCCAGAACTTTCTAACGGGTCCTCAGTCTCCCGCCTCCTATCCATCCTCCGTGGTGCTGCCAGCATGAGCTTTCTGAAACAGACCTGACCATGGACACCCCTCCTTCAGTGCTCCCCACGGCCTACTGAAGATCCTCCTGGCATGGCCCTCAAGGTCTTTCTGCTTATTCACAGCATTAGGATAGTCCTTATTTCCACAGAAAATTAGCTGTTTGGTCATCTCCCTCCCTAGTTTATGGGGCCAGGAAAATCACTTGGGCTTCTCTGAACTTCTGTGTCTTCATCCTTCTATCTCCTTTCATAGGCTAGTTGCGAGGATTAAATCAGATAATGGTCACAGAACTCCTTGGCCCAGTGTCTGGTGCATAAATGCATGGGTCCCCCCCCATTACCCTCTGACAGTAACCATAATTCCTAAGTAATGCTTGTCTGCTCTATTGTCGTTCGTCCCTACCATTCCGTAACTGTCACCAGAGCAGAAGTCCTGTCTATCTTGCTCACTAGTTTGCCCCAAGTATCTACACAGAGACCGGCACAGAGTGGGAACTCAGTACCTATTTATGGAACAAATAAACGAATGTTGGCTGTCCTGTACAGTAAATGACATATGACTTCTCATACGAACAACGTCTAAACTAAAAGGAATGAGCTGTGTGCCTCCCACTGCTTCCCAGAGAGAAGGAAACAAGCTCAGGACAGGGAGACGGGAGCATTCAGTGGCAGCCCTGGGACCACCAGCAACTAATGAAGTTTCAAGGTGGGGTGCCCAGGTGGCTCAGTCGGTTGGGCGTCTGACTGTTAATTTCCACTTGGGTCCTGATCTCATGGTCGTGAGATTAAACCCCTCTTTGGGCTCTATGCTGGGCATGGAGCCTGCTTCAGATTCTCTGTCTCCCTCTCCCTCTCCCCCTTCTCCCCGTACCTTGCTCTCTTTCTCTCTCTCCAAAACAAAAACAAGACTTCAAGGAAATCACAACCTTCCTAGGGACTCTGCGTCCCCATCTGTAAGATAGAAATTAAAAAAAAAAAAAAAGGATGGGAATAATAGCTCGAGAACTTCAGCCAATGGAGAAGAAACAAGCAAAGTTCAGTGGAAGGGCGGTGGTGAAAGGGGAGAAGACAGACACAGAGCAGATTGCCAAATTCATGGTGATTTATGATGAAAGCTGCCACCTCCCGTCTGTCAGGACACAAAATAAGCATCATGACTAGAATGAGAAGTCTGCCATCTGGTAAGGAAAGACCACAATTCCCCATTAGCTCAATGACAAATACACAGTCCACAGAAACTTAGAAATGTGTAAACGAGGGGCACCTGGGTGGCTCAGTCAGGTAAGCATCTGATCTGAGCTCAGGGTTTGGTCTCAGGGTCATGAGCTTGAGCCCAGCATGGGGCTCCACGCTGGGTGTGAAGCCTACTTAAAAAAAAAAAAAAAAAGGAGAAATATGTAAGCCAGAAAAAAAAAAGAAAGAACCAGAAACAAGTAATCACCTTGTTCGAAGCAACTCCAAGAATGAAGAGCAAACTAAACAAAAGGAGCCAGGAAATGACAGCCCCATGGGCAAATCTGGCCCCCCACACCTGTTTTTGTATGCCCCCTGAGCTACAGATGCTTTTTATGTGTTGTTTTGTTTTTTTAATTTGACAAAGAGAGCAAGGGACAAGAGCAGAGGGAGCAGGAGAGAGAAAGAAAGAAGCGGACTCCCTGTTGAGCAGAGAGCCCAACACGGGGCTCGATCCCAGGACCCCAGGATCATTAAACTGAAGGCAGATGCTTAACCAACTCAGCCACCCAGGCGCCCTGGTTTTTATGTTTTTAAGTGGTGGAGCATGGCGGGGGGTGGGGTGAGTCAAAAGAAGAATACTTTGTGATATGAAAATGATACAAAACTCAAATCTCTGGACCCACAGATAAAGTTTTATATTTTTTTTAAGTCGGTTTTTTGTTTTGTTTTTTAGATCTTATTTATTTGACAGAGAGAGAGACAGTGAGAGAGGGAACACAAGCAGGGGGAGTGGGAGAAGCTGGCTTCCCGCTGAGCAGGAAGCCCCATGTGGGGCTCGATCCCAGGACCCTGGATTAGGACCGGAGCCAAAGGCAGAAGCTTAACAACTGAGCCACCCAGGCGCCCGTACAGATAAAGTTTTATTAGCACCCAGCCACACTCTGGTTCACATAATGTCTCTGGCTCTTTCCACTCTACACCAGGTGAGCTGCAAAGCCGACAGGAAACTGAACGGCCAGCAAAGCCCAAAACACTTACTCTCTAGATCTTTCCAGAGAAAGCTTGCCAACCCTTGAACTAGACAAAATCCTCCTGACAATTACATGCTGATGTGAGTACTATTCCCATCTGGTTTGGTGCTCTATCCCCAGCTCGGTGCAGAGCTTGTCCTGTAACAGGCCCAGGGTCAATATTTGTTAAATAAACACACAGTGCCCTTCACATCGCAGGAACTGAATAATAAAAGTAACCCCTTATGCACGTAGGAACCCTTGCCTGTTACTATCTTCCGGATTCAATATCTAATTTTTACAACCACCCCAGACGCGAGGTAGGACTGTCCCTACCTTAGAAATGAGGAAACCAATGCCCCAGAGATGATGGGATTGGCTCAAATCCTCCAGAATATCCTCTACAATTAGAAGAGCTAATGTTTCCAGAGCACATGCAGCTTATCTTAAGTTAACTGTGGTTCTGTGTGGTAGAACTTCACTTATACCCATTTGATGGATGAGAAAATAAGGCTCAGACAACTAACTAGACCCAAAATGCCCAGTGAATGAGCCGCAGAACTAGAATTTAAAGCCAATTCAATCTAATCCACAGCCCAGGTTCCTATCCCCCCAACTCCCCACCCCTGCGCCATTGACTTGAGATCACACGCTAGGATGGAAAAAAAAAAGATTGCCACCCTCAGCGACTGGGACGCGAACAACTTTGTTTCTGCATCAGGAGTGCAGATCCACCAGGGGGCATCCCTGAACTTTGTTGGAAATCCTGGCCTGCTCTGGAAAGCGCTGGTTCCTTCCTAACCAGGGCTCCTGGAACAACAGGTGGGCTCGGGTCAGCTTTTAGGGGAAGCCCAGTTGGCAGAGAACCTGCTGTGACAGTGGGGGAGGTGAGAGGGGAACAGACACCCAATCCCTCCCCCTCTCTGGCCAGCCTCCCTTGTCCCTCTGCCTCTCCTCCCAACCCTGGCACAAGGTCCCATATGTGAAGACCCCTTTAGGAGGACTGCTGGGCAGGTAGTCGGGAATCACAGCCCTAGCCACTCCAGCTTAGAAAACCTGAACTCCGTTGCCCCTATCCACACAAGAAATTTTTTTTTTTTTTTAAGATTTTATTTATTTGACAAAGATCACAAGTAGGCAGAGAGGCAGGCAGAGAGAGAGGAAGAAGCAGGCTCCCTGCCGAGCAGAGAGCCCGATGCCGGGCTCGATCCCAGGACTCTGGGATCATGACCTGAGCCAAAGGCAGAGGCTTAACCCACTGAGCCACCCAGGCGCCCCTCCACACAACAAAATTAAGGGAAGACTTTGTGGTTTAAATCCTTCCTGGGCCTCAGGCCTCTTAGCTTCTCTGAGTGTATCAGTTTCCCCATCTGTGACCTGGGGACAAAAACAGTAGCTAGCCCATGGGACTGATCTGAGCCTTAAATGAGATCATGCCCATGAAACACTTCCTTTAAGTGCCCGCAGGCAGGTAGTGTTACAGAATTGGCCAATTTCATCTGTAATTACAGGTGGAAAAAGTGAAGCAGTAGAAAGTCAGAGCCATTTAAATCTCTGCCAGCCAGTCCAGTGGACTGACTACTTAAGATCCTAAAACACTGGGGCGCCTGGGTGGCTCAGTGGGTTGGAGCCTCTGCCTTCGGCTCGGGTCATGGTCCCAGGGTCCTGGGATCGAGCCCCGCATCGGGCTCTCTGCTCAGCGGGGGGCCTGCTCCCCTTCCTCTCTCTCTGCCTGCCTCTCTGCCTACTGTGATCTCTCTCTGTCAAATAAATAAATAAAATCTTTAAAAAAAAAAAAAAAAGATCCTAAAACATAATAAGGATGGCCAAACGGTGGAGACGTTTTGGGAGGGGTGGGGGGTGATAAAAATATCCTAAAACTGACTGTGGTGATGTTTGCCCAACTATGTGAACAGATGAAAAACCACTGATTCGGACATTTTAAATACTTGAATTATATGGTATATAAATTATATCTTGATAAAGATGTTATTAAATACAAAAACTTGGGCACTAAATGACCAACAAAATTGGTTTTTCTAAAAGTAACATTTTCTTTCAAAAGTCTCAACTGGGGGGTACCTGGGTGGCTCAGTGCGTTAAAGCCTCTGCCTTGGGCTCAGGTCAAGATCCCAGGGTCCTGGGATCCAGCCTCAAGTGGGGGAAAAAAAAATCTCTGCTCAGTGGGGAGCCTGCTTCTCCCTCTCCCTCCTGCCTGCTGCCCCCCCTTCTTGTACACACTCTCACTCTCTCTCTCCCTCTCACAAATAAATAAAATCTTTAAAAATACATAAATAAATAAATGTACATCCTTCAGCCATAGAAAGGAATGTACTATCGATCCCTGCTGCAACATGGATGAAGTTGAAAGACATGATGCTGAGTGAAAGACGCCAGTGGCCAATGGTCACACGTTGCATGAAGCCATTTATATACCATGTCCGGAAATCCAGACAGCACGCAAGTAGATTAGTGGGAGCCTGGGGCCAGGTGACAGGAATGAGGGGTGCTAAGGGATAGGAGCTTCCTTTCGGGTGATGAGAATGTTTTAGAACCAACAGAGAAGGGGTGCCTGGGTGGCTCAGTAGGTTGAGCGTCTGCCTTCGGCTCAGGATATGATTGCAGGGTCCTGGGATCGAGCCCCACAAGGGGCTCTCTGCTCAGCGGGAAGCCTGCTTCTTCCTCTCCTACTCCCCCTGCTTGTGCTTTCTCTCGCGCGCTCTCTCTCCGTCAAGTAAATAAATAAAACCTTAAAAAAAAAAAAAAAAAGAAGAACCAACAGAGAAGTAATAGTTGCACAACATTGTAAATGTACTAAATGTCACTGAATCCTATACCTTAAAATGATTCATTTTTGTTATGTGAATTTCACTTAAATAAATTAATTTTCTGGGGCTCCTGGGTGGCTCAGTGGGTTAAGTGTCCAACTCTTGATTTCAGCTCAGGTCCTGATCTCAGTGTCTGTGCTCAGGCTCCGAGCTCAGCAGGAGTCTCCTGGGGATTCTCTCTCTCCCTTTTGCCCTGCACCCCCACACACACCTGTGTTCTCTCTCTCAAATAACTAAATCTTTTTTTTTTTTAAGATTTTATTTATTTGACAGATGGAGATTACAAGTAGGCAGAGAGGCAGGCAGAGAGACATGGGGGCGGGGCGGGGAGCAGGCTCCCCGCTGAGCAGAGAGCCCATGTGGGGCTCCATCCCAGGACCCTGAGATCATGACCTGAGCGGAAGGCAGAGGCTTTAACCCACTGAGCCACCCAGGCGCCCCTCAAATAAATAACTAAATCTTTAAAAAAAAAAAAAGTTTCAAAGCAGTATAAGACATTACTTGCTTTAATCTGACAAGAACAAGAACTTACAAACTCTATTGCTCCTTTGGCAAGTCTCTTCCTCGTGGATCAGGAGCCTGGGCCACAGCCCAGCTCTTCCCTCAACAGAGCCTTCGCCGACTGCCCACAGTGCCCTTTCCTCCCCGCAGGGAGGTGTTAGGTGCTAGGTGTGTGCCTGGGCTCAGTTCCTCACAACTTAGTTGACTTAGGGATGCAGGCACAGGTGGGTAAACAGTGCAGAGAGCCCAGGAAATGATAAACACAATACAGGATGGTAGTGGGATGGTGACCCTCCAGAAGATTTACCAAGAACCTTTGAATAGGATCTTATTTGGAAAAAGGATCTTTATAGAAGTAATTAATGTAAGGATCTCAAGAGGAGATCATCCTGGACGCAGGGTGGGCCCCTAAATCCAATCACTAGAGTCCTTAGAAGAAAGTCAAGGTCAAGGGAAAGCCGGAAGCAAAGAGTAAGGAGAGTAGAGTAGTGTTCCTATAAGCCCAGGGAATGCCTAGAGTCACCAAAAGCTGGAAGAGGCAAGGCAGGAGTCTCCTTCAGAGCCTCCAGAAGAAAGGAACCAATGTAGCCACCACCTCGGTTTTGGACTTTGGGTTCAGAAACTGAGAGACTTCAGTTTCTGTAGTTTTAAGCCACTCAGTCTCTGGTACCTGCCATAGCAGCCCCAGAAAACCAATACTAGACAATGGCCACTTCTGGGGCAGAGGGTTATATGGGAACCTGGATGGCAGGCGCTCATTTTATCATGCTTCTTTAAACTTTTCAGCATCTAGAGTACATTCCACATACAAAAAAGGATCGAAGGACTGAAATGTTTTAGGTTCCAGTCTTTCTCCATTGCATGAGACCTGTAGGCAAAGTACCCCAATACCCCAGTGGGTGAGAGAGATAAGACCATCCACCTAAGAAACAGTTGTGGGGAAAAACAAAACAAAACCAAACCATTGCTTTTCATTTAAAAACCGATTTCAAATTCAGACAATTAACATTAGAGGCAAATGAAAGGCCCTTCAGGGTATCAGAGGTGCCGGCATCTCATCGCACAGAAGTTAAGACTTGCACGCAAACGAGATTGTAAGGGCGCCTGGGTGTCTCCGCTGGTTAAGGGTCTGCCTTAGGCTTAGGTCATGATCTCCAGGTTATGGGATCAAGTCCTGCCTCAGGCTCCTTGCTCAGCAAGGAGTCCGCTTCTCCCTCTCCCTCTGCCCCTCTACCCTGCTCTCTCTCTCTCTCTCTCTCTCTCAAGTAAATGAATAAAGTTTTTAAAATGACAAGATTGGGACGCCTGGGTGGCTCAGTGGGTTTGGGCCTCTGCCTTCGGCTCGGGTCACAGGCTCGGGGTCCTAGGATCGAGCCCTGCATCAGGCTCTCTGCTCAGCAGGGAGCCTGCTTCCCCTTCTCTCTCTGCCTGCCTCTCTGCTTGCTTGTGATCTCTCTCTGTCAAATAAATAAATAAAATCTTTAAAAAAAAAATGACAAGATTGTCTATATAAACCCCTTCTCTTTCAGAACACTTCTGACTCATTAACCTGATTCGCAAACTGTATTGTATTCACAATAAAAGTAATGCACAATAAATGTACAATTCTGGGGTGTGTGGGTGGCTCAGTTGGTAAAGCATCTGCCTTCAGCTCAGGTCATGATCTGGGGTCCTGGGATTAAGCCTCACGTAGGGCTCCCTGCTCAGCAGTGTGTCTGCTTTTCCCTCTCCCTCTGCGATCTCTCTCGCTCTCACTCTCTCTCAAGTAACAAATAAAATCTTTGAAAAATAAAATAAATAAATAAATGTACAATTTTGACAACCCAAAAATGGTAAGTCAACACTGTTCTATAAAGTTGGTTTTATGTATGATGCCAACTTATATACAACCAAGTCTAAGACTATAATAAAAACACACACACACACACAAAAAAACCCAACAGCCCAAATCTAGTTCTAAAAAATCCCCTTGAGGGGGGACGGGGGTGAGGCTGGTAGTGGGTATTGTGGAGGGCACGTATTGCATGGAGCACTGGGTGTGGTGCACAATTAATTTTAGAACACTGAAAAAATATAAAATTAAATTAAAATTTTTTTAAAAATCCCCAGAAGGGTGCTTGGGTGGCTCAGTCGGTTAAGCGTCTGCCTTCAGCTCAGGTCATGATCTCAGCGTCCTGGGATCAAGTCCTGCATTGGGGGGTCCCTGCTCAGTGGGGAGTCTGCTTCTGCCTCTCCCTCTGCTGATCCCCCTGCTTGCGCGCTCTCTCTCTCTAATAAATAAATAAAATCTTTTAAAAATAAATAAGTAAATAAAATTTAAAAAATACATGTGGGGGTGCCTGGGTGGCTCAGTTGGGTTAAGCGTCCAACTCTTGATTTCAGCTCAGATCATGATCCTGGGGTTGTGAGATCGAGACCTACATTAGGCTCTGCACTCAGCCCAGAGTCTGCTGGAGAGTCTCTCTCCCTCTTCCTCTGCCTCGCCCATTCATGATATCTCTCTAAAATAAATCTTTAAAAAAAAAAAGGTAAAAACAAAAAGGAAAAACCAAAAGTACGGAGTCAACTGAGGTGACCCATATAAAACACGGGAGGCATAGACGGCATAGCTCGGCGTTGGTTCCCTCCCCTCCCTGGCCTATCTCTACTTCTCTCTATCCCACTAACAGGCTTACCTCAAGGGCTCTTGTGGTTGAACTGTGTCCCCCAAAAGAAATGTGCAAGTCCTGGAGGTGCCTGGGTGGCTCAGTGGGTTAAAGCCTCTGCCTTCGGCTCAGGTCATGATCCCAGAGTCCTGGGATCGAGCCCCGCATCGGGCTCTCTGCTCAGCAGGGAGCCTGCTTCCCTTCTCTCTCTGCCTGCCTCTCTGCCTACTTGTGATCTCTGTCTGTCAAATAAATAAATAAAATCTTTAAAAAAAAAAAAAGAAAGAAATGTGCAAGTCCTAACCCAAGACACCTACGAACAGGCACTATCTGGAAGTAGGGTCTTCGCTGTTGTGATCAAGCTACAATGAGGTCAGATGGATGAAGGTGGGCCGTTAGCCAATTGCGGTGTCCTTATAAGACAAGGGAAACTTGGACGGAAACACACATACGCAACAGCCACGTGAAGATGGCGCCAGACGATGGAACCACATAGCCACAAGCCAACAAACGTCAGAGAAGCCAGAAGCTACCAGAAGCGGGAGGAGACTCTGAAGAATTCTCACCTAGAGCCTTCCGAGGGTGCCCAGCCCTCCCAGCACCTGGATTTCAGACTCCTGGCCTCCAGGACAATGAGAGAATACGTTTCTGTGGTTTTAAGCCACATGGATTGTGGTGCTACAGCAGCCCCGGCAAGAAGGAAGGCTGACCAGAAAATGACTGGGTAACCCCACAGGGCTCCCTAAACATCCTTGAGGGCAGAGAATGGCTAACCCACCCCTGGCCTCCCCCACGGGGCCTAGTACAAGGTGTTACAAGACAGACACGATGCGTAACTGTGCTGTTGACGAGAAGCTTCTCAAAGAGAAAATGGCATCCACGGGGGACATCACACCACTCCTTCCTCGACCAGCTTGTGTCTTATCTCTCCCCACTACTACACTGTAAGCATCATAAGGGAAGAGTCTTGCTCACGACTCTAACCTGTGGATCTAAAACGGAGAGCCTGGCCCACAGCAGGAGCTCACTAAATATTTGTGGGATGATTAAGTCACGTCAGGTGTTTTTCGATCCTATGTTTTTCCTAGCATGTGACATAGGACCTCACATATAAATGACAGTTGAACTGGAGAAATGACCTGGGGGTGCCTGGAGGTGGGTACATGTAACGCTCTCCGTTTTAGAGAAGATAAAGCCCCCACAACCTGGAAAGAAGCATCTGGAAATCCCGAGTACTCAGGAGCCCCACCGGTGGGACAACCGTTGCTGAACACAGAAGGATGTGGGTGAGAGAGGCCTGTTCTTTCTTTTCTGAACACAAACCAGGCTTCCAGCTCCCCCCCATCACAATCCCCAGGGCTCTCAACACACCCTCGCTTCCCTCTGCTCTTGGTCAGGTGCACCTCCCTGGCTGACCCCACCTCAGCCTGCCCCGTCCTCACACGGAAAGGGAAGTCAAGGCCTGGTATGGTCAGACCAGTGAGGAGCCTCTGGGGCTGACGGGAGAGTAAGGGTGTGCAGGGAAGAGGCCCAAGGGTGGGAGAGACAGACTGACTATATCTGGCGTGCAAGGTCAAGACACTTGGTTCTAAGAATAGCTTTCTTGGTGCGCAGGGAGCTCCGTCCAACTCCCCAGGTGTCCTGGACGCCATAGTCTGTGGGAGGGGTTGAAGTGGGAAGAAAGGGAGGGGGAAGGGAAGTCAGTTTTTTTAGGTGCCTGGGCTCCATAAACATAAACCCCCAGGAAAACACAACCGTACCAGTAGCCAGAAAATGAAACTCTGCTGGGTTCCAGCCCCAGGTGGCAGCGAGAGGGGCAGAAATGATAATGTACTTCGTGAGGAGGCAGAACGATGTTGGTCGAAGCCACCACTGGCTTAGGAGTCTGAGATAAGGGAAATGGCGGATAAGGGGGAGCAACTCTCCAGGTGTATTACAGCCAACAAATGACAAACGACGAGAGCACGAGACCATCACCACTTTGCAGCCTCGAACACAATAACAAAGCTACACCTCAGACATCAATACCTACTCACATCAGACAGAGAGAGAGAGAGAGATGACCTGACATTATGTGCCTCCTGATGGAAGAGTAGAACATCATCTATGAAGTAGTCTTGCTAGGAAGAATGAATGAATGAATAAATGAATGAATGAATGAGTGCATTTTTATGCGGAGAGAAAGAGACTCTGAATCTGATGGAGCATCTCCATCTAACTGCCAACTTACAGAAACTACCGAGGACAGAGGAACACTAACCACTCCAAAGGAATGCTATGGGCAAAATCCAGGCAATGGAAAAACCCTACAGGTCAAAGAATCCAACTTCAGATTGGCTGGAGGTGGTGGGAAGGCCAGAGATTACAAGAGACTGAAAAGACATCCCAACCAATCGCAGCATAAAGACCGTGTTTACATTCTGACTCTCAGAATCGGGAAAAGAAAAGGAAAAAGAAGTAACATGTATACTAATGTGAAACTGGACATTTGCACGATAAATGTGGATATTTACTCACGTTATTTATTTTTTAAATTTTTTTCCTTTATTAAGTAAGCTCCACGTCCACTGTGGGGCTTAAACTCTCAACCCCAAGATGAAGAGTTCCATGCTCTATTGACCGAGCCAGCCAGGCGCCCTGATATTTACTCATTTTAAGGAATTACTGTTTTGATTTTTTTTTAATTTTCTTTAAGGATTTTTTTATTCCTTTATCCGACAGACAGAGATCACAAGTAGGCAGAGAGAGAGGAGGAAGCAGGCTCCCCATGGAGCAGAGAGCCCGATGTGGGGCTCGATCCCAGGACCCTGGGAGCATGACCAGAGCTGACGGCACAGGCTTCAACCCACTAAGCCACCCAGGTGCCCCAAGGAATTACTGTTTTTAAAAGATTAGGTGTGATAACACTATTGTGACTATGGTTTTAAAAACCCCTTCTCGTTTAGAACTATATACCGAAAACTTTACGGATGAAATGGTCTGATGCCTAGATAAGCCAGAAACATCGCAGGAGGATAGAAAGAGGATGGACGTATGCAAGGGGCAGGTGTGGGGGCTGGGTGCTGGGTCCACGGGAATGCATTATTACTTTCTGTCTACTCATTTCTTTTCAAAATTCTCTCTGGCAAAAAGGATTTTTATAAATCCCAGCTCTGTTACTCGCTCTGCGGCTTCCAGGCCTCAAATACCCTTTCTAGACTTGGAGGGTGTCTATTTGCAAAAGGGGCCCATTGATGCAAGACAGCCCAGCACAGTTTCTGGCATATGGTAAGATCTGCAACATGCTTCACCACCCGCCACTGAGCTGGGCTGGGAAATGCGGTGTCCAGACCAGACAGACAGGGAAAGGGAGCTCTTTCCCCTGCCCCATAGATGGACTTCTCAGGCACTTTGAGTTTAACCCCGAAGACACAGCCCCATAACAGGGTCTTTCATTCTGTCTGGAAGAACCACACCAGAGGCACCGGTGCCTGGCTTGTTTGTTGCTCGGTCAGCGACGGCCCACAGGAGGCTACGCAATGAGCGGTGGACGCCTCCGGGGCACCTGGGACAGTGCCAAGAGCCCTGGACTGAGTTCCAGTCACAGCAACCCTCACTGACCCTATTCCCGGCCTCAGTTGCTTCGTGTGCAAAAGCCAGGAAGAACTGACCTTTATACTTCTGTTTTCACCACCATACAACTCTTTTTTCAAACAGAAGTTTTGACAAGAGCCAAAGGCATAAATAAAAACAGGCAGCTCAGGTTGGAGGAGGCACGGGGAGGGGAGATGGCGCTCAGAACCCAGATCCGGATTCCAGGGATTTCCTTTTGAAAACCACTGGGTTAGGTCTTTAGGTCCTCTTCCAGGACCGACACATTGATGTTTAGCCTAGTTGTCAAATACTCAGATCAGATCCCTTAAACGTGAACTTGGAAGAAGTCGGAGGGGGACGAGACCCCGAGGTTTGCCCCAGGAGTCACTGGGGACACTGGGGCCTTCCAGTCCTTTTCAGTCTGAGCTGGGAGATTAAGAATTAGCCCTCCATCTTCTCAGGTTCCCAGTCGGATCTGCCACTGATGGCAAAGGAGAGGTGGGCATAAGAGCCAGGTGTCTGAGCAGGAAGCTCAGGGAGGAGGCATGTGCCCCCAAGGGACAGAAGGGACAGACGAGCGCTAAGAATGGAATGTGGCCCTCCACGCTCTGGGGAGCAGCCATCCCTGAACCAGGCGACAGGGACAAGCTGCCCTTTGGATCCTGCAAGGGACCCAGAGGCCCTGCAACTCTCGGGCTCCTGAAGTCAATGGGTTACAGGAGAAATTTTCCACATTGAGCAGTGCCTGGCATTCCTAAGTAGGCCAGCAGCTCGGTCCCCCTCCCTTCCTTTCTCCTCCCCCCATCTCATTGGTGCTCTGGGCTCACGGGCTACACACGCATCCAACAAATTCCAGCTGCAGAAATTAATCCGTGGCCCCATGGCCCTTGCTTTGAAGGCCCCATCCGTCAGCTCCAAGAACCGTGGGCTCAGAGCCGGGAAGAGGCTGCTGAAAGTCACCTTGAACGCTGATATAAGGCACACATGGGCAATGACCCCAAACTGTTGCTGAACCCGCTCTTTGGAGAGTGTCCCCCACCATCCCTCTCTGTCTTCCTCCAGTTTCTGGATTGTTTTATTCTGCTCCTTCCTTTTTATTTTGCTACCCACTTCACAGAGGTAGTGTGAACGCACAAAAGCACTGGAGTGGAGCTCACTCCACTCTCTCCTAGCAGGGAGGCCTTGGGGATGTACAGCCCCAAAGTTCCCTGGGTCTCCGTTTCCTCATCTCTAAGGTGGAGACAAACCTTATCCCAGGTCTAGGCCTCAGTTTCCTCACTGTACAACAAGATGCTTGCAAAGGTCGCTGGGTTCTCCCTAAGCACTGATATCTTCTGGCTCCGCACCTTTGAACCTTCAGAAATGGTCCCCAGGACACATCCGGTGCCAGGATGTCCTCTGTGCCCTGGGTTCAAGACCCTGCCTGACGCTCACAGACAGATGAGCAGAAGACACAAACCCAGACTAACCAGGCGGGGTTAAACCCAGTCAGCCAAGAAAACCCAAAAGACATCCGGGCCAAAACCAAGAAAGAGCTCTAGATTATAGGACGCTGGGAGCCAGTCACAGTTCTGTGCAGAAGTTAAGAGAACAGCTCCGTGTCCAAACAGATATGGGCATAAACCTCAGCGATTCCATACACTAGCTCTTTGTGAACAAGTCACTCTGAGCCTCAATTTGACATCGATGGAATGGGGATAGCAAAAAACCCAGTTTTATACGGATCAGACAAAATAATATGGGAGGGGTCCCCGGCTTACAGTAAGATCTCAGGAAGCAACAGCTAATGTTAGTGACTCCAGTCTAAGGAGTTACCCCACAGGGGAGTGATTCCTATTATGTAAACGGGGGCAGACGCAAGTTTAGTTCCCCAAGGCCCAAACACAGCCAAGATTTTGATTTCAGAACACTGGCTTTGCAGGGAAAGGGAAATAGGACAAAAAAACAGTAAGCCGGGTGTTCATCTTAGAGAGAAAAAAAAAAAAAAGAAACACAACTGAACCCCTCTGGACCCCTCCTTCCTTCGGGCTCAGGAGCCTCAGCTCTCCTGACCTCCTGCACCACCCCATCCCCGCTTGCATCTCTGTTCTGCGAGGTGGATCCCTCCCGTCCTGTCCATCCAGCCTGGATTTCTCTCCTGAGCTCCATTCAGTGTGGCCAGAAAGGAGCCCATCCACACCACCCCCCATGCAAGTCTACTTAATCTTCCTCTGAGTTTGCATTACAAGTATCACTTTCTCCCAACCTCAGAAATTCAAACCCACATTTGAATCTGAGATGCCATCTGCTGTCTGGGCAACTCGCAAGTCCCTTCTCTCCAGGCCTCATTTTTTACCACTTGTGAAAGGGGAAAGCAAGACTAGAGGAAGTTGGGGTGCCTGGGTGGCTCAGTGGGTTAAGCCTCTGCCTTCGGCTCAGGTCATGATCTCAGGGTCCTGGGATCAAGTCCCGCATCGGGCTCTCTGCTCAGCAGGGAGTCTGCTTCCCTCTCTCTCTTCCTGCCTCTCTGCCTACTTGTGATCTCCGTCAAATAAATAAATAAAATCTTTAAAAAAACAAACAAACAAACACTAGAGGAAGTCTAAGAACTTCTCTGGGGTTTACAATGTAAAATGTCTATGATTTTAAACCAATTTTTAGAAAAGGTCTGGAGGCGAGTCAGCTATGGTTGATTTGTAAGCAGTGGAGAATTTACTAAGCACCGCAGGTCAAGGGCACGCGCATGTCTGGTGAGCCTCCTTCACTAGACACAACACAGACACAGAGGAGGAGAAAGTCAAGGAACAGAAGCATGAGGAAACGCCCAGAGCTGGGTTCATATACGAACTCAACCACCTGTCCTGTGGGTTGTCCTGTCTGAGCCTCGGATCCCCCATTGAGGTAGTGAACAGTCGCACTTAATTTATATGATTACTGGTGAGGACAAAATGAGGTCATATAGTAAACATACAGTAAAAGATAGGTGATGATTACTATAATTGATGAATAAATGAATAGTGAATGAGGCAATTTGTTGTGAAGATTCTTCAAGATAAGAGGCCAAAGAAAACATCAGTTCGCTTGGGTATCCTCGTTAGAGAGAAATACAGTAAAGAGGGGGCGCCTGGGTGGCTCAGTCCGTGAAGCATCTGCCTTCCACTCAGGTCATGATCTCGGGGTCCTGGGATCGAGCCCCGCATAGGGCTCCATGCTCAACAGGAAGTCTCCTTCTCCCTCTCCCTCTCCCCCTCCCCACAGCTCACGCACTCTATCTCACTCGCTCTCAAATAATTATGTAAAATATTTAAAAAAAGAAATACGATAAAAAGAGAATATACAGGACACCATGGCTGTGAGCCATCCCTCAGTGACATAATGGTGGAGAGGGACTAGGGACCCAGCACTTTATGGATATGTCCTCTTGGAAGGTTTAAAGCATCTTTAGAGGCAACTAGAATTCTTTCCCAGTCTCCCCATCGCCCCAGCTCCCAGCCCACAAACGTGAAAACATCCCAGGCTTCCTAAATGAATTATCTGGGATTGAGAGTATTGGTTGTGGGATGGGGGGAGCTGCTCGGGGGACATTCACATTAGAGCATCCAGAAACAGACCCACACAAATGCAGTCACTGACTTATGCCAAAGACAATATTTTGGTGCCGTGAGGAGAGGGTGTTTTTCTTTTTTCTTTTTTTTTTTTTAAAGATTTTATTTATTTCACAGAGAGAGAGAGAGACAGCTAGAGAAGGAACACAAGCAGGGGCAGAGGGAGAGACAGGCTTCCCGCTAAGGAGGGAGCCTGATGTGGGGGGCTCGATCCCAGGACCCTGGGATCATGACCTGATCCCAAGGCAGAGGCTTAACGACTGAGCCACCCAGGGGCCCCAGAGGGTGTTTTCTCAATAACTGTACTGGGATCAACTGGATTCTCAACCCCCATCTCGTACCAAACACAAAAACCAATTCCAGATAAACTATAAATCTCAATGTGGAAGTTCAAACAAGAAAGCTTTTTTGAGGGGCGCCTGGGTGGCTCAGTGGGTTAAAGGCTTGGGTCATGATCTCAGGGTCCTGGGATCGAGCCCCACATCGGGCTCTCTGCTCAGTGGGGAGCCTGCTTCCCCCTCTCTCTTTGCCTGCCTCTGCCTACTTGTGATCTCTCTCTGTCAAATAAATAAATAAAATCTTTATTAAAAAAAAAAAAAGAAAGCTTTTTTGAGAAACATCTTCTAACCCTGGAGTGTCCAAACGTTTCTTAAGATACAAAACAAGCGCAAAAAAAAAGACCCAAATGGCCTATGTTAAAATAAAGAACGTCTGTTCATTCAAAGACACCTTTGGGAGTGTGATAAGGCAACAAACCCACAGAGTAAGAGGTGATTTTGGAACACACTATCATATCCAGAACACATTAAGAAACTTTATGTTATGGGCTGGCTTGTGTCCCCTAAAATTTCTATGTTGAGGTCCTAACCCCCAGGACTTCCAAATGTAATTATATTTGAGAACAGTCTTTAAAGAGGTAATTAAGTTAAGATAAGGTCTTTCGGGGTAGGCCCTAATCCGACAAGACTGATGTCTTTATAAGAAGAGATTAGGTCACAGAAAGTGAGAGGGAAGACCATGGTGGAGACATAGGGCAAATACAGCCATCTACAAGCCAAGGAGAGAGGCCTTTGGAGAAAGCAACCCTACAAGACCTCCATCTTGGACTTCTAGCTCCAGAATTGTGAGCAAATAAACCTCTGTTGTTTAAATCATCCAGTCTGTGCTACTTTGTTGCAGCGGCCCTAGCCAGTAATTCATCTTACACTCAACAGAAGACAACCCATCAAAATAATGGAGAAAAGACTCGATCAGAGAGTTCACAAGAGTATATCCAACTAGCAAGCAAACATATGAACAACGGAGCTCAATTTCATGAGGGAAGAAAGGCAAACTAAAACCACCATGTGATACACCAACACAGCAATGGGACTAAAATGAACAGGATGGAAACACGAACTCTCGGGGAGAATGTGGCTCAATCAGAACCAGACCCACGCCTGTGGGCAATGACTTGACGGTGTACACTAAAACTGAACATATGCACTCCCCTGTGACCCAGGCAATTCCACGCTCAGGCATATGCCCCACAGAAATGCATCCCTGTGTTCCCCAAAAGTCACATTCTAGAGTGTTCATAGCGGCACGAGACATAGAAAACTGGCAGCTACCCGTGAGCCCATTAATAGCAGTGAATAAACACGTTGTGAAATGATCACATAACAGAAAACCACAGCAATGAAAATAAACCATCTACAACTACACAAAATAATCTGGATGTCTCGTAAACACCAAGGTGAGCAAAAGAAGCAGAAACGACAAGAGGTCACCTGCAGGATTCTGCTGTCATAACACAGGAAAAGGCAAAAGTCATCCACGCTGGTAGCATTCAGGGTGACAGCAGAGGGCACGGACGGCATGGGAACATGGGGGTAGATTCTGGGGTGCCGAGTACCGTAATATGTTCAGTTTTTTTTAATTAATCGAGCTGTATCATTACCATATGTGCACTTTTCTATATGTAAATTATACTTCAATAAAAAGCTTTTATTTTAAGTGTACAGTGTCCTAAAAATGGAAAGTGCCTTTTTTTTTTTTTTAAAGGCGAGGAGCTAAGAACGGAGACCAGGTGCCTGAATTCCCAGGAGGCATATAAATAGGGCTGAGAGAGGGGCGCCTGGGTGGCTCAGTTGGTTGAGCGACTGCCTTCGGCTCAGGTCATGATCCCGGACTTCCAGGATCGAGTCCCGCATCGGGCTCCCAGCTCCTTGGGGAGTCTGCTTCTCCCTCTGACCTTCTCCTCTCTCGTGCTCTCTCTCACTCATTCTATCAAATAAATAAATAAATAAAATCTTTAAAAAATAATAATAAATAAATAAATAAGTAAATAGGGCTGATAGAGAAAAGTCCGATGTTAGGGCATCACAGGAGAATCTGGAGCCCCAGCCTCCATAGCTGGCCCCTTCTCGAACAGCTGCCTCCCAAGATTCGAGGCCTGGAAGACAGAGGCTGAGATCATACACTGACCGCCCCATATGCTGCCCTCCAAGGCAGAACCCCCCATTTCCATTTCCATAAGGGGAATGATTATGCCATCCAGCAACCCTGCAATGTCACCCCTTCCCAGCTCCCAGATCACTTGCTTGTGCTGCAGCAGACCCAGATTGTACTAAACCTGCCAGAGCCAATCCAGAGACCCTTGATGGAATCACTGGTAGATGTGGTGAGAGAGGCCCTGAGCTGGCAGAAAGAAGTGGAGAGCTGTTGGCTCCCCATCTTTGCCAGCCCATGGGGAGAAGCTTGCCCAAGAATGAAGCAGAAAGTGGAAGCAAAAGAGGGAAGCAGAACAGAAAAATGAGAGTCAACCTCTCAAGATCTTGGAACACCTAGATCAAGAGGTTCCTGAAGGTCACACCCTAAATTTATTATGTAAGCCGGTGAATTCTGCTTTGCTTAAGCCAGCTTGAGTTACATCTGCCATTTATGTCACTATGAAGTACATGTCCTTTGCCTGCTCCCCAGAAGCCCGTGTGCACTCTCAGAGACTAAAATGGGCATAATAGGGGGGCCTGGATGGCTCAGTCAGTGAAGCATCTGCCTTCAGCTCAGGTCACGATCCCAGGGTCCTGGGGTCGATCGAGCCCTGCACTGGGCAGCAGGGAGTCTGCTTCCTCTCTGTCTCCCTCTGCGCCTCCCCCATGCTTGTGCTTGCTCGCTCTCTCTCTATCTCAAATAAATAAATAAATAATCTTTAAAAAATAAAATAAAATAAATAAAATAAAATGGGCCTAATAACTCTCCATGCTAACTGCACCCCTCCTGATGTCGGAACACAGTACACCTTTCAAACCACTTCAATACCCATCAATCCATTCCATCGTCACAGAATTGCCAAGCGAGATAGGGTGCAGGTATCACTACCCCATTTTCCTTGCCATCCCAGACTTTTTGAGAACTGGCAAGGATGTCTGGACCATCTAATTGCGTCCTCTTGCTCCAACAACCAGAAGAAAGGCACAAAGAAAGTAACAGCAGCCAGCATACGACTAGAGTATACTAAAACTTCACAGAGCTTTTAAGTTCCTCAAAAGGGCCAAGAGCATCATGATGAAGACTCTGATATTGCCCGAACCTGACTTGAGAATCTGGCTTTCATCCCTACACATAAAGGGAATCCCATCAGACCCACATCCTGCCATTATAACAAATAACATCGGGGACCATTCACCAAGTACCCATCAGCCAATATAATGCTAAGCCTTCATTCAATCTCATCCTCTTTTGAGGTAATTCTGCTACTAGCTCCATTTTGCAGATGTGAAAACTGAGGCTTGGAGTAAACGGCTTGCCCCAAATCGGTCAGCTGGCAGAGGTAGGCCTCAGACTGAGGCTGTCCAACAGCAAACGCCCTGGGTAGGGCTGAGGCACCGAAATGGGTTGTCGGTGCCAAGACTTAATTTTGGGGGTCCATCATCCCATCTTCTGCACAGTGTTGGGAAGTCTGCCCCTTCTGCTCTGATGTTCACCTCCTTCAGCTTTCTAGAACCCAGCTTTACCTAAGATTCCACCATCCACCATCACCAGCATCTCCTTCTAGCCCATGGATCCTCCCTTCCAAGTACTTGGGGTCAATTATTCCAGCTGGATTATCTGACACAACCCCTGGCCAGCCAGCTGTCTTCACCCACACGGCCACCCGAGTCGGCTTTTATTAAACTTAAGTCGTATCACACCACTTCATCCCCACTAGGACGGCGATCCTCAAAAAGACAGGCAATAATGAGCTTTGGCGAGGATGTGGAGAAACCGGAGCCCTTGTACGTTGCTAATGGGAATACAAAATGGCCAGCTGCTTTGAAAAAGTCTTGCAGTTCCTCAGGTTAAATATAGTTACCATATGACCCACTTACCCAGGTAAGGACCCAAGAGAAAGGAAAACGTATGTTCGCACAAAAACTCGTACACAAGTGCTCACGGCAGCATTACTCCATCACACAAGAGATGGAAACAACCAAAACGTCCATCACCTGGCGAACAGATAAACAAGACTGGGTGGATACACGCACGTCCAGTGGAATCTTGTTCAACCATAAAAGAGAACAAAGCCCGGGCCCCAGTTGTCACATAGATGAACCTCAAAACCGGGAGGCTGAGGAAAAGAGACCAGTCACAAAAGCCACACGGTGCGTGATTCCACTTACACGAAATGTCCAGAATAGACAAACCCACAGAGGCAAAAAGCACACCCCTGGTTGTCGGGGGTTGTGTAGGTGACACACGTTCTGAAATCCCATCGTGGTGACTGACAGCCGCATGACACCATATATGCACTCAGGGCGCTGAGCTGCACACTCTAGAATGGTTAAAGACTGGGTTTCCTGCTGTATGAACTTTATGTCAATTAAAAAAAATTTTTTTTCACCCTCTCCCAAAGAAAATGATCGGATAGCTTAGTGACCCCCATTGCCCTCCTTTAAAACTCCTCATTGGCTTCCCATCACACCAAGCATCCATCCCAAATTCCCTGCCACGGCCTCTAAGGCCCCACATGGCCCCAGCCCTGTGACCTCCCCCCTCTCCTTCTACTTTCCCCCCTACTCCTACTCTCCCCCCACCTCCTGGCCTTCGCCCTGGCCTGTCCCTCAATCTGGCACGTTCTTTCCCACAGCTGGCTTCTCATCCATCAAGTCTCTGTCCAAATGTATAAACACACACACACACACACACACACACACACACACGGCCCTCTCTGACCACCTCATCTAAAATACAGCTCCCAGGGGGTCCTAGGTTCCTCAGTTGGTATCCTATTAAGCATCGGCTCCTGATTTTGGCTCAGGTCATGATCTCAGGGTAATGAGACAGAGCCCCGAGCAGGGCTCTGCACTGGGCGTGGAGTCTGCTTAAGATTTTCTCTCTCCCCCTCTCCTTCTGCCCCTCCCCCACCCACAGGTGCACACGTGCGCTCGCGCTCTCTCTAAAAACACAAATAAATAAGAATTTAAAAATAAATACAGCTCTCATCAATATCTCATCAATATCCCATCAATATCCCATCAACAGCTCCATCCCAATATCCTGCTTTATTTCTTCATAGGCCTAATGACCTTCCAAAAAGATACAGACTTTTTTTAAAAACTGTTTACTTCTCTGTTGCCTTGTCACTCCAAGAAAGAGGAGGGGGATCTGGTCTGTCACGCCCACAGCTCTGAACGTGCCTGCCATGAAGGACCTAATTGAGAAACACCTCCGGAAAGAATGGGTTTATCCAAGGACTTCCATAACACCTGAAATGCCACCTGCTACCTGGTCAGGTGTCTGGACCCCTAAGGGATCAGCCACACTCTGCAGCTGCTCAGGGAGTTAATGAGCATTTTCTCGCTAGAGTGGCAAACCCCACCCTAGACTTGTCTAGAACCCCAAGGAAGCAGGAGGAATGATCCCGCCCCTTGAAGTCTGAAAGTCTTTCAGGGGTCACAAAGCACCCAGTGTTTACCCAGCAACCCACAAACAAACGCAAAGGAGAGATCTAAGATTGTGTTGCTGATGGAGGCTAGGGTCCAAACTGGCCTCATAAAACCGCGCACTGGCAAACACCCTTCCATACGGTTTCTCACAACTGTGCAATCTGACCTGTTCTCGAGAACAAGACGGTTGCAGCTCGCACCTGCTCCTGCCTCTTCCCACGGGGACTTTCTTTTCAGGGGCAGTTAAAAATCTAAACAGGCGGGTGGTAGAGACCTCCTGCCCCTTGTCCTCCCTACTTTTGGCATCTCTGAGCTGCTCACACAGCAAGCAACTTACCCACTAGGAGTTTGACATCTCGGACTGTGAAATCGGGGTCAGGCATCCTGGAAAAAGAGGAGTACAGGCGTTTGCTGAGAGGCCAGAGACAATAGAGTTCGACCCAACTCTGGGGCCGGGGAAGGCCATTTTCCAAGAGGGTTTTCGCTCTTCCTTGCTCTCAGTTTGGGAACCCAAAATGACAACATCCAGAGGGAGAGTGATAGACCAGTCAATGTCCCAAGGGAGGGTCACTCTCCAACCCCTGAGCCCTTTCCTCATCCCGGTAAGGCAAGCCAACCCCCTCACTCTCCCCGATATGAACTCAACACTGCTGCAGAAAAGATGCAGCACCCCACTCTTCAGGGAAGACTGAATTGTGGTGTCAAGGGTAAGTCCCAGAGCTGGGCATTCAAACACCTGCATTCTTTTAGGGTGGGCAGCTCTCTCTGTGTCTCTTCTTCTAGCAAACACTCGCCATAAAAGGAATTGTATGGAGGGCTGCAGAGATCCCTTTAAGCTCAAAGGGAAAAAAAAAAGACACACATCATTCCAATTCCAAGGATCTGGTAACACCGGCTATAAGGACAGTGATGACCTTCACTATTAATTAACAGTGATGTCAAAGGTTTGATTTCTACCCGAGGAATGAGGAACGAGACTCTTGAGCAAGCCTGGCAGGAGAGGCTGGGGAAGAGGCAAGCTGGGATGATACCAGCCGGCTCCTCTCCACCCCTGCCCAAGGGACGGAAACCTGTTCTTCCAGCCTTCCTCCCGGATCTCTCCCCCACCCCACCTGGAGCTCTGACAGATCTCTAAGAGAATGTAAACCAAACAAGACACAGTGGGGGAGGCAGGTGCTGGGGTAGGCAGAGAAACAGAAGACTTGGAGCCTAGCATCCTAGGAACAGGCCCTCTACAGAAAAGAACCAATTTCCCACACAGTGGGAGTCTGAGTAGAAAAATGTTTTTAGGTGTCCTGCCCCTGGGCTTAGTGACTGGCCAATCCCTTCACAGCTCAGGACCTGCCTCAGTTTCCTAACTTGGGAGGGGGACACAATTCTCCTTAGGAACCCACTGCATGTAACTGCGGTGGGTCAGGGAAAAAAAGTCAACACTGTTTAAGTACCCTCTGTCCTCTCTGCCCAAATTCTCTGAAAAAGACCAATCTTTGGAGAACTTTTCCCCTTTGTCAGGCCTTGAACGAAGAGATACTCTCCCCATACAATGAAGAAAGATCCTTCTCTGTGATGAAAGGTGGGGAGAAGGGGAGAAGAAAATCTACCAGGGAGAGAGACATGGGAAGACGCAATTCGTTTCGCCAACTTACTTAATCCCCAGTCCATCCTTTTCTCGAAATATCAGGGGAACCCTGAGAGCTTCTCTCTGCACGTATTCATAGTTGAAATCTGTTTGGATATTGGAATTAAAACAGCTTGGTTAAGTCAGGAAGGAGCAGATGAGCCACGAACGATTGGTCGGAGGAAAGAACATGGGTTATAAGGTTCTACCAGGCTCCCTCGCTAGGGCAAGCGATCCCCGTCCAATGACAAGAAAACGGAGCAGGCCCAGGCCATGCCAACTATCAGCTCCTCTGCCTACTCAGTCATTCCCCGCATGCCCCACGGGTCAGAACTTGTCAATGAACAGCCCAAGGCCAGGGAGGCTGGGGAGGGAGACTCACGAAAGAGCCCCGCACTGAAAAGGCCCCAGCCATCGCTGAGAAAGACGGACAGAGAAATGCACCCCAAGCTGAGCTCAGAAAGTAAAGGCAGTGCAAAATCCAAGAATGCCACCTGGGAGGATCTGAAGCCCCAGAGAGGGGGCTGGGAAGAGGGTTCTCATTGTAGCTGAGCATCGGGGAAGATCTTATTGTAATATCCTGCATAGTGAAGGGGAGGGGGGGGAAGCTGGTTTCCCTGGAAACTGTGTATTTGGTGCCAAAATAACTAGAGAACTGGGCACAGCTTTGTTGTCTTAATAGTGTAATTCTGCTCCAGCTACTGCCATCCTTGTCTCCACCGGGGAACAGACCCGAATGCTCCCCGCAGGTGAAGAGAGGGTGAAAGGGGGCACAGTGAGGCCCAAAGCCAATTCACAAGGTAGTGCTCCGTCTCGGGCTTGTCTAGCATAGACCCCCAAATCCCTTATTGAAAGCCCCGAAGAGTGAAGGAGGCCTTCGTTTCAATGTCCCTCGAGTTCCAAAACCAGGGGATCTGAACCAACCTTACCCCAAAATATGGAATGGAGGGAGGCTGAGATAAGCCATCACATCCCCAAATCCTCGGGTGAACCAAAGCAATCCACATGGACACAAGCCCTCCCGGGCAGGTCAGCGGAGAGACAGGAGAGACCACAGGCCACGGGAGCCCCTGCCCCAGGGAAACGGTTCATCAGGGCAGCTCAGTGGGGGAGGAAGCCAAGGCGACTCTACTCAGAGCAGAGGAAGAGAACAAAACCAGAGCTGGGGAAAGCCCTGACCTTAGCAGCTCAGATCCCCAGGGGCTCACAGTGAATGGGGATTCCTAAGGATTTAAAGGCAGAGAAGTTTAAGAAGCTTCTATTTTGAATCCAGGCTAAGGGCTCCTTCTGTTTCTAGCTCCTCCCTCGAAGTTTTGGGGCCAGATCTGAATTAACTACCAAATCGCTAGGGCCCTCTCCTTTGAAAAGAGCCTGGAGAGATTTAAAGGCTCTCCCTAGCTGGAAGCCACCCCCCACGCACCCACACCCATACCCAAAGCCCGCCCCCCACCCCCACTCTCCTCAGCTACAACTTCCTCAAATGAGCTTGAGAAAACACTCAGATCTTGGGCTGAGAATTCCTCACCAATGACTAGGAAGAGTTTGCATGTTGTTTTCTCATAGGATCCACCAAGCTCAGTAAAATGGGAAGGAAACCAAAGGAATTAAAATCCCATTTGCGCTAAGGAAATTTAAATGCAGTGGAGACTAGCACCACCACCCCCCGCCAGACCCTCTGCGTCAAGGTGCAATGCTCTTCGCTTCGGACCTGGCCAGCTGGAAGAAATGTCTTGTTCCCTCCCCCAACGACTACCCCCTACCACTGAAGCCCTGCACCCCAGGAAGCAGTGGGCACAAAAGAGAAACTTCAAAAATGCAAAGCCAGGACTGTCTCTTCTGGGGGCTAAACTATAGCCCCAGGCACTCAACCAGAACCTGGAGGGGAAAGCACTGTCCCCGCTGTCAGCTCACTGAGGGATGGAAGGTTTTCCAAGGGGCACAGGGGAGTCAACAAAATGAAAACGGTGTATTATAAAGGAAACCTGAATATCTAAGAGGAGGAAAAAAAAAAAAAAAAAAACAACTTAGAAACCCCAGAGAGCCCAGGGAAATACCTAGGTAGGCAGGGGCATCTCCAAAACCCCAACCCCACAGGCAGAACCACAGGTCACATGGGGCCTCTGGAGGCCTCAGACCCAAGCCAGAGCATCACCCCAACATTGGCAGGACAGCACCAGACACCTAATACTAGGGTCAAGGAGAAATTCAGGTCCTGAAGGTCTCAGGCTGGGATGGGACCCCAAGACCTCAGAGGTTTCCCCAACTTCTCTAAACTGGCAGGGCCTTTAAGGGCCAGTGCTCTCAAGGTCTCAGGCTGAGAAGAGACTTTGTTCCCCAGAGGGGTACCCCCATTTTCACTTCAAACCACAGGGGTCAGGGATCTCAGCCCCAAGCCTGAGGGAGTAAAACTCTTCTTATCCCCAGTCCCTACTTCAAACTGTCAAGGCTGGAGGGTCAGAGGCCTCAGGCATAATTATGTGGGGGCACCAGCCAAAAGCTCTGAAACTCATCCAGCCCCTGCTCAAATCTGGCAGAGACCAGAAGGTTACAGGGTTCCGCAGACCCCAGGAGCTGAGGAGTCATCATTCAGGGACCCCAGCATCCCCAGCACCAGCTCTTAACTGGCAGGGCCTGAGATGGGACGGGGTTCGGGGGAGGCTTCGGGCCTAGGGGGGTCCTCATCCCAAAGCCCCAGGGGCACCTGAGCCCCTCTCCTAGTCAGGCAGCCTCACCTCATCCAGCACAAGGAGCCGGGTTGGCTCCGGGAGGTGTAGAATGCGGCGCACCCGCCCTCCCTCCGTCCACCCGTCAGTCCCCAGGTCCCTCGGTCCCCTGGCTCTTGCACACCCTGCGGCCGCCTGTGGGCGCGGGCCGGATCTAGGCCCACGCCCGACACCCGTTCCCGCCTGCCCTCCTCCTTCGCCACCCCACCCCACCCCCCCAGTGCTCGGCCTCGTTTCGTCACCGGATCCCCTGGAATGGGGGACGCGGGCGCGAAATACGAACCCAGCCACCGGCAGCTCCCTCCCCACGTGCGCTCGGCCCGCGGCGCGGAGGGCAGCCCGAGGAGGGGGCGCCTCACCTTTGCCCTCCATGGCGTGCACGAAGTCCCCCTGGTACAACTGACTGCGCAGCTTCTCCTCCAGGCTGAAGCCGCGGACGCTGACGATCTCCTCCACGTCCGACAAGTCCTCGTTCTCGTCGTATCTCTGGCGGTCAATCGGACGCTGCGGGGACCCAAACCAGAGAGCCCGAGGCATTATTGGGGGAACTGGGGGTCGCCTCTTACCCTAGGCCCAGCTCAAGCAGGTGCAGGAGTTGCGCGCCCCCCGCACCCCACCACTGCGACCCGAGCAACTTTGCGCAAATGCCAAAGATGCTGAAAATCAAGATAACGAGAGGGGCCCGCACCCCGGGGTCCGGCCGTGCCCCACGCAGGACACTCCCCTCCTGCATCTTTGGAGGCCGTGGAAAGGACATCTGGGGGGCTCTCCCTGGCCTCCCCCACCCCCGATAGGTGTTGAGTTTTGCCCACTCGGCGGGGAGCCTGGTTATGTAACCGGCGAAGGGGGCTCCGCGCACGGGCTGGCGGGGCATTTGTAGGCCCCGGGAGGAGCCGCCGCAGAGCCCTGCTCCGCGCTAACAGTAGCCCCGGCGGCCGCCGCGTTAGAGCCGGGAAGCCGGAACCGGGGGCCGGCGGCATTTCTAAGACTGGAGCCGCCCCCGAGCTACTCGGGAAGCTGGAAAGCTGAAATGGAAGGGCTGAGACCCCAGCCGCCCCCGCCGACCGCCCGCCAATGCTAGAAGAAGAGGTGGAGGGGGAGGTCGGGGCTTGGGAGGGGGAGAGGCAGACGGCCCGCCACAAAGCTCCCATCGGAGACCCCAAAACGCACCAGCAGCTGCCTCATCTCCCCACAAGCGCGCGCGCACACTCACTTCCTAAGGAGACTCCCCCACCACTCCCCGCATCCCCTGCCTCCTCCCTCAACCGCCCAGCGCCGGGCCCTGCAGCCCCCCAGATTCCGGGCGAACCCCGAGCCCGCTCAGCCTCTCTCCAACGCCTTTCCCCGCTACCACCTCCCCACTCAAGTGTCTGAGACTCTGAGCCTCACAAGGGACTGGAGGAGTAAGCTGCTTGCTTCCTTTTGCATGCAATTTATTATATTTTTTCCGGTCCTCTTGCAAAATACAGAAAAGGAAAGAAAAGGCAGCAAGAAACAACAACAACCAAAAAAAAAAAAATAGATCTATCATTACCAGATACAGATTTGGAAAAAAAAAAAAAAAAAGCTACACACCAATCTTCTTCCAGAGTCTTTCTCTGCCTCCATTTTTTTAGGAGAGTTCACCAATTAATTGTCAACACTCCTGCCCCCTGCATTTTGGCGAAGGGGCGAAGGAGGGAAGACCAAAGAAAACAAACCAAAAAATAAATAAATAAAGCAAGCCACAGCCGAGATCTACAAAGTTTTGCACCAACACTTAAGCAGATCCGTTTGCAAAGTCCTAGGAAACCATTTTCAGCAGTTGTGGGGGGGGGAGGCGTCGACGTCATAATCCCCGGAACGTAAACATTGTTGCCGATCGCGCTCTGAGCCCGCGGCCGGGCTAGTGGAGGGGGCACTCGGCCCGGGATAGGGGGGGCGGGGGCGGCTGCCCGAGGAGGTGTGGGGCGGGGAGGGCGCCCGGGAGGCACCGGGCGCCGTTAGCGCCCTGGCATCGCTGTTTTGTTGTTGGGTCACGAGTGCGCCTTGCACGCAGGCGCCGCCGCCGCCCGGGAGTTGTGTGCAGAGCTGACTTTTGGAGGGCTGAGTTGCAGGCGGCGGGCGCATCCCGGAGATGGCGGGGCAGGGAGGGAGGGAAGGAGGAGGGGGTGGGGAGGGAGGTGCAGATTTGCACGGCTGGCCTCAGCGGGAGGCGCGGAAATGCAAGCCGAG
This sequence comes from Lontra canadensis, assembly GCF_010015895.1. Classification (NCBI taxonomy): domain Eukaryota; kingdom Metazoa; phylum Chordata; class Mammalia; order Carnivora; family Mustelidae; genus Lontra; species Lontra canadensis. The sequence continues at coordinate 9,028,277 of NW_022631052.1, forward strand.
CTTGCTGGCTAGAAAGCCCCCGAGGGCTGGCACCCCGAAAAACGACCCCCCACCTCAATCCCTGCCCCCATTGCCCACGGTCCCCACGGGCCACCCCTCTTCCTCTTCCTTCATCCACCCCACCCCTTTACCTACGTGGCCGACCCAAATTCAAAGCGCTTTGTATATGTAATTTTTTTTTTTTCTGCTGCATGTCTTGTTTTTTTTGGGGGGGATGGCAGGGAGCGATCCTCTCCAGACCCCCATATGAGACCTGCCATATGGAGACGGCATCTGGGGGCTCAGGAAGAATTTAGCGCAGCTCCATACCTGTACGGACTGCATAACTTTTAAACTCCCGGACTCAAAAGATAATGGACCCACACAAACGCAGGTACAGGAAATACATCCAGACCAGAGCTTTTTCAGAGCCGAGCTGACCGGAAGACGTTGCCTTTCATTCATTCATCCTGCCCGCGTCTGTGGAGTCCTTCACTAGGCGACGAGCCCTGGAACAGAAGTTGGACAGTTTTTAAAGGTCCCTGCGCTCGCCAAGAGAAGGAAATAGATGCTCAGGAGTGAAACACCGAGAGATCCGATCTGGCGCCTCCTAACGCAGCTGGCAAGCAGGCGAAGGGTAAGCCCTTATTGGCCGTTTATAGGAGAAAAGTCGGTGGAAAGGTGCAAGGCGCTCTGGGGTGAGGCGCCGGGACCTTTGGGTGCCCATTGATGAGTTCTTAGGAATTCTTGGCAGAGGGAATGATTCTCTCTTGCTTTCCCTCAGTATACCTGGTTGGCCGTGACCATCCCCAAAAGTGGAATCCTAAAAGCGGCTGTCCTGTAATTAATTCCATTATGAACAACAGTCAGGTCAGCTCTGATTATGAGAAAAGCTGGCCCTAAACATTCCTCCAAGTCCAACTAGGCCTGCTCTTTGGGATAACGATCAGGAGATGAGGACAGGGCACAGCTCCATTAAAAGAACATAGATGCTTATAGCAGTCTTGGCCAAAAAAAAACTTAACATGTTTTTATTTCTGCCATTAAGCCTCATAGTCATTTTGCAGATAGAGAAACTGAGGCTCAGAGACACGATCGGTCTCGGTGGTTCCTCTGCGCCAAGCCAATATCCTCCCTAGTGGACACACCATTCAGATGTGTGGAGAGGATGTGGCTTCCCCATCAGAGATCGGATGTGAACCATCACCTCTGTATTGGTCACCCTAAAAGACAGCTTCCCCCTCACACACCTTAAAGTTTCCTTTCCCGCCCCGTCTTTCTATATTCTTTACCACCCACCCCTAAAAACTGGTTTTTTTTAAGTTTGTTTTAATCCCAGTCCTCTAGATGGCAAATACCAAAACTTATTTCAGCTTAGTGGGAATGAGGAGGTTTTGCCCTCAGCCTCTGTCAAGAACCAGGGACCGTCTCACTAGTTTCTCTCACAGAAGACCCCTTGAAGAATAAGAGTCTTGTTATAGGACTCATGTTACAAATGAGGAAACCGAGTCTCAGAAAGGCAAAGCCGTTCAAGGCCACAAGCTTGTAAGTGACTTTCATCACAGCCTTTATGGATACTGACCACCTTCCTTGTTCCCACATAATGAAATGAACATGTTCAAAGGAGGGTCTCTGCAGCCGGCGGGTCAGGGAAAGGAAGTTAAGTGCCATAAGGCAAAACCAAAACAGAATGCTTGATCCCAATTCTCCTTTACTCCCAGAGACACTTCTCTCCCCATGTGGCCTCAGGGTGTCCCCAAACGCTGGTGTCAGGAAAAGATCCGATGGCAAGCACCTCAGTGCCAAAAGTTAAGTCCATATATCACCCCAATGGGGAGTTCCTGGCCTGTCAGAGTGGGAAGGGTTTGAATAGTCACCTAATTTAATCCCTTCTCTTTACAAACCCTGAGGAAACTACAGACCAGAGAGAAGAATGGACCAACCCGGGTGTGTGTTCCCTCGGACTCCCCCAGAATGCCTACCCTACCTTCTGGTCCTAAGTGGTCACTCAGTAAATGTTGGGCTCTTGATGGATCACCTTCCCCAGCGATATTTGCATTTTCCCTTTATCAGTAATTGGCAGATGAAAGGCTTTGTCCCCCTGTTGAAAGAATTCCAGGCATTTGCTCCAAGTGGGGGAGGAGGTTATTTTGGGCCAAAGGGGGATGGGCCAAGACCCTTGAGCTCCTAGTGCTGGCTAATTGTCCCAGAGGCGTGGGCAGTAGGTGAGAAAGGGGAGGGGAAATGAAGGTGCTTCCTCAAGAGAGGTATTATTTCTTGCAGGGGGAAAAAAAAAAAAGACCAGGCCAGTTGTATTTGAAACTTAGTAATAATGACTTCCCGGACCCTCCTTCTCATTTTTACAAAAGACCCAGTCAAACCCTGGCTGTGTTGGCCCCATTCATTCATTTCTTCATTCATCAAAGGTTGATTGAGCAGCTCTGTGCTTTAACACACAGGGGATATGGAAGAACCAGTTTTGATTGTAGACATACTCCAGCCTGGACAGGGACTGGACAGACGGCTCCCAGGGGAGTTAGGAATCCCCAAGATTTTAAAAACTGTTAGAAACTGAAGCTGTTCTCACCCTCATACATAATTACAAGAGCTGCGGATTTCTGAGTGCCTACCATGTCTTTGAAGCAAAGTCACTCACATTTGTTACTGTCCTGAATCTTTCCCAAAGCCCTATTGAGGGAGGGTCTATAATTCCCCACTGCTATGGCTGAGGCTCGAAGAGAGGTCAAGGTACTTGCCTAAATTTTACAGCCGTAAAATAAGAGACAGGATCTGCACCCAGGGTTTGCAGGAATCCAGAGCTCACATGCTTTACCACTCACTATGCCCCCCTTCGGGGCTGTCCCTTAGGACATGGTCATGGAAACATTCTATGTCTGTGCTGTCCAATGCAGCAGCCTCTAGCCGCATGTGGCTATTGAAATGTGGGTAGTGAGATTAAGGAAATGAAGGTTAAATTTTATTTAATTTTAATTAAAATTTAAATAGTTGTACATAGCTGGTGTCTGTTATCGGGCAGTGTAACCTTACGGTGTTTTCCAGAATTTGTCTTAACTCACCTACCAGACTAGATACATCTCAGAGTCTGATTTGGCACTGTGTCTCTATAATCAACCTTCTGGAAATATTTGTGGAATGAACGAAGGGACCCTGAGAAAATGAAGTATTGGAATGACGGGTGGGGGGAGGGGACAGGGATGACTGCAAAGGTTTCCTCGAAGGGACCATGTGAATGTTCACAGTGCTGTTCCTTAAACCACTCACTCTGAGGGTCTGCCAAGAGCTTAGCATGGTGGGCATGTGGGGATACTGGTTAGATACAAGATTGTCCCACCTGCCCGGATCTGACTAATAGACTTTTCAAGGACAGATAAGCGGTGTTGGGACAGGAAGCCTTAGAAATGGGTAACCACTTCCTGATATATACCCTGCTGATAGACACAAAAACAAAGATGCAATCCATTGTAGCCCTGTTTGCAACAGAAAGAGACTGAAAAGGATCCCAAAGTTGGGGAACTGATTAAATAATTCTTGGACCATTTGTCCATTGAAATGTTACCAAATCATCAAGAAGAATAAGGTAGTTCTGTATATACTGATGAGGATGACTTAATGGTATCCTTACATTAACACAGAACAGGGGTACCTGGGTGGCTCAATCGGTTAAGCATCTACCTTCCTTTCCAGTCACGATCTCAAGGTCCTGGGATCCAGCCTGTGTCAGGCTGCCTGTCCAGCAGGGAGTGTGATTCTCCCTCTGCGCCTCCCCCTGCTCATGCTTGCTCTCTCTCTCTTTCCCAAATAAATAAAATCTTAAAAAAATAATAATAATAACACAAAACAGAACAAGGTGCGGAATACTTATAGTGAATTGTGCTGACCACTTACATCAACCAAAGGGGACACATTTATACCTACATTTATTCTTTTGGATGTACAGGCTTTCTTTGGAAAGAAATAGAACCAAAAAATGGGGGAGGGGGGAGAGACTGGGAAAACAGAAGCGAACATATTCTTTGGTACAATGTGACATTTTTAACACACGTATGCATTAGAGTTGCCTGACTTGGGACCTTATAGACTTAATTTCATTTTCTAAGGTGTAGTACCTTTTGAATTTTATACTATGTACCTGTATTATCCTGCTCAAACAGGAATTTGATTTTATTCATTCTTTTTAAGACTATAAGTCTCAAAATCAAGTAAATCTAAACCACTAAATATTGTGTGGGTATATATACACAAGAGTAAGGCGCAAGTAAAAGCAAAAGAATGATTAACACAAAGTGCAGAAAAGACTCCACTCTAGAACAGGGAATGTGAACAGAGAAGGGGTGGGTGATTTTCTGTCTCTTAATCTAGATGGTGGGCACCTGAATGTAATTCTTCAAAATGAACTTTAGAATTTTACAAATTCTATTGTACTTCTGAAATATTCCACGACTTAAAAATTGTTTTAAAATTTCTTCCAGTCTTGGGGCTCCTGCCTGGCTCTGTCAGTAGAGCACGTGACTCTTATCTCCTGGTTATTAGTTCGAGCCCCACTTTCGGTGTAGAGATGACTTAAAATAAAAATCTTAAAAAAAAAAAATGCTTTAAGTCTCTCTCCTGTATCTCTGCCCAACCACCCAGTTTCACTACTTCACAGTCCCACACCTTGGAAAACTTGTTAGCAATGTCCCTTGGGGATCCTATCAGAAATAGTTTTAGCATTTATACACATCTGTATATTTTCTATTATGACGATGTCACACAAATATACCCACTGTCCTTTCCTTCATCACTTAATACGATCTTGGAGATTTTCCCATATACTATCTGTAGAACTGAATCATTCTAAAATATTAGGTAAGGGTGAGGTAAATCTGAATGTCATGATTCAGAAAAAGTTCAAGATTGGCTAAGAAAAAAAGTCAGAATAATGTACATGTTGTGATCCCATTTAAGTCAAAAAAAAAAAAAAAAGAAGAAGAAGAAGGAAGAAGCATTTCAGTGGACCAGCAAACCATTATGTTTGATCACTTCTGAGGAGAGAGAAAATTTTGAGGGGGTTATACACAGACCATCTCATGCATTACTTGCCCTTTTAAATTTATCAGGTATTTCAAGCATAAAGAAAGGCATCGAAATTAAATATACGAAATATACCAAGGACTTGTCTATTCACCTCCTAGCTTTGCCAAATCCTAGATTTTTGCCATATTTTGTATTATGTTTGCAATTTAAAAAATATTTTGGGGACCCACAGACCATACTTTTTCTATTAGAGTGATTGGCGTTCCTAGAGACCTCTTTTTTTTTTTTTTTTTAATGTTTTAATTTTTTCACCAGTGCTGTGTAAAGTCAGAGCAGCTTACATATAGCCTGAGTGTCTGGCTTTGGGCATTTTGGGAAGACTTCGGGTCTAAAGTTCTGCATCTTCCCGTGCTAGGACCGGAAGGAAACTTGAAAATAACAGGTGAGTTAATTAAGGGGTTAACTCCAGGAGGAGAGTCATAAAAGTTCAAAGATACTCCGAAAACTTGCATCTTTCGATTGATGGACAAATGTATTAACCAATGGAAATCAAAACCCAGGCATTACTTCATCATGCTAAATTATCATTGGCTGCCAGTCCCCGAGGGCCGGACCGCAGGGCTGGCGGTTAACCCTTTCAGGGATGATTTTTGCCCTCGACATTAATTTTATTTTGAAAGATGAAGTAGGAACAGATGAAAAGCCTAGAAAGGTCCTCAGACCTTCAAGCGTCGCCTTTGGATCTCACCCCAGCAGGTAGAGTTGCCCACCCACAAAAGAACACCCCGGGGACAAATTTCCTGGAGAGAAAGTTTTGAACTTTTAAAATGGGGAATCAGCTGACCTTTCTTGGCGAGAAGAGAGGGGAGGGGAGAAGTTTGATTCACTTTTTGTCCTGTCAGAACAGAGACCAGTGTTGGAGACGATTCCATTAATCTTGCAGAGCGATCAGTCACTGAGAGGATTGAATTGCATTTCCTGCCCCAAAGATGTAGAGACCGATGACCTTTGCAGCAGCCCTCAGACCCCCAGTTCACAGCTGGAGAGAGGATGTGTCAGCATTTACTTTAGGGTCTCACCCTGCCCTTTGTTCAAAATTCAAACTCTGTGTTCAGGCTGCTGCCGGCCTGGCCTTTTTGTCGTTGATGCTGCCGATTTTTTTTTTTTTTTTTTAAACCTCCCACGTCTTGCAACTTCTGAGAAACTCTCTATTTGGCAAAAGATAGTATCTGGAAGTACCCCCAGAGGGGGAATCAAAATAGACAGGAGGAAATTTTAAGAGAGGCCATTGGGCCTCTTAGCTTTCTTTACTGCCCCTTCCTGGGCTCCGCTGCGGGTTGAACGGGATGGAGGCATCGGGTCTACCTGAGTTAACAAGAATGCCTCCTGTGACCAAGGCTCGATTACAAAAAAAGCTTTTATGCATTACCTCGGGTAAAAAGAAACTGCTGGAACAAAAGCATCTCCATAAAAGGACATTCTAAATTTCCAGATCTGGTGAGCTAGACGACCTTGGACAAGGTGCCCAAACCGAGCCTCAGTAATCCCATCTATAAAATGGGGGTCATGTCTACCATCTAAGAGTTCTATGAGGATTCAATGAACCAGTGTTCTACAACTGGGCGGTTGGTAAATGCTGTCTCTTTGTTAAAATGAAGTCAACCTTGTGGACTTCATATCCCTAACTAGTTCTGGATCTGGATGGGGGGGAAATGTTTTCCTCCAAGGGGAAGGCTTCCTAAGGATGGAATATCCCTGCTTTTCTCTCCAACATCGGTTCTCTCCCCAACAAGCCTTCAAAGTCTGACTGCTCTCAACTCTTGAGTTCTTGGAATAAACCTGCTTTCTCTCCCCCTACCTTTGCATATGGTGATCCTTCCACTGGGAGCAGTCAATCCTGCCTGCCCTCCTCTCCATAGTTCTCACCTTCTTGGAATCAGCTTTGATGTCTTTTTCCTGATCTGCTCATAATGCTTATCATATTATCTTATTGCTGCCTACGCTCTAGGCTGACTGGGAGTCCTGGGAGTGTAGGGACCCTGTCTGCCTCGTGGATGTATCTCCTACCTAGCACGGTGCCAGCACCCAGTGTTTTTTTTTTTTTTTTTTTCTGGGTTTTTTTTTTCTGTTTTTTTTTTTTCTTTGTGTGTGTGTGTGGGGGGTTGCACCCCATTTAAAAGTACATGTCTAAGGATACCTGTCTGGCTCAGTCAGTAGAGCCTGTGACTCTTGATCTCTGGGTGGTAAGTTCAAGCCCTACACTGGGTGTGGAGCCTACTTAAAAAAAAAAAAAAAAAAAAAAAAGGAAAGAAAAGAAAAGAGGGGCACCTGGGTGGCTCATTGGGTTAAAGTCTCTGCCTTCAGCTCAGGTCATGATCCCAGGGTCCTGGGATTGAGCCCCACATCAGGCTCTCTGCTCAGCAGGGAGCCTGCTTCCTCCTCCCTCTCAATCTCTCTCTCTCTCTCTCTCTCTCTGCCTGCCTCTCTGCCTACTTGTGATCTCTGTCAAATAAATAAAATCTTTAAAAAAAAGAAAAGAAAAGAAAAGTGCCTTTCTAATGAAAGTCCTGAGTCCCTACTATGCCTCCCTTAGTCCCCAAATTCCTCACCCTTCCAGAGATCTAGGAGTAACAGTACTGAGATCTTTCTTTTTTCCTAGCTAGCCATTATAACATCCTTTGCAGATGGAATCTGTGGCTTTTGCCCTCCTTGAAATGACCTTCATTAATTGACCATTTGCTTACTGAGTAGCACTCAGATACACACAGAGCGCTCCCTTTGTAGGAAAGCCTCCTCTTCACCCCATAGCATCTTTTCAGGGCAGAGAGCAGGCCTTTCTCCCTGGCGAGGCTAGGATGGACAGTTGGCTCTTAACCCCAGCCCAAGGAGAGAAATCTGAAACCAACCCTTGCAACTGAGAGCAGGTGAGTTTGCCCAGTTTACCCTAGCGCAAAACTCTCATTCAGAATACTTCTCACAATTATAATAAAATACGAAAGTGTTAGCAGCCCATTGTCTGGGTCTCTCTTTAAAAGGAAAAGTCCCGGGGCGCCTGGGTGGCTCAGTGGGTTAAAGCCTCTGCCTTTGGCTCAGGTCATGATCCCAGGGTCCTGGGATCGAGCCCCGCATCGGGCTCTCTGCTCAGCAGGGAGCCTGCTTCTCCCTCTCTCTCTCTGCCTGCCTCTCTGCCTACTTGTGATCTGTCAAATAAATAAATAAAATCTTGAAAAAAAAAAAAAAAAGGAAAAGTCCCTGCGGCGTCTGACTAGCTCAGTCCGTAGAGCACAGGACTCTTAATCTCAGGGTTGAGAGTTCAAGCCCCACTTTGGGTTTAGAGATTTTTTTTTTTCAAGATTTTATTTATTTATTTGACAGAGATCACAGGTAGGTAGAGAGAGAGGAAGGGAAGCAGGCTCCCTGCTGAGCAGAGAGCCCATTGCGGGGCTCAATCCCAGGACCCCGGGATCACAAACCAAACTGAAGGCCGAGGCTTTAACCCACTGAACCACCCAGGCACCCCTAGAGATTTTTTTTTTTTAATTTTTTTAAGAAAAAAAAGGAAAAGTCCCTGAGGTGATTGACCTTGGTCTTATTTACTGCTTATCCTCAGCCCCTACGGCCTGGCTCATAAAATACTCAATCTCTCAAATGAATGAATGAATTTGTCCAAGGAATGAATTCCTCAAACTCCCAAATAAGTGTATTTTCAGCTTGATTAAATCTTAGAGTGTACCTCTTTGAAAAAGTTGCAAAGATTCTAAGAGGCCCTCTTAAAGTGCAACAATGTGAAATTGTTCCTCGGGGAGGTGGTAATCGACCTTTCTAGCTCCAAAGCCCAGGTTCTCCCCTACTCTTTTCCAGACTGCATCCCGGATCCACGAGATCTGCTGGGCAGAAACCGAGGGAGCCAGCTGTCATCGCCCGCAGCTGAGGCCTGAGAAGGCGCACCCTGCGTGCTCGCCGCGTACCCCCTTGTCTGGGAGGCCGCTATCTGCACGTGAGCTGGGCTTCCCCAGGGCGAGGCGACATATCATGGTCACTTGCCACTTGCTATCCCAGCTTAAGGGCCTGGAGTCCCGACACCCGGAGCGGAAGGGGGTGGGGCACAGAGCGGGCTGTGGGGGCGGGGCAGGGGCTGGTAGGCACCCCCAGAATAACCTCCTGTGCCTTAGACTTATGCTCCCTAACTCGGGAATCCATTCGTCAGCCTGCACCTTGACATCAACCTCTGCATCCGCGTCTCCCCCCGCGAATTGTGCTTAATGTCTGCCCTGGGCATCGCAAGGACCGGTCAGCATAATTTTAGGAGTCCTCACTCGCCTGGGTCAACTTACCCGCCTGCCCAAAAAGTTGGATGCTCCTATAGGGTTGGAAAGTTGGATGCTCCTTCCAGAGTCCCGACTTCTCAGCCTGGGAGCTTGTGTGCTGTGGGTAAGTGACTTCACCAAGTGAATCTCATTATCATTTCTACGGTGGGAAAATAATAGATGTTTGGGAGAATGAAATGAGACCACAGAAACCCCAGTCATTACGCGCCGTAGTTCCCTTTTCTGCTTTCGTTTTCTCTGTAGCACTGGTCACCATCTATCACATTTTATTTGTTGTTTTCTCCTCCCACTAGGATGACAACGCCACAAAGTAGCAATTTTAATCTCTTTTGTCCACCTCTGTAACCCCACACATGTCAATTAGAGCTTGGCCCACGAGATTCTTAGTAAATATTTGTTGAATAAATGAATGGATTATATAAAGTGACTGGTGCTCAGTAAGTACCCCATCATAGGGTAGCTATTGCTAATTTATTATTGTGATTAAGTACTCTGTCTCGGGGGTCCAACTGAAAGCAGTATAATTGGGGAGGGAGAAATTTAGCATCATGGTAGGATGTTGGCATTCTGGCTGGGAAATCCTGTCGGCTCCATTTACTAGCTGTGTGATCTGGAAGAAGTGACTTCACTTTTCTAAGGCTGTTTCCTCACCTGTAAAATGGAGGTAATCACAGTGCCTCCCTGGTAGGATGCGAAGGTAGGATAACATGGTAACGGTAAAGCATTTAGTAGAATGCCTGCCGCATAATAAATGCTCAATAAACAATGATCAGCATTCCTCATTATAGTAGTACTCACACTAGAGGTGACATCTAAGTCAATTAAACCATTGCTAAGCACTCACATATGTCCGGGTCTAGCAGGCTCGATAAATGTTTATTGACCTCCCTCTGTGAGCTCCTCAAGGAAGAGATTGTGTTTACATTGTCCTGATTTTGGCCTGCAGTAGATAGACTGAGACATGCTCAAAAAAATCACATTCTGGACTCAAATATGAGTAAAAACGTAGAACAGCTACTAGATTCATAATGCCCGTGGCCTACTAGGTGCCAGGCACAGTGTTGGGTGCTGGAGATATGGCAACAAGCTTAAAACAAACATGGTGGCTACCCCTTTCAGGCTGGTGAAACTTAGCAGAGTTGACTGACTTTGTGTTGATCATTGCACAGACAGATGGAACATTGCAACTGCAAAGTGTATCACAAAAGAGAGGGACACAAGGCTCTGGGGTATATAATGTGGGCCTGGAGAAGATGGGGTTGACCTGGGCTGGGCTTGAGGAGGGAAGAGCTGAGCGCTGCGGAAAGAAGAGGTCTTAGCTAGGCTGAGAGTAGAGGAAGTGTTCTCAGCAGAAAAAATAGCAGATGCGAAGGTCTCGTGATGGGGGAGCATATGAGCTAAAGGAACTGAAAGAAGGCCTAGTGACCCCAGTACAGTGAGCTGAGGGCAGGGGCCCGGGGAGAAATCAACTGGGAAAGTAAGTCAGCACTTTGGAAATTAAGTGGGCCATGTATATAGTAAAGCAGAAGGAGTGTGCAACCTAGAATCCAACAGTTCCAGTTCTAGGAACATTCTAGAAAATTAGCCACGAGGGCCCCCAGGAGGCATGAGCGAGGATGTCAGCCCGCGCTGCATTATATGCAGTCTCAAAAAAATGGGATTTACATGACTTGTTCCCCCCCACACACACTCTTATTTCCCTCTGTTTCCCCAGCATTCAGCATTGGGGCTTGTCCCTCTAGGGGTCAAAACATTGTTGAAGAAATAAACAAAGGTGAGATTACGATAGGGTAGTTCATCCCAGCCCCGGCGCCCCTGACATCTCTGGTGGGCGGTCCATCCATCGGGAAGATCGATTCAGAACTTCCAATGAGGGGCGCCTGGGTGGCTCAGTGGGTTGAGCCTCTGCCTTTGGCTCAGGTCGTGATCTCAGGGTCCTGGGATCGAGCCCTGCATCGGGCTCCCTGCTCAGTGGGGAGCCTGCTTCCCCCTCTCTCTCCACCCGCCTCTGCCTACTTATGATCTCTGTCTGTCAAATAAATAAGAAAGAAAGAAAGAGAAAGAAAGAAAGAAAGAAAGAAAGGGAGAAACAACCCAACTGTTCGTCAACAGGAGAGTGGTAAAAGTTGCAGAATATGTTTTCCTCAGGTTCCTCAGGAAAGTCTGAATGAAAAGTTAACGTAGTACTGGGATGCTTGGTTAAGTGTCTGCCTTGGCTCAGGTCATGATCCCAGGGTCCTGGGATCGAGCCCCACATCGGGCTCCCGGCTTGGCAGGAAGCCTGCTTCTCCCTCTCCCTCTGCTGCTATGCGGGCTCTCTCTTGGTCTCACGCAAATAAGTAAAAATAAAACTTAAAAAATTTTTTTTAAATAGGGCAACCTGTTGGGACCCTTCTCACTCTTGATAGCCTTTTCTGTATCTTCACTTAATAAACTTCTGTTGCTTTACTCACTCTGTGTTGTCTGAGAGATTCATTCTTCGACTCTGTGAGACAAGAACCTAGCTGTCCCGCTTCATCTCGGTGCAGAAACCTGGGATTACGTCCAGCGAAGGATAAGTAAAAGTGGGCTCTTTTCTTTCCCGGGAGACGTCTCTCCCTTAGATGACCTCTTCTCCGAAACAGCAAAACTGGGCAACTGCTGGCCAATTAAAGGTGAATAGTGTGGCCACCAGGCTTAAGTCTCAGGTGACAGGCTTCTGGCCAAAGTTTGGCTAATCCCCCTTCCTCAAAAGAAGGGAATGTTGGCCTAAACCTACCCAGTTCTGCTTTCTGTGCATTGGCTTTTCTTCAATGGCTTTCTCCCACCTCAGGGACTTTGCCTGTAGTAGGGCTCTTCCAGTCTCTAGTGGTTAGTATTTAAATTCCCTGGTTAGCTTTCTATAAAAGACCAACCCTAAAGGCCCTCACTGGCAACTCTGTCCGGGACCCCTCTCACCTTTGAGAGATTCTTCTGTATCTTCACTTAATAAACTTATATCGTTTTACTCACACACGCAAAAATAATAATAATAAAAATTTATAAATAAAAAATAAAGAAATATGGAACTTCACAAGCATGTCATCTTTTTTTTTTAAGAATTTATTTATTTGGGGCGTCTGGGTGGTTCAGTGGGTTAAAGCCTCTGCCTTCGGCTCAGGTCATGATCCCAGGGTCCTGGTATCAAGCCCCAGATTGGGCTCTGCTCAGCGAGGAACCTGCTTCCTCCTGTCTCTCTGCCTGCCTCTCTGCCTACTTGTGATCTCTGTCTGTCAAATAAATAAATAAAATCTTAAAAAAAAAGATTTTATTTATTTATTTGACAGACAGAGATCACAAGTAGGCAGAGAGGCAGGCGGGGGGTGGGAGGGAGGCAGGCTCCCCACCGAGCAGAGAGCCCAACGCGGGGCTCGATCCCAGGACCCCGAGACCATGACCGGAGCTGAAAGCAGAGGCTCAACCCACTGAGCCACCCAGGCGCTCCATAAATAAAATCTTTTTTAAAAAGAGTATTTATCTGAGAGAGAGAGATCTTGAGAGGGGAGAGAGTCAGAGGGAGAAGCAGACTCCCCACCAAGCAGGGAGCCTGATGTGGGATCCAATCCTGCGACTCCAGGACCATGACCTGAGCTGAAGGCAGTCGCTCAACCAACTGAGCCACTTAGGCTCCCAAGCATGTCATCTTTGCGCAGGGACCATTCTAATCTTCTCTGAATTGTCTCAATTTTAGTATATGTACTGCTGAAATGAGCAGGTTTTTTATCATTGCAGCAAATCCATATAGCATAGGATTGGTCACTTAAATCATTTTTATTTTTTTTTTAAGATTTTATTTATTTATTTGAAAGAGAGAGATCACAAGCAGGCAGAGAGGCAGGCAGAGAGAGAGGAGGAAGCAGGCTCCCTGCTGAGCAGAGAGAGCCCGATGCGGGGCTTGATCCCAGGACCCTGAGATCATGACCTGAGCTGAAATCAAGAGCTGAATGGATGCTTAACCAACTGAGTCACCCAGATGCCCTAAAGATTTTTTTTTAAAGATTTTATTTATTTATTTGATAGATTGAGAAAGCACAGTAGGCAGAGTGGGAGGGAGAGGGAGAAACAGGCTCCCCGCTGAGCAGGGAGTGCATCAAGGGGCTTGGTCCCAGGACCCTGGGATCATGACCCCAAAGGAAGGCAGATGCTTAACCAGCTAAAGGTTTTATTTTTAAGTAATCTCTACACCGAGTACGGGGCTCGAACCCACAACCCTGAGATCAAGAGTCTCATGCTCTACCGACCAAGCCAGCCAGATACCCCCATTTAGATAATTTTTATGGGTACAGTTCAGTGGCATTAGGCGCATTCACATTCACTTCATTCTGCAACCATCACCATCATCCAACTCTAGAACCTTTCCCTCATCCGTCTCAGTTAGCCTTGGCTCCTATAACAAAATACATATGCAGAGTGGCTTAAGCATCAGGTATTTTTTTTTAAGATTTTATTAATTTATTTGACACAGAGAGACAGCGACAGAGGGAACACAGCAGAGGGAGTGGGAGAGGGAAAAGCAGGCTCCCCACGGAGCAGGGAGCCCGATGTGGGGCTTGATCCCAGGACCCCAGGATCATGATCTGAGCTGAAGGCAGATGCCCAACGACTGAGCCACCTAGGCGCCCCAGCATCAGGCATTTATTACACTTCCAGAGGCTGGGAAGTTCAAGGTCAAGGTGCTGGCAGATGTGGTGTCAGGGAGGGCCCTCTTCCTCATAGATGGTCATCTCCTCTCTGTAACCTCATACGAGGAATAGGAGCTATCTAGGGACTGTTTTATAAGGGCACTGATCCCATCAAGAGGGTCCCACTCTCCTGGCCTCTAATGGGTTTTTGTTTTCTTTAATTTGAGAGAGAGAGCATGAGAGAGAGGATGGGGGCGGGGGCAGAAGGAAAAGGAGACTCCCTGCTGAGCTGGGAGCCCAATGTGGGGCTTGATCTCAGGCCCCTGGCATCATGACCTGAGCCAAAGGCAGATGCTTAACTGACTGAGCCACCCAGGTGCCCCTCCTGACATCTAATGTAAACCAAATCACTTCCCAAACGTTTCTACCTGCAAACACCATTACCCTGGGAGTTAGGGCTTCAGCATAATGAGTTTTGGGAAGACACATCCAGCCTATAACAATCACAGACAGAAATCCCGCACATAACCAGCAAACAACTCCCCCAAATTCCTCCTCCAGTTGGCCCCTGGCATCCACTATCCTATTTTCTGTCTCCATGTATATGCTCTGGGGATTTCAAATAAGTGAAATAAGACTATATTTGTTCCTTTGTGCCTGGCCTCTCTCACTTCGAATAATGTCTTCAGTGTTCTTTCATAGTATAGTGTGGGTCAGAATTGCCTTCCTTTTTAAGGCTCAGTAATAATCCATAGTATGTATAGAGCACATTTTGTTTTTCTATTCATCTGTTGATTGGGGTTGTTTCTACCTTTCGGCTATTGTGAATAAAGCTTCTATAAAAGTGGTGAAGTTTTGTTTCTTACATCGCTCATGATAACATATAATCATTTTTAAACCATATATATGTTTATTTCCTATTTTTAAATCTTAGAACTGCATAATATTTTTTTTAAAGATTTTATTTATTTGACAGAGATTACAAGTAGGCAGAGAGGCAGGCAGGGGTACAGAGGGGGGAGGAGAGGAAGCAGGCTCCCTGCTGAGCAGGAAGCCCGATGCGATGCGGGGCTCAATCCCAGGACCCTGGGATCATGACCTGAGCCGAAGGCAGAGGCTTAATCCACTGAGCCACCCAGGCGCCCCTATTTATTACTTTTCATGACAGTAACCAAAAATAATTTAAAGACTCAGCTTTACTATGACAAACACTGTATTTGCCATATCTTACCAAGATAATTAGTACATTATTAAAGTTATATTTGTAATTGTTCTAAACAAACTGCTCATTAAATATAAGACTCCAATAGGGGTACTGGGTGGCTCAGTTAGTTGAGCAAGATTTGACTCTTGGTTTCTGCTTGGGTCATGATCTTGGGGTCATGAGATTGAGCCCCACATTGGGGGTAAAGATTTCTTTTTTTAAAAAGGGGGGGTTCAGGGTTGTCAGTTCGATCCCTCCATCTGGGATGCAGTCTGCTTAAAAACTAAAATTATAAAGGGGCACCTGGGTGGCTCAATTGGTTAAGCATCAGACTGTTGACTTCCGCTTGGGTCACCATCTCAGAGTTGTGGAATCAAGCCCCGCATCGGGCTCACGCTGGGTGTAGAACCTGCTTGAGATTCTTTCTCTCTCCCTCTCTCTCTGCCTCTCTCCCTTCCCTCTCTCCCTCTCCAAAATAAATAAAATTATTAAAATTATAATTTTATGTTGTGTGTATTTTAAAACAAAAAAAGAAGGGAAGGAAGGAGGGAAGGAAAGCATCTGATCAGGCAAAGCCTCCTGACTGGTGAGCTATGGCGTCTTTAACAATTTCTACACATTGCCTGAATTTTTTTTTTTTTTTGCCTGAATTTTTATAAGAATTGATTCCATAGAGGACGCCTGGCTCAGTCGGTTAAGCGTCTGCCTTCGGCTCCAGTCATGATCCTGGGGTCCTGTGATCGAGTCCCACATCCTGCTCCTTGCTCAGTGGGGAGCCTGCTTCTGCCTCTGTGTGCTGTTCTCCCTGCTTGTGCTCGCTCTCTTGTTCTCTCTCTCTGACAAATAAATAAATAAAATCTTAAAAAAGAAAGAAAGAAAGACTAGATTCCATAGAAGTCGAGTCAAAGAGCTATACCAAGGGAGGAGGACTAAATCCTTCATTTAAAGCTGGAACAGTCAGGCCAAATGGATGGTGGACAGCCTGTGAGAGGCTCCGGGCTCCGGGCCAGCAGCCCAAGGATTGGGATCCAGCTGTTGCCCTCTTGCCTGGCATCTGAATGAAGGAGCAACTGCCGGTAGGGGAAACCTCGGTGATCAGATAACAGGCGCTGACTGAGTGCGCGCTGCCAGCCAGGTTCTTCCCAGGTGCCCAGGGGATGGAGAGGCAGGTGAGTGAGGGCGAGTCTACCTGACCTTCAAAGAGCTGGTTCCCAGGTAAGAAGATAAGACTCTGAGAAAGGTACCTGCCAGTACAAGGTGATAAGGGGCCCCTCCGCGCTCTGAACACACCCACATTATTGCCTTATCTTTGTGTGTTAGAGTTATTTATTTACAGGCCATTTTAGCGGGAAGACTAGGGGCTCCATGAGGACATTCATTGATTCCGTCATTTATTGAACGACTGTGTACCCACGCACTGATTTGAGGCAACTGGTATACAATAGATGTTTGATGACTGTACATTGCCTAGCATTCAGTAGACACTCAGTAAATGCTTTTTTTTTTAAACTGATTCTCATCTACTTTTTTTTTTTTTAAGATTTTATTTATTTATTTATTTGACAGAGAGAGAAATCACAAGTAGGCAGAGAGGCAGGCAGAGAGGGGGAAGCAGGCTCCCCACTGAGCAGAGAGCCCAATGCGGGGCTCAATCCCAGGATCCCGAGATCATGACCCAAGCCGAAGGTAGAGGCCTAACCCATTGAGCCACCCAGGCGTACCTCAGTAGATGCTTTTTGACTTGAATAAATAATGTGTGAATAAATAATTTTGCACCAGGCTTGGCACACAGCAGGTGTTCAATAAATGTTGAATCGCATAAAGGAAGGACTAGCACAGGGCCTGTTACACAGGAAGTACGCATTAAACGTTGCAACAGACACCCCCTCCCCCAGCCTGTCTGATCTACCTCCACTCTGAACCTGAATCCTGGGCACTGAAACCCAGAGACCAAATTGGATGTCCTACCCATCATCCATCCATCCATCCATTCAACAAGCATTTATCAAGGATCTACAGTTTAACAGTCACTGGGATGTATCAGTGCACAAGGAAAGGTAGTATTTTCCTCTCATTTGGTCACTTTTTTTTTTCTTTAAGATTTGATCTTTTTTTTGACAGAGACACAGCGAGAGAGAGGAAACAAAAGCAGGGGGAGTGGGAGAGGGAGAAGCAGCCCAATGCAGGGCTCGATCCCAGGACTCTGGGATCATGACTTGAGCTGAAGGCAGATGCTTTGCAACTGAGCCACCCAGTCGCCCCTCATTTGTTCCCTTTCTGATGGGGGAGAAAGACAGTAAATAAGTGAATAAGTAAGTGTTTTTAAAAATAAATAAATAATAATTTTTTAAAAAGGTAATAATACGTAAACCTGGGTGACATTAAGGGAACCCAAGTGACATGAAGGACTGCAGGGAGGAGTGGGTGAGACAGATTAGTCAGGCAAAGAACTCTCTGAGAAGGTGACCCTGCAGCTGATGTGGGAAAGGGACAACGCAGCCAACCCCATGAAGTTCTGGGGGAAGAGCATTTAGGCAGAGGGCACGGCATGTGCAAGAAGCACTGTGGCAAGAGTGGAGTTGGCCTGTGGAGAGAACAGTGAGAAGCAAGTAGGCCAAGGGGCAGGCGGAAGGGGCTACATCAGACAAGGCATTCCCAGGAAGGGTGAGGAGCTTGGGTTTTACTCTTAACTCAGATGCAAGGCCATTGGAAGGCTTTAAGCAGTATGGTAGCCTGAATAACGGACTTCCAACAACCTCCACATCCTAATGCCTGGAATTCGTGACTATGTTACTGCATATGGCAGAAGGGGCTTTGCAGATGTGATCATGTCTGGGGTCTGGAGATGGGGAGATTATCCCAGATGATCCAGATGGACCCAGTATAAACAAAGGAGTCCTGATCAGAGGCGGACAGAAGGGTCAGAGAACAAAGGAGATGTGGCGACAGAAGAGACTGGACAAATGTACTTTGAAGGAGGAGGAAGGGGCCCAAAACCAAGGAATCCAGGCAGCCACTAGACTCTGGAAAAGGCAGGGAGATGTGTTTCCCCTCGCAGAGCTTCCAGAAGGAACCAGCCCTGCCAGCACCGTCATCTTGGCCCCCTTTGGGCTTCTGATCTCCAGAACTGTGAGAGAATAAATCTGTATGTCTTTAAGCCACGAAAATTGTGGTAATTTGCTGCAGCAGCCGTAGGAAACTCATCTGCCAAACAAGGGCCAGGATCAGATTGGTTTTAGGAGGGATTTTTCTGGTTGCCGTTACGGAATGGCTTTGGGAGGATCAAGAGACACCAGGCAGAGTTGGTCACTGCGGACTTCTGAGCCCATGAAGGTGGGGGCCCAGGAAAGATGAAAGGGATGCCCTGGACAGGAGAGCTCAGGTTTTAAGATGTGAAGGGCTATGGTCCCCTGGGTTTTCTGATGGATTAGATGTGATGGGGGAAGGGCACAGTGAAGGAAAGCAAGGACTTACCACCCCCCAACTTCCCCACTCTCCCCGGGGCCTCACAGAACCACATTGCCCTTGACAGGCTGTTCCTGGGATGCTGGGCATTTTTACATGATTAGGCTGGAACACTTCTATGGGAAATAAATGCCTTCAGTCTAAAAGGCTTTTACAAGCCAGGGCAGGGGATTAAAGGCGGTCCGGCTGAGGAGAAATCCCAGGGTCAGGAGACAGCCGAGCATGGAGACTTTTAATCTAAACCTCAAACATTTTTATTTTTCATTCCCTGAACCCCGGGTGTCACTTTAAATACATGTTTGGCAACATCGGCTGTTCTATTTTTCTTTTTAATTATATAAAGAGCGTTCCTGGAGATGGCTCAGCCCCGGGCTGGGGGAGGCCAGGAAGGTTTGGCAGCTGTTTTGGAGGCAGAGACATCAGCTAAAAGTCAAGAGGGTTTGAAATCCTCTTGAAGGAGTGCGGGGACCAAACTCCCAACTCCCCTGGGCTAGGTGTGGTCAGCCCTGACTCAGGGTTTCTAAAAGGAGACGGACAGAGTCACCAGCTTAGAATGGAGAGGGGACAGATGGGCACGTGTCCGAGATAAAAATATCCCCAGCACCAGGACTGTTCCCGTACCTTGAATTTATTCCCAGGCCTCTGTCGTCTTTCCTTCTTCCATCCTCCGAGCAGAAAACGGCCAGCCTGTTTGTCCTTCCCATTTACAGGGTATTCCCTACCCTGTTGAGCCCGGGACGGGGCTCAACTGTTAACATGTGTTTTAGGGTTCTAAGCACTCAACTAGCCTGTGCAGAGACATTGCCATTATCCGCACTTTGTAGATGGGGAATCAGGCTCACGGAGATGAAACTTAAGGCACGCTCCTGGGGCTGAGCCTGGGCCTGTCTGCCCTCAACTTCATTCCTTTCCCTTCTGTTTTGCCAACACAGTGAGCTGCCCGATCAACCGGCTTCCTGCACAGGCTGGCCAGCGGGAGGCAGTGAGAGGAGCTTCGTGGGTGGGAGGAAGGGAGAAGCCAGGGTATTTCTCCCTCTTTGTCCGCGTCGGGTGACATCTTCAACAGCGGCTGCATTTCACGCGTCTCCTCTCCTGCTGACTATGAAGCCATTCCTTGGATAACAGATTCCCCTACTCCGGTGTCTATTTCTCCCAGCTGGATTCTCACTGATGTTCCGCCTTTCATCAATACTCACAGATTAGCCGATTCATTCATTAGGTTTGCAATGAGACAGGCCCCTCTCATCGTGAACAGCACATCCAGTTTATGGAGCACCATGCTCACTGCCAGGCAGACGGTCTTTCGTGCAACGATCCCTTCTGCCAAGTCCCACTGCCATTCCCATTTGACAGACGGGACTTAGAGAGGTTGGGTTCCTTCTGCAAAGTGGCACAGTCACACACTGGAGAAGCTGGGATTCAGATCCGGGTGTCTCCAGCTCTAACCTCTGTTGACATCTTGAACACACTTGCCTCCCCCTGACAAACCCATCAGAACCCAGCAACCTCGGCTGACTCGAGAGCCCACCTCAGGGTACTTACGTTAGGTTCTAGGGCTGCTGTCACCAAGGCTGCATCCCGGGTGACGGAGAACAACAGAGGCATGTTGTCTCCCAGTTCTGAGGGCCAGAAATCAGAAATCGAGGTGTCAGAAGCGCATGTTCCCTCTGAAGGCCCTAGGGAAGGTTGTGTTCCAGGCCTCTCTCCTGGCTTCTGGGAACCTCAGGCATTCCTTGGCTGACAGATGGCCATCTTCTCCCTGTATCTCTCCATATCACCTTCCTCCCTTCTGTGTGTGTCTTAATTACCCATTTTATTTCCCAGTCATATTGGATTAGGACCTCATTTTAACTTCATTACCTCTGTAAAGACCCTATCTCCAAGTAAACTCCCATTCTGTGGTGCTGGAAGTTAGAACTGCAACACATCTACTATCTACCTACCTATCTATCTATCTATCTACCTTCCTTCCTTTCTTTCTTTCTTTTTTTTTTTTTTTTTTGGCAACATATCTTTTTGCAGGGTCATAATTCAACTCATAACTGTCCTCCCTGATCTCAGGTGTTCTGTCTCTAGAGTGAGGCCTGGTTGGTCCTGCCTTACTAACAGAGGATGTTAGATCATCCAAGATGTTTAATCTTGCTGACAACCAGCCCATTTAAGAGATGCAATGTATCTCAAATCATGTATGCATTTACAAAATTTATCCTGTTTCACTCCAAAATATATTGAGAGATATAAATCACTTCATGTAGCCATACCAGTTTTGATAAAGGAGAACCAAGTTGAAAGACTTAATGTACTTGACTTCAAAACATATTTTATTGGGACATCTGCATAGCTTAATCAGGTAAGCGTCTCACTCTTTTTTCTTTTTCTTTCTTTCTTTTTTTTTTTTTTTAAGATTTATTTATTTGAGAGAGAGAGAAGTTCATCCACATGAAGTGGGGAAGGGAAGAGAGAGGTGGAGAAGCAGACTCCCCATTGAGCAGGGAGTCCAATATGGGACTGGATCCCAGGATCCTGAGATCATGAACTGAGCAGAAACCAAGAGTCAGATGCTTAACTGACTCAGCCACCCAGGCGCCCTAGCATCCCACTCTTGATCTCAGCTCAAGGCTGGGAGTCCAAAAAAGAAAGACTTTTTTCTTTTCTTTTAATTTCTTTCTTTCTTTGTTTGTTTATTTGTAAGTAGGCTCCATGCCCAGTGTGAAGTCTAATGCAAGGCTGAAACTTAAACCCTGAGATCAAGACCTGAGTGGAGAACAAGAGTGGGACGCTTGGGGTGCCTGGGTGTCTCTTTTGGTTAAGTGGCCGCCTTTGGCTCAGGTCATAATTTTGGGGTTCTGGAATCGAGCCCTGCATCGGACTCTCTGCTCAGTGGGGAGTCTGTTTCTCCCTTTCCCTCTATGATCTCTCTTGCTCTCTCTCTCTCTCAAATAAATAAAATCTTAAAAAAAAAAGTGGGATGCTTACCTGACTGAGCCACCGAGACTTACTTTAAAGCTAGAATAATCAAGACAGGACGTACTGGCGTAAGAATAGACAAAGAGAGCAATGGGATAGAAGTGGAGGGCCAGAAACAGACCTTCACGGGTAGCCATTTGGTTTTTGACAACACTGTCCATGAATTTCTTTTAAATGACTCTGTTTGAGAGACACATGGGCTCACATGCACCCGTGCACATTGGGGGAGGGACAAGCAAACTCCACACTCAGCACAGAGCCCAATGCAGGGCTCTATCTCGTGACCCTGAGATCATGATCTGAGCCGAAATCAAGAGTCGGACCCTCAACCCACTGAGCCACCCCGGCACCCTTCTGTCCATGCATTTTATTTTATTTTTTAAAATATTTTATTTATTTATTTGACAGAGAGAGAGGTCACAAGTAGGCAGAGAGAGAGGGGGACGCAGGCTCCCCGCCGAGCAGAGGGCCCGATGCGGGGCTCGATCCCAGGACCCTGAGATCATAACCTGAGCCAATGGCAGAGGATTAACCCGCTGAGCCACCCAGGCGCCCCTCTCCATGCATTTTAATAGGAAAACCTCAATTCTCTCAAAAATCAGTTTGAGGTGAATCACATGCCTAAACATAAACAAAATCTCTACATCTTTTTCAAAACCTATGTCTTGAAGTTTTTTGTTTTTAAGATTTGTTTACCTATGTCTTAAAGTTTTAAAACATAGGTGAGTATCTTCATGACCTTGGAGTTGGCAATGATTTCTTAGCTGGGACATAAAAAGCACTACCCATAAAAGGCATAGGCACAAACGCACGGACCCAGCAGTAGCTCCTGACCAGGGAGAAGAATGAGCCCCACAAGCCCGGGAACTGGGGACCAGGGAGGCAGAGCAGGGACTCCCCAGTACAGTCTCAGGGCTCCAGGACCAGAGAATTATTTGGAGATCAACACCGGAGTCCACAAACCCTAATTCTGAATTGTGCAACCTGTCTCCTGATAGTTACTTAACTTTGTTTTCAGCTTCCTTCACCTACTTCTTCGATTCCGAAAGCCTTCTGGATCATTCGCTAAAGCTGCTTTCCAGATATCTTGTAGAGCTGGCAGCAGGGCTGGGCAGCAGAGGGACTTCACACATTCTGTGTGGCACACAGTGGGCGTCACAGCGAGGCCCTGTTCCTGCTCCAGCTCTATACAAGGGAAACTTTTGAACTGTTAAAAATAACCAGTACAGAAATGCATGGCTTCTGGAAGCAGTAAGCTTCCCATTATCAGAGGTGTACAAACACTGTTCTGTACAGGCATGAGCTCAAGAAATGGGGTCTGTTTTTATTATTATTAATTTAGGGTGGGTTTTTTTTTTTTAAGTTCTTTTTTTTTAGTTATCTCTATATCCAATGTGGGGCCGAGACTCATGATCTCTAGATCAAGAGACACATCCACTTCTTCTTCTTTTTTTTTTTTAAGATTTTATTTATTTGACAGAGAGACAGTGAGAGAGAGAGAGAGAGAGAGGGAACACAAGCGGGGGGAGTGGGAGAGGAAGAAGCAGCCTCCCCAATGAGCAGGGAGCCTGATGTGGGACTCGATCCCAGGACCCAGGGATCATGACCTGAGCCCAAGGCAGATGCTTATCCCATTGAGCCAGCCAGGCACCCCTAATTTAAGGGTTTTAAGCCTTAGAGCCTTTAGAAGGGAAGGCACAGATGAGAGAAGGAAGTGAACAGAAGCTAGTAACTATGATGGGCTCCAATAAAGTATACTCTTTTTAAACTGAAATAAGAGGGGCCTGGCTGCCTCAGTTGGTAGAGCCCGTGACTCTGAATCTCAGGGTTGTGAGTTCAGGCCCCACATTGGATATGGAGCCTACTTAGTAAATAAATAAATAAACTAAAATGAAAGTGGACAATTCTTTAAGGCCTGATTGGACAAGAAGGGGCAGGAGGGTTCCTCTTCAGCTGGGCATCAGAGATATCCCTCTTAAAAATCTGCCTGTGCGGGGCGCCTGGGTGGTTTAGTGGGTTAAGCCACTGCCTTCAGCTCAGGTCATGATCTCAGGGTCCTGGGATCGAGCCCCACATCGGGCTCTCTGCTCACCGGGGAGCCTGCTTCCTCCTCTCTGCCTGCGTCTCTGCCTACTTGTGATCTCTGTCTGTCAAATAAATAAATAAAATCTTATAAAACAAACAACCAATTGTCAAAGACTAAAAGTCCTTAAAAACTAAGGCCCATCTAGTTCTGTGGTTCTCAAACTCTGCCTGAGTTTTATACAAGTTTGATACAAAACTTTTATACAAAAGTATAAACTTAAAACTCAGTCCCAGGATCCTGGGATCCTGACCTGAGCCGAAGGCAGAAGCTTAACTGACTGAGCCCCCCAGGCACCCCTGGTAAGTACTACTTAG
This sequence comes from Lontra canadensis, assembly GCF_010015895.1. Lineage (NCBI taxonomy): Eukaryota > Metazoa > Chordata > Mammalia > Carnivora > Mustelidae > Lontra > Lontra canadensis. Next base: position 9,052,294 of record NW_022631052.1, read on the forward strand.
GTGTCAACTTTTTTCACCCGATGTTATGGGTAGCTTGCTACCCATCTCCAAAGGCAGCTCAGGACATCTTTGGTCAGCTCCAGGCTGTGCCCATTAGCCACAGTGATGGGGCGGGTTGCAGCAACCCTCTCAGTTGGATCTGCATACACTCACGCACAGAATTGATTGAAAAATTCTATTTGGTGGGGCGCCTGGGTGGCTCAGTGGGTTAAAGCCTCTGCCTTCGGCTCAGGTTATGATCTCAGAGTCCTGGGATCGAGCCCCACATCGGGCTCTCTGCTCAGCAAGGAGCCTGCTTCCTCCTCTCTCTGCCTGCCTCTCTGCCTACCTGTAATCTCAATCTGTCAAATAAATAAATAAAATCTTTAAAAAAATAAAATAAATAAATTAAAAAAAAAAGAAAAATTCTATTTGGGGGCGCCTGGGTGGATCAGTTGTTAAGTGTCTGCCTTCTGCTCAGGTCATGATCCCAGGGTCCTGGGATCAAGCCCCACATAGGGCTCTCTGCTTAGTGGAAAGCCTGCTTCTCCCTCTCCCTCTGCCACTCCCTCTGCTTGTGTTCCTTCTCTCTCTGTATCTCTCTCTGTGAAACGAATAAATAAAATCTTAAAAAAAAAATTCTATTTGTCTTTTTGGGATATAAAGCTCCCAAAGGCTGAGAGCACACTCCCTGGCCACTAGAGGCAGCTGTACATGGTATTTGGAGGCAGTGCCCGGATGGGCCGTTGGGGTTCCAAACCTGACTCTCCAATGGTTAGTTTGGGATGAAGTTGGTGCATCTCAAGTCCCAGCTGGTTCTAACAAGGGTGGGGAACGGTTACTAACCACAGGTCCTTCCAGGCTCTAGGACCTAGGGCCGGAAGCAGGAATTGCCCAGATGCCTCCCCTCCAAGTCTGGAAAATATATTTTTTTTCCGGCTCTGTGCATATGGTAGGATTCAAACCCCAGATATTTAGAAGGAGGGCGGGGGAGGGGCATGATGGAGGAGTTGGAGAAAGGAAACTTGGCTTCTTCCCAGCCCCCAAAGCCCCCTGCTGAGCTGCCCCTCCCGGATGCCATTGTTCCTTCTAAATCAGCAAATCTCTCCTTCCAGCTTCCAGCCTCTTCTTCCTCTTTCAGACCTGGCCTCCCTCTGGCCCAATCAGCTTCCAAATGTTGTGTGGACACAATTTTGTGTGAGCAAGGATTCCTCAGACCCAAGCCCATTTCATTATCTTATTCATTGCGCGTGCTTTATATGGGAGTTTCTGGTGTGCCTAACCCCCTGAGAGCTCATGGGATGTTGGAGAAGTGATTTAAAAAGACAGGAACTTTGCTCTCAGGGTGCTCATCGGTTGCGGTATAGGGACATGGGCAAACAGGTCAATACATAAACTAGGTGATTTCAGATACTGTGGTAATCAGAACTACAAAAGAAATAAGACAGGGTGAGGTGATAGAATGTGAAATGGGGATACTTTGGACAGAAAGGGAAGGTCTCTCTTTGGAGATGGTATTTGAACACACTTGGTTAAGTAGAAGGAGTAATAAGTACAAAGGCCATCCAAGAAACAAGCCCAGTGAGGGAAGATTTCAAATTCCAACTTGCCTAGTCTTCATAAAAACTCCCAAAAAGTCCTCTGAGGAATCCCATGGACTTTGGGGAGGAAGGGGCCTTCAGGTTTATTCCATAACGTGGGGGGGAGTGGAGGCGCGCTCTCTAGTGGTGATAAGAGTTAAATTTCACCATCGCTGACCTGGAATGCCTCATGCTTCTGATTTGACTGGGCTAATTACGAGTTTCACTCATTCCTGTCTCTCCCACACTTATTCATTCAACAGATGCTTACTGAACGCAGCCTATGTGCCAAGCTCTATTCTAGATACTGGTAGAGTTGTGAAACCGCCAGTAAATGTCCCTGCCCCCTCTGGAGCTCACATTCTAAGGGACAGTCCTAAGCCTCGTACTCTAACCCCACCTCACCTCTGCCCTCCACTATTCCCCCAGCTAAATCGCCATCCTAATGCGCCAGCAGCAAGATACTGCTGCGTCAGAGTCTTTGCACTCTCCGTTCCCTTCCCCTGGAAGGCAGTTTCCTCGCTCTTTGCATCGCTGGTTCAGGTCTCATCTCGGATGTGACCAAGTCAGAAAAGTGTAAACTTATTTATTTATTGCCTATTGTTCCCACTAAAATATAAGAGTCCATGAAGGTTACTGTTTTCCCAGAATCCCTTAGCCTCGCACTTTTAAAAGGTTCTCAGTAAACACTTGCCGAATGGGTCTGAACATTGATTCGTTCAAAAAATATTGGGGCTATTACACAGCAAACGCTGATGAACCATTACGTGAACAACCTGAACACAACACACCAAAAAAATCCGTCCAGAGCATTCTAAAGTAAAATTACAACCCCCACGGGGCGCCTGTGTGGCCCAGTCTGTTAGGCATCTGACTCTTGGTTTCCATAGGGTGGTGAACTCAGGATCGTGAGATCGAGGCCCCTGTTAGGCTCCACGCTCAGCTCTGAGTCGGCTTGGGACTCTCTTTCCTTCCGCCCTTCGCCCCCTGCGCGCACGCTCTCAGGTAGTCTTTACCAGTTGCAACCCCTGCACTACTCACCCTCATTAGCCTGCTTTATTTTTTCTACACATTTATCACCTAAACTATTAAAATTTATTCCACGAATGCAGAGGATTTTGTCCTGGGGATCCTGACCACCACGCCCCTCTCAGCGATCAGAACAGTGTCGGCATCAGGTCATTGCTCGGTTAAGCACAGACTGAACGAACTCTGGATCTCAGCCTGCTCTATCCCCCCAGACCTTCAGCCACATGGTTTCAAGGGAGAATGGGCCTCAGGAGGAGCCAAGAAGTGACCTCAGGCGGCCCGACCCAGGAGCCAGAGCTCCGGGCGAAGGGCCATCGGAGCAGCTGAGGAGTTGGGAGGCGCTAGCAGCCAGGAACTGAGCGAGGGCCTGGGGGCCTGGAGAGTTTCCAGGAAGAGCCGAGAGGGCTCGCTGAGCTTCGCCCGAGACGGTGGGCGGTGCCGTCCGAGGATATGAGTCACATGACTCGTCCATGCACCGCCCACCTCCTCGTGGGCGGGGTGTTAGGAAGGGGCCGGGGCACATGCTAATCAACCCCAGGCGGCGGCCAATCGTGGCGCGCGCCGAGGGTCCCGGCCGGGGGGATCTTGGACGCGGGCTAGCGCGCAGGCTCGGGTCCGGGCGGTCCCCGGCTTTTGCGAGCGGCGCGGCGGGCCTGCGAGCTGGAGTTGCAGCCGCTTCCTCGACCTCCTTCTCGTGTTCGGCGGCCGGCCCGGTAAAGCCCGGCCCGCGCAGCGGGCAGGCGGCGGCTGCCTCAGGCAGAGGCGGAGGTGCGGCGGAGGGTGGGGGCCGCTCCCTTCGCAGGAGCCCGGGCCGGCCCGCGCCTTTGCACCGTGCTCCATGCATCCGGAGCCCGCCCCGCCCCCGAACAGCAGCAGCCCCGAGCTTCCCCTCAGCGGCGGCAGCACCACCAGCGGCAGCCGCCGGAGCCGCCGCCGCAGCGGGGACGGGGAGCCCCCGGGGTCGCCGCCACCGCCAGCCGCCGTCACCTACCCGGACTGGATCGGCCAGAGTTACTCCGAGGTGATGAGCCTCAACGAGCACTCGATGCAGGCGCTGTCCTGGCGCAAGCTCTACTTGAGTCGCGCCAAGCTCAAAGCCTCCAGCCGGACCTCGGCTTTGCTCTCCGGCTTCGCCATGGTGAGCTCGGGCCTCCCTGCCCTGCCCCCTCTCCTGTCCTGGACGCTCCCTCAGCAGCCGCGACGGGGTCCACAGGGAGCAGGCCGGGCGGGCTGGGGGTGCGGGGAAGATCTGGGTGAGAGGTGTCGTGGACGCTGGAGGGGGTCAGAGGTACTGGACCTGAGAAGAGGTGGGCGACGAGTGACATCTGGTGAGGGAGATTGGGTGTCAGACAAATGTCCAGGGTTGGGGAACTCAGGTGCCTTTGAATGGGCAACTTTGATGCAGCAAGTGGAGAGACACAGCAGGATCTTGGAAGTAGATCTGTAAGAAGACAGTCCCACGTATGTTCAGGGAAAACATACGTTGTTGGAAGGAAGGACGTAAAGGGTCTGAGTGGAAGCAGGTGTCAGGAGGTGGGGAGGAGGAGTCGGACCCCTGAGCTGTCTTTCTTGTGACCCCACACTTGAGGCCGAAAGGTATTGGCCAAGACCTTTTATCACCTAGTAGAGGGGATTTCCTGACACTCTTTCTCCCACTGCATTTTCCGAGAGCCTCAGCCTAGTGTTTTGAAAACCACTCTCCGCTCTCAGTTTCTTCTCCAGAAACTTACCACTGAGTCACTGGGTGTGGGGGAGGAGGGTGGGACATGTTCCCCTTGAATGGGCTTTCAGTTCATTTGGAGGCGTGGGTCAGGCACAGGTTCCTCTTCCCCTGCGGGGCTAGGCTGGAGTGAGAAGCGTCTGAAGGGTGGGGAGTGTGAGGCTGCAGGTTGGGCCGGGAAGTGGTCCTAAGGGTGCCCTCAGGCCTGGAGTCTTCCACAGCAGGGCCTGCAGAACGATTGGTGGTGATCACTGTGTGACACCTGCCTGTGTGAGTGAGGTCTGCCCTCCTCTCCCAAGGTCTGTAGCCCGGAGCCCTCCTGCCTCCCCAGTGAGTGCGCTCCGCACTTGGCCTTGAGGGAGGAGGGAGTGTTTTCTTGGGAGTGTGTCTAGTACTCTGCCTGTGTTCTACAAACAAGTGGGCCGACCGTGGAGCCTGAACCCTTCAGAAGCCCTGAGTGGGCCCAGAGCACACTGGGCCTCAGTGGAAAAGCCAGGTGATGCGGGGTGGGGCAGAGCTCACCGAGCTCACCCTTTGTTTGTTGCCTGTGTGACTTGAGACAACATTTCTCTCTGCATCTTGGTTTCTGAATCAGTAAATGAAGGCTGCTGCTTAGAAGTAGCTCTGACTTTCAGAATTAAATAGAGGAAGCCCTTGAGAAGGGATGAGAGGATCTGTGTTTGTGTAAGGGAGTGGCACACTAGTTTTTGCTTTAGGTCATAGGATGGAATTCTGTTCTGTCACTCCCGAATCCTTGGAGACCCGTCTCTGCCTTTGCCTGAAGGATCTCTAAGACGAGCTGACCGTTTACCAATCACTCACCCTGTACTAGACATTGTTTAGGTTCCCTGAACTTTCACACTAACTCCTCAACCACCTGTTGAGGTGGTTTTGCCGCAGCATTTTCCCACGGCTGTACCGCTAGTCTGCTAGAGCGGGATTTGAACCTGAGTCTGCTGGCATCCAGAACTGCGCTGCGCACTTAGGCGTTTAGTGGTGTATGGAGTTCTGACCAGCGTCCAGCCACGGACATGTTCCGACCAGGTCTCCTAGGAAAAGAGAGAGCAGGAAAGTTAAGCAAAATAAAATGTTACAGTTGGGGGAAGGGACTGACACCATTAGCTTTCACAGCTGTGCCCTGGGTTTAAGATGGTGGCACACCTGTTCCCCTTTTTCTTGGGGTCATAAATTCATAGCTGCCCAGGCCCCTTCCCACTCCAGGAGAAGTGAGGATCTGATGGGTGGCACTTTCCTGCCCTTTGGAGCCCTTTTTGTCCTCGAGAGGCCAGCCTCCTAATCAGACATTTCCTCTTCCTCCTGCTGAAAACACTGCAGGAAGTCAGGAGTTAGGGGCAGCCAGTGGCATTGGGTGGGCCTTGGCTCACCCAGATTGGTATCTAGGGGACCTTTATTTTCCCTGGTCAGGGTGGAGAAGGCTTCCTGGCTCCGCAGATGAACTCCCCGAAGTTCCTCCAGCAGGGAGGGGCTGAACCCCATCACGGCCTCCATTCTGGGGAGGCAGTTACAAGAGGGTATCTGTTTGCTGTGAGTCTGGGAGAAATGGAGTTGGGGTGGACAGACAGATCTGAGAGGCAGGCAGGTCTGTGTGTGCCCCAGCCCCTAGGACAGACCCCAAACTTTGTGAGTGAGCCTCTGAGAGAAGGGGGTGCCACAGGACCCAGCACCATGGAAACAGAGTGAGTGACTTTCCTGGACTATTCTCCTTTGACCCGTGAGTCAGCACAACCAACTTCCTGCCCCCAGAGGGCTTCCTTCCTAGAGACCTGGAAAACCAGAGAGGCGCTGATGTGACCTCTGATCTCCGAGGGTGGGAGGGTTGGCAAGGCTGCCAGGCTCACCTGTTCAGCAGGTGAGATTGAGGGAGGGTCTCCCAAGAGCCTGGAGGGGATTGAGAGACTCCCTGCTTGTGGGCGGAAAGGCCTGGCCCGCTGCCCTGATGTGCTGGGGAGATAGGCTGTGGGATCTCAGATAAGCGGCTGTGTACTCTGGAGCCCGTTTTCTCATGTGGACAAAGGGGAGACATGCCCTGCAGTGCCATGGACTTGCCTGAAGATTCTTCTGGAGTCCCGGCCAGGCCCACAAGATATGGAGGAATTTTGGGGATCTGACCATATATACACCTTAGCTGGACCCTCTCTAGTCTGCAGACAAGAATCCCACTCTTGACACATTCCTAGAAACAACAGGCCCCTGCTGGGCTCAGCATCCAGACTCCAAAATCAGGGGCCCTGTGTGCAGGACATGATCTCCTGCAGGTGCTTCTTGAGCTGAGGGTACCCTTGTGGGCAGTGACTCGAGTCATCTGTGCCTCCATTTATCTCTGTGAAAGGCGGCCCCCTTGGCCCAGCCCTGTGTCCTGCAGGATCATGGTGAACCCATTGGCAGTGTTGGTTTGCTGGGGAGGGCAGGCTGTAACGTTAGCCTAAGCAGAAGATAATTGGGAAGGTCAGTCTGCTGCCGTAAACAAAATGCTTTCCATGACCTGGGATCAATTATTTTTGGATTATCTCCTTCCTCAAGTTCTCTGCCCGCGAGCACCCTTTTGTTCCCAGTTTCCAGAGCTGGGTTCAGAAGTGGCTTGGAATTTTTGTGAACATCAGTTGGAGGAAAGAGCTGAAGTCGTAAGGCATTGAGCCTCTGGGATATGTTCTGAGTTTAGCGGGCCTGGATATGAGGGAGACCTTACTCTCACTGCTCACAGGGCTGATTACCAATAGTAATCGTTGCTTTTGTTTACTGGGCCCTTGCCACAGGCCAGACATTGTGCTAAGCGTTTTACTTGTACCTTCTCTTGTGATCTTCACACCACCTGGTGAGGGTAGGTGCTTGTCCCAGGTGAAGGACTTGCCCAGGGTTCCTTGGCTGGTAAGCTGCAGAGCCCTGTGACCCTGGTGTAGCCCGGTCGCTGTGGAAGAGAACTTACCGGAGTGGTAGGAGGACAGAGGTGGGAGGGTCCGGTATGACCGAGCAAAGTAAGAAGGAGGACTGTGTAGCCAGACAACTTGAATTCAAATTCCGGCTCTGCTACTTATAACTGTGAGATCCGGGGAAAGTTATTTGATGTCTCTGGGCCTTGGGGCTTCCTTACCTGTAAAATGGGGATAATAGTAGTACCTACCTCATAGGGTTGGTGTGAAGATTCTTTTTTTTTTTTTTTTTTTTTTGGAAAGATTTTATTTATTTATTTGACACAGAGACACACCAAGAGAGGGAACACAAACAGGAGGAGTAGGAGAGGGAGAAGCGGGCTTCCGGCTGAGCAGGGAGCCCAACGTAGGGCTCGATCCCAGGAGCCTGGGATCATGACCTGAGCTGAAGGCAGACACTTAACCAACTGAGCCACCCAGGTGCCCCTGAAGATTCTTTGAGTTAGTATTTGCAAAGCGCTTAGGGTGTACCTGGCCCAGGTTTTCAGGAATCCCGCTCACTCCTGTTCTCATGGAACTGCTCTAAAAGGATTAACTGATCTAGAAGAATATGATTCCAGCTAAACCTTGAAGTGGTAGAGTTGGGGTGTGGGGAAGAGCCCACTGATCAGAGGAAGGGTTGGGAACAAAGTTATAAAGATGAGAAATTTAGGGTCTCAGGGAAAGGCAGCAGGGCTGGTGTAGCTTGAAGTTGTGAGTGTGTAAGGAGTGGCTGAAAAAGTAGAATCTAGTCAGGGAAGATGTTACAGGGAGGGCCTTGACTGCTTGAAAAGTCTGAACTCTTAGGTAGGCAGTAGGGAGCCATGCGAGGTTTTGGAGGGAAAGAGTTACATGATGAATTCTAGAATAATCTTTTTTTTTTTTAAAGATTTTATTTACTTATTTGACAGAGAGATCACAAGCAGGCAGAGAGGCAGGCAGAGAGAGAGAGAAGCAGGCTCCCTGCTGAGCAGAGAGCCCGATGCGGGACTCGATCCCAGGACCCTGAGATCATGACCTGAGCCGAAGGCAGAGGCGTTAACCCACTGAGCCACCCAGGCGCCCCGAATTCTAGAATAATCTTGATGATGTTCCTCTTTACTAACTTCCAGGCATGAGCCTGGACCCTTCTCTTTCATTCTTACTTAATCCTCAGATCAGCTCTTAAAGGTATGTACTATAGATCGAAGAACTAAGGTTCAGGGCACCTGGGTGTCTCAGTCGGTTAAGCATCGAACTTTTTTTTTTAATATAAGTGTTTTTTTTTAAAGATTTTATTTATTTATTTGACAGACAGAGATCACAAGTAGACAGAGAGGCAGGCAGAGAGAGAGAGGGAAGCAGGCTCCCTGCTGAGCAGAGAGCCTGATGTGGGACTCGATCCCAGGACCCTGAGATCATGACCTGAGCCGAAGGCAGCGGCTTAACCCACTGAGCCACCCAGGCGCCCCAGCATCTAACTTCATCTCAGGTCATGGTCTCGAGGGCAGGATGCTCTGCACTTAGTGGGGAGTCGGCTTCTCCCTCTCCCTCTGCCCCTCGCCCCGCTTGTGCTCTCTCTCTTTCAAATAGATAAAATCTTTAAAAACAAAAACAAAAGCTAAGGGGCGCCTGGGTGGTGCAGTCCGTTGAGCGTCTATCTTTAGCTCGGTTCGTGATCCCGGGGTCCTGGGATTGAGACCCCGTGGCTCCCTGCTCATTAGAGAGTCTGCTTCTCCCTCTCCTGCACCTCCCCCTGCTTGTGCTCTCTCTCTCTCTTCCTCTCTGTCAAATAAACAAGATTTTTAAAACAATACAAAACAAAAAGAACCCAAAAGCTTAAAAAAAAAAAACCAGAAACCTAAGTTTTATGGAAACATAGAGGTTAAGATACCCAGCTAGTAGAATTCATGGACCGGTGGGTCTGATTTGGAGCCCTTTCTACTTACTCGCCCGCTGGCTGCCATAGCTGGTTGATAGCTGGGCCTTTGAATCCTTCCAGATGTGGGGTTTTGCACTCCAGACTGTTTATAAATGGAAATTTGTCGAATGCCCCAAGGTGGGGGGGAGCTCCCTGCCTAGCTGAGAACCCTTTTGTAAAACTTCACAAGTGCCTGTCATGAAATTTCTGGAATTTTCAGCTGGGAACCTTGTGAGTTCTGCTGGTTGTTGGGTTCAGGTCTGGCAAAGGAGAACTCTAGAGTTTCTCAAGGTGGCATGATGGAAATCAGTGTTTGGAGTTGGGGTGGGGTCCCTTGGAGAAGTAAAGCCAAGAAGGTTGTGAGCAAAAGCCACCAGGTTCCTTACTAATGGGACTTCTGGGTAGCCTTTCATAAATTTTATTTTTAAGTAATCTCTACACCGAACTTGGGGCTCGAACCCACAACCCTGAGATCAAGAGCCCTACACGTTCCACTGACTGGCTGCCAGCCAGGGGTCCCTTGAGTAGCCTTTAATATACTCCCCAGAAGGAATGCCGCAGACTGGTAGGACCACAGACTCCTTTCTTCAGAGGAGCATCTTGTGGGACTGTGACTTGATAGCCAGCCCTGTTTGGTTTTTGAGCCTTGGTCTAACCCAGAAATGAGCCAACTTTTTCTGTAAAGGGTCAAATAGTAAATACTTTCAGCTTTACAGGCCACATAGTCTTGATGGTAAACTACTCCATTCTGCCATTTAAATAATTAACTTACTTACTTTAAATATTTTATTTTATTTTTTATTTTTTAAAGATTTTATTTATTTATTTGACAGAGATCAAAAGCAGGCAGAGAGGCAGGCAGAGAGAGAGGAAGAAGCAGGCTCCCCGCCGAGCAGATCCCAGGACCCCGAGATCATGACCTGAGCCAAAGGCAGAGGCTTAACCCACTGAGCCACCGAGGCAACCCTAAATATTTTATTTCTTTATTTGTGAGAGGGAGAGAGCACAAGGAGGGGGAGCAGCAGGCAGAGGGAGAAACAGGCTTCCCACCAAGCAAGGAGCTGGATGTGGGACTTGATTTGGGACTTGATCCCAGGACCCCAGGATCATGACCTGAGCTGAAGGCTGACGCTTAACTGAGCCACCGAGGCGCCCCTCAGTTTCGCCATTTTAGCTCGAAAACAGCCACAGAGAGTAGGCAAATGAACGGGTTTGGTTGTGTGCCAATAAAACTTTATTTACAAACACTGCAGCCTAGAGGCCAGTTGGCCAACTCCTGGTCTAAGCAGTATCCAAATTTTTGAGGGCATACCCCTCAAAAAAATGTTAGTGCTAGCCTCAGTGTTGGTATCCTTACCAGTGAGATATGTCTTAATATGATACGTATATTATAAACACGTAAAAGTACAAAATTAAAAAGTTGAGGAGCTAAGTAATAAATGAATGTCATTGGAAGTTTTTTTTTTTTTAAGATTTTATTTATTTATTTGACAGAGATCACAAGTAGGCAGAGAGGCAGGCAGCGGGGGGCGGGGGGGGAAGCAGGCTCCCCGCTGAGCAGAGAGCCCGATGTGGGGCTCGATCCCAGGACCCTGAGATCATGACCCGAGCCGAAGGCAGAGGCTCAACCCACTGAGCCACCCAGGCGCCCCTCATTGGAGGTTCTGATTCGATCTTCCCAATGGATGGATCGCCCACCAGAGATGTCAGGGGCCCCGGGGCTGGGCTGAACTAAGCTATGGCTATCATAGTCTCACCTTTGTTTATTTCTTCAACAATGTTTTGACCCCTAGAGGGACAAGCCCCAATGCTGAATGCTGGGGAAACAGAGGGAAATAAGAGTGGGGGGAGGTGGGGAAACAAGTCACGTAATTCCGTCTTTAGAACAGGTTTGGTAATTGTAGTGGGGGAGCCTGTGACAATACCCATTTCCCACCAGCGGGTGAGGCGTCCTGGCCTCACTGGGGAGGCCCCAGAGTGCAGAGGTGGGGATGACACTTGGAAGGTAAAACCTGGGGAAGTTGGAATTAGCTAGATGTCCAGAAGGCCTAGGCCTGTCTGTCCTCCCCAGAACCTGCAGGTTCAACTGTTTGACTTAAGACATAAATTTAGTGATTTGCACCAGCCTTTTTTTTTTTTTTAAATGCAAGAACAGAACAAAAGAGCAGCGTGCGCTGCTTGTTGTAAGGATAGTCTCTATCGGGGGCCTTTCAGGAGAAGTGTTGTTTGGGGAAACTTTTGTTTCTTTCATAAACGTGTATCCATTTATAGAAACATTTGGAGTACTGGACTGTAGTGGTCAAGAGAGTTTGTAAACCACTAGACTAGGCCTCCATCATCTCTTAATAGATGGTTTGCACTTGAGGAAGGGCCAGCAGGCTCAGACAGCTCCCAGTGACCCTGGGTGACTGCTTGGCGGCCCTCGTGTTCCAGGCTGCGGCCACCCCCCTCCTAAAAGAGTGAACAGTGAACCTCAGGCTTGGAAAGGACAGTTGGGTCTCCCAACTGTGGACACTGGGATTGGGCCAGGCACGGGAGGGCTGCCTCTAAAGGGCCCGGACTTCCAGGCGCCAGATGGTGGGGGTCTCCATGGAGCCCAGCAGGAGTGAGGCGAGGTGGTTGGCATCCGGCGTAGCAGGCAAATGCTTGGCAAGGCCAGCCAGGCCCCACCCGTTGCAGAATCACATGGTCCTCTTCTTGGCTCATGCTTAAAAATTGGCATCCCAGTGGCCCCTGTGCGGGGTCCAGGGACCAGTGTGCGGTGGGGCTGGCAGTCTCTCGTCCTTCCTATCCTGTTAGGCCCCATGTGGTGAGGTTCAAGCAGGCTCTTGGCTTCCTGGGAGCTGTTTATTTTGGGTTGACGGACCGGCACTCTGGCTATATTTACCTTGCAATGCTGTTTGCAATCTGATCTGATCGGACCTCTCTGGGACTCAGCTGGGGCCCTGGGAGTCACCTGCCAGATTCCACAGGCCCCCTTGACTTTCTTCTCTATATGTGTGTGTGGGGATTTCCCAAGAGGGAAGCATTCTGGAAAAAACAGTGGTTTGTATTGCTGTGAATGGTTTTTATCAGGATCTGAGATGCATGCCATCTGTTCCTTCACATTCTATCTTTCTGCAACCCCATGGCGCTGAACTTGGTCCCTGGTGCGGGAACGGTACATACAGCCAACATGTATGGCCCCAGGAATTGTTGGGGTTAAGGGTGATGGAGTTTCCTCCAGAGCTTGGCATCAAGGCCTTTCCTCTTCCTTGGAGTGCCCAGCATTTCAGGCTTTGCTGTGCCTAGCCTTTCCCCAGATCAAGACCAGGGAGGGCTGGCAGGTTCTGGGGTCCCCCAGGCCAGGTAGGTCCCAGTAGCTGTGATTTCTCATCCTTGATCCTGTGAGTTTGACGAATGGTATGGAAAGGATGGTCTCTGTCCTGCCAAGGTAGTCATCTGGCCCAGTGTGGTTTGGGACACACTCTTTCCTTATGCCCCAGTTTGGAGCTGGGGCAGACTCGGCCTGGAGTGGGGATCTGACCTCCTCACCCATCCTGGAGGCCAGAACGTTGGCCCGTGGTGTCCGTTCTCTCCAGCCTGAGCTGACGGTGTCCGGGGGTTATTCTTTTTTCTCTGCCTTTTTTTTTTTTTAAACAGATTTTATTTATTTATTTGAGAGAGAAAGAGACAGCAAGAGGGAACACAAGCAGGGGGAGCAGGAGAGGGAGAAGCAGGCCTCCCACCGAACAGGGAGCCTGATGCGGGGCTCGATCCCAGGACCCCAGGATCATGACCTGAGCCGAAGGCAGAGGCTTTTAACCCACTGAGCCACCCAGGGGCCCCTTCTTTTTTCTCTTTTAAAATTTCATGTATTTCATCAATTTCTATACCCAGCATGGACCTTGAACTCAGGACCCTGGGGTCAGGAGCTGTATTTTCTACCAGCTGAGCCAGCCAGACACCCCTGGGCTATTTCTCTTCTGCTTCAAGCCGCCTGCTTTTCTTTTCAACTAAAATTTATTTATTGAGTACCTCCTATGGTCTGGCCCCGTGTTAAATGTTTACACGTCAAGACCTCATATATCAGTCTCCTCAGCAACTACGTCCATCTGAGCAGACTGGGTGGCTTCTGAACAACAGACATTTATTTCCTCCCACTTGTGGAGGCTAGATGTCCAAGATCAAGGTGGTGGCAGATTCAGAATCTGTTGAGGGACTGGCTTCCTGACTCAACCACTGCTGTCTACTCACGGTGCCCCTCCCGTCCCAGGAGGGGCAGGGGGCTCTCCAGGCTCTCGCTCGCTCTCTCTCTCTTTTTTTTTTTTTAAAGGGCACTGATCCTGCTCAGAGTGCTCCATCCTGTGTCCTCATGACCTCCCAGAAGCCCCGCGTCCTAGTGCCATCAAGTCAGGGTTAGGATTTTATTTTATTTTATTTTTAAATATTTTATTTATTTATTTGACAGAGATCACAAGCATGCAGAGAGGCAGACAGAGAGAGAGGAAGGGAAGCAGGCTCCCCGCTGAGCAGAGAGCCCGATGCGGGGCTCGATCCCAGGACCCTGCGATCATGACCTGAGCCGAAGGCAGAGGCCTTAACCCACTGAGCCACCCAGGTGCCCCAGGGTTAGGATTTTAAAGTATGAATTTAGAGGGAACATAAATGTTCGATCAGTTGCAGCATCCTTATGGGAAAAGCATTCCTATGTTCCCCAGGCTCTAGAGCCAAGTGGACTTGAGTTCAGAGCTTCCACTTGGTAGCAGTCACAACCTCTGGGACAGCTGACCTCACCTCTCTGGAACTGTTTCCTTATTTGTAAAAGAATAATAATGATGTGGGGCGCCGGGGTGGCTCAGTGGGTTAAAGCCTCTGCCTTCGGCTCGGGTCATGATCTCCGGGTCCTGAGATCGAGCCCTGCGTCGGGCTCTCTACTCCGCAGGGAGCCTGCTTCCTCCTCTCTCTCTGCCTCCCTCTGCCTAGTTGTGATTTCTGTCAAATAAATAAAATATTAAAAAAAATAAAAAATTTAAAAAAAAGAATAACGATGTGGCTCATAATTATTAAGCTTACGATACACCAGGTCCTGTTCTAAGGTTTTATATTCTTTAGCCTGTTGAATGCTTATAACAACCATAAATGGGCCCCTGTTTTATAGATGCAGCACAGAGAGGTTGAAACACCTGTCCAGGGTCACCCACGAGCTTTGTAAGTGAAGGAACCCATTCATTCTTCATGGCTACGTAGAGGAGGAGACACCATCTGTTCTGTAAGGGAACAGACTAGTTACCTGTGTGTGTCCCCCCAGTGCTCAGGTCAGGACCTGACAGACCTAATGCGTCTGGACATTTCCAGAAAGTGAATAAATTTAGCCAGGGGACATGGGGCAGCCAAGCAGCGGGCTCTCCTGCTTGTCCCTTCTCTGGTTTCAGGTTCCGGGGCAGCAGGCCAAAACAGGAAGAGGAAGTGCTGGGGGTGGGGAGGTGGTGGCAGGAGGCACACATTGCTAGAGGGTGCCCCCCTTTTCCAGCGTGGGCAGCAGGCCTGGTGACAGAGACCAGGGGGCCTCGGGATGTGTCCCTTAACTCCTTGTGCCCTGCTGGCCTGCCCTCACATGTGGGGTCTAAGAATTCTCAGGATTGGCATTAGGCCACCAGTGATCTTAAAAAACAGTTGATATCCTGATGGCACTGCCCCAGGTTTGTAGGAATTGTTTGTGAACTTCTGGGCTGAACTGTCGCGACCATTGCAACAAGCGTAGGGCAAAAAGTCTGTGAATCTCATTGAAATTGTCTGAAAAGTCCTGTGAGTATATATATACACGTGAACGTTCTAAGGAGGGTGTATCCATGATTTTCACCAGATTCTCAAAGGGGTCAGACCGTATGTCAGCTCTAGCCTGAGACCTGTATCTCGTCACGTCCTCCTCTTAACAGACAAGAGGGGAGGGTTACGACCAGGGTCAAACAAGGAAGCAGCAGTCGTTTTGGAGCCAGGACTCAGGCCCCCCCCTTTGGCCTTGCTGTTCTGACATCCCTAATGTAGCTCTTCCACCAGGAGGGCGAAAACCCCAGAGGATTCCATGTAGAGGCAGTGGGTTTGGAGATGAGGTTTCTAAGCTGAAAAATAATAATAAAGCTCACTTTCATTGAGTGTTCACTCTGGGCCAGGCTCGAAGTATTTTCCATGGGCCTAAGTGTCTTACAAACAACTTAGTCCTCACAGCAATCCTCTGATCGTGTACCATTATTCCCATTTTACAGATAAGGAAACCAAGGCCCAGAAAGTTGAAGCAGCTTGCCCTGGAGCCTTATAGCCCAAGACAGGGCAAAGAGGTGGAGGTTCAAAGCCAGGCAGCATGGCTCTAGAGCCCATGCTCCCGATCACTGGCCCACACGGTCTTTCCAGGCCAAAGTAAGGGTACAGAAAGGTATAGGAAGTGAAAGCAAACAGAGCCAGGCATTCAGGAAGAAGGAGAGCTAGTGGGGTAAGGAGGAGCCCACCCTCTCGCAGGAGTAATGAAGGGTTAGGGTAGCTGGTACGGGGCTAGGGGATACATCTCAGCATTGGTCCTCCCCCATTCAGCCTGCTGCATACATAGCAAACGCTGTATGAAGAAGGGTCAGCGTACTTGACGGTATTGTGTCATTGGCACTTGCTGCCCCAGTCCCTCCAGCCCAGGCAGACAGACCCTGGCACTGTGCCCACTGCCTGCTCTTCCCGGCCTAGATCTGATGAGCTGCCTCCTTCACATGGGGGTGATTTGCAAGGCCCAGGTGAGAAGCAGCAGGTGGCAGGCCCAGAACATGCCCCTGATGACCCTGGGTCCGCACGTCTCCAGGAACCGGGAAGCAGCTAGTGTGTCAGCTGTCGGGTCCGGGGCCCAGAGCGGGGGGCTAGGAGGAGTAGGGGAGGAGATGGCCCCAGGGCTTGCCAGCCACACTGCAGCAGCACTGGGCTCTGTGTCTTCTAGGAAGCTTCTGCTTTCCTTGTTGGTTGGTGCACTGTGTTCTCAGAAGGGGCCTGGCCTGACCTGGGAGGGCCTCCTCTCTCTACCCCACCCCTCTCCTTGTCCCTGGAGCAGGGCATGAAGGAGAAGCCCGTGCTAGGGAACGGACGTGGGGCCAGCAGAGACGGTGCTTAGTGGTTGCTGCTCCTGCTCTTTCTTTCTTTGTTTCTTTTCTTTTCTTTCTTCTTCTTCTTCTTTTTTTTTAATTAAGCTGTATCTGAGTAAAATATCTGTCACACTTACCGTCTTAATCGTTAGTGGTGGTTGGGTTTGAATACCTAGCTGGGTGTTAGGAGCAGCGGTGACCGTGGGGGAGATGTTTACCATGTACCGGGGACTCTCATATAATCGTGGAAATAATCCTGTGAACTAGGATGGGATATCTCGGTTTTACAAATAAAGACGTTGGAGCTCAGGAGAGGCTCTGTGACTTGCCCAAGGACATGTGGCTAGCAAGGATTCAGATCCGGCAGCCTGGGCTCCAGACCTGCTGTCTTCTCACTAGGACCGTCCGCCCCGAGTGAGTGGGTCCTATTATCCCCACTATACAGAGAAGGAAACTGAGGCCCCGAGAGGCCAGGTACTTTGCCCAGGGTCCCAGAGCTTGATGGGAGTAGGGGGCCGTGAGGGCCCCAGCACTCAGCCCGTCTCTCCCCGACCCCCAGGTGGCGATGGTGGAGGTACAGCTGGACGCCGACCACGACTACCCGCCGGGGCTGCTCATCGCCTTCAGTGCCTGCACCACGGTGCTGGTCGCTGTGCACCTGTTCGCGCTCATGATCAGCACCTGCATCCTGCCCAACATCGAGGCGGTGAGCAACGTGCACAACCTCAACTCAGTCAAGGAGTCACCCCATGAGCGCATGCACCGCCACATCGAGCTGGCCTGGGCCTTCTCCACCGTCATCGGCACGCTGCTCTTCCTGGCCGAGGTCGTGCTGCTCTGCTGGGTCAAGTTCTTGCCCCTCAAGAAGCAGCCGGGGCAGCCCCGGCCCACCAGCAAGCCCACAGCTGGCGGCGTGGTGGCCAGCGTCAACGGCAGCACAGGTGGCATCACCCCGGGCCAGGCCGCCGCCATCGCCTCCACCACCATCATGGTCCCCTTCGGCCTGGTCTTTATTGTCTTTGCTGTCCACTTCTACCGCTCACTGGTCAGCCATAAGACGGACCGGCAGTTCCAGGAGCTCAACGAGCTGGCGGAGTTTGCCCGCCTGCAGGACCAGCTGGACCACAGAGGGGATCACCCCCTGACGCCTGCTGGTCACTACGCGTAAGCCCTTGTGGGCCCGGGCTCTGCAGATCCCTGGCCTGATGCCGCTGCCCACGACCTCGTCCTGCCCCAACCTCGAGGACAGCCAGCCAGCTCTGGGGATTGGGCTTCTGTCCAGGGGCAGAGAGTGGAGGGAGGAGGCTTTTTTTTTTTTTTTTTTAAGAGAAACGACTGCACTTTGAAACTTTCCTGTTCTTCCAGCTTCAGGCTGCCGGTGGAAGCCAGAGTGGGGACAGACAGACGCTCCCTTTGTCCTTCCCCTCCCGTGTGTCCGTGCCACTTGATGCTTCTTGTCTTTTCTGTCTTGACCACCCCCTGCCCTGTTCAGTGTCGTGTGTGTGTGTGCGCGTGCGTTGCGTGCACGTGTGTGCGTGCACAGAAATATATTCATAAGGGACACCTCTTGTGTGTGTATTTGTTGGGTCTGGACTGCCTGCTGGTACTTTTTCCTGGTGCTCCAATCAGGGGAGCCTCTATGCAAAAAAAAAAAAA
Organism: Lontra canadensis; assembly: GCF_010015895.1. NCBI lineage: Eukaryota > Metazoa > Chordata > Mammalia > Carnivora > Mustelidae > Lontra > Lontra canadensis. Next base: position 9,070,182 of record NW_022631052.1, read on the forward strand.
CCTTTTTAACATTTGATTTTTGAAAATTTTCAGACCTCTGAAAAAGTTGCATGTATAGTAACTGAAATACATAGATCGTCAATTCTTGTCATCTACAGCAGTTGTGTTCTAGGAATTAGCTGGTGTCGAACCATTGCTTCTGTGGGGTTAGGTTCCTATGAGCCTTTGTCTTGTATTCCACCAGGCGTGCAGTAGGTAACCTTGTTTTATGTGTTTCTGTTTTTGTTTTGTTTCAGTTTTTGAGTAATCTCCTCACACAGCGTGGGGCTCAGACTCACAACCCTGACACTGAGAGTTGCATGCTTGACTGACTGAGCCAGCCAGGCACCCCTGTGTGCATTTCTGTTTAAAGACACCTTACTCACTCATGGCTAGCAACACAGGATCTTGTACCTAAAGGAAGCTTTTCCAAAAAGATTTTTCTTTTTAAAGTAATCTCTGCACCCAACGTGGGGCTTGAACTCAGAACCCCGAAACCCAGACTTGCACGCTCCACCAAATGAGCCAGCCAGGTGCCCCACTGCCTTCTTTTTAAATAGCAAAATCACCGGGGCGCCTGGCTGGCTCAGTTGGTGGACTGTGCGAGTCTTGATCTCAGAGCCATGTAGTTCAAGTCCCGTGTTGGGCATGGAGCCTCCTTAAAATAAAAATAAAAAATCTTGGGGTGCCTGGGTGGCTCTGTGGGTTACAGCCTCTGTCTTCAGCTCGGGTCATGATCCCGGGGTCCTGGGATCAAGCCCTACATCGGGCTTTCTGCTCAGCGGGAAGCCTGCTTACCCCCCTCTGCCTGCCTGCCTCTCTGCCTACTTGTGATCTCCGTCTGTCAAATGAATAAAATCTTAAAAAACAGAAAAACAAACAAACAAAAAAACCAAAAAATCTTTTAAAAAGCAGCAAAATCACCAACAAAAAGCACCAGATGTGAAAAACGGGGCCCTAAACAGACGGTGCAAGGACGCCTTTTTGGGAAGGCTGAGACAAGAAGGTAGAGTGGTGCCTGTTTGACCTTAGCAAGTAGGAGAATCACAAATACCAAAGCGGTGAAGAAGGAAGACGTGATGTCTGTCTCTCTCCCGAGCCCACGTGCTTTAGCTGCAGTTATCATCCTTCATGCTTAAATGCTTCCTCCTCAAACCGAGGAGAGGACGTTCTTCTCCCTAATCTCAATTCGCTGATCGGATTCAGGAAATTTGACATTGACACAGTACTCCTGAATATTTTCCACTTGTCCTGATCATGTCCTTTCTAACCATGATTTTTCCCATCGGGCTCGTGTGTTGCATTCACTTGTCATGTCTCTTTAGTTGCTTTAAATTTGGAGCAGCCTTTTCCTTGTCCTTTTGAACATCAGCATTTTTGGAGTCCAGGCCTGTGGTTTTGTAGAATGCTACCTCAGTCTGGTTTTCCCATACTTTCCTGCAATTACAATCAGGGTGTGTGTCTTGGCAGGAAGATTTATCTCTGTTTTGCAGATGGCAAAAATTGATGCCCAGAGAGGTTAAGTAATTGGCCAGAATTTGAACCTGGAAAGTCTGGCTCAGAGCCCAGGCTCTCACAAAAATCTTACATGCGGATTCTGTCTTTGGTTAAGAAATTGGAAGGTCCAGCTGTAGCAGCACTGCTCCCACCTTCTCAAAGAGCAACAGTGAGAAGGAGTGGAGTTGTAGCCGCCCTCTTCCCCAGGAGATGTGTTTGCCATAGTCCCCACCACTCCCTCTTGTCTCACACCAGGCCAGCTTTGTTTATGTTACTTGCCTCGCCTCCCCCGTGGTCCCAGAAACCCAGTACAGATTGTGGTTTTATAAAAGCAAAGTCCTCTGACCGAAGTGAAGGTTGGTTGGGGGAAAGTGTGGCCTTAAGTTCTTACCCTGTGCAAACTTGGACATGCTAATAGCAGCTTCGTGTGCTGAGTGGGATAGAGGACCTTTTTCTCCTATTGTAGCTTCTTGCCTCTATCCTGCATCACACATACCAGGACCCACCTCCCCAGGTGGCCTGGACGGCCCCCTAACTGGGACTGAGTAGTAGGGAGCAGGGGCGCCTGTGTGAAACTCTCCAGTGCTCCCCAGAGATGACCTTGCCATCTTCCGTGCATTCCCCTCCACAACCCTCCCTGCTTCTGCAGAGACCTGGGAGCTAGCTGCGGTAATATCCGGCCTGTGACTCTAGCCAGGTGTTCCTTCTAAAATTGCCTAAAGTCAAGAGTCACCAGATTGGCTTGTAAAATGTAGATTTCCAAGCCTTTCCCATGGAAAGTTAGTCTGGATAGATCTAGAATCTGTATTTGGGGTGGGGGAGGGGCAGAGGGAGAGAGACTCTTAAGCAGGCTCCACATCCAACTTGGAGCCCTACGCTGGGCTCAATCGCATGACCCTGAGATATGACCGGAGCCAAAATCAGAAGTTGGACGTTTAACCGACTGAGCCATCCAAGCGCCTCTAAAATCTGCATTTTTTAAAAAAAAAAATTTTTTTAAAGATTTTATTTACTTATTTGACAGATCCCAAGTAGGTAGAGAGACAGGCACAGAGAGGGGGGAAGCAGGCTCCCTGCTGAGCAGAGAGCCCGATGTGGGGCTCGATTCCAGGACCCTGAGATCATGACCTGAGCTGAAGGCAGAGGCTTAACCCACTGAGCCACTCAGGCGCCCCTAGAATCTGTTTTTAATACCCCAGGGTACTCAAACCTAGACAGCTCAGGGAAGCACAGTAGTTAAAGGACACTCTCTCTTTAATTTCAGTTTTCTTTGTATTTCAGACACAAATACATTCACAGGTTCCAAATACAACAGTGAGAAAGTCTCCCGCCCTCCCCTGTTCCCAGGTTCCCGGTTCTCTCCCGTGGCATCCGTTGTTGCCAGTATATTGTGTCCCCATCTAGGGAGATTTCATAAACAAGAAACACCCTACTTTTTCTGGGGGGAGAAAGAAAAAAGGTATCCTTCCCTATGCTGTGTTCTGTTCGTTAAGAGCGGGTAAATTTACATTTAAGCACAGTTACTTTCTCGCTTTGTGACTCGGGAGCCTCCCAGAACCCGCTTCCCCCTCTAAAAGGGTGATAATAGCAGGACAGCCTCAGAAGCTGCGGGGTCGTGGGGGGGAGGGTGGTGGCGGGTGAAATTCTGGGCACAGGTCCTGGCACCCAAGTGAACAGTCTATGTCCCCAGTGGGCTAGGCTCAGCTTCCTGGCGTGAGAGGTCTAGACAGAGCCATACCTGGGGGTCAGGCCACCCCGCTTATGATTTCGGAGGCAGATAGGAAATAGTGTCGGGGTTTATGGAACCTTTACTGTGTGCCAGGCACGTGCCGAGGCCTTAGTGAACATCTTGGAATTACAGGGTTACACTTCAGTCATTGGGCTGAAAAACACAGTAGAAGAGTGTTTCCATTAGCGTGTGCTTTGCAGGATCCTTAACTGCTACCCCCTAGCTGCCAGTGAAATTTTTCCCTGCCAGTTGTGACAACCAGAAATGTCTCCAGACATCGCCAAATGTCCCCGGGGAGGCAGGGGAGACAGAATCTCTTGCATTAGGAACACGTCTTATTTCATGTTCATGTTAACCACAGTAACCTGGGTGGCAAGGACCGTGATTGCCCCGTATTTGAGGGGAGGAAGCCTAAAGAACAGAGAGGTTGGGTGCCCTATCCGAGAACACACAGCTCCTAAATCACTGCTGGGATTCACACCCAGGCAGCCTGACTGCCGAGCTCAGATTCCTACCCATTATGTAAGAGTCTCTTTTATCTTGAAGAATGTTGTCTGGAATTATGCAAAGCTCTTCCAGATCTCTGCTTCACAATTAACCTCAATACATGTTATTTGTTGTTGTTATATCTGCCACCAAATCCTCAAAAACACCCCTGTGAGATCTCCTAAGTGCCATTTTACAGATGGGGCAACTAAGGTCTCTTGCTTAGGGTCACAAAGTAAATCAGGGGTTCTAGCTGCAGTTGCACATTAGTATCGTCTGGGGAAATTTCTGAAGGCCCAGGCCTCATTCATCCCAGACCGATGAGAGTCTGGGCATGGGACCTGGGTGTCTGTAGCTTGTAAAGCTCCCACGGGATCCCAAGGTTGAGCACTCCTGTGTTAGGCTGAGAAGCCAGGTCGGCGCTCAACCCCAAATCTCAGTGGCCACTGTGACCAGAGGCTCTTCTCCTCCTCTTTCTCCCCCAGGGGAAATCTATGCAGCCCACAGGGACGTCTTCCCTCTTCACCTGAAGTCCCTCCCAGAGCTGCACCCCCCCCTACCCTGGTCCCAATCACACAGCACAAGCACTGGGCCCATGCCACTGGGTTCTCCTTTATACTCCTGCTCTCAGGAATGGTGACCGAGAATGAAGGCTGTAACAAGAGGGCCCCGAAAGCCAGCTGGGGAGAGGGTTACCCAGTGCTGGAAGGAGTGAGGTGCCCTCTGAGGGTGCCAAGGGTGTGGCCCGAGTCACCACTCGCTCCTTCTGCAGAAGCTGCACCGGTTTGAGCAGTTGGGTGACGGACTTGAATTTCTCCGGAAAGCTCTGGTGTGTTCCCTGCGGGGGCAAGGGGCTGGTGGGAGCTGGTGACTCCAAGATGCTGTACCAATGCCCTGTCCTCAAACTCCACTGGCACCCACACCCCGAGGGGCTGGGACAGATGTCAGGTGCAGGCCTGGGCCAAACCACCTTACTCAAAGGCATTCAGGAGCGAACTGGTCTTCAAGGAAATGAGTTTTGAAGGGAAGGAACCAGCACGAACTGGATAGATTGCAGGAGGCAAGAAACACCCTCTGCTCCTGCCCCTGAGTTCCTTGGCCAAAGGAGACCCCAGGAGCTGCCTCAAACACATCGGAGGCTGGGGAGCAGGCACAGCCCTCACCTGGCATCAGTCTTCTTCCTCTGTCTTCCTGAACGTGGCCATGGCTTCCTCCAGCACACCATCAGGGTCCAGAATTTTGATCTGGAGGGAAACAGTAAGGGGTTGGATTGGGGAGCATGGGAGGCGCATGCTGCCAGCCTTTGGGGCGCTGCCTACTTTGGAGGTGCTGTCTGCCTTGTGGGCTGCTGCCAGTCTCCATGGGGATGCCCCGACTGAGAACAAAACCTTGTCTGTTCCCTGGCTGGGCTGGGCTAGGCCTGGCCAGGCTGGATGTGGCTGCGGGGGCACCGTTTTCTGTCTCTGGGTGTGCCCACCTTAGGAATGGGGAACTGGGTGGGCTCGGGTGCCTCATCACGTCCAAAGTCAATCATGGTGCCACACTTGGCCACGTCGTCCACCCAGAAGCCTTCAAACAGCTGACCGTGGTCCAGGTGGAAGAAACGGCCTGGCCCATTCTTCATGCCTCTCTCCCAGTAACCCTCGTAGCGGTTCCCGTTCTCTGTGGGAAAGGACAGGGTCACATGGGTGCTGGGCACACCTGACCAGACCAGACTACCAGGCTGGCCCCTCTGCACATCCTCCGCACATCGGAACCTGTGCCCACGGGGAAGCCAGAAGGAAACCCAGCTGACTAGAGTGCCCCGGGCTGGGCTGCCTGCGGTCTGGGCAGACTGACCTATAAACATCAGAGCCCCCAGGGTGGGGTGGAGGGTGGGGTGGGGGTGTCAGTGACTTCCAGAATCAAACCTGGTGCACGTCTGGCCTCCACGACTTACCTGAACTTGGATGAACAACATCCTTTCCTATTTGTAAAAAAAAGTCATAGCTAATAGTATGGATAGACAATGTTTTTCCAGCATTCACTCTGTGCCTGGTTCTTTGCTATGTTTCTGACCTCACTCACTCCTCCCAAAAACAGTTCTATGAAGGAAAACCGACTCCATTTTCTACAAATGGAGCTTGAAAAGCTCAGGGAGTCTGACTGACTTGCTCAAGGTCACAGAGCTAGGATGTGGCAGAGACAAGATTTGAAGCCAAGGTCTGTTCATCCCAGGAGCCCATGCTCTTCTTAACCATGAATTCACGCTCCCGCTCTGCTGATGGTGGTGTTGGCATAAGCGGAATACTAATAAAGCCAGCGCTTCTCAGCTCAGACCCTTACAGCCATGGGATCTCGGGCAAGTCACAACCATTTTGTCTCATTTCCTCATTTGTAAAATGGGGATAACAGAGGCACCTACCTCATAGAATTGTTGTGGAGATTAAATACATGGGTTCACGGAAAGGACTTAGATTACTGGATATACCCCAGACGAGAGGTCAGCAAACTTTTTTCTGTAAAGGGTCAGCCGGGATTTTCGGCTTTGTGGGGCACAGGGTCTCTGCCACAACTCCGCCATTGCCGTGGACGATGTGTAAATGAATGAGCAAGTTGGTGTGCCAATAAAACTTTACTTACAAACACATGTGTTGAGCTGGGTTTGGATTTGGTCCAAGGACTGTAGTCTGCTGACACCTGCTACATGCAAGTATGAGCTAGTAACATTGCTGAGCACTTATCATTATGTGTCCGGCACCGCACTCAGCACTTTACAAACCTCATTTAACCTTCTCAACTCTAGTTAAGTCATATTTTTATCCTTAATTTACAGATGAGAAAACCAAAGCACAGAGAGTTTAAGTTTGAGCACATTGCATCAAGGTCACGTAGCTAGTAAGAGCTTGATCCAGGATTTGAACCTGAACCCAGGCAGACAGGCTCCAGAGTCCAGGCCACTAGAAATGATGCACTAAGAACCCTTACACTACATGTGGCTGCAGCAGACACTCACTAAGTGTGGGCTGTTGCTACTAGATGCTCACTAAAAGTAGTCACAGAGCTGGGTGCATGGGGGCTTGAGAATGACAGAAGTAGCTGGCATAAGCCCTCCTCAGCTGATCTAATGCCTCAGTTTGGTCAAATCTCATTGGAAATTGGAGTCTTCAGTTTTCGGGAGACTGAGCTCAGTTTTGTGTCCTCATCAAGGGCACCTACTGTGTACCAGGTACTGGGGAAACAATGGGGAGCAAAATAGATGCACGGTCCAGGTCACAGTCTGGAGAGACAATGACACTAACTTTATAGATAGCCTATTACGTGCCTGTTCACAGTAGTACCGATTTTTAGGTACTATTATTCCCATTTTACAGGTGAGGTAACTGAGGCATGGAGAAGGGAAAACTTGCCCAAGATTATACACCTAGTGCTAAAAAGGAAAGGAAGCAGGTGCTGAGGATGAGGAGAATGTGCACTAGTGGTATGAACAGGGGAGGCCTCTCTGAGGAGGAGACAGTGCAAAGATATGGAGGATTTTCTTTCCATTTCAGCAGTGCAAGGGCCCTGAGGCAAAAAGCGTGGGAGGAACTGAACGAAAATGAGTAAGGCTGAAACTGAGGGATTCCCAGGGGACATGGGGAAGGAGGCACAACTACAGGACTGCAGACCCTGCAGACCACGCTCTGAACTCTGAGGGTAAGAGGGAGCTATGGAAAAGTTGAAAGCAGGTTAGCAATACGGTCCAATCTGCCAAAGTTCATGCTGGTTGCTACGTAGAGAATGGATTAAGTCCTGACGCTAAGGCGGTTTACTCATGACTCTTTCTCTCTCTAGGAATATTTTTCCCTAGCTCAGTGTTTATCAGGCTCCTTCTCTCCAGGTCTTCTGTCCAAACATCACCGCGTCAGAGACATTCTCTGACCCTAAGTCTGTCTAGATAGCCCCTGTGCCCAACTCCTTTGTCATTCTCCAACACACCTTCCTATTTTACTTATTTATTTTTCCCTATTTTAAAGGGATATTGCTTAGCACTTTTGACCTCACAATGAACAGACTATGTTAATCTCGAGCGAGTGACTTAACCTCTCTGTAGCTCAGTTCATTTGTAAAGTGGAGATGGTCATAGTACCATCTTACGGAACTGTAGTGAGGATTAAATGAGCTCAGTGCTGTGTATGTGTAGGCTAGAATTACTGACCATAAGAAAATGTCTTAATTGTTGATGTGTCTTGTTAGGCTCCCCTTTAGAATAGAAAGTCCCTGAGGGCAGGGATCTGGTCCTGTCATTCACCTAATCGGGAGCTGAGCTGGAGAGGGGCTGGGCGTGGTCTGGGCGTGGTCTAGGTGGGGCGTGACCAAGCCGGGCCAACCGGGGCTGCCCATGGGGCGTGGCCAGGAGGCCATTGGGGCGGGGCTGGCTGGGGCGGGGCGGGGCACTTACTCTGACGCAACATGCCCTCCCCATGCGGCTTGTCGTTCAACCACTGGCCCTCGTATATGTCGCCGTTGCTGTAGTACATGCGGCCCCATCCGCTGCGCTGGTTGCCACACCACTCACCCTCGTAATAATCCTTGGGTCCGAAAAACTGAATCCCATAGCCCTGAAAGCACGAAGGTGTCCCTGTTCAAGGCGCCCCCCACCACCTGGAAAGCCACCCCTATCTTCCCGGGCACCCAAGCCACACGCCTGGACTACTTCCCTGCTTCCTCCCTCAGCCCTACATCCCAGACTGATGGTCGGGCATTGAAAAAGCTCCTCAAGCTCTCCGTTCCCCTCCACCCCTGTGCTACCATCTTCGTTTCTCCCCTCCTCACTGGTCCCCCTCTTCCACTCTCCCGTTCTCCCCTCCGCACGCATCTTCAGTGAAGCAGCTAGAAGGATCTTTACATCGCTCATCTGATCACGTTTGCCCCTTCTCCTCATCTCTGATTCGACCCTGTTAAAAGTCGCAGATGCCTCTGAGAATCAGATCAAAGTTATGGACTTTCTCCCCAGAAAAATGAACACCACACTCAGTGTCCAACCACGGAGAACCATGGACTCCCCGCAGATCACACCTTAAGGAAGTTGGGTTAAGCAGCCCAAGTCTATACTTCAAAATCCTGATTCCCCACAAAACCTTCAAGGCCCCCATCTACCCCTCTCCTCACCCCCACCCCTGTGGGCACACACACCTTGGTGTTTGACATATTCTTTGCTACTTCTGACTACTTTGCTACTTCCCCTTCTCCTTTTTGTCCTCCCTGGTTAACTCTTTGCACCTTTTGGTATTACCTCCTGTAGGAAGCCTGCCCTGAATTCTCAATTCATGTAGGCTCCTTGGGAAAACCTCTATCCTAACATCAAATCGTATGTGAATTGTTTATTTTGGGCTCTCTTTCCCCACTGGCCCCTAAACATTTTGAGCTCAGAGATCACAAAATCCAATCACCATTTGCCAGCAGTGTGTGACCTCAAGCAAGGCACTTCACCTCTTGGGGCTTGTTTCCTTATCAGTAAAATAAGAATGATGATGACCATGACTTTGTGAGTGGGTTGTGGGATACCGGGAGGGTTCAGGCATTTCTCAGTTGAGGACACGCCTCTGTCTGGCTTCTACCTCCAGGACCTTCCTCTCTTGTCCTGTGGCCAAGGGTGTGGCCTCTGCTTTCTTGCTCCCACTTTTCCTACCACCTCTTGTGTTGGTCCAACAGAAGGGGGATTCTCAGAAAGGAATGCCCAGGGAAAAGAAAGCCAGGAAATGAGTGGGGCAGATGGGGGGAGGAGACTTGGACCCCACACAGCCTGGCTGGTTTCTTGTGCCATGAGGGTTCATGGGCTCCTCCCCGGGCCCTCTCCTCTTGCTTCCTGTTTCCTGGGTTTTGTTCTAAGAAGCCTGGATGATTTCCCACCCCTTCCTTCTCCCACGCACACAGTACTCTTGTCCTCCTTCCCTCCACCCTCCTTCCTTTTCTCCCAGGACTCTCTGACTGTTCCCCCTATACACACACACACACACACACACACACACACACAGAGCCTGCTTTCAGCCCAGCCCACATCCCAGGGCATGACAGGAACCACTCACCGATTTTTTATCATCTTTCCACCAGCCAGAGTATACTTTCCTGGGCTTTCCCATCTCTTGGTCAGGAAAGCTGAGGGTGCCATAGCCATCTCGCTTCCCAAACTTCCAGTCTCCCTCATAGATGGCTCCTTTCTTCTTCCAGATCTGTGTTCCTTTTCCTGATGACGCACAGATGGGCCGACACTGCAGACATGCAGCCATGGGGCTGGAGGGGCAGGTGCTGGGTCTGCCTTGGCCTCAGGGGCCCCTAGAAGACTTGATGACTTTCTCAAGGACTGAGTCAGGGTCTGTGCCTTGTCTCTAGACCCCCAGCGCCAGTGAGAACTCCAAGAAAGTTCCATTTCTACAAATAACAGTTCTCCAGCTGTTTGCCCTGATGCCGGATTGATACAGCAACCCCCCAAGTAGAAATCTGCCCCTCCTTCTTCTCTTAATAATAATGAGTTTCATCTCTTTTAAAAATAAGTTTCATCTTTAAATGATACTCAAAGGTTACATGAGATGGCCAGATTTTCTAGAAAATGTTCTGCGTATTTCTTCAGTTCTCAGAAACACACATGGAGACCTATGTCCTATCATTCCAGCCTCATCTGTGAATTCCACTCCCAACTTCCAGACTGCCCTCCAACCACTGTGGCCGCCGGGCTGGTCGAGGAACCCACCAGATATGCCTCTGCCTCAGGGCCTTTGTACCTACCTGTCCTTCATCCTGGAATGCTCTTCTGTAAATTTCAATCACACTCTACGTCCTACAAATCTCCATTCAAATCTATTTTTTCAGTGAGGCCTTCCCTGACCATCCCATATAAAGTCACATGTCTGTCCTACCCCCCTTACCCTGCTCTGTTTCTTTTTTTCAAGATTGTATGTATTTATTTGACAGACAGAGATCACAAGTAGGCAGAGACGCAGGCAGAGAGAGAGGGGGAAGCAGGCTGCCTGCTGAGCAGAGAGCCCGATGTGGGGCTCGATCCCAGGACCCTGAGATCATGACCTGAGCCGAAGGCAGAGGCTTAACCCACTGAGACACCCAGGCGCCCATTCCCTGCTGTTTCTTTCCATATCACCTATAAGCTCCTAACATATCAGACGATTCACTTATTTGTCATTTTTTGTCTGTTGTCTAGCTCTCCATGAGAATGTGCACTCCATGAGGACACAAACTTTGGTCTGTTTTGTTCATTGCTCTATTCCCAGCACTGAGGAACAGGACCCAGCAAGTTGGAGGTGATCAATACATGTCAAACAAAGACATTTGTTGAACAAAGGGATCAATAAAATATTTGTGGAGTACCTATACGGGCTAATACGTGTCTTGGTCCTTAGTAGCTCAGGAACAAATCCAACATTGTCCCTGTGAGTTTTTTAATCTCGGCCGAGTAAGTTAACTCCCTGGGCCTCAGGCTCCTCATCTGTAAAATGGGGATGAGACTATCTCATGGGGTTGTTCTGATCACTACATTCATTAATATAAGGAAAACACTTCGAACAGTTTCTGCAAATACAAAAGATATTACCAATTATTTGTGCCCTTGAGGTAGAGCCCTCACCCGGTTTTTCTACCTGTCCCTCTTTTACGAGGTTTATTTCTTTTGGGGTACCAGCCTCTCCTGAACTCTCAGTCCCGATGGTTTGCGTGGATCTGGCTCCGCCCCCTGGCCACGCCAGCCAACCAGCTCGGGCCACTGTGATTGGTCGATTGAAGGGCATGTGATTTGAGTTGGTCCAATGAGACTGTTTGCCTCTGGGATAAAGGTAAATTTACCACTTAAACGAAGTTTTTTATGGTCAGACTCCTTGGTGTGCCCACTCTCTGTCCGTCCCCTCTCTGCTCTGGGCACACTGGCTTCCAGTCTGTTCCTTGAGCAAGACTTAATACCCCTCCCCACAGTCCTTCCATTCTGAGTCCACTACCTAGCAGACAGGCCCTTCTGCCGGGCTAATCCCTACCCATGTGCGCTCCGCTCAGACATCGCCTCTCTCTGTTATGGCCGCTTTCATGCCTCCTCTCGGGTCCCCTTCATATCCTGATGCCACCCCTTTTATTTTTATTTTTAATTTTTTGAAGTAAAATAGCCTTGTTTTATTACGTGCAGACTATATATAAACAAACTACCCGCTCTGAAAACAGCAGGTTCTGGCTTTTCCCAGGGCCCTCAGAAACCTCTGGGAGACTAGTTCCTTCCCCAGAGAGGGGTGCGTGCGTGTGTGTGTGTTTGTGTGTGTGTGTGCGTGATGGAGCCACACGCTCCTCCTTCCCTCTCTGGTCCAGGAGGAGGCATCTCCGTCTTACTCCTCTGCAAGGAATCGAGGAAGTCTTGCCACTCTGCAGGGTAAAATCGCTTATAGACGTTGGTCTTACTCCGAATCTGTTTCCGGGTATGTTGACACTAATTCTTCTCACCCCGGGCCATAACTTTATAGTCTCCCCCCGCCCCTCCACCGTTCTCCGTCATGAAGTGTATGTAGTCAGTGAAGTCTGGAGACAGCATGTTTGCTTTCTTTTCTGGGAGGCTGGCTTCTACCTCCATGTCATTTACCCCATACAGCCTGCCACCTCTTTTAGCCATGTGACCCTCAGTGAGTCATTTCCTCTCTCTGAGCCCCAGTTTCCTCATCTGTAAAATGGGATACTATTTATTGTGCAGGTTCCCTGCGAGCCTGGGGCCCCCTGAGGCTTGGCATCTTGCCAGATGCCCAGTACAGAGCCTGATGTGGGCCAGGAGCGCTGTAGGGATTAGCGGAGTGAAGGCACGAGCAGTCCAGGGAAGCCGTGGCCACCCAATCCTTGCCTTGCATGATGATGATTCTCTTGACTGCTTCCAGTCTGCTTACACCACAGCAGTCCCTGTCGGCTTGGTCAAAGATATGTCTTGAAGAGAGGGGAGGCTCGATTAGGATTCTCCTACAGCTCCATTTTCAAGAGCCTCAACCCAATCAGCTCTATGCCTCTGGGGTCCTAGGTGAGGCAGGACTCACATCGAAGGAGGGGTCAGAGCGCCATGTCAACCCACAAGTTCACAGCACAGGTGAGGCTGCTGAGATCCATAGAATGGGAGATGAGTTACCTAAAGTCACACGCTAGACGGCGGCAGCTTCGGAGTGCTTTTGGATTAGGATGGTTCCGAGTAGTGGTGATCCCTGCCATGCTCTGCCCTCAAACACTCACAGACCCTTCTGCACAGATCCCAGGCTATGCACTTAGTAGATGTCATCTCTTATCTTTACCAACAGACATTTTCTCATTTTACAGAATGGGACACTGAGGCTCAGAGTATGGTAATTAGTCACTCAAGGTCACTGTTGGTGGAGCCGAGATTCTGACCCAGGTTTCTGGACTCTAAAGTACTTCACTCAGGAAGGCACGAGAGAAAAGTGGTTAAGAGCACAGAATCTGGGGGCACCTAGGTGGCTCAGTGGGTTAAAGCCTCTGCCTTCCACTTGTCATGATCTCAGGGTCTTGGTATCGAGTCCTGCATCGGGCTCTCTGCTCAGCGGGGAGCCTGCTTTCAGTCCTCTCTCTGCCTGCCTCTCTGCCTGCTTGTGGTCTCTGTCTGTCAAATAAATAATAAAATAAAAATCTTAAAAAAAAAGCGCATAGGATCTGGAATTGCAAAACTACGTGAGAAGCCATATCATCTTTTTTTAATAAAAGCTTGTTTCTCTTGGGGCACTTGGCTGGCTCAGTTGGAAGAGTACACGACTCTTGATCTCAGGGTCATGAGTTCGAACTCCATGTTGGGTGTAGAAATCACTTAAATAAAACTTTTTTTTTAGATTTTATTTTTAAGGGGCGCCTGGATGGCGGAGTCGGTTAAGCATCCAACTCTTGGTTTTGGCTCAGGTCATGATCTCGGGGCCATAAGACCCAGCCCCACATTAGTCTCTGTGCTTGGAGTGGAGTCCGCTTGAGATTCTATATCCCTTTCCCTCTCCTCTCCCGCTCATGCTCTAGTTCTCTCTCTCTGAAATAAATAAATAAATTTTTTAAAAATATATTTTATTTTATTTTTTTTAAATATTTTATTTATTTGACACAGAGAGAGAGAGAGATCACAAGTAGGCAGAGGAGCAGGCAGAGAGTGAGGGGGAAGCAGGCTCCCTGCGGAGCAGGGAGCCCGATGTGGGGCTCGATCCCAGGACCCCGAGACCATGACCTGAGCCGAAGGCAGCGGCTTAACCCACTGAGCCACCCAGGTGCCCCAATATATTTTATTTTTAAGTACGCTCTACACCCAACATGGGGCTCAAACTTACAACCCCAAGGTCAAGAGTCATATGCTCTATTGACTGAGCCACCCTGGTGCCCCTGAATTAATAAAATTAAAAAAAAAAAAACCCACTTCTTTTTCTTCAGGGCTTAGTTTGTGTCACAAGGAACCCCATGCCATTTGCTGGCTAAAGTAACAGTTAAAGTGGGACGCCTGGGTGGCTCAGTCGGTTAAGCATCTGTCTGCCTTTGGCTCAGGTCATCATCCTGGAGTCCCGGAGTCTGCCTCTCCCTTTGCCCCTCCCTCCTGCTCATGCTCTCTCTCTCTCTCTTGCTCTCTCTCAAATAAATAAATAAATAAAATCTTAAAAAAAGAAAAAAAGTTGCAGTTAAAGCCCCAGCTAGTTGTGTGTGTGTGTGTGTATGTGTGTGTGTCCTCCCTAACCCCCTGCTGGTGAGACCCCCACATCAGAGCTGTTTGAATCCCTACTGTGAGCTGGTTGCAGGGGGGGCACCTTTTCTTCCTTCCAGCCCCATGTTTAGCCCAGGTCTCAGAGGTCAGACCATGTACTGGAGTCCCCAGAGCCCTAGCTGTGGTTACGGATGGTGTCTCAAGACCACTTTGTCCCCTGCTGGTCCCTGAGGTCTTTGCTCATCTGAAGTCAGGGTTGAGTTTGGTTCCAGAGCCCCAGCGTGTGGAGACCCCCGGCTGGCCCAGGTCAGTGGCATTCCACCCTTGAGGGAGCCTTGGGGACATATGTCCCCAGGGAGCTCCGTCAGCGACTTCCTTGGCCCCAGTCAAGTCCCAGTCACCCACCATGGCCCAGACTCCACACTAGCCACCCGGACTCCTCAAGGTCCCCCACTCACCATGCTTCATGTTGTCCTTCCACTCGCCCACATAGCAGTCACCATTGACCGAGTACACCTGGTGTCTCAGTCCGTTCTTCTGGGCCTTCCGGTCCCACCCCTTCCATAGGGGCTCCGACTTCTTCAAGCACTTGGAGATAGGCATGTTGCCTGCTTCTGTGGGGCCAGGGGGTGCTGGTAAAGGGTTAGGGACATCAGGGGCTCAGTGTACCCCTAGTAGTGCCAGGATCCTGGGGCTTCCTGGGGATGCGCTTGTCTGAGCCCAAATGACATGAGTCCTGTATGTTCTGAGTCCCCGGGCAGATGAGCAAGCCGCCCTTTGAGGGTGACCCTTCTGTGCTGGACTGACCCTTGCCTGTCACCTCCTTTGCATCTATCTCTAGGGTCCCGCTGAGGTAGGTCTGATGACACAATTGCTTGGGAACCCAGGGAAACCAGTAGAAGAGGGGGTTTGTGATGGCACCAGGAAGAAGCTGTCCCTCACCAGTGGTTGACAGTCATATATTTAATAACGAGTATGACCAATCCGTGTGTATGCTGGCCTAAGGCTGAAGCTTTCTCTGGAAGCCCCAGTGCTGTGCACTGGGATCCACTGCAGGAGAGAAGTGGATGGCCAGGGTAGCGGGGGATACCCAGGCCACTCTGGGCCTGCAGGTAGCCACTACCACGCAGCCTACAGGGACACCTTCCTGGCCCCCAGTACCCAACACCGCAACCCCTTTGGTCCTGCCTTATCTGTTAGAGGGTGCTAGAAATGTCCAGGACCTGGCTTTAGAAGCTGTCAGGGAAGGTGTGTCTGGGTGGCTCAGTCAGTTGTTAAGCGTCTGCCTTTGGCTCAGGTCATGATCCCAGTCCTGGGATGGAGCCCGGCATCGGGCCCCTTGCTCAGAGGGAAGCCTGCTTCTCCCTCTCCCACTCCCCTTGCTTGCATTCCATCTCTTGCTGTCTCTCCCTGTCAAATAAATAAATAAAATCTAAAAAAAAAAAAAAAGCTGTCAGGGGAGCCCACCAACTAGAGATACTGCTCATAGGGTGACCAACTGTCTGGGTTTGCCTATGACTGAGGGGTTTCCTAGGAACTTGGACTCCAGTACTAAAACTGGGACAGTCCCAGGAACACCAGGATGGCTGGTCATCCTTCTACCTCTGACCTCTGTCCTTTTCCCGGATACTCTACTTGTCTGCCTTATTACCTGGTTAGGTTTCTCCATCAGACCGGGGCTCTCCTTCCCGCGATGCCTGATGGGGTTGCAGAGAAACTTTGGGTGGTCTAGGGTCTCTCTTTATGCTGGGACTCCCCCACCTGTGTTCTTCATGTCTCCAAGATCTCCAGTGTATACATCCATGTCTATCTGTCTCCAGGGGGCTCGTGCAAGGTGATAAAGATGGTCTCCCCCAATCATGAGTATCTGTTTCCTGCTCCATGGGTTTGGGACACACACACACACACACACACACACATGCCAGTGGCGCTAGCACCAGAGGCTGAGTGAGATATTTAACCATTAGCATGAGAGGTGCTAAGCCAATTACCTTTGGGCTGAGCCAGTTTCAGATCATGGTGTCCCAGGCATCCACCCACCCATGGCCAGCCTCATGGGTGTGCAACCCGTGCAGTCGAACAGGGCCCACACTTAGAAGGGCCCATGCTTGGTTTACTCCTTTGCTGGCACTGTTTTTAAATTCTCAATACTTTATGAGTGAGGGCCCCCTTTTTCATTTTTTAAAAAAATTTTAAAAAGATTTTATTTATTTGACAGACAGAGATCACAAGTAGGCAAAGAGCCAGGCAGAGAGAGAGAGAGGGGAAACAGGCTCCCTGCTGAGTGGAGAGCCTGACGTGGGGCTCGATACCAGGCCTGGAGATCATGACCTGAGTGGATCATGACCAGAGGCTTAACCCACTGAGCCACCGACGCACCCTCCCTCTTTTTCATTTACACTGGGTGCACATATCAAGGAGTTCCTTCTGTAGGGCTACAGCAGGGTCTCCAGGAGTCTGACCGGGCTGACCAACCACACGTCTGGCATGTATTTTGACATGCCCAGGAACAGGGTAAATCACTCCTGGCAAAGAAAACAGTAAGGGCAAAAGCTGAGAGGAAGGAAACCGTTTCAGGTCCTAAATGTAACGTTTTCCTTTTTTCTCCCATTTCCTAGTACCACCTGTACAATGATGAATCTTTATATGTAAATTAATTTACTTTAAAAAATCAATATATTTATCCAAGAAAGAAACTACATATCCTTACTATAAATGGAAAACCAGTATCAGATACCTTAAGGGGGAAGCACAGTAAAAATAAAAATACTATACAGAGACCACCTTAAGTCTTAGCTACATATCAGTGGCTTACAGTTGAAATTCGCAAATGTTCAGAAAGGTGTTAATTAGCGCCGAACTGACACTTTCTCCTTGGTTTTCTCAGAAGTATAATGGAACCAACCTGGAACCTAATAACTTTTTTTATGATGTCTTTGGATGTTACTTAATGCCTCATCAGAGTAATATAAAATCACCCTCTGTCCCACTCTTTCTTGGGAGCAAGGGTTTTCTGCTCAAGAGGAGGTTACGGTCTTAAAACGGGAGCTACCGATAGGAAAAGAAAGCCTTGTGAGGCGGGGCGCGCGGACCGTGCACGATTGTTTTGATTCTAAGTAATCAATCAGCCACAATGGAAGGTGGAGGGGCGGGGCCCAGACGCAGGGGGGGCCATCCCGAACTCCCACCCCACCCACCTGCCCCAGCTCACCTGAGCCCGCTCACCTGCGGGGCGGAGCCTGGATCCGCAGCTCTGTGGACCCGAGCGATGGGGTCGCCGCTTCCAGCCTCAATGACCGAGCGCGGCTCTGCCTCAGGCGTCCCCTGCCCGGCGGGGGTCGCTATGGCAACGCGGGGCCCCAGCAAAGCCGCCGGCAGAGCCCGCCCCTTCCTGGCGAGACCGAGTGCTTGCTTCGCGGCGGGGAGGGTGCAGAGTAGTGGGCGTGGGGAAGGACGTCTTAGGGCCTGTGCAGGTCGAGTGCAGCCCGGTTCATCGGCCTGCTGAGCAAAGGGCTGGTGGGCGAGCCCGAAGACCCGGCATCCGCAGAGCGTGGGCCGCGGTGTGCCTGGGGAGGATACTGCCCTCCCCATCTGGGGATCCCCAGGGCAAATACAGCACCCCGAGCAGACCGGAAAGGGTTAAATACTTCTCTGCCGCGTTAGGAACACAAAGCGGCAAAATTTGAAGGGAAAACTAACCACTCTCGTTCTTACTTCTGTTGCGGGGTGGGGGTGGGGGTGGGCTCTCCTAGACACCTTTAAGAATCAAAGAGAAGCTATTCAGACCCTCCACCTCTCGAAGATGCTTGTATTTTATTTTATTAAGGTTTTATTTATTTATCTGAGAGAGATCACAAGTAGGCAGAGAGAGCGGTGGGGGTGGGGGCAGTAGACTCCTGGCCTAGCCGGACTTGGGGCTCGATCTCAGGACCCTGAGACCATGACCCGAGCTGGAGGCAGAAGCTCAAGCTACTGAGCCACCCAGGCGCTCGAAAGATGCTTGTATTTTAGACACACAGGTCAGCCCACCTCACCCCTCACTGCTCTCCTTGGTTCACATCCTTACAGTGGTTCCTCTGTCACTCAGAGTAAAAGCTACAGTCCCCTCAGTGGCCTTCAGAGTTCCCAGTCATCTGCCCCCCCACACCCTTTCCTTTCTGACCCTGTCCCCGACTTCCTTCCGGCACCCGGGCTCACTCTGCTCCAGCCATGCCCTTGCTTCCTGGAAAATGCTGGGCATGTTCCTGCCTCAGGGTCTTTGTCTCTTCTGTGCCTTCTGCCAGGACATCTCTTCCTACAGGTAACAGTCTAGATCATTCCTTCCTGTTCTTCAAGGTGTTTTCTTCTTGTTGTTGTTTTTTAAGATTTTATTGATTCATTTGACAGAGAGAGACACATCGAGAGAGGGAACACAAGCAGGGAAGATGGAGAGGGAGAAGCAGGCTTCCCGCGGACCCTGGGATCATGACCCCAGCGGAGGGCAGATGCTTAACAACCGAGTCAACCAGGAGCCCCATCTTCTTCAAGATTTTATTCAAACATCATCACCTCAGTAAGGAGTTGCTGGACCACCTTTTTATTTTTTAAAGTAATCTCTATGCCTAACTTGGGGCGATATCAGGGGTCACATGCTTTACCAGCTGAGCCAGTCACGTGCACCTGGACCACCCTATTTAAAACTTGAATCTCGGGGTGCCTGGGTGGCTCAGTGGGTTAAGCCTCTGCCTTCGGCTTGGGTCATGATCTCAGGGTCCTCAGATCGAGCCCCACATCAGGCTCCTTGCTCAGCAGGGAGCCTGCTTCTTCCTCTCTGCCTGCTGCTCTGCCTACTTGTGATCTCTGCCTGTCAAATAAATACAATCTTTAAAAAAAATAATAAAAAATCAAACTTGAATCTCCTGGAGCATCTGGGTGGCTCAGTCTTTAAGCATCTGCCTTCAGCTTAAGTCCTGATCTCAGGGTCCTGGGATTGAGCACTGCATCCTGCTGGGAGGGAAGCCTGCTTCTTCTTTTCCCACTCCCCCTGTTTGTGTTCCCTCTCTCACTGTGTCTCTCTCTGTCAAATAAATAAAGTCTTAAAAAAAAAACAAACCTGGAATCTCTATGTATACTTCACAACCTATTTTCCTGTTTCCCCAGTCTCATTCCTGTTTCATGTGGTATAGCACTGTCGTGTGTGTGTGTGTGTGTGTGTGTATACACATATTTATTGTCTTTTTTTTAAAGATTTTATTTATTTGACACAGAGAGATCACAAGTAGGCAGAGAGGCAGGCAGAGATAGAGAGAGGGGGAAGCAGACTCCCTGCTGAGCAGAGAGCCCGATGCGGGACTCAATCCCAGGACCCTGGGATCATGACCTGGGCTGAAGGCAGAGGCTTAACCCACTGAGCCACCCAGGCAACCCCCCTTGTCTGTCTTTTTATTTTATTTTATTTTAAAAGATTTTTATTTATTTATTTGACAGACAGATCACAAGTAGGCAGAGAGGCAGGCAGAGAGAGAGAGGAGGAAGCAGGCTCCTCACTGAGCAGAGAGCCAGATGCAGGGCTCAATCCCAGGACCCTGGGATCATGACCTGAGCCGAAGGCAGAGGCTTTAACCCACAGAGCCACCCAGGTGCCCCTGTCTGTCTTTTTAAAGGCAAAGTTTTTTTCTTCCAACTTCTAAGTGAAAATTTGCAGGCACACAGTAAAGCATTATCATAGTACAATGAACATCTCTTACAACCGCTGTCTACAGTTGACAATTATTGGCATGTTGCCATATTTGAAGTCGGAGAAGTTGTGTTTTTTCACTGCTGTCTCCCTAGGACCTAGGTCAAATGCCCGGCACCTAGTAATTGCTCAACAAGTATTTATCAATGGAATGATTGGTGCCTGGCACTTTAAGTTCTTAATATATAACACAAATTCCCCTCCAAATGCCCCTCCAAAATGATTTTATTAATTCCATCCACAAGAGTGTCTGTTTTTTTCTCCCACTTTTGCCTTTATTCACATTGAGTATTACCTTTTTTTTTTTTTTTTTTTTAAGATTTTACCTATTTATTTGACAGAGATCACAAGTAGGCAGAGAGAGAGGAGGAAGCAGCTTCCCTGCTGAGCAGAGAACCCGATGCAGGGCTCGATCCCAGGACCCTGGGATCATGACCTGAGCCGAAGGAAGAAGCTTTAACCCACTGAGCCACCCAGGCGCCCCGAGTATTACTTTATTTTATTCTTTTTTTTTTTAAGATTTATTTATTTGACAGAGAGAGCAAGAGAGCACAAGCAGGCAGAGCAGCAGAGGGAGAGGGAGAAGCAGGCTCCCTACTAAGCAGGAAGCCCAATCCAGGGCTTGATCCCAGGACCCTGAGATCATGATGTGGAGGCGAAGGCAGTCGCTCAACCAATTGAGGCACCCAGGCACCCATTACTTTTTTCTTTTTAAGGATTTATTTATTTATTTGAGAAAGAGACAGAGAGGATCAGCAGGAGGGACAGAGGGAAAGGAATAGAGAATCCCAAGCAGACTCCATGCTGAGTGCAGAGCCTGATGTGGGGCTCAATCCTACGACTCCAAGATCACCACCTGAGTCTAAACCAAGAGTCAGACACCAAACTGACTTTGCCACAGGTGCTCTGAGTATTGCTGTTTTAAAATCACTTTAGCAAGGGGCGCTTGGGTGGCTCAGTGGGTTAAAGCCTCTGCCTTCCGCTCGGGTCATGATCTCAGGGTCCTGGGATCGAGCCCTGCATCGGGCTCTCTGCTCAGCAGGGAGCCTGCTTTCCCCCCTCTCTCTCTGCTTGCCTCTCTGCCTGCTTGTGATCTCTGTCTGTCAAATAAATAAATAAAATCTTAAAAAAAAAAAAAAGATAATGCTTGTGTTCGGGGCACCTGGGTGGCTCAGTGGGTTAAAGCCTCTGCCTTCGGCTCAGATCATGATCCCAGGTCCTGGGATCGAGCCCTGTGTCGG
This sequence comes from Lontra canadensis, assembly GCF_010015895.1. Lineage (NCBI taxonomy): Eukaryota > Metazoa > Chordata > Mammalia > Carnivora > Mustelidae > Lontra > Lontra canadensis. The sequence goes on from NW_022631052.1 coordinate 9,091,499, forward strand.
GCTCTCTGCTCAGCAAGGAACCTGCTTCCTCCTCTCTCTCTGCCTGCCTCTCTGCCTACTTGTGATCTCTGTCAAATAAATAAAATCTTACAAAAAAAAAAATCTCTTTAGCAATCGGGGCACCTGGGTGGCTCAGTAGGTTAAGCGTTTGCCTTCAGCTAGGGTCATGGTCTCAGGGTCCTGGGATCGAGTCCCACATCAGGCTCCCTGCTCAGCAGGGAGACTGCTTCTCCCTCTCCCTCTGCTGCTCCACCTGCTTGTGCGCTCACTCTCTCTCTCTCTCTCTGACAAATAAATAAATAAAATCTTAAAAAAAAATCTCTTTCGCAATCTCAGAAGAAAATCTTGTTTTGATAGGCTTTTCTTTGATTACCAGTGGGCTCTCCTTCATTGCTTTGTTCTTCATTCTCATTGGAATGCGACATTTTGTTTGCTTTTTTGTTTTTGTTTTTGGAATGGGACTTTTGCTCTGATTTCCATACTCACTGCATCATTTATAGTTATTTTGTTGGATGTATGTCTCTCTCAGCAGAGGAAATTGATGGACACAGAAATTGCCCTGTGTAAATTCTTTCTCATCCAAGTTTCTTTTAGTTGCAGCTAGAAGCACCATCTCATACTACCTAATAAAGGAAATTTATTAAGGACACAAGAGTGTTGGAAAGCTGTAAACAGCAAAGCCATCCTCTTCCTGTCTCTTGGTCTCTCCATCTCTCTTCCATTCAACTTTCTCCTGCTCGTGGTGGAAAATGGCTGCCCCTTATATCATCTCGGTTATATAACTACTTACAGAAATTAATTGGAGGGGCACCTGGGTGGCTAAGTGGGTTAAAGCCTCTGCCTTCAGCTCAGGTCACCATCCCAGGGTCCTGGGATCAAGCCCCACATTGGGCTCTCTGCTCAGCAGGGAGCCTGCTTCCTCCTCTCTCTCTGCCTGCCTCTCTGCCTACTTGTGATCTCTGTCTAATAAATAAATAAAATCTTTTAAAAAAAAAAGAAATTAATCGGCTCTTTCTGGATTCCAATCCCAAATTCATGAGTGGTCCAGCTAGGGTCTGGAGTCATGCTGGCCAGTCATGCTGCTGATGGCTATAATTCTCTCACAATATTCTCCTCTCCTTCTCAGACAGCTGGCCAGCAGTCCCAGCAGGCTGTATGCTAGTACAAATCGTCTCTTGGTTTGTGGCTTTATCCAGAACCACCCTGCCACCTGCTGAGTGGTGCCTCATGGTCTAGAAATTCTTCTCTTCCTAGGTCAGGCTAAGACACAGCATTAGCCTTGGTCCCATCACTGCAAGGAGCCCTTTCCCAGCTCCTAATCAGATCCTGGCTCGGGGAAGCTAGAACGGTCTCCTGGAGAAAACTGTGGAGCAGATTATGGTTTATCGGCATCTGCAGGCCAGCTGGATGGGCAGGTTACAAATCTATGAGATTTTTCACCATATGGGGTCAGCACCTGGTAGCATTATTCTCAAACTCCTGAGTAGGTGCTATGGACTGGCCACTTCCCAACATTGAAGTGCCAAGAGCATCACCTGAGGGCTCCTGTTTCAAATACCCTGGTCTCATAATTACTTGCCAGACTTGAATGGCTAGATTTATCTGGGCTCTTCTCAAGGATCTTTTGTAAAGCATGCTGTGAAAAGAGCTCTCCTATGTGGTCTGAGGTCTCCAGACCAAGTATGTATGGTCTCCTCCATATATTCACAGATAAACACCCCCTTGGGGAGGCATGGTCCTGTTTTCACTTTCCCCAGCACATAGCTTTGGCTGAAAGCCTGGAGGCTCTGCAGATTTCAACTCTAGGGGGCGCATTCCCACCGCAGGTCACTCCTGCCTGAGAGCACCATCTTTTTTTTCTTTCTTTCTTTTTTTTTTTTTTGAGAGCACTATCTTTAGATAAAATGAGAATGGGGTCTTCTGAAGTTGAGTAACCTGGGTCTCAATCTTTCCAGAAGTGGCAGGAAGGACCCACCTGTCAGGACCAGCAAAAGCCTCCAGCGCATATAATAGACAAAAGTTTGAGACAACTCAAACGTCCATCAAAAGATGGATGGGTAAGCAAAATGTCATCTATCCATATAACGGAATATTGTCCAGTCCTAAAAAGGAATGAAACACTGAGACATGCTGCAGCCTAGATGAACCTTGAAAACACTGTGCTAAGTGAAAGAAGCCAGACCCAGAAGGTCGTATGAGCAGAAATATCCAGAATAAGAGAATCTACAGAGACAGAAAGTAGATCCGTGGTTACCTGGGAGGGAAGAGGAGGAGGAGTTAGGAGAGCGATAGTTAAGGGCAGGGGCTTTTTTCAGGGGTGATGAAAATATTCTAAAACTGACTGTGATGATGGCTGCTCAACCCTGTGAACATACTAAAAACCACGGAATCTTTACACTTTAAATGGGTGAATTGTAGGATTCCTGAGTTCTCTCAAGTGTTTTTTTTTTTTTTTTAAAGATTTTATTTATTTATTTGACAGACAGAGATCACAAGCAGGCAGAGAGGCAGGCAGAGAGAGAGGAGGAAGCAGGCTCCCTGCTGAGCAGAGAGCCCGATGCGGGGCTCGATCCCAGGACCCTGAGATCATGACCTGAGCCGAAGGCAGCGGCTTAACCCACTGAGCCACCCAGGCGCCCCTCTCAAGTGTTTTTTCAGAAAGTCTCCGATGCGGGATGAGCGCCCTCTAGCGGCTATCACCCGTCCAGCGCGAGTCACAGGGAACCATTGTTTCTCATTTTTCATTCTGCCAAATTAAAAATCAGAGAAAGAAATGCCTAAAGAGGGTAACACAATGTGCAGCAAACGTTGTTTTAACTTTTTTATTGAAGTGTAAAATACATATAGAAAAGTGGAAATATCATCAACGTATAGCTTGATAGATTTTTGCAAACCAAACACACACTTCTTGTCAAGACTGGGGGTCTCTGGGACTCTCTCTTTCAGCAACAATGCCAAAAGTCCAGTTTGAGTCCCTTCATATTTATCTTAAGAGAGGTTTACTTAGGGCGCCTGGGTGGCTCAGTTAGTTAAGCCTCTGCCTTTGGCTTGGGCCCTGATCTCAGGGTCCTGGGATTGAGCCCCACGTTGGGCTCCCTGCTCAGCGGGGAGCTTGCTTCTCCTTCTCCCTCTGATCCTCCTTCCTGCTTATGATCTGTCTCAAATAAATAAGTAAAATTTTTAAAAGAGATATTTATTTATTTATTTATTTATTTATTTATTTATTTATAAGTAATCTCTACACCCAACGTGGAGCTCAAACTACCAGCTGAGTCAGCCAGGCACCCTGAGTCCCTTTCACATAAAATGAGGCCACTTCCAAGAGACTTTGTAGAGTGCCTCTTTTCCTTTTCTTTCTCTCCTTCTTTCCTAATCTCTAGGGTTACTTTATCAAGGTGGTGGCTATTTATATGGAAATTAAAGTTTAATAAAAATAAAAATTCCTCAGTTACACTAGTCATATTCCAAATATTTAGTAGGCACATGTGGCAACTGGCTGCCATATGGGACATTGCAGATGCAGGACATTTCCTTTACCATAGAAAGTTCTATAAGACAGTGCTGTTTTGGGGATGAGCTCTTATCTCTTGTCACTATCCCTTCCTTGGAAAGTTTTACTTCTCTCTTTCTATCAAATCCTTCTTTTTTTCTTTTTCTTTCTTTCTTTCTTTCTTTTTAATTGATCAGCAAAATTCTCTGTTAGAACCTAACATGATGTCTGCAGGGATAAGCCTGTGGAAATTACAGGGTTTGAAAATAGTTGTTTGGCAAACAAACACAGCTAATAAATCATCCCAAAGAAAAATGCACAGCCTCACTAGCAATTAAAGAAATGAAAGTTAAAATAACCTGCCATACCATTACATACTGTCTAGACTAGGAAAAATGTGTAAAAATGATGGTCTGTAATATTGGTAGCACTGTGGGGAAAGAGGCACCATTACATACTGCTAGCCATCCAGGGAATTAGGTAAATCCTCTTGAAAAACCATCTGGAACTACGTTACAGAAACTATAAAACTATTTTCTGACTGAATTAATTCCACTTAATGACTACTATTTATTTACTTAACATATAGCTGGTGTGACGCATAGTACTTGGTACTTTACAGTTTTTTTAATTTTTAAATTATTATTTAAAATTTTGTTTATTTATTTGACACAGAGAGAGAACACAAGCAGGGCAAGAGGGAGTGGGAGAGGGAGAAGCAGGATCCTTGCTGGGCAAGGACCCTGAGATCATGACCTGAGCAAAAGGCAGATGCTTAACCCACTAAACTACCCAGGAGTCCCCATTTTTTTAAAAGTACTTTTCTTCTTTAAAAAAAAAAATTATTTATTATTTGAGAGAGAGAGATGCAAGAGAAGGGGTAGGGCCAAGGGAGAAGCCGACTCCCCATTGAGCCTGATCCAGGATACATTCTTGGTTCTTGGGAGTCCAGGATCATGATCTGAGTTGAAGGCAGTCGCTTAACCGACTGAGCCACCCAGGCGCCCTAAACTACTTTTCACAACAATCCTATGAAATAGGTAGGAATCCTTATTCTCATTTTAAAAAGTCAGCACCTCAGGTTCACAGAAGTTAGATAAGCTACCCAGAGGAAAAGATCAAGAAAGTGGCTGAGTCAGGATTCAATCTCAGACCCGTTAACCTAGGAAGACCTGGCCAGAACATTGCACTGACTCTCATTTCAGATAATTACCTCCAAGGAAATAGTACACTTGGGGCAAGAGAAGAAATTTATGAAAAATATAAATACTAGCATAATTTTTTCCAAAAGGAAAAACTGGAAAATGCACACAGGAGACAATGTAAATTAGGCCCGGCACATACCAGGATCTCCATAAATGCTTAATTTTTTTAAAAAGCAATTGGGTGGGGAAAAGCTCTGGCCCTTTACGCCTGGGTGGCTCAGTGGGTTAAAGCCTCTGTCTTTGGCTCAGGTTATGATCCCAGCGTCCTGGTATCAAGCCCGGCATCCGGCTCCCTGCTCGGCAGGGAGGCGGCTTTCCCCCTTCTCTCTGCCTGCCTCTCTGCCTACTTGTGATCTCTGTCTGTCAAATAAATAAATAAAATTAAAAAAAAAAACAAAAATCTTAAAAAAGCAAAAAAAAAAAGCTCTTGGCCCTTTAAACGACAGAGGCCGGTTATGGAAAGGACCCTCCACACTGAGGTGACGTGAAAATCTTCTGGCCTCATTTGAATGAGCATGCGTAAAAGCCCGCCCTCGTTCCCTCGCCACGTTCCTATCCTCAAATGCGCGTGCGCCGCCTGAACCTTGGGCCAGCAGTTGGCTCCGCCCACCTATTTAGGCAGGCGGAGACAGTCGCGTGAGTTCTGCGGCCCTACAATCTCCCGCGCTATTAAGCAGCCCGCCCCTTTTTGCACATGCGCGTACTTCAAGCCCTAGAAGGAGGGGTTGTTGAGTGGGTCTTGGAGCTGCGCCTGCGCTGTGGACGCCCCTGCCGGAAGTGGGCGGGTCTTATTCCAAAGCCTAAAGGGCGGAGGGAGAAAACGCGGCAAATGCCAATGTTGCTGAAGGGAAAGCATGTTGGGGGCGCTGTCCCAGATGCCCTGCTGCAGAACTAGTCAACCTAGAAATGTAAAGACCAGATCGCAGAGAAATTCCTTGTCGATTTAAAAAAGCTTTTACAAGATTATTCTGTTTACATGTGTGTTAAATGAAGGGTTTAGGGAAAGGGAGGATTTTCCCTGAGTTTCCTTTTTTCCTCATGAATTCTTATATTTCTAGAAGGCTTCAGGACTCGGGGAGATTTGAATGCCTCCCATGTGCCCAGTTTGAAAACAAGTATTATGACAAAAAATTAGAGAGGAACGTGTTCTTGTCCACAGAAACGTTCGTTCCAAGAGTCAGGAAACTGGAAGACACGTGCAGTAAGAGTGGGAGAAGAAACAAGTCTGCATCGAGGTAAGTGATTTTGTGTCGTTAAAATGGTAAATGCTTTGGAAGTCCCTTGTGTCAGTTCATCGGCTTTATTCCATAAACATTGGTGGAAAGCATCTTAATGTTTTATACGAACGCACCTTACCGGATACTGGAAATTCAAAGATGAATGTAACTCAGCCCCTGCCCCTGAAAAGTTCACACAGTGGGGCCCGGGAGTGGGACTAGCCTGGGCAAGGTCTTGGACTGGGAATGATAGTGTAAAGTGGCTTTGGAGACTGTCTTGACTGAAACGGGAGGGTGACCTCAAAGAGCATGGGAGACGGTGTCCTATGAACATAGCGGTGGGGGTGGGGGACGTGGGGAGGGTAGTCTGGGAGAGAGGAGGTTAGGTGCCAAGTTGAGAATGTTTGGAACCAAATCCGGTGGTTAGGAACCTGTGTGTTTTCTTGAACTTGCTTTGATACAGGGGATGAGGCAGAAGGTCACTTTTTGACCGCAGTGACCTGGTTAAACAGGGAGAAGCTGGAAAGCTCTGTAAGAAAGTGTCCAGCTGGTGAGCTGAGACACTTCCGTGCCAAGTTATAAATCCTAATTAAGGATCCAAACAACTGAAAGGAAAAGTGATTCTTGGGTAGTCTGAGGACGTCGCTAGATGTTATGTTGGGCTAGGGAGAAAGAATTTTCCCTTTTGTGTTTATTTACTTTAAATATTTATGTATTTATTTATTTGAGAGAGACTGCGGGCATGCATGCAGCCCCTGCGTCCAGGCGAGGGAGGTGGTGCAGCAGAGGAGGGGAATCCTAAGGCAGACTCACCACTGAGCGAGCATCTGAGGCTGGGTTCCACCCCAGGACCCTGAGATCATGACCTGAGCTGAAATCAAGAGTCGGTGCTCAACTGACCGAGCCACCTGGGATCCCCAAGATTTTCCCTTTTGGATAGCCACCATCTCCCTAAACTATTTTCTCCTTGAGAGATTGGATCTTAGAAGGGTCCTAACCCAAGAATGCACCTGCTGTAGGAAGAATGATCTGCTTCATAGGTGACTTGCAAGGAACCCAGAAAAGTAGTGAAAAACCAAACAAGGACACCTTAAATGGACTCTCAGTATGCCCATTAGTACCATTTTTCCCATAGAGGAGTCACCCAGTCCTCATGCTAAGAAGGGCCTTGTGCTTGGCTTAATGCTCTGCTGTCACCATTTTGAAATTCTTAATTTTTTTTGAAGATTTTATTTATTTATTTGACAGAGATCACAAGTAAGTAGAGAGGCAGGCAGAGAGAGGGGTGGGGGGAAGCAGGCTCCCCATTGAGCAGAGAGCCCGGTGCGGGCCTGGATCCCAGGACCCTGAGATCATGATCTGAGCTGAAGGCAGAGGCTTAACCCAGTGGGCCACCCAGGTGCCCCTGAAATTCTTACTTTTTTAACAAGGAATCCCATATTGTCACTTTTCACACTGGGCCCCACAAGTTATGTACTTGGTCCTGCCTCTCTCCTCCAACTTTTCTCTGTCTTTTTCTCTCTTTTTATTCCTCTCTGTTCTCCTCTCCTATTTTTCCCTCTTCCTATTTTCATTCCTTGGTGTCTTCCCACTCGTTTAAGGCTAAGTTTAAGGATGCTGTGGCCTTGGGGCACCTGGTGGCTTAGTTGGTTAAGCATCTGCCTTTGGCTCAGGTCATGATCCCACGATCCCAGGATCCTGGGATGGAGCCCCATGGCAGTCTCCCTGCTTGGTGGGGAGCCTGCCACTCCCTCTCCCATCCGCCTCTCCCCCCGGCTTATGCTGTCTCTCACTTTCTCTCTCAAATAAATATAATCTGGGGGGGCGGAAAGGATGCTCTACCCTTGTAAGCCTCCAAACATGTTTCTGTCACGGGTTGAATTGTGTTTCCCCCAAAGACATTGAAATCCTGATCCCCAGTTCCTGTGAATGTGATTTTTTTTTAAATTTTAGATTTTATTTATTTGTTTGACAGAGAGAGAGAGATCACAAGTAGGCAGAGAGGCAGGCAGAGAAAGAGGGGGAAGCAGGCTTCCTGCCAAGCAGAGAGCCCGATGTGGGGCTTGATCCCAGGACCCTGAGCCGAAGACAGAGGCTTAACCCACTGAGCCACCCAGGCTCCCCTGTGAATGTGATTTTATTTAGAAATAGGGTCTGTGCAGATGATCAAGTTAGGATGAGGTCATTAGAGTAGGTCCTAATACGATATGACTGGTGTCCTTATGCAAAGAGAAAATATGGACAGAGTCAGACACGAGTAGAATGCCAAATAAAATTGGAGAGATGCTGCCTCAAGCCAAGGAATAGCAAAGATGGCAGGAACACTAGCAGAAGCTAGAAGAGGGACGTCGAACAGATTCTCAGAGCTTCTACCCCTGCAGACACCTTGATTTCAGATTTCTAGCCTCCAGAGCTGTGAGACAATACATTTCTGTTGTTAAATCCCCCCAGTTTATCGTATTTTGTTATGGCAGCCCTAGGAAATGAATACAGGTCCCCATAGGTCCTTAATAAATAATTTGATAAATGGATAGATGAATAACGTATAATTGTGTTGTCTCTGCCTCTTTAAAAAATGCAAAAGACCTATCAGGATAATAACTGTCCTTTATTTTCTTTTTCTTTTTTTTTTCTTTTCTTTTTTTTTTTTTAAGATTTTATTTATTTATTTGACAGAGAGAGAGAGATCACAAGTAGTCAGAGAGGCAGGCAGAGAGAGGGTGGGAAGCAGGCTCCCTGCTGAGGAGAGAGCCTGATGAGGGGCTTGATCCCAGGACCCTGAGATCACGACCTGAGCCAAAGGCAGAGGCTTTAACCCACTGAGCCACCCAGGCGCCCCCTTTTTCTTTTTTTCTTGAGTAGGCTCCACACCTAGCATGGGGCTTGAACTCAGGACCATGAGATCAAGAGTTACATGCTCTACTAACTGAGTCAGCCAGGCCCCCCTCAATTGTCAGTCCTTTCAACCCTAGTAAATGGTTAAAAAACTGGTCCTTTCCCTAACCTACTTCATTTTCTCCTATGATATAATCATGGTATTTGATACTGACTTTGTCCTATGTCTTCACACATATCCTGGGCCATGATAATATGGGCAGGTGGAGTGGGCGGGTGGCTGTGGTGGACATTCTTTGTTGCTACTGAAATTCAGTGCCCTTTCCTCCTTTTTTTTTTTTTTAATTTAATTTTATTTATTTATTTGACAGAGAGAGAGAGATCACAAGTAGGCAGAGAGGTAGGCAGAGAGAGAGGGGGAAGCAGGCTCCCTGGGATCATGACCCCAGCCGAAAGCAGAGGCTTTAACCCTCTGAGCCACCCAGGCGCCCTGCCCTTTTCTCCTTGATGGTAGATCTCCAAATGTATGAGCTTCCCTTTTGTCCAGGGAAAGTGACCCCCACCTCCCAGAGCCAGAGGGCAAAGTCTTTTCTGTAAAGATAATAAATATTTTTTTACTTTGAAGGCCAAATATGTGTGTGTGTGTGTGTGTGTGTGTGTTAACAATAATATATAAATATGGCAACAATATATAGCTACACTTCTAAAATATTGATGAATGAAATTGAAATCATGTTGCAAATAATATGGACCTCATTCCTTACTCAAAATGTTAGGCTCTGCCTTCCTTCCTACAGGCTGCTGTAACAAAATACCACAGGCTGGTATTAGAAACTGTAACAGAGTTTTCTTTCTCATAGTCTAGAGGCTGAAAGTCCAAAATAAGGCTATCAGCATGGTCAGCCAAGTGCCCTCTCTTGGGTTGTAGACTTCTTATTGTATCCTCACGTGGTGGAAGGGACCAGGGAACTCTGTGGCGTTTCTTATAAGGACACTAATCCTACTTATGAAGGCTCCACTCTCAAGGTCTAGTCGCCTCCCAAAGGCCCCACTACCTAATACCATCACATTGGGCGTTGGGGTTCCAAGATGTGAATTTAGGGGGATACAGCATTTAGGCCATAGCAGGATGTAAGTATAAATATTAATAAGAAAATCTCATGATGGGGCGCCTAGGTGGCTCAGTGGGTTAAAGCCTCTGCCTTCGGCTTGGGTTGTGATCTCAGGGTACTGGGATCAAGCCCCGCATTGGGCCCTCTGCTGGGCAGGGAGCCTGCTTCCCCACCTCTCTCTCTGCCTACCTCTCTGCCTACTTGTGATCTCTCTCTCTGTCAAATAACGAAATAAAAAAAAAAATCTTTAAAAAAAAAAAAAAGTAAGAGTAATCCTGCCTCTGGCAATGAACTCCTAGCTGTGTGCCAGCATAAATAGACACGAAGCTCATTGTAGCATTGTTCTGCAAATCCCAAACAGGAAGTGGCGTGATTGTTTATCAGTGATAGCAAAGTAAACCTTAGGTACTATTCATACGCTAGAATATCATAACAGGTAAAACAAACAAATGACAGTCACATGCAACATAGATGAGTCTTAAATATACTGTAGCCCACAAGAAAACCAGGGTAAAAATAAATAACAAAAAGAAAATAAAAGTATAATTTCATTTAGAAAATTTTGAAACTAGGAAGAACAAATCTATGTTATCTAGGGATGCAAAGATAAATAGTAAAAACTACAAGGAAAGGCAAAGTAATTAGGATTGCAGTGACCTCTGGGGAAAAGAAGGGGATTGCGAATCAGCATGGAAGAGTCTTTGGGGGCTGTCAATGTTCTATTTTTTTTTTTTTTTAACTGAAATCTAATTGACATACAAAATCCTATGCAGGTATACCTCATAGTGATTCAATATTTGTATACATTACAAAATGATTACCCTATAAAGTTATTACAGTGTCATTATTATTTGTAATGGTTTTTTATTTAAAAATTTTTTTTAAAATTTTTGTTTATGTATTTTAAATTTTTTTAAAAGATTTTATTTATTTATTTGAGAGACACAGCCAGAGAAGGAACATAAACAAGGGAAGTGGGAGAGGGAGAAAAAGGTTTCGTGCCAAGCAGGGAGCCCAGTGCGGGGCTGGATCCCAGGACCCTGGGATCATGACCCGAACAGAGGTAGACGCTTAACTACTGAGCCACCCAGGCACCCCTGTATTTTAAGTTTTTAAAAAAGGTTTTATTTATTTGACAGAGAGAGAGAGCACCAGTAGGGGAGTGGCAGGCAGAGGGAGAGGGAGAAGCAGACTTCCTGCTGAGCAGGGAGCCTGATAAGGGGCTCCATTACAGGACCCTGGGATCATGACTTGAGCTGAAGGCAGATTCTTAACTGACTGAGCCACCCGGTCGCCCCAGAATTATTGCAATATTATTAACTATATTCCCTATGCTATATATTATATTTCTTTGGCTTATGAATTTAGCTGAGAGAGGGAGAGAGAATCTTAAGCAGGGCCTACACAGAGCACAGAGCCCAGCATGGGGCTCATTCTCACCACTGCGAGGACCTGAGCTGAAATCAAGAGTTGGGCACTTAACCGACTGAGCTATCCAGGTTCTCCCAATGACTTACTTATTTTATAGCTGGAAGAGTAGGTTCTATTTCTTGACCTGGGTTGTTGTTAAAGGGGTGGTGTTTACCTCATAATTCTTTTTTTTTTATTAAAAAAATTATTGAAGTATAATTGACATACAGTGTTATGTTAGTTTCAGGTGTACAACAGATTGATTCAATACTTCTATACTTCTCTATTGCCCTCCCTTTGCTGACCTTCCAGTGTCTTCTGTGTAGTGTAATATTTAATATGACATAGACTACATATGAATAGGAGCTCTATCTGGCTTTGCTCATTACTGTAATCCCAGTGCCTAGCATGGTGCTTGGTACATAGTAAACACTCAAAAATATAAATTACTGGGGCACCCGGTGGCTCAGTAGGTTAAGCCTCTGCCTTCAGCTCAGGTCATGATCCCAGGGTCCTGGGATCGAGCCCCGCATCGGGCTCTCGTCTCGGCGGGGAGCCTGCTTCCCTCTCTCTCTCTCCCCGCCCCTCTGCCTACTTGTGATCTCTTGCTCTGTCAAATAAATAAATAAAATATTAAAATATGTATATATATATAAATATATAATATAAAATATAATATAATATAAAAGTATAAAAAAATTACTTATAACAGCTTTTAAGATGTGAGTCATCTGGGGTGCCTGGGTGGCTCAGTGGGTTAAGCCTCTGCCTTTGGCTCAGGTCATAATCTCAGGGTCCTGGGATCGAGTCCCGCATAAGGCTCGCTGCTGGGCAGAGAGCCTCCTTCTCCCTCTCTGCTGCTCCCCCTGTGCGTGCTCTCTCTCTCTGTGTCAAATAAATAAATAAAATCTTTTAAAATCATCTCTTTGAGACAGAGCACAAGCAGGGGCAAAGAGAAAGGGAGAAGCAAACTCCCTGCTGAGCAGGAAGCGGAATGTGGGACTTGATCCCAGGACCCTGAGATCATGACCTGAGTGAAAGGCAGTTGCTTAACCTACTGAGTCACCCAGGTGCTCCTAAAATAAATTTTTAAAAATTAAAAAAAATTTTAAGTAATCTCCACACCCAAAGTGGTGCTCAAATTCACAATCCTCAGATGAAAAGTCACCTGCTCTACTGACTAAGCCAGTCAGGTGACCCTGGTATTATATTGTCTTTTTTTTTTTTTTTTAAGATTTTATTTATTTATTTGACAGAGATCACAAGTAGGCAGAGAGGCAGGCAGAGAGAGAGGAGGAAGCAGGCTCCCTGCCGAGCAGAGAGCCTGATTCGGGGCTCGATCCCAGGACTCTGGGATCATGACTTGAGCCAAAGGCAGAGGCTTTAACCCACAGGTGCCCCTACACCATTTTTTAAAAAAGATTTTATTCATTTACTGGAGAGAGAGAAAGAATGAATGGGAGGGTGGAGCAGAGGGAGATGCTGACTCCCTGCTGAGCAGGGTGCCCAATGGGGTCTGGATCCCAGGACCCCCTGATCATGACCTGAGCCGAAGGCAGATGCTAAACCAAGTGAGCCACTCAGGTGCCCCAATTTTTGCACTATTTTAAAAAATTAATACTTTAGTTGTTTTCTGGTTCTAGAAGTAGTACATGCTGAAATGACTATCCTAAAATCAAGTAGTACATGCTGAAATGATTATCCCAAAATCAAGGTGGGGAGGGGAGGAGAAAGTTATGATCAGGGAGGAGTGTTATCTAAAGTGGTCACAATCTTATTCTTGATGTAGGTCTTAGTTGTACAGATTCTCTTTATACATATCATTTAAACTATATATAAAAATTGTATGTAGGGACGCCTGGGTGGCTCAGTGGGTTAAAGCCTCTGCCTTCGGCTCAGGTCATGATCCCAGGGTCCTGGGATCGAGTACTACATTGGGCTCTCTGCTCAGCCTGAAGCCTGCTTCCCCCTTTCCCTCTGCCTGTCTCTCTGCCTACATGTGATCTCTGTCTAATAAATAAATAAAATCTTTTTTAAAAAAAGCCTTTAAAAATAGTATGTACTTTTAAGCATATATATGTCACAATAAAAAGATAAAAATTGTTATAAATTTGGAAATCAAGTGTTTTGTTTTATTAAACATGAAGAGCATTGAAATATTTGTACCACCCAAACTCTGTGAATGGTAGTTTTTTAGGTGGGAGAAAAAAAAAACATTTGTTAACCTTTGTTGAACAAGCCTTTTTGCCTTTTGTTGGAAGAAACAAATTCTGAGAAGTCGCCAGCAGGTGGTGCAATGAAACAAGACTTGATCTTGGAGCCTAAAAAGCAAAGCAAGACAAAAACATGAAAAGCAGCCAACACGCCACCTAGTCATTGGAAAACATTTTTGTGAATTTCCTGCTATCTACAATCTTCCTCCAATATCTTCCATCATACAAAAGAATCTGGTACATACGGCTTCACTGGGGAACTGTCAGACTTCATTCTCCAAATGCATGGAACAAAGAAAAACATAGATGCTCGATGTTTTCTCCCTTTTGTTTCACAGAGGGCCTTCAAAATAATAGAGGAGTGGCTGGGATTCATGATATAGGGCTTTTGTGTCTGCAACAAATGAGGAGAGCAAAGGTGTCTACTAATACATTCCTCGTGGGGCGCCTGGGTGGCTCAGTGGTTAAATCCTCTGCCTTCGGCTCAGGTCATGATCTCGGGGTCCTGGGATCGTGTCCCACGTCTGGCTCTCTGCTCAGCGGGGAGCCTGCCTCCTCCTCCTCTCTCTCTCTGCCTGCCTCTCTGCCTATTTGTGATCTGTCTGTCAAATAAATAAATTAAAAAAAAATCTTAAAAAAAATACATTCCTCGTGTATTCTGCGATGGCATTTGGCTTTTGAGATGAATTAGGAAGTGTTCAGCTTCTAAACCTTTATCAAGCACTTCCTTCCACACATCTCTGGCCATTGGAGGTTGGGGAAATTTTCACTAGAGAATTCATAATAGAAAAGATAAAAAAATTTTTTTTTTTTTAAATCTGGAGACCAAACCAAAAAAGGGATCACCACGCTCATCGTCCCTTTTGTCAAGATACATTTCTTTGGGGCAAGGTGGGCATTAGGACTGACAGATGAAGATGGTGGTAATGGGCGATTGGTTACAGATGAGAAGGAAAGATCAGATAAATAATTATGCTCAGGACAATGGGAGCCAGGTTTCCCACTGTTGGAAAAGGAAGTTGAGGATATGGAAAAGGGAGAAAGCTAGAATGAACTCTGTGGAGTGGAATTGGATGTTGGTGTGAGGTTGTGGTTTTCCACATTAAAGACAGAGCTTTAGGTAAAGGTGAAATATGAGCAAATATCTATGTACACACATACATATGGTCCCTAGATCTGTCCTCGAAGACAGCTGGCAGTAGTGACATCCTGTAGTGATGAACACACATCGAGTACCTTGAACTTGGTTTCTAGATTCCATTCTCCACTAACAGGAACCAGGAATGTTTGGAGAAATGGCTCATTCCAGAGTTGGAACAGGGAAATTGTAAGATGTGCTTGGAACATTTTTTTTTTTTTAAAGATTTCATTTTTAAGTAATCTCTATACCCAGTGTGGGGCCTTGAACTCACAAACCCTAGATCAAGAGTCTCATGCTATACCAGCTGAGCCAGCCAGGCACTGCTGGAACATCTTTTTGTGTCAAAAAACCAAGGAAGTACTCATTGTGGGGACCTATTGCAAGGACCCAAAAGTCAGTTAGGGAAGGAGAGTAACTTTACAGTAGAGAAGCAGGGGAAACATTACCTTAATTAAGTGAAATAAACATCATCTCTCGTGGAACACAGTGAGGTTTTCAGACCCCCTGATGAGCTGCCGTGAGAACACAGCCTCACTTCTGTGGTGGTCCTAAACAAAGATACCCAACCTTAGTCTAATCACGAGGATGTATTAGGCAAGCCCTAACTGAGGACAATTCTACAAAATAAACGTCTTGTCCTCTTCAGAAATACCAAGAAAAGAAAGACAAAGAAATATGGAGGGAGTGTCCCAAATGAAAGGAGACTTCCAGAGGCATGGCAGCCAAACGTAGGGAGTACTTGGATCTTGCTCTAAAGGGCACTGTTGGCACATTGGAAAACTTGAATGGATCTGAGGATTAGAGGGTAGTGATATATTAGTCTTAATTTCGATGATTGTGCTTTGTCTTATTAGGAGAATGTTCTTGATTGTAGGAAGTTCTCACTTAAGTATTCAGGAGTGATGGGGCAAAGCACAGCAGCCAAATGGGTCTGAGAAGTCCGTTCTTTGTACTGTACTTGCAGCTTTTCCTTAAGTTGGAGGTTGTTAAATAAGTTAAAAGATTTGGGGGCACCTGGGTGGCTCAGTGGGTTAAGCCTCTGCCTTCTGCTCAGGTCATGATCTCAGGGTCCTGGAATTGAGTCCCACATCGGGCTCTCTGCTTGGCAGGGAGCCTGCTTCCCCCTCTCTCTGCCTGCCTCTCTGCCTACTTGTGATCTCTCTCTGTCGAATAAATAAGCAAAATCTTTAAAAAAAAAAACTTCATATGTATGTGTAATCAATTTACAGAAAGGGAGAAAATATTTGCAATTGTGTATGTGATAAGGGACTTGTATCCAGAATATATAAAGAACCCTTACAACTCAACAGTAAAGAAGGGAAATAGCCCTGGGCACCTGGGTGGGTCAGTTGGTTAAGCAACTACTTTCAGCTCAGGTCCTGGGGATCGAGTCCGCATCCCACTCCCTGCTCAGTGCGAAGCCTGCTTCTCCCTCTGTCCCTCTCCCCTCTCATGTGTGCGCACTCTCTCTCTCTCATTCTCTTTCAAATAAATAAATAAAATCTTTAAAAAAAAGGGGGGTGGTGGAAATAACCCCATTTCAAAATGAGCAAAGGATTAGAGTAGACATTTCTCCAAAAGAAGATATATGAAGGGTCAATAAACACATGAAAAGACACTCAACATTTTTAGCGGTTAGGAAAACACAAAATTAAAACCACAATGAGATACACTCCACATAGAACTGTAAGGATGGCTAAAATGAAAAACAGACAATAACCAGCGTTGACAGGGATGTGGAGAAATTGGAGCCTTCGTGCATTGCTAGTGAGGGTGTGAAATGGTGTGGCTACTTTGGAAAACAGTTTGACAGTGGCTCAAAATGTTAAACACAGGGGCACTTGGGTGGCTCGGTCAGTTAAGTGTCTAACATTGGCTCAGGTCATGATCTCAGGGTCCTGGAATCGAGCCCCAAGTCTGGTTCCCTGCTCAGCGGGAAGCTTGTTTCTCCCTCTCCCACTCCCCCTGCTTGTGTTCCCTCTCTCTCTGTCAAATAAATAAATAAACTATTTAAAAATACATAAATTAAAAAATAAAGCTTTATTTAATAAAAAGAGAAGACCCCGGGAGAGTTGATGCTATGAATCCCCTCCTGAAGGCCAGAGAAGACTGATGTCCCAGCTGAAGTGGTCAGTCAGAGTGAGAGAGGGAGAATTCTCTCCCCACCTTTTTGTTCTATTCAGACCCTCAACTGACTGGATGGGCCACCCCCACCACATTGTGGAAGACAATCTGTTTTACTCAGTCTACCAATTCAAATAATCTCTTCCAAAAACACTGTCACAGACACACCAAGAGTAACATTTAGCCAGACATCTGGGCATTGTGTGGCCTAGTCAAGTTGACATAGGAAATCAACCCTCACAATATCTCAATAAAACTATTATTAAAATATACTATTATATTAAATATTAATATTAAAACATTAATTATAAGATTCTTGTGTGTAATATTATATATTTTTAAATTATATGTTGCAATATAATGTTAAATATAAACTTATTATAAAAACAAACTATTAAAATATACTATTATATATTATATATAGGGGCAACTGGCTGGCTCAGTCAGTAGGGCGTGAGCCTCTTGAACTTAGGGGTCATGAGTTCGAGCCCCATGTTGGGCATAGAGATTACTTAAAACAAGAACAACAACAATATATATTACCCTTCAAAACTGTAACAGTCATAAAAACCAAAGAAACACTGAGTACTATCACAGAGCAGAGGAGACTATTAAAGACAGGAAGCCTAAATGCCATGTCAGGCTGAATTCTGGAACAGAGAAAGGATGTCAGTGGAAAAACTGGAAAAATCTGAATAAAGTCTGAAGTTTTGTTTATAGTAACATGCTTGCGTTAATTTCTTGTGGTTTTTTTTTCGAATTTTAAGATTTTATTTATTTTTGAGAGAGAGCATGAGCACATGCTGGGGGCCAGAGGGGCAGAGAGAGAAGCAGACTCCCCGCTAAGTGGGGAGCCCGATGCAGGACTCGATCCCACGACCCTGAGATCATGACCTGAGCCAAAGGCAGATGCTTAACGACTGAGCCACCCAGGCACCAGATTTCTTGGTTTTGATAAAGGTGTCATGGTTACGTAAATTGTCAGCATGAGGGAAAACTGGGTGAAGAGTACGTAGGAACTCTCTGTACTCTCTTTGCAGCTTTGTAAATCTAAAAGTATCCCAAAATAAAAAAAAAAAATTTTTTTAACCCAAATATATCATCAGTGCTTTCCAGTACTTACATAGTTTTGGCACTTTATCTACATTAATGGATGAATCCTCACAACAATAGTACTGATGGTAACCCTGTTTATAGAGAAGGTGAATTATGGACTCAAGGTCATGCATCTGGCACGTGGGAGGGCTGGGATTTAAACATGGGTTTTGCTGGGCCAAAGAAATCACATGCCCTTCCAGCAAGGACTTATAGCTCCAGGTAGGTCCAGTAGTGTAAATAACTGAGCAAGGACAGAAAGGGCATTTTGATACCTGAAGAGTAAACACTAAATAAATGAAATTTAATAATAATGCTTGCTGTTTACATTATATACCTGTGAACTGGGGTGCCTGGCTGGCTCAGTTGGAAGAGCAAAGCACAACTCTCAATTTCGGGGTTGCAAATTTAAGCCCCAAGTTGTGCGTAGAGATTATTTAAATAAACAAAACTTAAAAAAAAAAAAACCCATAAAAAAAAAAAAAGGGGCTTACAATTTCTATCGAACACCTGAAAAACATTTCAGAAAAAAAAAATTCATTCAATTTACATGATGGACTACTTCTGTTATACTAAATTCACCCAATCTTTTTTTCAGGTTGCAGGAATGATCGTGTACCTTTAATCAGTGTGTACACAATATATATATTTTTAAAGATTTTATTTATTTGTCAGAGAGAGCAAGAGAGCACAAGCAGGGGGAGCAGCAGGCTCCCCGCTGAGCAAGAAGCTCATTGCAGGACCGGATCCCAGGACCCTGGCAGATGCTTAACCAACTGAGCCACCCAGGCGCCCCTATACACAGTATTTTGGGCTCTACTTTTTTACTTAACACGATTTAATATACCTGTCTGGAAGCATCCATTTAGCTCCCATAGTGATCATTCTAACAGCCATACAGGATTATATGAAATAGACTACAGCTTCCTTCATCGTTTGCCTGTTGTGGGGCATTTGGGACGTTTCCAGTGCGTGGCTGATCTAAAAAGTGCTGCTATAAACATCTTTGCCCAAATTGCTTGTTAAAATCTTTGGGGACTATTTTGAGCAAGGGCATTTGTGGGAAGCAGATGAAGGAAAAGTCCCTGGAATTTTCAGTTCTCCTTGGACAGATGCTCTTTTTTTAGAATTAGCTCTTGGCATCCTGTAACGGGTAAATAACACAGCTATCGGTAGCTGGGTGATCTTGGATACGTTACTTCACCTCTCTGCAACTTGGACTCTTGCTATTTAAAATGTGGTGCTCGAACCAATGATGTTGGCTGGGAGCTTGTAGAATTACAGGATCACTGGCTCTTCCTAGCACCTACTGAATCAGAATCTGCATTTAACAAGATCTTCAGAAGGTAGTTTCTCTTCTTTCTTTCTTTTTTTTTTTTTTTTAAGATTTTATTTATTTGACAGAGATCGCAAGTAGGCAGAGAGGCAGAGAGGCAGGCGGTGGGGGTAGGGGGGAGAGAAGGCTCCCCGCCGAGCAGAGAGCCCAATGCGGGGCTCGATCCCAGAATCCTGGGATCATGAGCCGAAGGCAGAATATTTAACCCACTGAGCCACCCAGGCGCCCCAGATCTTCAGAAGGTAGTTCTTGATCACATTAAAAGCTGAAAAAACTATGCCTTAAAATATTCACCTGTCAGCACCTGGGTGGCTCAGTGGGTTAAAGCCTCTGCCTTCAGCTCAGATCATGATCCCAGGGTCCTGGGATCGAGCCCCACATCGGGCTCTCTGCTCAGCAGGGAGCCTCCTTTCCTTCCTCTCTCTCTGCCTGCCTCTCTGCCTACTTGTGATCTCTGTCTGTCAAATAAATAAATAAAAATCTTAAAAAAATATATTCACCTGTCAAACAGAGAATAGCGGTCCTTCCTCAAGACACTTGAAGACTTAGAGCACGGATGTGTATACATGAAGTATCTACGAAGAGCACCAGGCACATAGTGACCGCTATGTGTTTGCTACTTTTATGACTCTTCCCAGCTGGTTGTACAAAGTCTCAGGCTACAAGGTTCCTAAATAGAGTGCCTTAAAGAGAACAGATAGGGGAGATTTCCCCCTGGTGGGATGGGCAGGGGGTGAGGAGGATAACATACTTTCTCACCCCGAGTGATCAAAGTTCTTACGCAGAGCCAGATCCGGCCCCAGGGAGCTGACAACAGAGTCTGAACACACTTTGGGCAGGAACCGGGACAGGGTGACAGCAGCCAGGTATGAACTGAGACTTCTGGCACCCGAGCGGCTATGCAGATAGGGGTGACCAGCCCCTGCCATCTACAAAAGGGTGAATAATGCATACCAAGTCCTGATCCCACAGGGAGAACAGTACCTTAAATTTGCAGCCTGACTGCTGGCCAGCCTGCAGATAAGGTGCACCTGCCCAGATCTCCCTGGGGGGCGGGCCCAGCTTCTCCCAACACAGGCAGCCTGGGGCAGATGGACTTGGACTGAATAGCTGCCCGCAAAGGTGGAGGGACATCTTCCCAAATCCTCCGCTGGTGCCACTTTACTCATCCTTCAAGGCTCCGTGTTTCCTTTTTGATTCCACTA
The DNA here is from genome assembly GCF_010015895.1 of Lontra canadensis. Taxonomy (NCBI): domain Eukaryota; kingdom Metazoa; phylum Chordata; class Mammalia; order Carnivora; family Mustelidae; genus Lontra; species Lontra canadensis. The sequence continues at coordinate 9,111,882 of NW_022631052.1, forward strand.
ACCCCAATTAAGTAAGCCCACTTCTGGTTTTTTTCACCATATGAGTGGTCCATCTGGTTTTGTAATCTTCATGACATACTGTATCAGGAGTCTCAAATTCAGGTGGCTCCAAGGACTACAGTTTACATAAATACATGAAGTGTGGTCTGGGGCAAGACAGTTGAGCATGGTGGGGACTGGGGCAAGTGGCAAGCCCATTTTACTCTGTTCCAGCCCATTGCCATGCAGAGAGAGATGTGAGCCTAGTGTGATCAGATCTTCCCATTTTTCAAAAGACAGTAGAAGTTTGGATTTTAAGTGCGCCTGGCTGGCTCAGCTAGTAGAGCCTGCAACTCTTTTTTTTTTTTTTAAGATTTTCATTTATTTATTTGACAGAAAGATTGAGTGCACATACAAGCAAGGGGAGCAGCAGGCAGAGGGAGAGGGAGAAGCAGGCTCCCTGCAGAGCAGGAAGCCCGATGTGGGGCTCGATCCCAGGACCCTGGGATCATGACCTGAGCCAAAGGCAGACGCTTACTGACTGAGCCACCCAGGCAACCCGAGCCTGCAACTCTTGATCATGGGGTTGTGAAGTTCAAGCCCCAAGTTGGGTGTAGAGATTACTTAAAAAAAAAAAAATGAGGGGCGCCTGGGTGGCTCAGTGGGTTAAGCCGCTGCCTTCAGCTCAGGTCATGGTCTCGGGGTCCTGGGATCGAGCCCTGAATTGGGCTCTCTGCTTGGCAGGGAACCTGCTAACCCCCGCCCCCTGCCTGCCTCTCTGCCTACTTGTGATCTCTCTCTGTCAAATAAATAAATAAGTAAATCTGAAAAAAAAAGAAAGTTTGGATTTTAATGTGAAATTGTCCTTTTTGTAATTAAAAGACTTACATAAATGTTTATAGTGGCTTTATTCATAATCCGCTCAAATTGGAAACAACCCAAAGTTCCCTCAACCGGTGAATGGATAAAGAATGGAGAAGCAAATTGATCACACGAGATATACTCAGCAGAAGAAAAAAAGAAATGAACTATTGATGCGCACGGATCCCAAATGCATTATGCTGACTTCTGCTTCTAGCCAAGATACCGTAACATGGACCAGACTTACCTTCTCAACTGAAACAACCACAAAATGGGGAAAAACACGTGACATTATGTTTTTCATTCAAGACACTGGACATCAGTCAACAGAGGATGTGGTCACTGGGAAACAGGAAACAAATTGTAGGAGTTACTCTACCATTGTCCCACTTATTGTCTTGAGAGTTTCTAGGCGATGGTGCAGGGAGGGGGATCCCAGGTGAAGCCTGGGAGACCCCCAGAGTTGAGACGATAGAGCTGAGAGCCCAGGGGGTGCAAGGAAGTTAGAATTGTAAAGAAGAAACAGCTGCACACAGAGACTCCAGGGGCCCACCAAACCCCCTCCAGCAGTCAGCGGAGCACTGGTATGCATGTATGCAAGGACAGCCACCTGAGGCCAAGGAAGGAACCACCTAAAATGATTAGAAGTAAGAGTGTATAGCCCTCACACTGGTCCAGGAATAGTGCCTCATCCCAACAGCCAGACTGGAAAACTTCATGGTGTACTGACCTTGCCTCATGTAGTGGGGAAAAAATCAGCTCTCGAATGAGCCCTGTTTTAGTCCCAGATAAATGCTAAAAGCAAGATCGGAAAGGATAAAATTGTTTCCAAGTAACTGCGTCTAATGTAAAGCTTAAGGATATTTTTAGGGAAACTGAAATACAAAAGAAGGAGAGGGAGGGAAGACGGGAGGAAGAGAAGAAAAAGGGGTAGAGGAAGGGAATCAATCAACAAGGTAAAATTCACAATGCCTGGCATCCAATCTGCAATAATGAGGCATGAAAACACACCTTAATTCACTTTTATTGAAAGGTATTGTTAGGAGTTGAACTGTATCTCCCAAAGATATATATATATTTTAAAGATTTTATTTACTTATTTGCAGAGAGAGAGAGCACAGGCTGGCAGAGTGGCAAACAGAGGGAGAGGGAAAAGCAGGCTACCTGCTGAGCAGTGAGCTGGACATGGGGCTCCATCCGGGGACCCTGGGACCACGACCCAGCTGCTTAACTGACCAAGCTACCTAGGCATCCCTCCCAAAGATATGTTGAAGTTCCAACCTCCAGGGATGACAATCATAATTCAAAGTCGGTCATTAATTAACTGGGGATCTTGAGTAAGTCATGCTTTCTTCAGGCACCAGTTAAGACTTCTGAATGTCGGGGAGCCTGGGTGGCTCAGTGGGTTAAAGCCTCTGCCTTTGGCTCAGGTCATGGTCTCAGGGTCCTGGGATCGAGCCCTGAATCGGGCTCTCTGCTTGGCAGCGAGCCTGCTTCCCCCTCTTTCTCTGCCTGCCTCTCTGCCTACTTGTGATCTCTCTCTCTGTGTCAAATAAATAAACTCTTAAAAAAAAAAAAAAAGACTTCTGAATGTTTCTCTGTGTGCTTATGTGTATATTCCCCATTCAGAGTTTTTAGAGTGGTTTATGAACCCCAAAAGTTGAGAACCTTTGCACTAGATGGTCTTTCATGTTTATTCCTTCAACAAATATTAACAACCTACTATGTGCCAAGCTCAGGGGACACAATGATGACCAAGACAGAGACAAGATCCCTGAGATCTCATGCTGATTCTATACCCACGGATTCGCACAACCAATATGGAGACAAACACTTCAAGCAACGGTAACTTATATGAAGGAAATAAGACAGGTGACAGATAAGTGACTGGGAGGAGGCACGAAGCTCTGACTATTCAGGAAAGGTCTTTTTTTCAGAGGTGTTGTTACCATTTGAATCGTGTCCCCCAGAAAGATATGTTGAAGTTCTACGACCCATTACCTCAGAAGGTTGTCCTTATTTAGAATCAGGGTCTTTGCAGATGTAATTAGTTCAACTTAGATGAAGTCATGCTGGAGTGGGTGGACCCTTAAATCCAGTAAGATTGGTGTCCTTATAAGAGGAGAGGACACAGAGACAAGCACACAGGGAAGAAGGCCATGTAACAACAGAGGCAGAGACTGGAGGGATGAAGCTGCATGCCAAGGAATGATAAGGACTGAGGGCCACCACAAGCTAGGAAGAAGCAAGGAAAGATTTTACCCAGGCTTGGAGCTTGTGTTTGCTGACACTTTGATTTCACACTCCTAGCCTCCAGAATTGTGAGACAGAATACACTTATATTGTTTAAGCCACTCAGTTTGTGGTTAAGGCACTCCTAGCATTTTTTCTTCTCTTCCTACTCCCCTTCCCCCTCCCCTGCCCCCTCCTCTTCCTTTGTTTTTTGTTTAGTAGTCTCCGCGTCCTGTGGGGAGCTTGAACTCAGGACTCTGATCAAGAGTTGCACGCTCTACCCACTGAGCCAGGCAGGTTCCCCAGCAGCCCCAGGAAATTAACACAGGTGTCGTTGGAACTAAGAATTGAATGATGAGGAAAAGGCAACCATAAGATTTGGAGGGAATGTCTCCTGAAGGGTAAGAAGAGAAAAAGAAACCGTGTCTGCGAAGTGCTGATCCAGGGGAGTGAGATAGGAGATGTGACTGCGAAGCTAGGCAGGGTTAGATCTTGGAGGTCCATGCGGGGAAATGAGGCAATGGTGTCGCATGAGCGACAGACACAGCTGTCAAGAGAGTCACGCAGAATCTTAGGGGCCAGGAGTCTTGGTTGCAGTTAAGTAATGACAGGGGAGACGACGGGTCCCTCTTTGAGCTTCCCCGCCCTGCCTGGCGACCTTGCTGGATGGTCAATGTCAGTTCTAGCATTCGCGGCCGTTGGCTTCGACTCTGGTCAGGCAATGCCAAGGGGTGGTGAGCTTTTACCTCCCCCGAATCTTCCTTACGACTCCAGACATCCCAAATAAACACAATCTAAGTAAGATAAGCTCTGCAAATGCAGCCTGTGGACAAGCTCCCCAGCCTCTTAGGAGAGACTGGAAGCGCAGAAGAATTCTCACGGGGGCGGCAACAGACCCCGCCAAGCCGCGCCAAACTACAGCGTCCCCCCATCCGGCGCGCGGGCGCGCGGGGGCGGAGCTGGGGAGGTGCGTGCGCATGCGCGAGGCCCTGCCTCCCGGCGAGGGGGTGGGGCGGCCGCTGGGGCGGGGGCTGTGACGTCAGGTGCGCGCGTGGCTCCGGCTGCGCAGGAACAGCTGGTGCCTCCGAAGGCGGCCCGCGGGCGGACGCGCTCCGGTGCTGGTGGCCGCCCGCGCCACGCTGCGGGAGCTGACGCCGCCGCCGCTGCCGCCGCCTCGCACCGCCGCACCATGTCCGGCCAGCTGGAGCGTTGCGAGCGCGAGTGGCATGAGCTGGAGGGAGAATTTCAGGAATTGCAGGTAGGGCCGGGCCACCTGGTCGCGCAACTCTGCTACCTGCGGTGCGGTGCCTTCCCCTTCCTGCCAACCCAGCCGGGGCGGTGGGGACCATCAGGGTCCAGAGGGCTGCCCCTGGCTGGGCACTGGGGACTGGTGGTCCGCGTGGGCCAGCACCCTCCTATCTCCCAGCACTTCAGTTCTTCATCCACTTGGGGCGCCCGGTGGAAGCTCCCCATTACTCCGCCTTCGCACCGACTCTGCTCCGCGCATCTCCTTCTCTGCAGAAAGTTGGTCTGTGGCCTCTGAGGGGAACTTCCAGGTTTGTCATGTGGGGGAGGCCTGAGGGGACATATATGTGCTGGGACTCAGAACAGCCCAGCCCCCACCTCCGCGGGGGTCTCTCCTAACCGCACCCCTGTCCACCTGCTTTTGGCCGCTCAACTTCTGTATTTTGGTGGAGCAGCGCTCTCTTCTGCAACTACATTTTGAGAAATGTGCTTGGGAGCCGTTCACCTTGAACCCCTAGGCTTTGCTCGGGGATTAGAGACCCCTGTTATGTGTCTTTGGGACTCTGGTGTCTGTGCCCTCCTCTGTGCTGCTACTGCAGGCTGAGTTTGGCGTTGTGGATGGCATCTGTCACTTCTGACAGCTGCGTTGCCTCCCTCCGTGATAGAGGCTGCTCTCCGCTCTCACCCATCTGGCCCAGAACCTTATACGGAGTAGGGAGAGGGCAGATGTAAGAGAGGCCTCTTGAGAAAATGGCATTGCCCCTGTGGGGTCCTGGCAGGAAAAGCTGTCCCTGAAAGGAGGTTCACACAGGTCTCAGCTACCGACTCAGGTGGCTAGAGACATCTCACACATGAAACCTTGGGGTTGGCCAAGAGGGACTCCTGGACCGGTTTTGGAGATGGGGCTTTTTCCTCTGAAGCTACTAGATTGTGCCTGTTTTCTCTGAAGTTGGGCTCTGTTTGCCCGAAACCATACTGCACAGCTCTGCCCCACTTCTTCCTGTCCCTGGCTGGAGCCATGACATTTTCCTTGTCCATGTAGCTCTCATCTCCAGTTGACTGTCCTTTTACAGGGTCCAGAGAAGGGGAGAGGAGATTGTCTGTGATGGGTCTTCTGGACCTGAGGCAGTAGGCCCTGATGTTTAAAGAGGGGGTTGCTGCAGAGACGGAGCAGGAAGATGGGGGCGAGGGGTCTGTTTTAGGCATGAGCAGAGAATAAAGTATCCAGAACCGATATGCCTTTCTTGGCCTGTGCGGCATGTGTGGGTTGGTGCCCTCTCCTTCACGTCTGGGGCTTGGGGCCCACCCAGTTCTCAGGGGACCCGTCTGGCTCTAGTCCCGTCGAGAAGATTCAGCTGCTTCCTAACACTTTGTCCTACTGGGCTCTTGGGTCACATTCAGCTGTGAAGCCATGAAGGGATGTTAGGGTCGGGAGTGGGAGAAGAGTTTTACCTTGTGGGGCTTTCGTTCCTGAATTCCTTTCCCTTGCCCTGCCTTACACTAAGAGGAGGAGTTGTCTTAACACTTCAGAGCAATGCAATTAATGCAATCAACAGCAATTAGCTAGCTAGTCTTGGCAGGCAGAGCTCGCAAAGGAGACATTGGATTTGTTGTTGTGTTCTTACTTGGTTCAGGTATGTGAGAGACAGAGAGGAATTGGGAATTCTGGGTTTTGTCTCCTGGTGCACAGCGAGGGCTGGAGGACAGCTGACTGTGGAGAAACTGAGGCGTCCGTTACTCAGTTCTTCAGCAGTAGGGGAACTGGAATGGACTGGGCCTATGGGGAGGAGGGACTCTGCTGGCCTCAGGGTTTAGTGGACAACTCCTGGGTCAGAGGACAGTGATGGATGGAAGGCCACAGAGTCCCCCGTGTGTCAAGGTCATAGACATTGTCTGTATCTTCATAGATGAGGAAACTAAAACTTGAGAATCTAATTCACTCAACTGGGGTCACACAGCTCTTGAGAGGTAAAGCTGCCATTAGAACTTAGTAGTCTGAATGCTTATTTTGGATGTCTGTCATTGTGCTGGTAGGTCCCACTCTCTCTTCTCACTTCCATAATAAATATGAGAGCTTTGAACTCCTGAGATGAAAGTTTCTGGGATATGTGTATAATAAGTAGGGTATACGTTGTCATTGGGTATGTGTTGGACAGACTTTCAGATATGAGACATTTATTGGGGAGCAAGGAGGTCACAACAGGTAGGCAGGTGAACAAATTGGAACTAAAAGGAAGGATTAATTTTTTTTTTTACCAGAAAATTCCTGTGTATCTTAATTTTCCTCTATCTGCCTCTGAATCTGGGATTTGTGGGTTTCATGTTTGTATCTCTCTGATTCTTTCTTGGGGTCATAGCTGATGTCTGTGTTTCACCTCTTCTTCCCTTTTTCAAATGAATAGAGGAAAGAGGAAACCTAATTATCAGACCACAGAGGATTCAAAATGTCTTTGGAATCCCCTCACCTCAAAAGTCATACTCTCTGGGACTTTCTAGAGGAAAGGATCTGTTCTCTTTTGACTGATTTATACCTGCCAGGGCCTCACTAGACTCAGGGGCAAGGTCAAGTGGCTATGGGAACTTTGGTTTTGGCTGGCTGGGGTTTCATCCATGCTGGTGAATTGAGCATCAGTCTGAGACCAGCACATGTTTGGCCCTGTGGCTTGTGGTGTGACCACAGAAGGTCACTTACAGACACTGTGGCAGGTGATTTAATAAGCATTTCCTGATTTGCATCACTGGAAACTTGACCCCATCCCTCCCCATCCAGGAAGGAGGTGGCCCGAAGAGGCTGTTCCCTAAATCTGACCTTACAGAAATGCAGGGACCTGGTAGGCCACTGTAAAGATTTTGGCTTTTTCTGCCAATGAAACGGGCATCTCTCTGGCTGCTGTGTATACAGTAGACATGAGAGGGACAGGGTAGAAGCAAGAAGGTCAGTATTATTTTATGAAAACCTTATGAAAGAGATCCTGTTATCCCATTTTACAGAGGGAAAATCATATACCCAAAGTCACATGTCTTGTAAGTACTGGAGTTAGGATTCAAACCCAGGCTGTTGAATGTCAGGGTCTATACTCTTAACCACTGCTTAAAGCAGGTCTGTGCCCTGGGCACACTTTTGTAGGCTTTTCTCTTCCATCTTGCATTGCCTTACGGGATTCTTTCTTTAGAAGTGCTTTGTGCAGAAAGCCCCTGGACAGGGAGTCACAGTTCCTGGGTTTAGGCCTGAGGCCTGTGCCTGTCTAGTATCTGACCTTCAGCAAGCCATCACTCTGAGCTTCTGAGTTTCTTTATCTACAAAACAAAGACTGACAATAATAATGGTAAGAGCTAACTGTAGGGTACATGGATTCTTCCATTTAATCTAAATGACCAACCCTGCTTTAGACTGAGGCTAAGAGATATTAACTAACTTGAAAGTCATGGAATTTTGGAATTTGAACCCAGGTCTGCTGTGTATGTCAGATATTTGGGGGTTTCCTAACACTGTGGGCTCCCAAAGTATCTTGAGACCCTTGGCACTACAAAGAAGCTTCTGAACTTGTGGGGTCTCATTTCATTCATGCCCTACTTTATATATACTCTCTCTATATATATAATGTATATGTAGTAAAGCACTGAACTATAGATATATATATTTATATAGATGCATATGTATGATACATTAGTCAGGATTCTTAGTTGCAAGTGACAGAAACCCCGTTCAGCTGGCTTTAAGCCAAAAAAGGAATTTATTGGCTCATATATTGGGAAGTCCAGTGACAAATGGCTTCAGGCCAGGCTAGGTCCAGGGGCTCCAATGATGTCTCTGTGTGTGTGTCTCTCTGTTTCTTCTTCTTCTTCTTCTTTTTTTTTTTAGATTTTATTTATTTATTTATTTTAGAGAGAGATGCGTGTGCATTCGCAAGTGTGGGGAGGAACAGAGGAAGAGGGACAAGCAGACTCCATACTGAGGGCACAGCCCGAGGTGGGGCTCGATCCCACAACCCTGAGATCGTGACCCTAACCGAAACAAAGGGTTGGATGCATAACCAAATAGCCACCCAGGCACCCCCTCTCTGTATCTTCTGTATCAGCCTTATTCTCAGGCAGTCTCTCATGTTGTGGCAAAGAGGTGCACTGGCCACCCCAGGCTGACATCTCCCAACTCAGCAAATCTGACTAAAACAGAGCGACTTTTCCTTGGTAATTCCCACAGGAGTCCCACACAAACCATATGAAAGAAGAATGAGGGAGATCCAGATAGACCTATAAAGGAAAATGAAAATGCTGGTAGTAAGAATAGAGAGAGGGATGCTGGATAGGCATCTTTTGGGGGGGGGGTCATAGAAGTAGTTTATGTCTGTCATTCCCAGACTGCGTCAAGGCACCCCCGAGGAACTGCATTAAGCTCCCAGGGACACCATGGGATATTTTCAGTTTTCAAGGGAAACACAGTGACATCTGTCCTACACCGCTTAAACTGCTAACTTGGAGTAGTTCACGCTTACACGTTAGGTCACATTCTTTCTGATGATGGCATGTCTTTTTAAAGTTAGGTTTTTAGTGATCTGTGATTAAAATCAAGTACTGTGTATGGGGTGCCTGGGCGGCTCAGTGGGTTAAGCCTCTGCCTTTGGCTCAGGTCATGATCTTGGGTTCCTGGAATCGAGTTCCGCATCGGGCTCTCTGCTCATCAGGGAGCCTGCTTCCCCAGCTCTGTCTCTGCCTACTTGTGATCTTTGTCAAATAAATAAATAAAATCTTTTTTTAAAAAAATCAAGTGAAAATCCGTGTGAAAAAAGAAAGGAGGGTGACGGTGTCCAATCTGATTCCATGGTCTGAGAATTTGTGCCGAGCCCAATAGCCTCATACATTCCATTAGTAAGTAATTTTGGTTATTTCAGAGTGAGATAAAAATGTTTCTGCCCATTTCTGCATATTCTCCCCCCCCCCCCGCAAAAGGCTACTAAGTTGTTAGGACATAAATACTTTTCAATTATTTGGCCTGGAGACTGTGGGAAGTGTACTGAGACCCAAAGGGCATGGTGAACCAGCAAAGTTTGTGAACCTTTGTTGTATGTCCTGATTGCGGTGGTGTTTACACAATTGTATATATTTGCCAGAATTCCTTTAGTTGTACACCTGAAAATTGATGCACTGGTATGTATATTATACCTTAATAAAACTGATTTAAAAACAAATAAACCAGTATATGGCCTGTTACATAAAACTCATCTCGTGACCCCTTCACTGCTGAGGAAACTACAAAGAGCTTATATGACTTACCTAAGAAGCGACAACTCTGGGATGAAGAGTTAGGTTATCTGCCTCCCAAATGTCGGACACCGCTGTCTAATACCCACACTTACCGCTCCTGTAACAGACATCACCAATCAATCCTGGCCCATGACTCAGAGTTCTTTCCAATACAGAACTGATGCCATTTTGGTGAAGTCAACTTGCCGTCCTTAGTGGTGTTTTCATGGTGATGAGTCTTAGCGAAGGGTACTCAGCATCCAGAAATCTTCATTTGAACTTGATTCCTTGGAAAGAGAACTATATAAATGTAATCTCTCAAAAACTTCTGATAGAAGCACAGCTATCAGACAGCACATTTTGCTGGTGGCCATGCCTCTGTTGCAGCCTACCGGGTTGCCCACCAACTTTGCAATGCTTCTGGGCCGAACCCCATCTGAAAATGCCGTGAGATTCCATTGCTGGCAATTCTTGTGGTAAATGTGGACTCAGGTTCTGGATCTTATGATGTAGCCAAGTTGTGTTAAGCAGGCATTTCCAGATGTTCCACAGCCGTGCTGAGACTTGGCGTCATTAACCTCATCTTCCCACCGGGGCAGAGCTTGGGGCCTCAGAGAACAGGAGAGGCAGCAGATTGCCTAAGCCTCCAACAGAAACCTGCTTGTTTGTGTCTTCTGTGCATGGTGTAGAAGGACGGTAATTAGCTGTTTGGGAAAGGAGGTATCGGCATCCCAGCTCGCAGAGCCAATGTTAGCGCTTCTCTCTCTCCCTCTCTTTTGATCCATCCTACATGTTTAGTTAGAAGTAATACATATCTGCAAAGTTAAATATTCAAGTGGAGATGTTCAGGAACTTTCAGAACACTTGTTTTTAACAGCTAAATACTGGAAACCTAATGTTCTTCCGAATGGATAATTCCACTGAGCACCCTTAGAGTGAGGTATGATGAGCAGAATGAGTAAACTAGAGCTACATGTGTCAACCTGGATAAATGTTTTTAAAAGAAGAGCAACATTGAGTGGAAAGTTGCAGAGACGTATACACAGCATGACATGTATGATAAAGTTAAACACATTCTAACCGATACCATGTATTGCTTGCTGATACATGTTTATGGAGTACAAGGGAGTGATATGGGCCAGATTCAGTATAGTGGAGATCAGGCAGGGCCCTGATGAGAAGCAAATGACTCTTCCAGAAGGATCTCACTCAAAGGAGTTTTTTTGTTTTTGTTTTTTTTAATTTTAGATTTTTAAATTTATTTATTTGACAGAGAGAGAGCCAGCAAGAGAGGGAACACAAGCAGGGGGAGTGGGAGAGAGAGAAGCAGGCTTCCCACCGAGCAGGGAGCCTGATGTGGGGCTCGATCCTAGGACTCTGGGATCCTGACTTGAGCCGAAGGCAGACGCTTAACAACTGAGCCACCCAGGCACCCCTCAAAGGAGTTTAAAGGAGGGACTATTTATAGAAATGTGGCAGTTTAAGGGTGAGGCCTCTAGAGCTGGGGCCAGTCCTGTTCCTAAAAGGGCAGAGGGAGGGGGACATAACCAGAGTTTGGCCAAAGCTTGTTGCTGGGGAAGGAGAGCTGCAGGACAGCACTGCAGTGGTTGAAGGCTGCAGCAAACCAGAGGAGGCAGGAGAAACAAATACCCCAGCTTCTCTCTCTTCCTGCTGTGCATCCCGTGGGCCAATCTCAAGTGGGAGGCAGGGTAACGGCATCCAGGAGATGCTGTCCATAGGGGTCAGCCTCCTCGGGTAGAGGGAAAGAATTGATCTGGGGCGAACATGGGGGCAGAAATAACCAGCAAATGGTTTCCCCTTTTTGGGGGCAGAGGATAGAAATGCCATCTCAAAAGAATGCTTAGGGAGCCTTTAACTCTCTGTGCACTACTATTATTTGTTAAACTGAGAGGATATGGGTGCTGATGTTTATTTTCTATCAATTTTATGATTTTCTTTTTTGTATGCCTGGAATATTTCATAATACAATGAGCAGGAGGCCAAAAAGTAACCCAACAGTACCAAAATGCTAATAAAGAAAAACAGCTCTGGGGTGCCTGGCTGGCTCAGTTGGAAGAGCCTGTGACTCTTGATCTCGGGTCACGAGTTCGAGCCCCATGTTGGGTGCAGAGATTACTTAAATAAATAAAACTGAAAGAAAAGGGGGCGCCTGGGTGGCTCAGTCGGTTGAGCCTCTGCCTTTGGCTTGGGTTGTGATCTCGGGGTCCTGGGGTCGGGCCCCGCGTCGGGCTCTCTGCTAAGTGGGGAGCCTGCTTCCTCCTCTCTCTCTGCCTGCCTCTCTGCCTACTTGTGATCTCTCTCTCTCTCTGTCAAACAAATAAATAAAATATTAAAATAAAAACTGAAAGAAAAGAAAAAAGAAAGGCAGTTCTATAGGTTCACTGTCATTTACATGTGATTATGACCATGTAGATATTATTTACTGCAGAGTCGAGTAGTGAACTATGCTTTTTTTCTCTTTTGGAGATTTTAACTAAATTTATATAGTCAGCATTTAATTCTTTACTGGGAGTGCTTATAATTATCCTTTTTTTTTTTTTTTAACTGCTTAAAGCTTCTTCCTTAGATATTCTGTCAAGTGTGTTTCTTTTCTTTGGCCTTGAGCTAGACAAGTTAGGGGCTGGGGGCTTTGCTTTGTGCTCCCGAATGGAGTTTTTTCTTTCTTTCTTTTGCAGCTGCTTGTCTACTTTGGTGCCCCCAGCAGTAGGGTTATTTTTAGAGGTAGCAACTTGATGTGGGAGTCAATCACATTTAATAAGCTGGTACTCCCTGCACCGTGTGCAGAGAGCGGACTCCCAGTGTTTGGTGTTTCCCGTGTTCCAATCCTCTGCTGCCAAGTGTAGAAATTAAAATAGTGGTTTGGCACTTTGTCATTTTCTTTAAAAGTTAAACGTACATTTACCATATGACCAGCAATTCCATTCCTAGGTATCTACACAAGAGAAATGAAAATATGTCTACACAAAGATTTGTACATGTTCATGGAAGTATTATTTATAATAGCCAAAAGGTGGAAATAATTGGAATGCCTGATAACAGGTGAATGGATTAACAAAGTGTGATGCGTCTATACTAAATTTTTATTGTTAAGTAGCAATAAGAACAGAGTAATACATGCTTCCCCCCTACTATCCGAAAGTACCACCTTCCGGTGAAACCTTTCATAAGCCAAAATGGCGTAAAGCAAAGAGTATCCCCTGCTTCCCGAAAGTTCGAGTTACACCACTGCTTTTTTGAAAGACCTCCATTAGTACCTGTTTTTGCTAACCAAAAGAGATCCAAGGAGGATTCTCACTCCTATAAAAAAAGCCATTGCTCTACTAACGGCGGTCTTTCGTAAAAGCAAAATGGCCTAACGTGAACTTTCAGAAAGCGGGGACACTTGTGTATGCTACAACATGAATAAACCTCAAAAACAGGAGTGTTTTTGCTGAGTGAAAGAAGCCAGACCCCACACACAAACTGTATGACTCCATTTATGTGAGCTATTCAGAAAAGACAAATCGGTAGAGACAGAAGGTAGGGTAGGGGTTGCCAGGGGCCGGAGGGAGGGGAGCAGAGGGAGGAGTGAGCACTGTCATAGACGTGAGGGATCTTACTGGGTGGTGTAATGTCCTAAAATGATGTGGTAATAGTTGGATAACTTGGCAAATATATACACATCACTGAATTGTACACATAAAATGAGTGAAGTAGGGGCACCTGGGTGGCTCAGTGGGTTAAAGCCTCTGCCTTCAGCTCAGGTCATGATCCCGGGGTCCTGGGATTGAGCCCCACTTCGGGCTCGCTGCTCAGCAGGGAGCCTGCTTCTCCCTCTCCCTGCCTGCCTCTCTGCCTACTTGTGATCTCTGTCTGTCAAATAAATAAATAAAATCTTTTTAAAAAATGAGTGAATTACACAGAAAATATATGTGAATTACACCTCAAAATTGTTAAAAAATGATGGCTAAGGTTTTTGGTTTGTAGAAAAAACACCCAATTTGACTGTTCAAAGATCTACATTTTTAGGTGTCTGCTTAGTTACTGGCTTGATGAAGGATTCGTTTGATGAGGCTCCAAGTCCTTGTTTTTGGTGTCTTTAGGATGATAGCACCCAGGGCCAGAGTTTGGTAATAATGAGTTCAAGATTTGTGGCTTCTCTTCTTTGTGCGGCTGTCTTTGCCTAGAAGGAGAACTCTGTGCTTTGGCATTTTAATCTAGATTCTGACACTTGCCTCTGAAATAAAGACATTCAATTCAAACTGGCAAAGCCAAACAGAACAAAACAGCATTTCTTTGTTGATGTAGTTGGGAAGTCAGAGGCGTACCAGCTGCAGGTATGAGTTGATCCAGGGTCTCAAATGGAGCCATCCGGGCTCAGCCTTCATCTGCCCCTCTGCTCCGTTTTCCCATCATTTGGATTCACGTTCAAGCAAGACAGCTCTATTAGCTCTGGGCTCACATGAACTCTTCCTCCTTCAGACTAGTGGAAAAAGAGCTGCTCTTTTAAAGCAGTTCTGGTAAAAGCTCCCCCCTCCCCACCCCGCCCCAGCTGAGATTTGTGGGTTTTGAATGCCTGTCCCTGAATCAGCCAGTTGGGTCCTGAGGCTGATATTCTGATTGGCTAGGCCTGGGTCACATGCCCTGGAACCTGGGGCAAGTTCAACCCCATTCCTAGCCAGATTTCAGTAACTGAGTATGGGGAGGGCTGGGTTTCCAAAGAAACGGTGGAGACATTAACCAGAAGGGGAAGAGCTGCCTAGTTGGCAGAAACAGTAGAAGGCTTCCATATGGTGACCAATTCCATTTGAGGCTACAGGTTCAAGGCCGACTGGATGAAAGCCAGGGCTGGATTGCTGCGGTGTGGCTCTTCCTGCTCCTGGAAGAAGCATTTCAAAACATAGGTCTGAGGGTCTTCTGGAGACATGCTCATGTGCAGAGGATAGCTGGGGATTCCGAGGGCGGACAAGAATTGTATTCCCCACCCACCCTCCCAGAACCACCCCATGGACAGTGCATTAAGAGACAGCAGTTGAGGAGGACTGGGTGGCTTAGTTGTTCAGCGTCTGCCTTTGGCTCGGGTCATGATCCTGGCGTCCTGAGATCGAGCCCTGCATTGGGCTCTCCCTGCTCTGTGGGAAGCCTGCTTCTCCCTCTCCCACTCCCCCTGCTTGTGTTCCCTTTCTTGCTGTGACTCTCTGTCAAATAAATAAATAAATCTTTTAAAAAAGAGAGAGAGAGAGAGCTGTTGTAAAATGGTGCAGCTGCTATGGAAAATGGTATGGTGGTTCCTAAAAAAAATATTAAATGTGGAATTACTATTTGATGTAGCAATCCACTTCTGGTTATATACCCAAGAGAACTGAGAGCAGGGACTCCAAACAGGTACTTATACACCCAAATGTTCATACTAACATTATTCACAACAGCCAAGATACAGAAGCAGCCCAAATGTCCATCGAATGATGAATGGATAAAGAAGGTGTGGTGTGTGTATATATATATATGTAATGGAATATGATTCAGCCATAAAAGAGAATGAAATCTTGCCATGTGGAGCAACATAGATGGAGCTAGAGGGTATTATGCTAAGTGAAATAAGTCAGAGAAAGACAAATACCATGTGATTTCACTCATATGTGGAATTTAAGAAACAAAACAAGCAAAGGGGGAAAAAAGAGGCAAATCAAGAAACAAACTTAATTATAGAGAACAAACTGATCATTACCAGAGGAGAAGGGAGTGGGGAGATGAGTTAAATAGGTGATGGCAATTAAGGAGGGCACTTGAGATGAGCTTCGGGTGATGTATGGAAGGGTTGAATCACTATATTGTACACCTGAAACTAATATAACATTGTATGTTAACTGACTGGAATTTTTAAAAATGTAATCACGCCCCCCCAAAAGCTTTCTGCTTTTCCCAAAATATGTATTTTTTAAAATTATTTATTTTTATTTTTTCTTTATTTTATTATTTATTTATTAACATATAATGTATTATTTGCTTCAGGGATACAGGTCTGTGAATCATCAGTCTTACACATTTCACAGCACTCACCATAGTACATACCCTTCCCAGTGTCCATTACCCACCCACCCTATCCCTCCCCTCTACCCCCAGCAACCCTCAGTTTGTTTTGTGAGACTAAGAGTCTCTTGTGCTTTGTCTCCCTCCTGATCCCATCTTGTTTCATTTTTTCCCTCCCGACCCCCCACAACTCCACCACCCTGCCTCTCAAATTCCTCATATCAGAGAGATCATATAATAATTGTCTTTCTCTGATTGACTTATTTCGCTTAGCATAATACCCTCTAGTTCCACCCACCCAAAATATTTCTGAGAAGTCAGACATAAATTATGAAGAACTAGAAGGGTTCACATGTTGTATGATTCAATTAAACTATATTCTCTTCTGTTGGGTTTTTTAAAAAAAGACATAATATATGGTTCTACATATATAGAGTATCTGGAGGGTCAAATTCAGAGACAAAGTAGGATAGTGGTTTCCAGGGGCTGGGGAAACAGAAAATGGAGTTATTATTTAATGGATTTGGAGTTTCAGTTGAGATGATGAAAAAGTTCTAGAGATGGATAGTGGCGATGGTTTCACAATGATGTGAACACATCTAATACCACCTAATTGTACACTTAAAATTATTATTATTTTTAAAGATTTTGTTTATTTGAAAGAGACGGAGAGAAAGAGAGAGACCACGAGTGGGAGGGGCAGAGGGAGAAGCAAACTCACTGCTGAACAGGGACCCCTATTTGGGGCTTGATCCCAGGACCCTGAGATCATGACCGGAACCAAAGGCAGCCGCTTAACTGACTGTGACTACACTTAAAATTATTAAGATGCTGGGGCACCTGGGTGGATCAGTGGGTTAGGCCTCTGTCCTCGGCTCAGGTCATGATCTCAGGGTCCTGGGATCGAGCCCCACATCGGGCTCTCTACTGAGCAGGGAGCCTGTTTCCCCCTCTTTCTCTGCCTGCCTCTCTGCCTACTTGTGGTCTCTGTCTGTCGAATAAATAAATAAAATCTTTTTTTAAAACTATTAAGATGATAATATATGTTTTTATTAAAATCAAAAATTTTAGAAATTTTAAATTATTAAAACGGTAAATTTCATATGTATTTTACCACAGTTAAAGAGCAAGAATAGGAAGCAGCTGTCTGAAGAAAAGTTAGGATCCAAGAAATAATTGATAACCTTTCCTACTGCTTGTGGGACTGGTACGAGATGGAATCAGCAGAGTCTGGGTGTGGGCAAGGAATGCCCCAGGAATGGAGAATATGTCACACTGAGGGCCCTGTTTCTGACTCCCCCACCCCAACTCCACATTGTCTTCATCCTAACTGACAAATCTTGAGTCTGGAACTGAAGACAAGATTGGTCCCAGATGTATGGTCTCCAATATAAGATCTCCCCTGGGAAGTGGCTCTACCTAGTGGCAGAGAGAAAGAACCAAAGGGGAGCAGGAGTGACTCCATATGCAGGGGACAAAATAGTGGCAAGGCTCATGGACTTCCTATCCCTACCCAGTCTGATGCCTTAGGATTGAGCAGAAAGTATCACCAGCAGAGATTAGAGAAGTGCCTGTAGAAAAGTAGATGTCACTGAGTGCTGGTGAGGTGTTGACAACTGTCATAAGCTGTGGGTGGGAGCGTAAATTGGTACAGCCACTCTGTGGGCAGTTTGCCAAGAACAATTAAAACTAAAAACAAGGCTATACACTCTGACCCAGTGATCCTTCTTCTCTTCCCTAGAGAGATGCTTGTGTGTGTTCCCAGGGAGGCAGTGCGAGGCTATTAGTCAATGTTTCGTTGTTGGTTACAGGCAGAGACTAGAAACAACCTAAGTAAATGTCCAGCATTAGAACAGCTCCGTAAACGGTAGTATGTTCATAGTGTGAAATATTGCCTAGCACTAAAAAGATTGAAGTACATCTCTACATTCTCATGTTGGTAGATCTTCAAGACATATTGTTGAGCAATAAAAAGAAACTTGTGGAATCAAGTCCATATTCTGATACTGTTTATATATATATATATATATATATATTTTTTTTTTTAAAGATTGTATTTATTTATTTGACAGAGACACAGCGAGAGAGGGAACACAAGCAGAGGGAAGGGGAGAGGGAGAAGCAGGTTTCCCACTGAGCAGGGAGCCCGATGCGGGGCTCAATCCCAGGACCCTGGGACCATGATCTGAACTGAAGGCAGATGCTTAATGACCGAGCTACCCAGGTGCCCCTGATACTCTGTGTGTGTGTGTGTGTGTGTGTGTGTATTTTTTTTTAAGATTGTATTTATTTATTTGACAAAGATCACAAGTAGGCAGAGAGGCAGGCAGAGAGAGAGGAGGAAGCAGGCTCACCGCTGAGCAGAGAGCCCGATGCAGGGCTTGATCCCAGGACCCCGGGATCACGACCTGAGCTGAAGGCAGAGGCTTCAACCCACTGAGCCACCCAGGCCCCCTAGTTAATATATTTTTTTAAAAATCAAAAGTATGTGCTAAGATATAAGCTAAGCTGCTATAACAAAGATATCCCCAAATTTAAAAAAAAAAAAAGAAGAAGAAGAAGGCTTAAATGAGAGAGCATCTTTCTCACGGAACAGCCGAAAGGGAGGTGTGCTCCGGGGTACGTGGTGTTCAGTTATGTGTGTTCATATGTGTGAAACGACAAGGATTACATTTGGCTCATGGAGTCTGTGGGTCGGGAGTTTAGACAGGGCATGATGAGAATGTCCTGACTGCGTTCTGTGATGTCGGAGATCTCAGCTGGGAAGACTGAATGGATGGGAGTAGCTTCCTTGGCTGTGGCTGGAATCATCTGGTGGTTCTTTACCCACACGTCTAGATGTCTGAGCTGCAGTGACGAGAACGCTCGTATCATTTGGGACTGTTGGTCAGAGTCCTACGTGTGACTTCTCTGTGTGGCTAGGATTTCCGTACGACATGGTGGCTTCAGGGTAGTTGGACCGTTTCCTGTAAAGGAAGTGTTCCAGCAATAAGGCGGAAGCCACATGGGCTTCATGACTTTTTTTCTCAGAGCCTGTAGTGTTGCTCTTGCCATATTTTATTGGTCACACCAGCCACAAGCCTGTCTCTATTTAAGAGGAGGGAACAGAGATCCCACCTCTACGAGAGGCGTGCTAAAGGATGGGCCATCATGTTTTAACACCATCACAGGGGAAAAGCTCGGTCACATGAGCTTGGCTTGGCTGGGGAAGGGACAGTGGGCTTTGCCATTGACATCACGCAGCTTCCATCTCTGGTTTCAAGGTAACTAACTGCACCTGTTGTCACCATATCCCTGTTAGGGAGAGGGACAGCGGAGGACCAGCATCTCCTTATAAAGGTGTGGTTCAGACGTTACACACGTCACATCTACCTGCCTCCCTTTGGCCAGCTTGTCATCCTGTTGCTACATGTAGCTGCGGGGGAGGCTGAGAAATGTCTGTTACTGGATGGCTGTGTGCCCAGCTACTACTCAGTGGGGTCCTATTACTAAAGGAAGTAAAAGTGAATAAGCATTAGGAACAATTTGGTTTTGCAACAGTGTGTATCTGTCATATGTATGTATATATTTTTATGTGCATATATATAGGAATAGGTCTATATAGAACAGAGAAATGCCAGGCTACAGTCTGGAAGAATACATAGACAGAAGAAAGTGGTACCAGTAGTTACCTCTGGAGAAAGGGGAGAAGACAGGATGTGGGATAGTCATAGCAGACTGTAGGCATAGCGGTAGTGTTTTAATTTTTAACAAGGATAATGTCTTCATGTTTTACTTAAGAAATTAAATATTAATTTAAATCCAGGAGGGCCTGGTGAGCATCTGGCTGCCTGATGTTGCGGTCTTGGTCTTATCTTTCTGTGGTGGGAGCCCCATCCCACAGAGTACCAGGAGTTAGCAGAGCCCTTTATCTTCCAAGAGCCTCAGCTGCTGTTGCGGAGGACTCCGGAGTCAGAGGCCCCACCTTTTCAAGGCCTCATACTTGGGATCTCTCTGCCCCCATCCTTCCTGTCCCTTTCTGGAGGGTTTCCTTTATTACTAGCAGATTAGTTGAATGTAGAGGGCCCCGGAATTCCCAAAAGGGAGTAAGTCACAGCCTCCCTCTCTCCAGAGTGCTTGTTAATTACAGATAGGAAGCTGGTCACTGTGAATGGAGAACGCAGTGGGCAGCAAGCAATCAAAGCGTCACAGACACTGTGTCCCTCCTGATAGGAGAAACCGAGGGCACAGCATCACTTTAATGGCATTTCTGTCCCAAAAGCATAACCAAAATTCGCTCACGAGGAAATATCTGACAAACCCAGATGGAGGGACATTCTTCCGAACAACTGGACTGAACCCTTTAAAAATGTCCATGTCATGGGGTGCCTGGGTTAAGCCAGAGGGTTAAGCCTCTGCCTTCAGCTCAGGTCGTGGTCTCAGGGTCCTGGGATCGAGCCCCGAATCGGGCTCCCTGCCCGGCAGGGAGCCTACTTCCTCCTCTCTCTCTCTCTGCCTGCCTCTCTGCCTACTTGTGATCTCTCTCTCTCTGTGTCAAGTTAAAAAAAAAAAGTCCATGTCATGAAAGACAAAGTTGAGGGGTGCCTGGGTGGCTCAGTCATTAAGTGTCTGCTTTCAGCTCAGGTCATGATCCCAGGATTCTGGGATGGAGCCCCACATCAGGCTCCCTGCTCAGCGGGAAGCCTGCTTCTCCCTCTCCCACTCCCCCTGCTTGTGTTCCCTCTCTTGCTGTGTCTGTCTCTGTCAAATAAATAAATAAAATCTAAAAAAAAAAAAAATGTTGAGGAACTGTTAAAGGAACCTAAAGAGATACAATGATTTGATCATTGTACTATGGATATATGAGAGAATGTTGAGTTCTTTTTTTTTTTTTTTTTTGTCAAGATTTTATTTAATTTGAGAGAGAGAGTGAGCAGGAGTGGAGAGAGCATCAGAGGGAGAGGGAGCGGCTGGGAGCCCAACTCGTGGCTCAATCCCAGGACCCCAGGATCATGACCTGAGCCGAAGGCAGATGCATCACCAACGGAGCCACCCAGGTGCCCCGAGAATGCCACGTTCTTAGGAAATGGGTGCTGTGAAGTGTTTAAGAGTAAAGAAGCATGTTGTCTATGACCAACTAGTTTAGGAAGGAGTAGGCAAACTTTTTTTTGGCAGAAAGGCTAGGTAATGAGGATCCTAGATTTTGGCGGGCCATATGGTCTGTGTCACAACTACTCCCTGCGCTGCCGCAGCACCAGTGTCCTCGGCCATATGCAAACGAACGGGTGTGGCTGTGCTCCAATGAAGTTTATTTACGGATTCTGAAATTTCAACTTCGTGGACTTCTCATGCGTCCTGAAATATTCTTTTGATTTTTTTTTCCCCCCAGCCAGGCAAAAACCGTTCCTAGCTTACTGCATGCAAAATCTGGTGGCTGGAGATTTGGCCTGTGGATTGTAGTTCACTGTTGCCTGATATAGACCAAGAACACACACACACACACACACACACACACACGCGCGCGCGCGATAAAGCAAATATGTATGGCATAACGTCAACAGTTAGTGAATCTGGGTGAAGGGTAGGGGGGAGGTTCTTTGTATTCCTACAATTCTTTAGCAAGGTTGAAAGTATTTAAAAAGAGAAAGTTAGGGGCGCCTGGGTGGCTCAGTGGGTTGAAGCCTCTGCCTTCGGCTCAGGTCATGATTCCAGGATTCTGGGATCGAGCCCCGCATCGGGCTTTCGGCTCAGCAGGGAGCCTGCTTCCCCCTCTTTCTCTGCCTACTTGTGATTTCTGTCTGTGAAATAAATAAATAAAATCTTAAAGAAAGAGAGAGAGAGAAAGTTATGTAAAAGACATGATTTTCCTCTCCGGGGACCCAGGAAGGAGAGAGTGAGGGTGCTGTGTGAATTCAGGGGACCAGGCCCTCTCATCTCGGGTTCAGGGGAAACTTTCTCACAGTGTTCTTTGATGTTGCTCCTAATTGTTACCTGTTCACTTTATTGCCTTTGATTCTTTATTTTCTGGCTTGACTGTCCTATTTAGAGACCCCGCGTGGCAGATGTCTGGAGACCAGGTTTAGGCTCTGGCCTCATCCTTTGACTATCCCCTTTTTCTCTCCCTTGGTAAATACATTTCTCCCCACCCAAGAAAACAGACACTTTAAATATGTTCATTGGGTTATTGTTTTTAATTTCATGGTCCCTGTCCCTCATATTGTTTCCTCCAAATTGTTGGTGCTTGTCTTAGATTATCAGAACACTGGGGGAAAGGGCTTGTTTCTGAGCATATGGCGGAACCGTTGTTGGAGTTGTGCTGGGACAGCAAGACTGAGAAGTTAAGTTAATGTGTTCATTCTCCTTGCCTTGAGGTGAAGGCTCTCGTATTGCCCCAGGCCTTGCGGTCCTGAGTAGTTATTTCCAGAGCCTGGGGTAGGGAGGGGCGCTCTAAGGGAAGAGGTGTGTCCTTTTCTTAGTTGGCTTAGCAAAAGCTCTCTTCATTGCCAGGATCAGAAACCCAACTCAGACTGACTTAAGTGAAAAGGAGTCTATGCATCATATCACCAAGAGCATTACATTCAGACCTGGTTAGATCTAAGGGCTCAGTTGATGGTGAGAATTCTGTCCCATACTGCATTGCAATTCTGTTTTCCTGTTTGGCTTCATTGGCTCAGCAGCCCCGGGTGTTCCTTCTCCCAGATTAGCAAACCCAGAAGGAGGAGGGCATTTCTAAACCAATACTTCTAAATCAGAGTCCCAGGGCTGACTCTCATTGGCCCAGCTTGAGCCATGTGTCTACTGCCTCTGAACCAATCAGTGGCTAGGGCATTGGAGGATACTGATTGGCCAGGCCAGTGATCCAGATCACATGACTGCTGTTGACGCGGAGACTCTTGACTCCACTCAAACCACCTGGACCAAGTAGTGGTTGACAAGAGGTTGCCTCTCAGAGGCATAGTTGGCTGCTGTTCCTATTAGGAAGGATGGAACCTGGGTAGGAAAAATCCGTGAGTTCCTTACAGAAGTGCTGTGCTGTGCTGTGCTGCATTCTCCAATTCCCGTCCTAGTTGTCTAAGCCACCTCTCTGATCGTAGTAGTTGTATCATCTTAGCTCTCAAACCGACTTCCACAGTCATGTCCGGCTGTGCAAAACCACCCACTCACACTCTCCCGTACACCCTGCTCGGGCCCCTCCATCCCCCAGGAAACCCACAGGATCTACAAGCAGAAGCTGGAGGAGCTGACCTCGCTCCAGACTTTGTGTAGCGGCTCCATCAACAAGCAGAAGACGCGCCTGAAGGACTTGAAGCACACACTCCAGAGGTAGGCGAGGCTGAGCTCCTTCGGTTTTAAGGGACAGAAACCCAGCTCAAAGCTGGCTGAAGCAGAGAATGGAAATTTTAATGGAAAAAAAACCAGGAGTAGCTTCAGACATCACTGGATCCTGGGGTCAAAAGATGTTTTTAGGAATCTGTTTGTTTTTCCCCCCCTTTCTGAATTCTGCCTTCCTCTAGATTGGCTTCACACTCAGGCTGACTGCCCCCTTACGGTCACTGAGATGGCCGCCAGCAGTGCCCAACTTATATCTTCCAGATATAAGTCCTCCAGCCTTCCTTCCTCTTGGTTGGGTTACCCCAGGAGAATAACTTGTTTTTCAGCAAAAGTTCTGTGTGTGATCCTAATTGTCTGGAATTGGTCACGTGTTCATCTGTGAACCAATCACTGAGACTCTGGTTAGGCAGTACTGAGTCATGTGCTCAGTTCATGGACCTGGGGGACGGAAGAGCCTTATTGGAACCATATGGAGGGGGAAAGAGGATGAGAGGTAGTTTCCCGGAGGAAAGTTGCTGTAGGTCTTTGGTCTGGGTGGTAGGAGGTCTGGGATTCCCAGGGGGAAATACTTACGCTCATGACAGTTCAGTTCTTGAGGCCTCGATCATGTGTTCACCTCCCAGTCCTCATGTCTTCATGGTTTGGAAAGTGCTTTCATTCCCCCACAGGTGAAGGAGTCCAATGGGTGCTGTGATCCCCAGGCAGGCAAGGAGACTGATTGAGGTTGTAAGAAGCATCGAGATAGAAAGATGGGAGGGCAGTGCCCAGAACTCCCACATTCTTCCTCCAGTCTGAGTAACACCCCTGCTCTCCCTGTGCCCACATCTCTGACCGAGCAGGTACAGGAAGCATGCCAGCCGGGAGGAGGCAGAGCTCATTCAGCAGATGAGTGCCAACATCAAGGAGCGGCAGAACGTCTTCTTCGACATGGAGGCCTACCTGCCCAAGAAGAATGGGTAGGAGCCGGGAGCTTATTGGACCCCTGCTGCGGGCAGATGCCCAGGCCTAGCATACCTGGTCTTGTGACTCCCATCTCCCTGCTAGGGCTTGAGGTTGAGGGGAAAGGAGGGGAGCAAGGGTAGGAAAGAGAAGGAGGCTTCCTCATACATTCCTCCATGGAACAGGAGGGGATCTCAGGAGGCCTTTTGTGAGGAACCACATACAAGATCTGGTTTCCGGCACCTGCTGCATGCCTGGTGTCACCTGAGGTGAAGAGGAAAGATGTTTTCTCCCAAAGAACAAACATTTATTTTATTTTATTTTTATTTTATTTTTTTTAATTTTTTAATTTTTTTAAAGATCTTATTTATTTATTTGACAGACGGAGATCACAGAGAAGCAGGCAGAGAGAGAGGGGGAAGCAGGCTCCTGCTGAGCAGAGAGCCCAATTTGGGGCTTGATCCCAGAGATCATGACCTGAGCCAAAGGCAGAGGCTTAACCCACTGAGCCAGGCGCCCCCACTGATTTTATTTTTATTTTAAATTCCAGGATAGTTAACAAACAGTATCGTGTTAGTTTCAGGTGTACAACAGAGTGATTCAGGACTTCCATACGTCACCCAGTGCTCATCTCAACAAGGGCACTCCATCATCCCCATCGCCTAGTTCACCCCTCCTGCGCCCCCTCCCCTCTGGTAACCATCAGTTCTCTGCACTTAAGAGTGTGTTTGTTGCTTTCTCTCTCTCTCTCTCTTTTTTCTTTTTTTTCCTTTGAGAACAAACATGTATTGAGTGCCTGCTGTATGAATTGTCTTGAATTGTCTACAGCTTGGTGAGTCAGACCCAGGTATCCAAATTCTACAAGGTTCAAAGACATTGGGGGCAGGGGGATGTTCTGCTCAGGCGGCTCAGCCCAGGTTTGGATGTGAACACTCTTCCTCCTTTGGAGAAGTCCATTTCAGGTGACATGACTGCCACCTGTTCCAGAGTGAGATCGGACAGTGTTGTATCAAAACCCGAGGTGGGCTGCTAAGTGCACTCCCATCACTTCCCTGTGGCCCTTTCTCCCAGTTTTGCCTAAGGGCTGAATCAGAGCCCCTGGTCAGGAGGCTTACTAGCTCTTTTACACTTGAAGCCATTCCTCTTGGCTTCTCCTCTTTTGCCACAAGAAGAACTCCCTGAGTTGGGTGGTGATAATTTTCCATAGAATGAAACCCCATGACCCTTTTTTACAGAGCAGCCCAGGTCCGCTTTCCCAGCTCCAGCCTCTTCAGTCCTCTGCGTATTTTGCAACAGTTGGAAATCTTTGGATTACAAATGACAGAAAGCCCAACTCAGAGTGCTTACAAAAAAAATGGGCAATTTACTGGCTTATGTAACCTCAAGGTGCGGATGTGGCTGCAGGTCTGGCTGGATCCTGCTGCTCAAATGATACTGTTAGGCTCTGTCTCTCCATGAGCTTTCCTTTTATTCCCTTTGCCATGTGTGTCTTGCTCTTAGGGAGACTTTCTCTACAAGCTGGCCCCAGGCGCTCTGGGTTTGCATTCTGCCAGCTTAGCAATTCCAGCAGAGAAAGCCTCTTTGTTTCTTTGTAGTTCTGGGAAAAGTCCCAGGACTGAGTCTCATTGGCCTGAGACCGTTGTGTCACATGACCATCATGGACCCAATCAGGAGGATGCAGTGCTTTGGTTGGCTAAGGCTGGGTCATATGCTTTACCCCGGGACCTGGAGGGGAAAAGAGATTCTCCGAAGGGAAATGGCACTGCTCTTTCAGGAAGTAGGGACTGTATCTCTAGGCAGGGGGGAAAAAAACTGATGTTCTTTTTATATCTCTGTTCCAGTTACATCAGACCAGAAATGCCCCTAGAATTTATTCAGAGCTAGAAAGAAGACTTTTCTGTTTGCTTTTCTCCTCTCAGCCTTCTACTCAGCCTTCAAAGCCCAGTTCAAATGTTACCAACTTGGTGAAGCCTTTCCAAAGACCCCTCCTCCCTCTGTAGAATTAAACCCTTCCTCCCCTGAGATTTTGTAACTCTTTACTTGCATCTTTTTTTTTTTTAAGATTTTATTTATTTATTTGACACAGAGATCAGAAGTAGGCAGAGGCAAGCAGAGAGAGAGGAGGAAGCAGGCTCCCCACCGAGCAGAGAGCCCGATGTGGGGCTCGATCCCAGAACCCTGGGATCATGACCTGAGCCGAAGGCAGAGGCTTTAACCACTGAGCCACCCAGGCGCCCCTTTACTTGCATCTTTATTAGTGCCGTTAGAGTACGGGCTATCGTAACAAAAGCCCAGTGATACGGGGGCTCAAACAAGGGGGAGGTTTCTCTTTTCATACACAGCAGTCCAGAGCTGAGGGGACCAAGAGTGGTGGGCTCATGGGGTCATCTAGGGACTCAGGGTGCGTCCATCTCCAGCTCGCTGGTTCACCACCCTTCAGGGAATTGTCCTCACCTACGCGGCCAAAGCTGGCTCTCACCGTCACATCTCCAGGGAGCGGAGGGCAAGCGGATACCTTTTAGAAAAAAAAGTTTGCTGTTTCCTGGGGAAGCCAAAAACACACTTATTCTATAATCTGGAAATTCCACTCCTATCTGCATAGCCAATGGAAATGAGTGCTTCTGGCCTCCAGTAGACATATATAAGAAGGTCAACAGCAAAGAATCCAGACACAAAAGGTCCCATGTTGCAAGAGTCTTTTTTTAAGTGAAATGTCCAGAATAGGCAAATCCATACATGTGCAATAGATAGTGGTTGCCAGGTGCTGTGGGAGGGTGGAAAGGGAGTGACTGCTGATGGGTATGGGCTTTCTTTCGGGATGACGAAAATGGTCTAGAATGGTCTAGAGCCTGGGTGGCTCAGTGGGTTAAAGCCTCTGCCTTCGGCTCAGGTCGTGATCCCAGGGTCCTGGGATCAAGTCCCGAATCGGGCTCTCTGCTCGGCAGGGAGCCTGCTTCTCTGTCTCTCTCTGCCTGCCTCTTTGCCTACTTGTGATCTCTGTCTGTAAAATAAATAAATAAAATCTTTAAAAAAAAAAAGGTATAGAATTAAGTAATGGTGATGTTGCTATACAATGTTGTGAATATACTGGAAACCATGAAGTTGTGTGCTTGAAAAGGGTGATGTTACAGGGATGCCTGGTGGGCTTAGTTGGAAGAGGGTGCAACTTTCGATCCTTAGGGTTGTTAGTTCGAATCCCATGAGGGGTGTAGAGATCACTTAAATAAATAAATAAATAAAACTTTTTTTTTTTTTAAAGGATCATATTATGGTATGTGAATTACATCTCAGTTAGGAAAAAAAAGAAAAAAGAAAGAAAGCTGTTCACAGCAGCGTATTTCTATTAGCCAAAAACTGAAGACAACATAAGTGTGTATCAGTAGTAGAATGAATAAATAAGTTGTGGGGTGTCCACTCAGGGGAACACTGTACACAGACAATGTGGGTGAACCTCACAGACATAGTATTGAGGGAAGAAGCCAGGCATAAAATATACTATAGGTATACCTATAAATATACTGAAGGTTATACCTCAGTTTTAAAAAAGAACCCTTTCTGGGGCGTCTGGGTGGCTCAGTGGGTTAAAGCCTCTGCCTTTCGCTCAGGTCATGATCTCAGGGTCCTGGGATTGAGCCCCACATCGGGCTCTCTGCTCTGTGGGGAGCCTGCTTCCCTTCCCCTCTCTCTGCCTGCCTCTCTGCCTACTTGTGATCTCTGTCTGCCAAATAAATAAACAAAATCTTAAAAAAAAAAAAAAAAGAACCCTTTTTAAATTGACCTAGAGATTTGTAGAGATTGTACACATGCCATCACCTCATTGGCTGGAACTCAGTCACATGGTCACACGAGCTGCATGGGAGCCTGGGAAATATGGTCTCTAAGCCAGCTAAGATGGGGGGAAATGGTTTAGTCATGACTGCATGTGTCACAGTTGTCTCATTCTCTAGTTAGTCTTTATTCTCCATGTGAGAATTTTACTGCTGAGTTTAGCACGCTATTTTCTAACATCGATGCTCAAGGCATGCTTATTGTTTGAATGTTTTTGGTTGGGGCCCATTCCTAGGGCTGGTAAGAAATGAGTCAGCCCTCACTAGTCCTTTCCTTCCAGGCTCTACTTAAATCTCGTCCTTGGCAATGTAAATGTGACCCTTCTCAGCAACCAGGCCAAGTAAGTATCTCTGACCCCCGCCTGACTTTAGGGAATCCAGGAATTTTGCCCTTTCAACTTAGAAGAAATGAACTAGCTAGAATTTTTGTGTAAATAAAAAAAATTTATAGTATGGGCTGTGGCCCTTGGTCTTTCTGACACTCTCCTGCTCAGTGAGGAGACCACCTTGGGAGTGTTCCTTCCTTCTTTTCATGTACTCAGTACGTTGGGTGAGCAGAACTGCCACTCTCCCATGAGAAACAGTCCCTGCTCCGTTCCACCCCTCATCACACACGGTTCTCCTGGGAAGCAGGCAGTGTTGTCCACCTGAAATCAGTCAGTCCCAGGGGTGGTCGAGCTGTGGCGTTTCTGCTGCCGTAGCTGATTAGGGAGGAGCTCTTCTCCACCCCCTGCCCATCCCCATCACCAGCCCAGAGACCTACCCCAGGAGCCCAGGGACGTGGGAAGCTTTGCCCATCGGTCTTCTTTCTCTCATTGACCATCACCGTTCATTCAAGGCCAGCGCTTTCCTTTAGTGGGATCACGAGGTTCTTGTGGGCAGTGGCTGGTGGTAGGCAGAGGATCTGATGGTGCCGAGGATTGTGTCCCCAGACGGGATATAGTTATATTACTGTAACTATAGTAATAGTTACATGACCTTTCCTGGGGGTGTCTGTCATTGCAGATTTGCTTACAAGGATGAGTATGAGAAGTTCAAGCTCTACCTGACCATCATCCTGCTCCTAGGGGCTGTGGCCTGTCGATTTGTCCTTCACTACAGGTAACAGGAAACATGGTGGTGTGTGTAGGTTTGGTGGGGGCTGGTGGGGGGTCTCTCCTGCATCTGCAGTGTTTGGGTGATTGTAGGTAGAGAAGAGCCTTTTCTTATGCAGAACAGCAGTCCTGTCTACTCGACATCCGTCCAACAAATACCTACTGAACCACTACTGGAGAGACCTTATAACCAGGAGTTAGGAAAGAGCCTAGTGGCACATCCACACAATGGAATATTATTCCGGTAACGAGTAGGAATACAGTAGTGACACATGCTACAACATGGGTCTGACAATGTTATGTTTGGAGAAAGAAGCCAGTCACATATTGTCTGATTACACTTTTATGAAATATCCAGAACAGGTGAATCGATAGAGGCAGAAAGCAGATTAGTGGTCAGGAGCTGGGTGGGGGTGGGGGTGGGTGCTGTTGATGAGGAAGGGGTTTCTTTTGGAGTGAAGAGAATGTTCCAGAATTAGATAGAGACAATGAATGTATAGCTCTGTGAATATACTAAAAAGTAATGAATTAGGCACTTTGAGAGGGTGAATTTTATGGTATGTGAATTATGTATCAGTTATAAAAAGAGAAAGCAAGAAAAAAGGAAGGGAAGGAAGAAAAGAGAAAAAAGAAAAAAAGCCTGCCTGGGTTTGAATCCTGGCTTTGGGACTGACTGGCTGTTACCATGAGCAGGTTCCCTCCGGGAGCCTCAGTCTCCCCATCTGTAAAACGGGGGTGACACCAGGCTTTGTTAGCACTGCGTGCGGAGGGCTCTGCCGGGCACCAGCGGTGCTGGGGAGAGAGAGCGCCAGCCGCTGCTTCTGGAGCAGGAAGAAGCCACGTGGCTCTGAGAGGCTGAAGGCCAGTGCCTCATGGGGTTTCATTCCTCCCCGAGCCCTGGGTTTTGTGCCTTGAGGGGAGGCAGCTGAGTACAGCTTGGGCATCTGGCCCTTGTGTCGGGCTTATTTGCTGGCAAGGGCTTGGCTGGGAGTCCGGTTTCTGGTCTGGCCACTTGAATGTCCAGACAAAGGCTCTTTTAGGTCCTGGGCCCATGCCTGCCTGCTGCCTCGGGCTGGCCTGTTTCCCCAGAGGCTAAAGGCTGCACACATCAGCACTGCCCGCTCACATGCCCCTCTGGAAGAGAGAGACGTTCTCGATGTGCAGCCAGATTCCCTGGCGCTGGCACATCTGGGGCCCTCAAAGGGCAAACCTGTGGTTGGTTTTAAAGTTCAGCGAGGGCCTGGCTGTCTCGGTTTCTCCCCATCCCTTTCTGTATTCATTTCCCGGGGCTCGTATAACAAAGCACCACAAACTGGTAGGCTTGGGACAACAGAAATCTATTCTCACACAGTGCTAGAGGCCAGAAGTCTGAAATCAAGGTGTTGGTGGGACCATGCTCGCTCTGAAGGCTGTAGGGGAAGGTCCCGTCTTGCCTCTTCCAGCCTGAGGGCTGCCGGCTTCCTTGGCCTTCCTCGGCTTAAAGCTGCTTCTTGCCACTCTCAGCCTCCTGTGCCTCAATCTTGTCACGTAGCCCCCTTCCCTGTGTGTCCCTGTCTTTGTCTCATGGCCTTCTCGGGAGGACACCAGTCTTTGGATTCAGGGCCTACCCTAACCTGTTATGACCTTGTCTTAACTAATTAAATTTGCAAAGACACTGTTTCCAAATGTCATATTCTGAGGTCCTGGGTGGACATGAATTTTGAGGCAACACTAGTATACCTTCCGTGGGTTAAAAATAGGACGGGGGAAGGGGGCTGGACAGGCAGCTCCTCTCTGTTCTGCCTTCAGGGAAGTCTGTTTGACCTTGGGCAAATGACGTAACCTCTCCCCACCTGGGTTTCTTCACACACAAAATGAGGGTAACGGGAGCTACTTGGTAGCTGAGGATGGCTGAGAGGACCGGATAGGTTCTATTTGCAGTCTTTATTTTTTATTTTTTTAGATTTTATTTATTTATTTGACAGAGAGAGAGAGTTCCTAAGTAGGCAGAGGGGGGTGGGAAGCAGGCTCCCTGCTGGGCAGAGAGCCCGATGTGGGGCTCGATCCCAGGACTCTGGGATCATGACCTGAGCCGAAGGCAGAGGCTTAACCCACGGAGCCACCCAGGCGTCCCTATTTGCAGTGTTTACAGTAGTGCCTGGCACATAAGGCACGTTGTGATCGCTGCCAGCATTTTGCGCTAAGGCTGGGCAGGCTGGAAGAGACCGCCGCTTAATATCCAGTGCCTCCAAGGAGCAGGATTCTCTTTCCTTACTCTTGCCCCCTTGGGATGGTTTCCTTGCTGGGGGCCCCACAGAAAGGCCCTTCTACGGTGGGTTCTAGGTCCAGGTCTGCCACTCACAGATTGTGTGACCTTGAGTAGAGCCCTTGCTCTCTCTCCATTTGCTTCCTGTCTTTCCCGTGGCCAGAAGACATCTGCCTGTGCTGTCTGGTCCTTGGGAGGCTTTGGTGAGGCTGCTGGAGAGTGCGATGCCTCTTTCTTCTGCCTTCAGGCTTAGAGGCTGGATCTACTTAGTACTGTTCTCTCTCAGGATTTGGTTTTAAAGCTGCAGGGAAAAGGTGGTTGGAGTTAAGCTCAGGTTAGTTGGGGCTTGGTTTTGGATCTCACTCCGGGGCAGCTTGCTTCCTCTCTCTGGGCCTCAGTGTCCTCATCTATAAAATGGGAAGTTGGCCTGTCTTGTTGTGTGTTCCCCCAGAGGCAACCCCAAGACAAGCATTTGAGTGCCAGTAGTTTCTTTCAGAGGTGATCCCAGGAAACATTGGTAGGGGAATGGGAAGTGAGACAGGAGGGGCTCCCCTGTAGGCATCTGGAGAACTGGGGGACAGCATGGAACATGCCTTAGTTACCCACTTGAGGGGCGAGGGAGCAAGGGTGTTTATCTTCCAGCTGCTGTTGGTTAGGGGACTTGAAGACCGTTTCCAGAGGGCATCAGTTCCCCCTGGCCCCAACCTGCCTCTCACAGCAGCGGGGGCCTGAGAAAGCCAGGCGTGCCAGGAATGGCAGGGTTGGCTGTCGGGAGCTCTGTCGACGGGCACAGATGTGGTTAAGTGCATCTGCCACAGGAAGCCATCCTGTAGGGTTGGACGAGGATTCAGAGAGATCGTCCACGTGAAATGCCTGTGGCGTTGCAAGTTCCCGGTAATTAGAACTGGCCTGGCGTGGCCCGACTCGTGGTCCCGAAGAGGTGCGTGTGACCTTGCTTGGCACAACATCTCTGCAGATAGATTAAGTGAAGGAACTTGAGAAGAGATTATCCTGGATTATTCAGTAAGTCCAGGGATCCTTATAAGAGGGAGGTTTGAGGGTCAGAGTCGGAGAAGGAAACGTGATGCCACAAAACAAGGAATGCAGGAGTGTCTAGAAGCCAGCACAGGTTAGCAAGGGCACTCTCCCCGAGAGCCTCCGGAAGGAACCCAGCCCTCCCCATTTCAGACCTCCGACCTCCAGAACTGTAAGAGATTAAATGTGTGCTGCTTTCAGCCACTAAGTCTTTTGTTATAGCTGCAACAGGGAGCTCATACACTCTGGCTGAGAAGGCTGGGGCCGGCACCTCAAGCATTTCCCTGAAGTGCTGGGGCCATAAAACCTTACTTTTAATTCCCCTCTTTACGGAGAAGGTGTAAGAAAGGCCCAGGGAGAAACATCCTGGTAACCACGACTCACGACTCACTATTGGGCCTGCCTCCTGCCTGAAGGGGAGCTCGGAAGTTGGTGTCGGTGTCTGAGTGACCCTCTGCCCTCGGGAGGCCCTCCCCACCCCAACACCCCATTCAAGTCAAGTAGGCTTTTGATTTCTTCAGAACTCAACATCTGAGACTCATTTCTCAGGCTTCGGGTACTCTGTGATCCTTCCCAAAGTTACAATAGAGAATGCAGGGAGCCCTTCCTATGCCCCAGGCCCCGTTCCCCATGCTTCCTGGGTTAAACTCCAGCCTACACGGGAGCTGCTCTCATTCTCCCTGCTTCAGTGC
The DNA here is from genome assembly GCF_010015895.1 of Lontra canadensis. Lineage (NCBI taxonomy): Eukaryota > Metazoa > Chordata > Mammalia > Carnivora > Mustelidae > Lontra > Lontra canadensis. The sequence continues at coordinate 9,144,613 of NW_022631052.1, forward strand.
AGGAGTGATCGCACGGGAGAATCACCGACTTGCCCCTGGGATTTGAACTTGGGTCCTGAGCTTCCAGAGTCCGTTTCTGGCCCTCCCAGGGTGATGGTTCCCGGCCCTCCGCAGGCAATGGCTCAGGAGGGCTTGGGGTAGAAAGTCTGTCATCTGTGACCACAGAACAGGGTGACATCGCTTAAAAGCCAACCTTCCAACTTCGGCTCTTACTGTTTGAGTCATACTTTTCCATTTCCCTCCCAGGGTTATTGTAGTTGTCCCAGTTCGGATATGGAAATGGAGGACATGGGGAGTTTCTCCCTCCCCGGTACAGGTGGATACCGCCCCCCCCCCCACAGTCGTGAAAGGATTTGTCTGGCACTGGAAAGGACAGAGGTGCTTCCCTTTGGGTTGGAAGCTAGAGTCTCCATTAGAGTCAGTGGTAGGGGAGGTTCTGAGGGGCCGTGTGTCATAGGCTCTGCCCCGGGACCCTTCACCGAGCCATACTCAGGGGGTCAGTCCGCGAATCTCACAGCAAAGCTGAGGCCAGGGCGGTGGTGGGGGGAGGTCTCTGGTGAGGTCACATGCCATGTCTCTGCCAGCTCTCCGCTCTGACCAGGGCACAGCACCAGCTCCGGCCTCTCTGCCCGACTCTGGGCCACGAGGACTGCAGAGGAGGCAGGGGTTCTTAATTCATCTTACAGACCATTCGGGCCATAAGAATTTTTTTGTGGGCACTGGGGTGGCTCAGTCGTTAAGAGTCTGCCTTTGGCTCGGGTCATGATCCCAGGGTCCTGGGATTGAGCCCCGCATCGGGCTCCCTGCTCAGCGGGCAGCCTGCGTCTCCCTCTCCCATTCCCCCTGCTTGCGTTCCCTCTCTCGCAGTGTCTCTCTCTGCCAAATAAATAAAATCTTAAAAAAAAAAAAAAAGAATTCTTTTGTAAGTGCAACAAAGCTTATAGATCTTTTAAGGGGAAGGAAGGGAATTGACGTTTGTAAATTACACTTACACTGTAGACAGTTTAAGACACTCAGTTTTCTGCTTGAAGTCCTCCTGTTGCCCTTGACCAAAAATTTTACATCAGACAGTAAGAACGTAGAAGGGAACAAGGGTGTCCCAGTGCTCAGGGAAGGGGACAAAACCTCAGCTAGAGCCTTAAAAGCAAGCAGGATTCTGGCAGAAAGGTGAGGAGGGGGACAGGCAGGCTAGGTGGCAGCCACGCTTACTCTGTCTTCTGCAGGATGGGGTCGGGGGGTTTGTTCCCAGAGGCAGCCTGGTTTGCTGTACTGTTGCCCTGGGGCGGGGGGGGGGGGCGGGGGGTGGTAAGAGCCATCCCTGGTTCTTATGCCTGCGCTCCTCCCCGGGGCTATTTCTTTCCACCAGGGTGACGGACGAAGTTTTTAACTTCCTGCTGGTGTGGTATTACTGCACCCTGACAATTCGAGAAAGTATTCTCATCAGCAATGGCTCAAGGTAATTGGGGGCCCGGCTTTGCGGGGGGCATTGGGGGATCCAAAGGGAGGTCTGTCATGGAAGGGATGCATGTGAGAGCTGGCACCCTTAGCCCATATTCCCTTTCTCTGGGGAGGGGCAGGGTGTCCCTGACTGCCCCAGGGTGGAGGAAAACCATGTCTGCTGCTGCGGGGCCACCTTCCGTGGTCTCCTGCTTACCAAGAACTCTAACTCAGAGAGGTTTAACACAACAGAAAATTGGTTTTCTCCTCTCAAGGAACAGGTCTGCTGGGACTGACTTCAGGTCAGGCTTAATCCAGGTGTTTAAACAATGGTGTCAGGATCCACTTTCTCTACATCCCTCACTTCTGCCTTCTGTGATGCTATCTTTATTCTCAGGCTCCATGCAAAGGCATCCCAGAGCTCTGGGCCCACATCTTTTATTTCTAACGTTCCCAGCAAAATAGGGCACCTTGCTGTTTTCCAAGAGTCTCACTGGGTCCCATTGGCACCTGCTGAATCCTGTGCCTGTCTCTGAACCAATCACTGTGGTCAGAGAATGCACGGCTCTGATTGGTCAGGCTTGAGCCTCGTGCCCGCCCCTGCAGGCCACCATCAGAAGCCTAGGAGCTGAGTGTCAAGGGGACAGTGGGTGGGTTCCCAGAGGAAAATTGGGATAGTGTCATTAGAAGGATGAATGGATTCATGGTGGTGAAGGTGGTCCCCCACAGGGAGATGGAAAGGATGGAGGACAGGTAGAGAGGGTCTTGGTTCAAACCTGCCTTGTTACCCAGGCAGTGCTAAGGAGGAAGACAGCCAAGCTGGGAATGAGGATTCCTGAGTTCTAGTCCCACGGCAGTTGCTGAGTGGCTCTGTGGCTCTGGGCAACTGAAGTCCCCTCCCTGGGCTATTTCACAGCCCCATGGGGACATGTGCCTCAGCATTACTGGGTGAATGGAGGCACAGTTGGAGGGGTCCCCACCTCTGAGGGGCTGCAAATACGAGGAGCCCTGCTCTTTTGTCACTCTCCTTCCTACCCCACCTGTCTCTGAGCTGAGAGTCTTGGGGCCCAATTAAGACCCATGATTTGCCACCTATGGGACCCATTTTCCATACATCTGATTTCCTTTCTGGGGTAACCCGTTTCTTCTCTGTGTACCATGCTTGTCTCTGTTTTTCCCTGAAACGGAAGGTAACAACCTCCCAGCCCCTCCCTGCTTCCCCCTCTTGGGCGCTAGTAAGGAACGTCATGAACTGTGTATTTAAGATTGGGGGTGTCTGCAAACCCCTAAATAATTTGCCACCTTTTCACTTTTCTGCCCAGTGGTCTCTTATGGCAGATCCCTGCCCTGCCGGGCCTTAACCTGAAGGTAGAGCCCAGAGGTAAGGACCAGGGGCCCAGCGATTTTTTAGGTATGCAGCCCCGTAGCATGTAGCCCGTTAGAAAAGATCAGTGTTTCTCAAACAGCACTTATTCGTGACCTATCCTCGCCATTTTTGCCTTTTCTGTGTATCACCCGGATGATAATTTTCAACATTCTAAATCAACCTCCCTTTTTTTTTCTAACTTAAGTAAATACTAGTTTATTTTAAAAGGAAATTTTATTTCATCACTGTACGTGGAACGCCAGCATCAGTTGCAGGAAAGAGGAAGTAGTATAAAAATCTTTTGTTTTCCTTGTATAACGTATTGAAGTCAATTATTCTCGCTTCCAGGAGGTTCTGAGCCTGAGGCCTGCTGTCTCTCCGTGTATGTACTTGTGTATAAAAAGGGAGATTAGTGGGCCTTGAGAGGCATTAAAGAGACTCCTTGACTTAATCGGGAGACCAAAGAACTGAACAGATGACCTCTCGCCACCTGGTTCAGTATCACCTACAGTTATGCTTGAGTGTCATCTAAAACTTGGTGGTACGCACCCCATGCTTTGGGAAACACTGAAGTAGAAAATCTTACCAAGGAAATAACATTCATAGTCTTCCTTAATTTTACTGAATAGTATCTTTCTGCTTTTGGGTGTCGTTGGAGGGGAGCCAGGGTGGCAGGTAGTGGGGAGAGAGGGCCAGGGCAAATGGCAAGGCCTCCTTGTCATAAATTCTCTACTGTTCCCATGGGCTTGCTGCCAGTCTTACAGTTTCATCCTTCTGATGGATTCGTATTGAGTCTTCAGAGGCATGCCACATCTCTAACAATCACTAACACTTTAGTAAGAGTTACTCTTACTTTAGTAAGAGTTACTAAAGCTTACTTACTTTATTAAGAGTTACTCTGGTCAGCTCTTTATCTAGTGGGACGAGCTGTGTGTGGGGGGCAGTGTGTGGTGTGATTACTAGAGGGAAGGGAACAGGACTGAGTGGAGGTCCCTGCAAGTGTGGGGCACACCAGGAAAGTGAGGAGGAGGACATGGCCCTGGAGGTGGGGTAGAAATGAAGCTCCAAAGCCAGGCCTCATGTGCCTAACACTTCAGCCTACATCTGAAGTTGTAATTGTGCTGTTCCTCTGGGCCTGTGTGCCTGCTTTGTCCTGGGGCAGGGGTTTGGATGTGATGGGGGCTGGGGTCTGGAATGGGTGGGGTGGGCTTGGTGCTTTATCTTCTGGAAGGACTGGAAGCTGTAGCTCATTAGCTCAATGCAATAAGCAAATCACGTTCCCTTGGAAATCCTGCAAATGAGGGAAACAGCCTGATAGGAGTAAATATGAAAGGAGAACATATATAGGCATACCTGTCTAATTGCACTATGTAGGTATTTGTGTGTGTGTGTGTGTGTGTGTGTGTTACAAATTAAGTGTTTGTGACAACCTCGTGTACAGCAGGTCTGTTGGCGCCATTTTCCCAACAGCATTTGCTCATTTTGTGTCTCTGTCACATTTTGATAATTCTTGCAGTATTTCAAACTTCTTCATTATTATTATATTTGTTATGATGATCTGAAATCAGTGATTACAATTTGCTGAAAGCCCAGATGATGGTTAGCATTTTTTAGCACTGTTTTTTTTTTAAATTAAGGTATGTACATTGTTCTTCTAGACCTGCTATTTCACACTTACTAGACTACTGTATAGTGTAAATGTAACTTTGAGAGGCACTGGAAAACCAGAAACTTCATTCGACTCGCTTTATCGTGACATTTGCTTTATTCCCTGAAAGGGAAGCCACAGTATCTCTAAAGTGTACCTGTATATCAATGGTTCAAGGAGGTGCAAAGGGCTCACACAGTGCTAACCGTCCTCCACCCTGATCTCTTGCCCCCACTTGGAAGCACTGGCTTCTGGCAGCCCAGACCACCATCCCGCCAGACTGACAATCTCACAGGAAAGAGCTCTTTCCTTTGCAGGGTGAGTTGTAATTTTGACACAAGATTTTTGATTGGCTCGGATGAGGTCACATGCTCATTCCTGAGCCAATCAGTGTGGCTGGGGGAGGGGATGCAGAGCCCTGGTTGGCTGGCTCTGAGTCACGTGCCCAGTTATATCACTCCCGCTCCCCCTCAGCCACCCAGACTGAGTGAGGTGGTTCACCCAAAGAAAGGCCTGGCGTGCGACCAGAACGTAGGGGGTGGAGTGGGGGTGGGGTGATTGACGGAGAGGCAAAACAGCAGATGTCCTCTGCAGTTAGTTCTGGGCCAGAATAAATAATGAATCAGGGATCATGTTAGCTTTTCTGGCCAGCCAGCGCATGGGAGCCTGCTTCCAACCGGCTATTAGAGGGGCCTTTCCTGGGATAAAGCCGTGTAGGGGCGGCCAGGAGGGAGGGATCCTCAGTGTGGAAGCCATTCCCCCACCTGCCACGTGGCCCGAAGCTCCAAGCCAGAAACAGTCTGTGGCTGCTGGTGCCTATGAGTGGTGCCCACGTGGCTAAGGTGTCCCTAAAGGAGAGCCATGGTATGCTCGGGCACAATTCCCAGATAGCAGGCCGTGCTATTCCTACACCGTAGCTGTGTGTGCCACTCTTAATGGGTTGTCTGCTGTCTGCTCATTACAATGCCCATAGGCCGTGCAGGCTGTATTTCCATGGCAGAACAGGCCCAAAGAGTGACCACTAATGGGTCCAGGTTTCTTTTGGGGTGATAAAAATGTCCTAAAATTTGAGAGTGCTCATGGTTGTACAACTGTGTGAATGTACTAAAAACCGTTGACGTGTGTTATTTAAATGGGGGAATTGTATGACATTTGAATTAAGTGACAGTAATACGGTTGCATAAACGTGCACAAAATCAGCTCAGCACCCTGGAGTGTGCAGATGGCTGAGGGGCTCGTGAACGCCACGCCTCAACAACATACCAATTTTCACCCAATAAGACTGGCTGAAATTTTAAAGCTTGGAATCAAGCCCTGGTGAGGGTTTGAGGCGCCCAGTTTGTACCGCCCAGTTCTTGGGAGGCAGGAGCCCCGCTGCTCCCAGGCTGTATTTGGCAAAGCAAACCATTGCCACATTGTATTCATTGAGCTCCGAGACAGGGGCTGGAGGAGGCCAGCAGAGGCCAGAGACAGACTCAAGGACTTTGAAGGGCAAGGGTTTGAGGGTCCAGCTTTCAGCCTAGGCTGGGACATTGACATGGAGGACGGGGTGACAACGAGGCTCCCACCCCTGCTGTGGAATGAGATCTCTCAGTTGGGGGAGTACCGGGTTCTGAAACCAGGGTTCCCACAGCTTCTGGACTGGACACATGAAGTCCAGGGCTGGGTAAGGGCCTGCTGCCGATAGGGGAGTGGATGAGCCCAGGGTGTGAGCTCCCGGGGAGAAAGTGCGTCTGGGATGCTGAGATGCTGTGTGGGCAGTCTGGCATTTCTCTGTGTCTGTGTGGGATAACAGGTAGCTATAGCTCCGGGAGAGCGTGAGTGTGTATGTGTGTGTGCACATATGCTGTGTTAATTCAACACACTGAGCACCTGCTCGGAGCCAGGTGTCACAGATACACCGATGAAGAACATGGATAAGACCCCAGCTCTCCTGATGTTTACATGTGAGCGGGGAAGAGGGGTCAGAGAACAAGCCGAGGGAAAGAAATGAATAATTTCAGATAGTGGTAAGCCCCATGAAGAAAATAAAACCGGGCAGTGTGATCCAGAGTGGGGCTTCCTGGCTGTTTTAGATAAGGTAGCCAGAGAAGGCCTTTCGGAGGAGGTGACAGTTGGTCCAAACTTGAATTTGGACCAGGAACCAGGCAGGCCAAGTTCTCAGAGCAGAGAGAATAGCAGTCCAAAGGCCCTGTTGGTCTGTGTGGGCTGCTGTGACAAATGACCACAGGCTGGGCGGCTGAAATGACAGAAATCTATTTTCTCACAATTCTGGAGCCTGGAAGTCCAAAATCAAGGTGCCAGCCCCAGTGGTTTCTCCTGAGGCCTCTCCTTGGCCTGCAGATGCCACCGTGTCTTTGGGGAGCCATTTCTCTGTGAGCGTACCCACCCCTGGTGTCTCCCCCCTGCACAGACACCAGCCCTGTTGGGTGAGGGCCCACCCTTAGGACCTCATTTAACCTTACCTCTTCTTTAAAGTTCTTATCTCCAAATACAGCCAAATTCTAAGGTACTAGCCCTAAGGGGGTTAGGACTACAACATAGGAATTTGGGGGGCACACAGTTCTGCCCATAACAGGCCCTGAGATGGTAATGGGCTTGGCAGGTTCAAGGAGAGGACAGGAGACAGGGCTTGAAGTTGGGGTGCGGTGAGGGATGTGCTTTTAGGGTAGCTGGAAGCCCCTGGAGGCCCGAGTGCTTCTTTGGGCCTCTTGACCAATCTGTGGGTGGTTTACGTGTGATCGTGCATCTCTGGAGGACAAAGGAAAGGGAAAAATCATGGCTAGGGCCTGTGTCATGACTGGGGGCTGCAGAATAGCCCATGCACTCATAGTCTGGGAAGCAAGAGCCACCTGTGTTTCCCTCCCCACCTGAACCCCCTTTCCTTCTCTTATCTCCAAGAATTAAAGGCTGGTGGGTGTCTCACCACTACGTGTCCACGTTCCTCTCTGGAGTGATGCTGACCTGGTGAGTGTCTCATGGGAGCCCGTGAATGGGGAGCTGGTGGTGGGCGATGGACACCTTTGAGACTCCTGGCATAGGCTGACTTTTAGGCCAAGAAGGAAAGCGTGAGCTTATAACCGGGCCACAGGGATCCCCCAAGCCAGCTGGGAGGTTTCTGGGGATGTCGCATTGGCCTGCCTGCTGGGACAGAGGTGACAGGGAGCAATGGACAGAAAGAATTAGAGGGATGAGGCTCCAAAGGAGACAGACGGAGAGAGTGGAGATCAGTGAGAACTTAGGCTTCAGAATGATGACACTGGCCCTCCTGCTTCTAGAACAGGATTAAAGCAATGACAAAAGTAATTGGGTCCAGCCCCAGGGACACTGGTGCTAAAGAAGGACAGAAATCAGGGACCTCCCTTTAATTTTAAAAGCTTTTCTTGTGAGGGCACCTGGCTGGTTCAGTTGTTGGACCATGTGACTCTTGATCTTTGGGTCATGAGTTCAAACCCCACATTAGATGTAGAGATTACTTAAATAATTTTTTTTTTTTTAATTAAAAGCTTTTCTTCTCTCTTGGCTGGAACGGAGAGGGGCAGGGATGAATGTCTGATTTCACAGCACACCTCACCTTTGCTTTTCCCCACTTCTCTGCAGGCCCAACGGACTGATTTATCAGAAGTTTCGTAATCAGTTTTTAGCGTTTTCCATTTTTCAGAGTGAGTGCCTCTTGCCTGGATTCAGGGGAGGGGGTACGGTTTCCAGTTTCCAGGTCTTTCTCTCATGGAGGCCCCTGTCATCCCTCTTCCCTTGTGAGAGGTGTGTCTAGTGTTGAAGGGAGCTTGGGGCAGGGGACAGTCCCAGAAATCCAGCAAAGAGCTCTCTGCCCCCAGATCACCACCCAGTCCTGGGGGAGGGACAGCCTGGTTATCCCCACCTTCAGGAACCCCCACTGCTGCCTTTTCTTCCCTGTGTCACAGCTGGGGACCAATGGTGACTTTCGGGATCTGAGTGGTGTTGGGGACACTACCTCAAAATGGAAATAAAGTATATGTTCTTTTTCTCATTTAAGAATAGCTCTAGATTGGGGCTCCTGGCTGACTTAGTCAGTAGAGTAAATGTCTCTTGATCTTAGGGGTGTAAGTTCAAGCCTCACATTGGGTATAGAGGTTGCTTAAAAATAAAATCTTAAAAAAAAAAAAAAAGATTAGCTCTGGATTTTGTATACAGTAAACCGGTCCTAAGGGTCCCCTCTGAGAAGGGGGAGCTGGATAGTGGGGGATAGGGACAGAAAGAGAGTTTTGTTTTTTACCAAGTACTTGTTTGTTCCCTTTGAATTTTATTGTGTACATATTACTGACTCAAAAAATACAATTAATTTTTAAATAAAACCCTGCCAACAAATTCAAATCTGTAAAGGCAAGAATGAAAATTGTGTATAATCTCACCCTTAGGAGTGATCACTTGTTAATTGATCTATGTCGTCTACGGCCATACCACCCTGAACGCGCCCGATCTCGTCTGATCTATGTCCTTTCAGTTTGATTTATATATGCATATGTACTGCATTATGTTGTCTATAAATATGGGGTCCCTTTGTACACAGAGCTTTGCTTATAACCTGTTTATTTTTTTTTTTAACAATAATAAAGGGTATTTTTCTATGTCAGGACACAGAATTCTACCTCATTTTTGGTAATGACTAAGTATCCCATTGTATGAAAATGTCTTTTGCCATCTTGGCATTACACACAGCTCCTGGCATGGTGCCACCATTCCAGCAAGCATCTGCTCTAGAAGTTTCTAATCTCATGGGCACTTAGTTGGGTCTTCAGATAACCTGCTCTCGTTGTATTCTGGAGAAGGGATAAAGTAGGTTCAGGCTGAAGTAAGTGTGTGTGTGTGTGTGTGTGCACGCGTGCGTGTGTGTTGGGGTGAGAGAAGGCGCCCTCTGGGCTGTGAAGACCCTTGGGTGTGCATGTGTGTATGCTGTGGTGGCATCCAGTCCTCTGGGCCCTGAGCCGGGCGCTGTGCTCCCCCTATAGGCTGTGTCCAGTTCCTGCAATATTATTACCAGAGAGGCTGCCTCTACAGGCTGCGTGCCCTGGGGGAGAGGAATCATCTGGACCTCACAGTGGGTGAGTAGCCCCCAGCCTGGGGAGGGGATGGAGGGTGGGGACAACTACCGGCCCCTCCCTGCTCCCCAGGACCTCACTGCTACTCACCGCCCTGGGAGCATGAGCCAGTAAGAACATAACAGCACCTACCACACAAAGCCTGGGCTGCCGGCCTCTACCTGAGTTGCTTTTCATAATTCATTGTGGATTCTGTTTCAGCCAACAAGCTTCTGGCCAGCTGTGTGCCAGGCCTCCATGCTGACTTCTGCCTTATCCTATTTATTTATTTATTTATTTATTTATTTAAAAAATTTTTATTTATTTATTTGGCAGAGAGAGAGAGCACAAGCAGGCCGAGCAGCAGGCAGAGGGAGAGGGAGAAGCAGGCTCCCTGCTAAGTAAGGAGCCTGACACAGGACGGGGTTCTATCCCAGGACCCTGGGATCATGACCTGATCCAAAGGCAGTTGCCTAACCAACTGAGCCACCCAGGCACCCCATGTCTTATCCTTTTTAAAGGCCTATTTTTTGTTCTGTGCTTTGTAATACGTGTAATTATATATGCATTATGTTGTGCACGTATAATTTGTGTAATATGCCTACATATATGGGCACGGGTGGCTCAGTCTGTTAAGCATCTGATTCTTGATCTCAGCTCAGGTCTTGATCTCAGGGTCATGAGTTGGGCTCTCTGCTGGGCATGGAGCCTACTTAAAAAATAATATGGCTATGTATCGGGGCACCTGGGTGGCTCAGTGGGCTAAGCCTCCGCCTTCAGCTCAGGTCATGATCTCAGGGTCCTGGGATCGAGCCCCACATCGGGCTCCCTGCATTGGGCTCTCTGCTCAGCGGGGACCCTTCTTCCCCCTCTCTCTCTGCCTGCTTCTCTGCCTACTTGTGATCTCTGTCTGTCCAATGAATAAAAAAAAAATAATTAAAAAAAATAATATGGCTACATATAAATATGTAGAGAGATACATTGGGAATATGTGCTTAACTTTTATATATAATATACATATATATGTAAATATATGTGTGTGTGTGTGTGTATATATATATATATATATATATATATATTTTTTTTTTTTTTTTTAAGAGAAAGAGAGCAAGAGAACGCAATGGGGAGGGTCAGAGGGAGAGAGAGAAAATCTTAAGCAGGCTGTATGCCCAGCTTGGAGCCTGACATGGGGCTTGATCTCAGGACCTTAAGGTCATGACCTGAGCTGAAATCAAGAGTCAGTCACTTAATCTACTGAGCCACCCCAGCACCCCTGTGCTCAACTTCTTTAACTCACGGGTCAAGTGCCCAGTCAGAAGAGCTTGGAGAACTCTTAACTTTCTTAAGAGTTTCTTAACTCTTGGGACGCCTGGGTGGCTCAGTTGGTTGAGCAGGGGCCTTCAGCTCAGGTCATGATCCTACCGTCCTGGAATCGAGTCCCACATCGGGCTCCTTGCTTGGCAGGGAGCCTGCTTCTCCCTCTGCCTCTGCCTGCTACTCTGTCTGCCTGTGCTCGCTCTCGCTCCTCTCTCTCTGACAAATAAATAAATAAAATCTTTAAAAAAAAAAAAAGAGTTTCTTAACTCTTAACTTGGAGAAGTCTTAACTTTCACAGGAAACTAATAAAATTCTCAAATCTTTTGAGATGGTCATTTCTACCGAACTACTCTGCAGAGTAGGCCTGACTTTGTCAAGACTCACTTGAAATGATACGTGCAGAAGTCCATTATAAAATGCAAAACCCTGTGCAGATCATAGACATTATCAAAAACCAGTGCCTGGCCCGTCAGCTTTCTGTAAGTATTGTCAAGCCCTATGAGTTCGTGATGACTTGAGGCGTGAGAGCAGTCAGGCCCCGTGACGGGTGTTGTGCAGGGTCTCTGGGTGATTTGCATACTTGAGTGCTCACACACTGATGATAGGTGAGGGCTGCCTCCCCGCCCCATGTGGCTAATCTCGGGGGACTGGCATGGCTAGGCAGTAGGCGCTTGGTGGGGCTGTGGGGGCAAATGAACCCCCTCACACCGGCCCTTCACTTCCTCCTTCGTCTCCACAGAAGGATTCCAGTCTTGGATGTGGCGGGGCCTCACCTTCCTCCTGCCTTTCCTGTTCTGTGGCCATGTGAGTCCCCCGGAATTTGTGGGTATCCCCTGTTCTGGGCTGACCCCTGGGAACAAAAGGTCCTCAGGTGTCTCCCGCATTCACCAGCAATCCCTGAGCTGGCCCCACAGAGTCCTGGGGCAGAGATATCCCCCGGGTCCTGGGCCGCAAGCAGGAGCCAGAAGTGGCTCTCAGCACCAGCATGCTGAGCCCCAGATTTTTAGGCTGCTCTGGCCGAGGTGCTCCAGTTTCATTTTGGGGGGGCTCTCTGTCATAGGACAGTTGATACCAGAAGCTGGGAGAACTGGTCCACTCCCAGGGCTTCCCCACATGGGTGTCTGGGGGAATCCGTCGGGGATAAGTGTTGCCTGCCTCCCCTCTTTCCAGTTCTGGCAGCTCTACAATGCCGTCACGTTGTTTGAGCTCTCCAGCCACGAGGAATGCAGAGAATGGCAGGTATGGGGTCGGGGTGTGTGTGTGTGTGTGTGTGTGTGTGTGTGTGCGCGCGCGCACGCAGAGGCGTGTGCATGTGCCTGTGGCTGTGGGGTGAGGGTGGGGGGGTCCTGGGGAAGCTCGGGCTAGCTTGGAGAGAATTCCTCAGCCACCCCTTCGCTCCCTGGCCCTGTGTCCAGAGCTCCCTGCCACTGGGGCCTGGGAGACTGTGGGAGGGAATTCGGGAAGCCAGGGACCCCCAAGTGTCTGAGAACCCTACTGAATGCTGTGGGGGTGCCAGAGGAGACACCTTCCCACAGTTAGCCCAGATCTCTGCTTTCCGCTGTGGGAGCTCTGCACTTTGCCAGTGGCTTGTGCTAAGCGGGTTGCAAGGTTACGGGGCGGGGGGCTGGGGGGATTGGCCAGAGGGGCGTCTCAGCAGCGAGCTGACCAGAGCTGACTCAACCTTTTCTTCCTTTCCTCTCCTCCCGCTGCCACCCCTTCCCCTGTCACCCTGCATGCCCCTGCCCAGGTGTTCGTGTTGGCGCTCACGTTCCTCGTCCTCTTCCTGGGCAATTTCCTGACCACACTCAAAGTCGTGCACGCGAAACTTCAGAAGAACAGAAACAAGGGGAAGAAGCTGTGAGCCAAGGGACCTGTGCGCCCCTCCAGCCCCACCCCCACTGGGGGTTCAAGACTGCAGGGGGTTCCAGCCAGCCCCCTTGCTGCCCAGTTCTCCTCACGGTGTCTGTGGACAGCAGCCAGCCCGGGGGCCAGCTCATGGCGGGGAAGAGGGCCAAGGTCCCAGTCCCTGGCGGACAAGAGGAACGTGAGCCCTGCCTGTCCCTACAATGTTCGCCTGCCCCAGCCTCCCTATTTATGACATATTCACGACGGCCTCCTCCCGACTGCCCCAGAACCCGCAGTCTTCCCTCGCTGCCCTCTTGGCTACGGTTGAGCCTCGGTCAGGCTTCCTGGGGTGGGGTGGCCGGAAGCCTCAGGGAGCCCCTCAGGTTGGGGTCTGGATGTGCCTCGCTGGGGTGCCGACCGGCTCCTTACTGATCCCCAGTGAGTGGAAGGAAAGCCCGGGGCGTCCTGTGGAACCTCCCGCCCCGGGGCCCACCGCTTCTGCTGTAAGCCCTCCTGGCCGCCCCTGCTCTGCGGTGGGGGTATTTAAGTTCTCAGAGAACCACTGTCTGTCTGTGCCTTGTGCTCTTTGCGGTTCCCAGGCTGCCGGCCCCCCGGGGACAGCTGCCCTCCCTCCCCCAGGGCTTGGCCCCACGCCCCCACCCGCGTGGGCCGGAGGCGGGAGGGTTCGCTGTGACCACCAGAGGGCGCCCCAGCCTCGGCATCCCGTGGGCGGTTGGAGGGCTTTTTTTCTTTTTCTTTTTTTTTTTTTTTTTTTTGACACTTGAGTTTGGCTTCCTGACCTCCACCCCTCAGCCCACTTCCCGGAATCCTTGCAGCGAGTTCTCAGAGCGGAACCCGCACTTCGGCGTTGGTTGAGACTCAGGCCATCGTGAAGTTCACCCACCCTCCCCACCTTCCCCTCAGGTTCTGGAATGCGGTGGAGAGAGTCTGAGCAGGCTCCCTTCCAGGTGGCACTTGGGAGGCCAGGACAAGCCCGCTGGGCACCTTGTGTCCGATTCTGTATTTGAGGCGAGGGTGAAGAAGCCGGCAGGCTTGGGGGAATGTTCTGCCCCCGCTCCCCCACGAGCTGCAGCCCTCTCTCCCACACACGGGTCTCAGCTCCCCTTAACTACCTCCCTACGGGTCCTCTGAGCGGAGTTCACAGCCGGCATCCTCCGTCCTGCTTGGGCCCCCAGAGGAGTTTGTGCTTTTTGAACTGTTACATTTTTAAGAAATTTCCCTTCCACCCCAGTAAGAGTCTGCATAAAAAACCCAGATTTCTACTTTCCTTAGAAAAATGGAAAGCTCTGGGCCAGCCCAGCTCAGGCCCAGCTAGCTTCCTGCTTAGGATGGGGTGCTTGCTTTCTGGTGCCACACACCCACCACTCCCTTTCATACCTGCCCTCTCTCACTCCTTTGGGTCTTCCGTCTGGCCCTGAGGCACCTGGGTTTTCCTGAGACTAGGAGTCGGCAAGCGTCTTCTGTAAAGGGCCAGATAACCAGTCCCCATTTCCCTCAGCAGTAGCTGTAGGGCCAAAGCCTCCAATACCTAAATAAATGGGTGTGGCTGAATCCCAACAAAACTTTATTTACAAAAACACACAGCTGCCAGATTGGGTCCACGGAGTATGGTTTGCTAACCGCCACCCTATACCATCACTTGTCCATGAGGCCTTGGGGAACCAGTGTGGGGTGCGGTGGGATGGGATGGGATACAGGAGTCTCTTTCTCTCTCCAGCAACTGACTTCAGAGGCTCAGGCTTAGTGGGGGCTGAGGCAGGAGATCCCTGGGAGGGCAGGAGCCCCCTCAAGCCATCATCCCAGGTTCAGTAACACCTGAACTGTTACTGGACTTGTAGCTCACCCAGGAAGTAAGCAGCTCTCCTTCTCCAGGGCATTAGAATCACCTGGAGCACTTGTTTAAAAACTCCTGGCCCCAGACCTTCCAGAAAGTTCAGTGAATCCTTAGCCGGGGGTTGCTTGTTCTCGCAGGAGGCCAGGATAGTCTGAGCTTGGCAACAGTGGAGGCTGTGAGGGATAGGAGGGAGCGCGATGACTATTAAAATGAGTCAGTGCTGTCCTTTTGCAGATAGGGAAACAGTCTGCAGAGAGAAGTGACTTGCCCATGATCACTCACAACTGATGTCACTCTTCGTCTTGAGTTTCCGGCAGTGGGGGGGTTGCAGGTGAGGCGCCCTGGAGCAGGGCTTGGGTGGGTGGGCCAGGGTACCTTTTGCCTCTTGAGAAAGTCTCTTCTCCCCCTTGGGCATGTGCACCCAGCTCTGGGAAGATGGCAGCCTAGCCGAAGGTTGAGACTGAAGTCTTGCGGGGGTGGTGAGGGGTAGGGGCCGGTGCCAGCCCCCATGTCCGGGGCTGGTGCGTGTGCTGTCCCGATAAGTCCCCATCCCACTGTGGCCCCCACGTTCCTGGAGGAAGGAAGCCAGAAGCTGGAGGATGTAGCCGTGCCTATCTCAGGAGCCCAGGGAGGCGGGTGACGCAGGAGCGGCGGGCTTGGTGGGGGGCTGTGTGGAGCGCTGACAAATCCACATTTATCCACGTACCAGATGCGGCTGTTTGTTTCAAGCATAGGTTTTCAGGACCTATCGGGTGTGCAAAGGGGGACACACATGGCTGGGGGGAGGCTGTGTACTCCCGCATCCTAGGGACAAATGCTGGTTCTAGGGTACAGAGGGACTGAGTCTGGGACCCTCACCCACCTCCTTGCAGGCATGGGAACCCTGGCCTGAGGTGAGTTCATGGCCAGAGCCCCAGCTGGGAAAGGAGAGATCTCCAGAATGTTCTAAAAGTCTAGCCACAGGCTCCAGACACACAGAGACCCCTAACTCAAAGTGCCATTGGAAAGCTGGGGACAGAGCAGGATCTTGGGGTACAGTCCGGGCCTAGCAGCCTAGGCCCTGTCAGTCTTGCCATGAGGGCCTGTGTGCCCTGTCCAGAGGGGTCAGAGCAGCAGGCACAACGGGCGTTTCTGCCGCTGTGCTTTCTTCAGCGCATTGAGGGCAACCTTGGCCGCCGCTCGGAAGACATCTTCCACATTCTCCCGAAACTTGGCAGAACATTCCAGGTAGAGGGCGGCTCGGATCTGTTCGCAGGCACTTTGGCCCTGGGTGGGGGGAGGGGCTGGCATTAGATGAGCCTGGAGCATGGGGCACCTCCTGACAGCCCCCACGGATCTGGGGACTTAGAGCCGGCTTTGGGGACTCTCCAAGGCGGGGCAAAGGTCTAGGCCCTTCCCCCATCCCAGGCCCAGTCCTCAGCAGTGTTTGTGGATGGAACGGAAGGGCCTGTGGTGTGGCCCAAGGGCTGCAGCTGAGAAGCCCCATCCTGGCCTCTACCCTGCCCTCCCCACTGGCCCCCACATCCCCACCACCACCTCAGGCGGAGAGGGGGCTGCGTCCCGACGCCGGGCTGCTGTGTGTGCCAGGCCTGTGACAAGAGCTAGAGGCCTCCAGACACAAAGGGCTTCCTCGATTCCTCCCCCTTGTCCCTTCCCACAAGCTCCAGCCAGGCAACGGAGCTGGCAAGGACAGTAAAAACTAGCTCTTCTTCCAAAATTTACTTTTATTAATGCTTATTCCTTTTTATTAAACTTTCTTACTAGTTTTCCTCTGTGTTCCTTTTCTTGTCCCACGCCTCACCCAGAAAAGCCGCAGGGTTTGGTTTTACCCACGACCCTCATGGCTAGGGGAGCCCTGCTCTCGAGCAAAGCCTGCCTCTCTAGTGCCCTGCGGCAGGTGGGACAGGATCCTGGCTCCGCTGCGGGTCAGTCGTGTCCCTCTCAACCTCTACCTTGCCTCTCTGGGTCTCCGTTTCTCCCCTGTGTGACAGGGGATGGGAACAGCCCGTGCCCCGTGCCCTGGGGTTGTAAGGATTAAATGAGGTGGGGGTGGGGGACCCCTTCCTGACCTGCATGTAGGTGATGGGCTCCAGCTGGGCCGCCCGGAGCTTCCGAAGCTGCTCCTTGTCTTTCCGCAGGTCTGTCTTGCAGCCAATGAGCACCATGGGGGTCCCACGGCAGAAATGTGTCACCTCAGGGAACCACTGTGGAGGGAGAGGGCAGGCCTCAGGGCTAAGGCCAGATTCGGGGGCCCCACCCCCGAGACAGGCTGGCTGGGTCACGGGCCTCACCTTGATGAGGACATTGTCATAGCTGGTGGGGTTCATGACGTCATAGCAGATGAGCACGAGGTGGGTATTCTGATAGGACAGGGGCCGAAGCCGGTCATAATCTTCCTGCCCTGGAATGGGAGAGGAGGTAGGGGTCAGGAAGGCAGCCCCTCCTTGTCCACCTGAGTCTGGGCTCTGTCTCTAAGGCCTGGGTTTGCTCCTCTGTAAAACAGAGGGGGCAGCCCACAGTAGCAAAGATAAGAGGAGATAAAACCCAGGCAGGGCTCAGAACCAGGTCTGATTACAGGGTAATCAGGAGAAGCTGGAGAAACTGCTAGCAATTATGTCCTTGGCAATTACTGCCACCCCCTCTCCAACCCCCCAGCTTGCCCTGGCGCTCAGGTTGAAGAGAACAGACTCAGGCCAGATCAGCTCCCCTCCCGGAAGAAGGTTTGGGGCTGGGGCACGACCAGGCCACTGCAGGATCCGGGAGGGGACCCCTAGGCCCAGAGGCCTGGCCTTGGGTTGAATTCCTCCTGCCCTTCTGTGGACCCCAGGAGGAGAGTGGTGGGGGGACGGCTGGTGCCCGGCCCCTCCCCTAACCCACTGAATCAGCCGCCAAGGCTGGGTGTGGTTTTTTAATGCTTTTTAGTAATTTTTTTACGTTGACAATTTCAAACTTAGAGAAAAGTTGCAAAAAGGGTGCCAAGAACTCCCTTCCTGGGGCGCCTGGGTGGCTCAGTGGGTTAAGCCTCTGCCTTCCTTCCGCTCAGGTCATGGTCTCAGGGTCCTGGGATTGAGCCCCGCATCGGGCTCTCTGCTCGGCAGGGAGCCTGCTTCCCCCACTCTCTCTGCCTGCCTCTCTGCCTACTTGTGATCTCTGTCAAATAAATAAATAAAATCATAAAAAAAAAAACCTCCCTTCCTCAGATTCCTGAGTGTTTATATTTTGCCCCACTTGTCCTCTTATATGTAAACACTTGAACAGGCAAGCGTAATTGTGTGTGTTCTGTGGCTTTGCCCCAGGACAGTGCTGCAGATTTCTAAGAACTCGCGTTCCATCATCTCGCAGAGAAAGGCAGCCAGCTGGGGCAACCGCCACAGACTCTGTGCTCTAACCCAGCCCACGGGCCACATTCACATCTCAGTGGGGGTGTCCTGTAGGTTTGCCCACGTCCTCCGAACTGTCCCCTCTCCTAATCTTGGTCCATGTCTTTCTAGACCTGTGCTGTCTGGTAGGGTAGCTGCTAGCCCCATGTGGCTGTTTAAACTAATTAACATTAAAAATTCAGGTTCTCCATTGCACTAGCTACATTTCAAGTGATTAATTGCAACACAGGGCTAGTGGCTCCCGTAACAGGCAGTGTGGATACCCGACATCCCATCACCATAGAAAGTTCTAGTGGACAGCATGGCTCCATCCCCGTGCAAGCCACCGCTGGCCTCCTGTGATCCATGCTGCCCCTCAACAATCCATTCCCCACCCGGCAGTTGGTTGAATTTAAGACAAGATCCTGCCTCCCTCCCCTCAAATGAAGAATACCTTCAGTGGCTCCTATTGTCCTTTGTATAAAATCCAAACATCTCCCAAGGGTCTTCATGACCGGGCACCCACAGACCCTGACCTTTTCTCCCCCCCCCATCCCAGCCCCCAACCCCCTGCTCACTGTTTCTCAAACCCACCAAGCTCTTGTGCCTCAGGGCCTTTGTACTTGTTCCCCTCCCCCAACCTGGAATGCTTTCCCTACTTACCACCCCCCTTTTCTTCTTAGCTTTTTACTTTAAGACATTCAAACTGAATGTCCACATTATTTCCTTTTTCAAGATAATTGTCTTCTCTCTACTTCTCCTCCACAGTAACACCACTTTATGCTTTACACACTTTTTAGAGTGCTTCTGCCTATGAACAGTTAAGAAATCCTTACAGCCATCACCTGATGGGCTAGACAGGAAGTGAAGAATATTTCCATTTCCACAGAAACTGAACTTCAGAGAAGTGATCTCCCTGAGGTCACTGCACCAGTGACCCAGCCAGGGCTTAGCCCCAGTCTGTCTGGGTCCCGGTGGAGCTGTCCTGCTGACAGCCAGCAGTGCTCTAGTTGGTTCTGCATTGTGCAAACATAGCTTCTGGGCCCCTACGATGTCACGATGCAGGTCCTACTTCTGGCACAAAGTGCATATCTGATCCTGTTAGAAATCTGGCGGGAGTGGACAAATAGCTGCAAAATGGGCCTCCTGGGCTCTGTCGGCTTTGCTCCTCCTGACCAAGGCCTTCCCTCACCACACAGCATCTGCCCCCCCCGCCCTGGGTGTCCACAGCCTGGGCCTGCCTCCCCAGGGCCTGTAAGCGCCCTGAGTGCAGGGACCTTGTCTGTCCTTAAAAATCATCACCAGCACCTGGCAGGTGTCCAGTCAGGCCTGGCTGCTCATTGCCTGAAGCCTTTCCACTCCCCCGTCTGATGCAGTAGAGAGCAGGGCTGCGACGGCCCAGGGGTTTAGTAACTCGGGCTGGGGAGGATTTCAGCAGAAGTCGGGCTGCAGGGGCTGGGAGGAGGAAGTCAGACTGAGCCTGCCCCCTGCCCCGGGAGCCTCTACTCTCGCCCATTCCTCTTCAAAAGGTTCTTGGCCAGGTAGCATGCCTTGCTCCCTCCTTTCCTTCAGGTCTGCAGAAACATCACCTCCTCCAGGAGAGCTCCCTTGACTGCTGCCCCACCCCCCACCATGGCTCTGTTATTCTTCCATATGTTGGGTTTTGGTTTGGCTCTGTCTGCCCCATGAACACAGAAGCCCCTGAGGACAGTTACGGCACCAGGCAAGTGGTGAAGGAACGAACAAATTAAGTGTGGGTTAAGGTGTCACGCTAACCTCTCGGGTTTCCCGCAAGGGCATTTCACTTCTGTCACCTGTGTCCACTTAAGCAGCCGCCCTGGGGAGCTAAGCCAAGCTGAGAAAGTTCTTCCTGTAAGGAGCCCATGAGGCCGAGAGGGACCTTTTCCAAGGTCATAGACAGGTTCCCTGTGAGCTGGAGCGCCAACTCGGTCAACTCCAGGGTCACTCCAGGGCCACTCTAAAACTGCCACAGACTCTCTCAGGAAGGCTTCTCCGGTCTTCCCAATTGGGAATCAACCTCATTTCCGTACGAATGGTTTCCTCACCTGTGAAATGGGTACTTGAGAAGCAGGTGAGTTTGATAACAATACTAAAAGGGGTGACAATCAACCACATACATCGAAATGCTCCCTTGTCATGAAGGCTCTTATGCTTGCTCACAGCTTCGCTTGAAGCCCAGCGCCTACACTAAGCCGTCATGCCTCATTATGACGCTAACAAGGTAGGGCGATTGCCGCCGCATTTTACAGATGCAGAAACTGATGCACAGAGAGGTGAAGTGAGTCGCCTTAAGGTTGCACAGCTAAGGAGAAGCTCCGTAAGACTACTGGGGGGGGGGATCCCTCTCTCTCAGCCCACTCCAGAGGCTAGGGAGCTGTCCTCACCCTACCAGCCCCAGGCCTGATCAAAAGTCTCCCAACACAGGAATTGAGAGAGAGAGAGAGAAAGGGGGGAACGGCCCTGGGAGGGGATGGGCAGCCAGCTTGGATCCTAGCTCCCTCCTCCAGGCTGCCTTCCTGACTTGACTGGGCCTGGCTCAACTTTTTGCAAGATTCAGTGTGGACCTCCACATGGGGACCAGGCCTGCAAAAGATGGACATGTTGACCTCGTGTCCCCCTAGACGCCTCTCCCATAGGAGTCAGGAGAACCAAGCTACACGCAGGCTCATGTTCTATGACCTGGGTGCCTTCCCTCTCTGGAGCTCGGTTATCCGGCAGAGGGGATGATTAGCCTGCACCCCCCCCATACCGGACATAAAGGACTAGTAGGCTAAGCAAAGCTGAACAAAGGTGAAGGACTGTTACTATGGTTACAGTTAAAACAGAAACTTCCAGGGGATGGGGGCCTGGGCGGGGATCTAACCCCAGATCTTTGGACCCACAAGCTTTAGGGGGCCCCCAGCCACAAGGTGATACTCTTGCCCTCCCCGTTTATGCACACTAATGCCAAGATTTAAAGGGGCCAAGTCCCCTGTCCAGCAGCACACTGGGGTCCCACTCTGGCCTCTGCAGATGGGCCTGCACGGAGTTACGTGCAAAGGGATGCATTTGTTTGTAGCCAGGAAAGGTCTTCTGGGCCACAGCTCCCCTTGCAAGTGGCCCATCTTCCTGAAGCTGGTGGGGCTGTGGGGCAGGGAGCAAGTGAGGCTCTCACATCGTACAAGGGTATTTCCTTTGTGGGAAGGAGCTCTGTTGTGTCAGTCACTTTCCAGAGGCAGGGGGTCTCTAAGGCCCGGAGCTAAGCTGAGAAGAGGGTGTCCCTGGGCCACAGTGATCCCCATATCTGCTGGACACACAGAGAGTGGTGGTTACCAGCTCCAGCCAGGGCGTTGGTCAGGGGAGGGGCGCAGGCAGTGTGAGAAGGGGAAGCTGCCAGAAGAGGAACCCACTTCCCCACCCACCTGCGTTTCCTCCCCAGAGGAAGGAGTGGCTGCGCAGGCCCAGCCTGGAGCCTAGGAGGCCACTCTGACCGGAGGCTTCAGCTCTTCAAGACCCCAGGCCTTCTAGCTCTTAGCCCCCTGGTCCCTGATTCCCTGACTCAGCAACTCCTCTGTCCGTCCCCCAACCTCACTGTTCCCATTGTTCCCATCTCAGGCTGGGAAGGGGACCACAGGACCCCGCCTCCCCAGGCAACCCTCATCCCATCCTGGACTCCCCGCCCCTGGGCCCCACCCCAAGACCCAGACAGCTTCACCCCTAGCTGGTGTCTTAACATCCCACCTTGCCCCGGCCTCCCCTTTGCCCAGCAAACCTCAAACCGCACCACAGCTTCCTGCCTCTGAGGGTGTCAGGCCCACACCAGGTGAGGCTGCTAGGGCAAGAGAGCTCACTGTGTCTGCCTCCCCTCCCCTGTCAGCACTGAGAGCTCCGTCGCCCCTCCAATCTCCCTCCCACTGCTGTGGCATCTGTGTCTGCTTCCGCAGGATGGAGACGAGCAGCCAGACTGGCCTCCCACGCAGACCCCTACGGCCCAGGTCCTGGGTATGGAGAAATTCAGCCTCCTAGGGGCCAACCCTGTTCCATAGCTCTGGTCACCGGTGGTCAGTTGGAAAAATGGCACTCTGCACCACCATCCCCCACCACGGGGTCTAGCTCAGTAGGTTCCAGAACCGTCTACAACCTTTACCAGCCTTATCTCTGGCTCAGCCACTCCCCTCCCCCCCTTACTCTCTCCCTCTACTTGGTCCACTGGGCCTCCTTTCCTGCCACTGATTTTTGATCTGTTCATCCACGGGTAGAGACAATCTCACTGCCTTTATCACATGGAACATTCTCCAGGAGAGCCTCTGCCTCCAATCTCTTTTGCATTCATTCCGCAGTCACCGTGCTGGGCACTGGCACATGGAAAAGGAATGACCCAGTCTCTCCTTCATGCTCCTTGTGACAGGGCTTCCTGGGTCACAGCAGGACACCCCAGAAGGAGTGGCCATATTTCTCTCTCCTTGAATATTCATTCATCCCTGGGCTCTCCTGCTGACCATGAAGCCAATCGACTTCCCTAGGACTCCACTGAGTCGTTCAACCCCCAGCTCTGTTTCTCTGCTGCTTGCAAAGGTCCTTCGGGGAGGGCAGGGTGGAGGCCAGCCTGGAGCTCTTCAGGCCTTCGAATCCCAACAGGTTGGACTTGGGTCTGAGCCTGAATGGCCGGGTGGGGGTGGAGGAGGCTTAAAAAATCATGACAACAATTAGCTCTTCCCAAGAACCGACCCCCGTGTTATGCATCACATGGATCTAATTTAAATCTCAAGACTAATCTAGTTAGCCCCGATTACAGATGAGGAAACTGAGGCCCAGATGACACATAGCCAGGGAGCCAGCATCAAAGCCTAGGTCTGACTCCAAAGCATGTGGCAGGAAGAGCACCATTGCTGTGGTGGCCACGTGCCTCTGATGACCGGACCTGGAGCCCCTCCAGTCTCTCCTGCAGCAGCTGTGAGTGCAAGTCCGTCCTTTACACCAAACAGAAAACTTCTGGAACCTCCACACCACAATCGGCCCTAACATGTTCTTTGAGCATCTTTCTCTGGGTGCGGCCACAAAGACCAGAAGTGGTCCCTGTGCTGGGTCTGATGGGGGAGGCTTCCATGAACAGTGAACCCCAGGGATCTGATAGGAGAGGCCCTGAGGTCCTGGAGGGCAGAGGAGAGCGAAAACTGGCACCTCACCCACAAAGTGGGGCTCATGGGCCTGCCCCTCCCTGGGTCCCCGACAGAAAGTATGTGAAACTGAAAGTATCCCAGACACACCGTAAGTTTTACGGCTCTCACGACCATGCTCCCAGGGGAGTTTCTCAGCAACCTTTGCCTTTCTCAGTTCTCAGGGCTGGAAGCAGGGCCCTGTTGTGGGGGGGGGGGCAGACTTTCGGGGCCCTCAACAAGAGGGGGTCCTTAGAAGCCACTACAGGGCAGAGCCCACCATACAGTAAAGGCTGCTGAAATCAGGAATGGAGGAGGGGCCTGGGGATGGGCCAAATCCCTTTTCTGATTCTCTGCACGGTGGAATGGAGATGCCACTGGCTGCCTACGGTTAGGGGATGTCTGGATTTTGGCTCCATCCAAGGCTAGTGGAGACTTCCCCTAGCATATACAAGGCTTGGCTGGCAGGGGACAGGGCACCCGATGACGTGGTTCCATGCAGGTCACTAAACATTGAGACAGAGAGGTGGGGTGAGATCCTGACCTTTGTTCCCCAGTGGTGGTTCAGCCCAGGAGGTGATTGAGGGCAGGATGGAAGCTCCTTGAGGGCAGACACCCAACACTCCCCGTCCCCCCCACCCCACCGGGTCCCCCCCACCCCACCGGGTCCCCCCCTCCCCAAACAGGGTCTCTGATAACTGACAGGATTAGCATAAATCCACTTGAGTTAGGAGCCACAGGAGGCCAAGAGAATCTTATTCTGGACTTGGGAGCTCTGCTGCTTCCTCTGTGTTTGGTTTATTTCTGCTCCTTCCTCGGTGTTTGGTTTATTCCCAGGGAACCAGGAAGACACAGAATTGTAGCCAGAATCCTAGAACTACAGGCTCAAAAGGACCACAGAATTCCAGAACCGTGTATTGTAGCAGATGGAATCCCAGGAGTGTGGAACTCAGAATTAGTGTGGAACCCAGAATTTATGTCCACAGGACCCCGGAGCCTCAACCACAAAATCCTGGAGTCACAGGCTCTGATCTGTAGCCCAGACTATTCTAGAACCACAGGACCCAGAAAGTCAGCCCACAGGATCCTAGAACCAGGGGACTAAAATCCGCAGCCCACAGAATCTTAAGAGACCACAGCATGCAAAACACGAAAGCCTGGAACCATGGGAAGCAGAAGCGATGCCCACGGTTTTCTAGAACCACAGGAGAGGAATGAAGCCGTGGGTTCTCAGCACATTAGCGCTAGCAGGGTGGCCCAGGAGTTCCTCTCATTCAAGTCCCCGCCTTTCAAACATGGGGTGACTGAGGCCCTCTGAGCCTCCAGGGCCACCCTGCCAGAGCCCCTCGCGGCCCTCAGGAGTGCTGGGAGGTCAGGGCCCCACAGCGGCTGGTGGGCGGGGATGCCGGGAGGGGGACGCCCCGGCGGGGGAAACCCTTCGGGCACCGGGGACCCTCGGTGCGCAGACGCACTCACCGGCGGTATCGTATAGGTTCAGGGTCACCTCCTTGCTGCCCACAGTCACGCTGGCCGTGTACTTCTCGAACACGGATGGGGCGTAGTCCTGTCGGAGAAGGGGTCGGCCGGTTCTTAAGGGGTGCGACGGGGGGCCCAGGGCTCAGCTGCGCCGCCCCCCTTCACCCCATCCAGCTCAGCTCCCTTCACCCTTCTGGGCTCTGGAATTCCCGAGGGGGCGCCCCGGGGTGGCGGCTGCCTCTCTACGCACAGGACGCCGGGGAGCCGGGGTCCAGGCTCAAGGCGCAGGCTGAAGGCCGTCCGTCGCCCCCCGTGGTCCCAAGCCCGTTTGCCCCGCAGTCTCACCCCCACCAACTCCTCGGCGGGCCTCACCTCAGGGAAGGAGCCCTGGCTGTACACCATAAGCAGTGATGTCTTGCCGCAGCCGCCGTCACCCACGATTACGATCTTCAGCTCCTTCTTGCCCGGGCCCGCATTGGGGCCCGGGGCCCCGGGGGCATCCATAGCCGGGAGCAGCCGGCACCGGCAACCGCGCGCGGGGCGGACTTCTGGGGCTGAATGATCGGGAGCGGGGGCGGGATCCAGGGGGCGGGGCGAGGTAAACCCCGCCCACTATGTGCCGGCATCGCCTCCGCCAGGCAGCCACCCGGGCCCACCTCCCAGCCTCAGTTTTCCTTTCTGTTCGGCCCCGGACCGGGGCGTTCACTTTTCATTCCCAGGGAAAGTGAGGCAACTGAGAAACGGGGGCACTCAGCCTGAAGCGCGGCTCCCACTCCCTTCCCTTCATGTCAAGGCGCGACCCCACCGACAAGATTCGATCGTTTCCGCCGTTCCTCGCCGGTCACCTCTGATTGGCAGGCTCCGCCTTCTGGCAGGGACCCTCTGATTGGCCGGTCCGCCCCCCCCCCCCCCACGCACATCGGACAGAGACCCTTTGATTGGCGGATCGTTGCCCCAGCACCAGGAGTCCGGGAGCCTCGGTCTCAGGCTCAGGGAAAAGCCCCTTGTCGTAGCTCCGCCTCAGCTGTGTGGCCTGGGGCAAGTCGGCTTCTGACCTGGTCCCCCACGAGGTAGGTTGTTAGTGCCAGGGAGGATGCTGGCATGGGGGACGTGACTGCTCACCTAGACTAGTCCTACGGGCGCCAGTGATGGGGTTGGGGTTGGGGAATAGCGGTTCCACTCACCTACCCCCCCACCTCCCCAAGAGCGCAAGGTGGACGTCTGGCGCCCTCTGGCGGGCAATCGCCTTGGGGCGGGCAGCTTGGAGAGCAGGTGAACGACTCCGGAACAATACCCTTTGGGGGTTGGCCCCACACCACGCGGGCGGAAGTCTCTTTCTAGCAGGGGCAGAGGCATGAAACGAGGAAAACACCGTCGAGGAAGGAATGGGTAAAGCCAGGGCAGATCTAGTTGAGGTAAGCTGGGCTCCCTTGTAACACCCACCCCAGCCTGAAATTTGATTAAGCGCCCTCCAGCCAGCAGCCTTGTATCTTCATGCCAAGGACTGTCACCAACCCTCCCACTTCCCTGATCAAAACAGCTATGTATCGAGCACAATGTACAGGTACTACTGGGGCTGCTGGCTGAGATCACTCCTGTCCCCCATTCTTTCCCTTCCCGCGACCAACCGTCGCGTTGCACAACCGTCGTTGCACAAGCCAGGCCGGCGGTCAGGAGAGGCAGGGGACCTCTGGAGCCAGTGTGCGGCTGGCGGGCATTGATTGAGGCAGGGTTAAGTGAGAGACAGGTCCTACCCTGTCTACTCTGGTAGTTTCCTCAGAGAGGAAGGACTCAGGATCTTCTAGCCACACACACCCCCCCAAAGCCCCCCAGGAAGATTTTCAATTTTCAAGTTCTCAGCAAAGACCAGGTAAACTTTATTTTTTTAAAGATTTTATTTATTTGACAGAGAGAGATCACAAGTAGAAAGAGAGGAAGAAGCAGGCTCCCCGCTGAGCAGAGAGC
Source organism: Lontra canadensis (assembly GCF_010015895.1). Taxonomy (NCBI): domain Eukaryota; kingdom Metazoa; phylum Chordata; class Mammalia; order Carnivora; family Mustelidae; genus Lontra; species Lontra canadensis. The sequence continues at coordinate 9,171,094 of NW_022631052.1, forward strand.
CCGATGCGGGACTCCATCCCAGGACTTTGGGATCATGACCTGAGCCGAAGGCAGAGGCTTAACCCACTGAGCCACCCAGGCGCCCCATACCAGGTAAACTTTAGTTCACGGAGGAAACTGCCAACTTGGCAATTCCATAAAGGCCGGGTAGGTTTTCCGCTGAAGCAAGGCAGGGTCTGACCACCAGAGGGCAGCAGCGACCGCTCGTGGAAGCTTACAAATAAGAGCCCAGAGCTGGGAAAAGGAGGCAAGGCCCAGCTCCAGGTCAAGCGAGTCCTGCGCCCGCCCCACCACGCTCCTCATTGGGTCAGAGGGCCACCTGCTGGGTCAAGCACCCCCCATACAAATTTACAGCAACTCATTCATTCCTTTTTTGCAAAACAAGTTTATTGAGAGGCAACTGTGTTCCTGCCTGGAAGGAGCTATCTTGGAGAAGCAGTCCAAAGGAGTCTGGGAGATGTGAACAATTTAGAGACCAGAACCTCTGTAGGGTTCAGGGAAGGTTGAGCCCAAGCTAGGCAGTGTTGGGACGGCAGACCAGCGGGAGCAAGACGGGTACCCTGGGCAAAGGCACAGTAGCTGGAAAACCCCGTCAGGTTCCACAGCACCTGGGCAGTGAGGCCAGACATGGTTGTCAAGGTAACTGGGGTTAGATCAGGGAGGGCCTTGCTGCCAGGTTCAAGAAGGGTATGGGACAGAAAGCTCCTGAAAAGAAGTGCCCAGCCAAAGCCAGTCCCGCAAGCTCTCTGGTGACCCAAGAGGATCTGTGATTGGCTGGTGAGGCCGGGCTGGGGTCACACTTCCATAGTGGCAGCCTGAGGCTAGCAGGAGAGGAAGGATGGAAGAAGCCTCTGAGTGAGGGGAGGACCACTCACCTTCACAAGCCAGCCCTGGACCTGACCCTGAATCAGGGACCCTGAAACTCAGGGAGGGGCTGGAGGGCAAGAGGAGGAGGGGCGGGAGAGAGTTCAGTTGCCCCACTCTGAGCCAACTGTCACCTGGGGGTTAACCACACCTCCTGACGAAATTTCCTCAAAATCCCTGACCTCAAGTTGCCATTTTCTCCACGTGAGAAACAGGACTCTGATCCCAACTTAAGACAGAACAAATGGCTTCTACAAAACTGAGCGGGTGGGGGGATGGGAGGTCAGGGAGGAAAAGCAAAGGTTCCCCGCCCTGCGTGCATCCAGGCAGAACAGCTGACACTGGCCCCAGCCGTTCCCCCACCCCCGCCTCGCCAAGAGGCCGGCACAACCCCAGCCGCACACGGCCTGGAGTGTGTTTGATTTGGACCGGGCTCCAGTGGTGGTGTAGGGGCTGGATCTGTACCTAAAAATACCCAGGAGCCAGGCCAGCTGCGGAGAGCTTCCTCAGAGGCAGCTGGGCCGGGGCAGCCCGGGGAGCCCTGCTCCCTTACCTGTGAGCGGTTCTGAGGACCCAAGTCATTCACCTTCTAGTCACCAGGAATTCCCGAAGAGGTTTAGGAAAACAAGAAAGAGTCTGTACGTTGGATCTTCACACAGAACTGTTGGACACCGAGGCCTAGGGGAGCAGGCCAGCATGCATCTGTGGGGTGAACTCACTTGGCCTGTGCTAGAGCTTAAGGCCAGCGGAGCCCAGGAGAGAACTGAGGGCCAGATCCATTCCTGTCTTGTCAAAGTCTGATCAGCACAGGATGGAGAAGGTAATGACAATTCTTCCAGCTTCTACTTCCCTGGTACCTCAGAACATCCTAAAAGGTCACCTCACACCTGAGGAGTCATCACCCTAGATGAGACAGAAGACACCGAACTATTCTTTGAGGTGCTGGCGATGGAAGGTGGCCAGGGGTATAGCCTGGGGGTCAAGGACTCTCTCCAGGGCTCAGTACCTGGTGGTGCTGCTGGGGAGGTCATGCTGAGACACAAAAAGCTCTCCTCACAAAGCCGGACTCGGAAACAGCTCAAAAGCTCATCATCCACCTTCTTCCTCCTGGTTCACAGGGGGAGACCTCAGCTCCCATAGGGGCGGGGACTTGCTGAGGTCACTGGCCGGTTGGAGACAGCGCTGGACCCAGGAAGCCTCCAAGATGGCGGGGTGCCTCTAGCCACGGTCCAGGCGGAGGGAGTCTCCCCCCAGAGGGTCCAAAAGGTCGTATTCCAGGCTGGGGCTCTCGGCGGATGGGCCGGAAGAGGCGGGACGCTGGTGTCCAGTAGCAAGGCAGGTTCAGCCACCTCCCAGCCTTGGGCCGCCCTTCCGCTGGCGTGGCCCTCTCCAGGATGGCCCTACCAGATTGGCGCCAGGAGCAGCCCCGCCCTGAGCTCGCTGGGAGACCGGGGGCGGGGCCAGCCTCTGAGCCAGGAGGAACCACGGCCGGAGGACACACAGGCAGCTCCGCCTCTCCCTGCCCCCAGGAGGTGATGGGCTGGGGTGGGGGGAGGGGGACGAAGAAAGGTGAAGAGAGGTAAAAAAGAAAGGGAAGTGGGGAGGGGGGCATGACCCTTACAGGTCACCGGGACACCTCGCCCTCACACAACCAGACCACAGTTTCGCACCTAATTGCTCCTTAATTGTTCCAAGGGCGGGAGTGGAGGAGCTGGCTATAGCCAGCCCTTCAGGCTGTGGCTAATGGGGGCGGGGGGAGTTTAAACCAATTATTTAACCACCCGATGCCCTTCTGACATAAAGACCCCTGTCTCTCTAAGCCCTAAGGACTCTATCTAAAGGGAGGGAGGACACCCTCAGGCAGCAAGCCAGTCACGTGAGGATCAAGGGGGTTGAAAGCAATTCAATAGCACCGAATTTAAATCCTAAGAGTTTGGAGCCGGAGTGGAAGGAAGAGCCCCACGGGATAAGAAGAATGTGAACCTCATCAACTTTTACGAAGTGCTCCCAGCACCCCAACAGGGGGAAGGGGGTCTGGTGCCAGGTGCAGCAGAGTGAACCTCCCCCGCCACGCCCCCAGCAAAGCACAAGATGGACAAACCCAGCTGATCTGGGACTAGAGACCCTCATGCGCCCAAGCAAAGGAGCCAGAAAGAGCCAAGAGCACCACGCTGGTTACTTTCAACCAGACAGTTTTCCCAGCTTCCTGGCAATGATGCCAGCAGACAGCTGGCACGGGAAGGAGCCCAAAATAACTCTGACAGCTGGGGTGGGGGGGGTGCCATGGACACAGGCGATGGGCTGCAAGTCAAGACACCTGGAATCCCATCCTGGCTGCCAGTGGTGGCCTCATGACCTTGGGTGAGTCACTTCTAGTCTCTGTTTTGGGAGAGTGACCCCAAATCATGACCAGATCGTGGAACAGCTGAGGGCAGGCCACCACTCCGACTCAAACAACACAGGAGGAAAAATGGGGCTGGCTCCCTACCTACGGAAAGTCAGTCTTCCCCTTTGCCCTGAGGCTTTGCCACGTGCCTGGGGGGGGTGGTGTTGGTGGGGGAGGAGCTCACAGGCAGCCCTGCAGCCACGTGGGAATGGAGGCCAAGTAGTGTGAAGCTGGAACGTGAGGCCAAGCCCCCTTAATCACACTTAATCCTCCCACTCCCATTTCCAGCCTGCATCTTTATTATCATTGCACACAGGAGAGACTCACCCAAGGTCACCCGCACAACCACTGGACTTAGAGCCTCCCTTGATCAAGTGCCAAGATGGCTCTCAACCAAACCTCCAGGTCAAGCCCTTCCGGCTCCCCCAAACCTCAGTTTAGCCCTCACACTGAGGGGTGGGATCAAAGTGCGCCGGGCTCATCCCACAAGGAATCCAGACCTCAGTCCCGATGGGGGAGTGGTGCAGGCCGGTGGCACCTGGGCCCAAATGGTTCATCAAAGTAATCCCTTAACTAGAGATCACACCGGGAGGGGGCAGAGATCAAGGGCCACACCACCTCCAGCTGTGGAGCTTCCTGGAGTCAGTGGGAAACCATCAGCAGCCCACTTGAGTAAGGAGAGTTGCCACTACTGGGAAGCTAATGCCTGTGTCAGGCCCTGAGCTTGGGGTTTCCAAGTACACTAGCTCCCGTCCTCACAAAACCTCCAGGTGTTACCCAGCCCAAAGATTCTCAAAACGTGTCCTCCGCTTGCAACCATCAGCATCACCTGGGACCTTGTTAGAAATACAAGTTCCCAGACCCCGCCTACGGAGTGAAAAACTGGGCCCTGCGGTAGGTTCTACCGGGCATGCCCGAGACTGGGAATCAGGACCCAGCCCCATCTGTGCACAGGGGGAAACAGGCTCAGAGACTAAGCAGCTTGAGCAGAGTCACAGCACGTAAGTGGCTAGCCAGGTTTCAAATCCTTTTGTCTGATTTTAGAAACAGTCTTTTTTGGGGAGGGTGGTGGGGGCACAGAGAAAGGTGGAATTCCCAGGAAAGGGGGGGAAGGGTCAAGAAACCTCTTTCTCAAGAGGAAGCTGGCCCAGATCTCAGGTCCTCGTGTTCTCCACCTCCCTAGCAGCTAGACAGCAGAGGGAAGAGGCCGGCTCACACAGTCACCCCACACGCCCCCACTCAGCGCCGGAAGGGAGGGCCAGAGTAGGGCCGGGCTTCCTGGCGGCAGACCGTGCCTTTCAGAAGAGGCACCCAGGGCCCTCCGCGCCCCCCCCCTCCCCCAACACGCAAGTGGGAAATGCTTACAAGCAGCCTCCTATGCGGCTCAATCCGGCAGAGAATTGCACGCCCCAAACGCTTGACAACAGAAGCGGACAGGCGGGGATGGATGGACCCAGCAGGCCCAGCAGGGAGCCGACTTCACACACACACACACACACACACACACACACACACACACATCTGTGAGGGGGAGGGGCTGCAGAACCAGCTTAGCGGGTTTGGGGTGCCCGCCCTCCCTGGGCTCCAGGCCCAAGCCCCCCAAATCTCCCTCACAGGCTGGCAAAGGACTCACACCTACCTTATTGTCAGAGTGAAATCAGGCCTGCTCCTGCTGTTCAAAGGAGGGTGGTTCACTCTGGGGGTACCGGGCGGTTGCCCTTCCTCCAGCCAAGAGCCTGACAGGACAAAGTCGGAGGGTTTGTTAGGGACTTGACAGCCACAAACCGGGCAGGGTCCCCTTTGAAAGGGAGCCTCACAATAGCCCCCCCTTTCCATCTGCCCAGGCGGCCCGCACTCTGGAAAGGATGGGGGGGGTGCCGCTGAGTCACGAAGGTTCAGCCCGGGCGACTAGCAGCAGGAGGCGACTCATCTGCATTTCCAAAGGCCCGCCCTGTCCACATCCCCTCCCCGAGAAAGGGCCGGAGATGTGAGGGCTTACCCTAGAGCCCTCCGCCTCGGGGGATCCCGGGGAAGGCCCGCTCAGCTTTCCCAGGCTACACTCTTTCCCCACCCCCCACCCCACCACCCCCGGCCTCCGGAGCGCAGGGTTGGAGGGTGTGCCCCGAACGACCAAATGAGGACGTCGGTGGCCTCCGGGAGGGCCTCGAGCCCAAACTGGGGACAAAGGGGGACCCCACCCCTCGGGCTCGGGGAGCCAGACTTGGGCGCCGAGGCCCGGGTATCGGCCTAGGGTCAGGGCCGGCCCCCGAGGAAGGCTGCCCCCGCCTCGGGAGGCACCGGTCAGAGTCAGGGGGAGCCTCGAGGCCCCGACCGTCCCCGTGGTCCTTTGCTACTGGCTCCCACGGCCCCGCCTAGCCATGAGGCCTCCTCGTGCCCGCGCGGGCCCCGAGTCGGGCGCGGGTCCGAGACCTCTGCGGAGCCCGCGGTCGTCGTCGAGGCCTCCCCGGGCTAGGGGCGTCCACGCGGGCGGCGGCCTGGAACGCGGGCGGCGGCGCGCCGGCCTCCCCTCCCCCCACCTCGCCCGGCTCCGCCGCCTCCTTCCCTCCTCCCTCCTGGCGCGCAGCAGCCGCCACCGCCCGAGCCGCGGGCGGCGCGCGAAATGGCGCCCGTCTGGCCGCCTCGCCCCGCGGAGGCGAGCGCGGGAGCCCGGGCGCGCGACGCCCCCGAGCCCGCGGCCCCCCGCAGCAGTTTCCGCGGCCACCCTCCGACCTGGGGCTCTGTGCCCTGCAGGCTCTCGGGGCCCGGCCCGGCGAGGGGCCCCCATCAGCCCCAGGCCCCCAACGACAACGGGCAAGGAACGAGGGAGGAAGGAGGAGGAGGGCGGCCGCCATTTAGCCACCGGCAGCCCGGCCCGCTCGCCTGCCTGCCCCCCGGCCCTGGGCCTCGGCTGACAGTTCTGCTCTGAACCTGAAAATAAAACTCGTGTTTGGGAGGGAGGAGCGAGCGCGGCCCGGAGAACAGGCACCGCTCGGTGGCAGGCAGGAGAGATGCTGCGTCATGGTGCCAACATGGACGCCGGCCTTTTGTCCTTTTTTTGCTTAGGAAGCGCAGGCACGCCCCGGAGCCCCGAAAAGCCGGCTTCAGAGTGCGAGACCCACAATCAAAAGAGAAAGAGTTCCTAGGCCGAGCGGGGACGCTTCCTTGTCTTTTGAGCCCCCCCACCGCCAAAACACTTCAGTTTTCCCCTCCCCATCAAGGCGCAGACCTAAAAAGCCGGGGGGGGGGGGATGAGCGCAGGCAGCTCCATGGATCCCCGAGCTCGCTGGGGGAGAACCTCCCCTAGCCTCCGGGGCAAAAGGGTCTAAGGAGCCCTCCTCATACCCTCACCCCTCCCCATCCGGCTGCCAAACCTAAAGCTCCAGAAACCTCCTTCTCCCCTCGGCTCCCAAGCATCTGTAGCCCCTTGGCCTGCTCGAAAAAAGATTTCCTCGAAGGGGCAAAAGGCCTTTTTTTTTTTTTTTTTTTTTTTTTAAACTTACCCGCTCAGCCCGGTGCCATGGAGTCTGGAAGATCAAGCTGGGCGGAGGTTTTGGACGTGTTATGTAAAAAATATCTTTTGGGGGGGGGGGGATTGTTTAGTTAGGATTTTGGGGAGAATGGTGGTGTCTTTCCTGTTGTTACCTTTTTGTAAGTTACACTCTCATGGCATTTTCTGCTCCTTCCACTTCTGCAAACTTTCCAGGGTTGGGTTGGCAAAAGGCGGCTTCGCTGAGGACTGTTTACTGCTCTGGATATAGCAATGGTGTGATCGTCATTAAGAGACAAAAGGCGAAAATACACAGTCAAATCAAACAAAAGGCAAAAGACGCACGGCCATCCCAACCACCATAGAAAATACCCGCGAGTTAACGTTGGTGTTTGGCTCGAACCAGCTAGGACTTGTTTTCCAGTTTTAATCTAGTTTCCTGTGACGGCTTTAGTCTCTGTACACAAAGAGAAGGTCTTCCTTTCCCTCACCCACTCCCCTACCAAGACGAGAAAAACAGAGCTGTTTTTCTTCAAATAGATCGATTTTCAAAGAAAGTGTAAATGTTACTGGGAAGAAAGCTGACTAGCATTTATGGCTGTAAACATTTTCAAAAGCTTAAAGCTAAAACCTTAGCTTTCTAAAAAGCAAAATCGTCTAAAAGCATTTTAACTGGCTTATATTAGACAAAAGCGACAAAGACATACATGCAGATGAAGGTTCAGAAAATTAAGGACATCTCAGCAACATTAACATAGAAACTGCACTGCGTAAGGACACAATGGATTGGGTACTTACAATGTAAAAGGTTTTTAAAAACTTAAAAGAGTAACAACTGCTTAACAATTTTTTGTTGCTGCCATTTCGCTAGTCCTAAAACTATACATTTAAAACATTACCTTGTTAAAAAGAGAGCAGAAGGAGTTAATAAGATGGCCAGGTTTAAGTGTTTAATAGAGGAAACTATATATATTTAAAAATTTATTGTTCAGTCAGTCAAGAGAATACAGATTAAGACAGCTCCAAGCTCCCCCCACCCACCCAAGAAAAAAAAAGGAAAAAAAATTAAATATGTCATTTACTTAGGTTTTTTGGAATTCAAAATTGTTAACTGCTGACATTAATGGTGTGCTATGACCTAGTTATACAAGACAAAGATGGATTCCAAGTCATAAGGAAAAATCCAGATCTTTTTAAAAAGTCTTCTTCATTCTTCCAATTGTGAGTCCTTTAGCCTGTTGACAAATGTTAAACACAACACTGAGGCGTCCTGAACTGGATGGTGGAGTCAAAGGAAAAACATTCCCCATTTGCAACAAAGGAAAAACCCACTTGGCCATTTAATTCCATTGCAGAAAAATGGCTCCCCTCATCTGTTGGCCTCTCCTTGGTGTCTGATGAACGATGTTTTGAGATCAGCGTCTAATAACTCAAGCCCTATAGAAGCCGCGCGCTGATTGGCTGCCGCGCCCTGCCGCCCTGCTCCAGCCAATTACCTACCCACGGCCAAATTACAAACCCCGAAAAGAGCCCCAATATGAAATACACCACCACGAAGCCCCAGCAAGGCGGCTCCTTCGCCTCGGCGGCCCGAGAGGAGAGGCAGAGGGGGCTGCAAATGCGTCCTCGTGAAGCCCGGGAGCCTCGGAGTTGAACTCACAAAATGGAAGCCGCGCGCTGATTGGCCGCCGCCACTCCCGGACCTTTAATAAAGAAAGGGGAAGGAAAAGATAAATGCAAAAAAGGGGGACTCTCTCCTCTGCTGGTGGAGGAAGAAGGGGGGGAGAAGCATGTGTTTAGGACAATTACAGGGCGCTCCTCTCCAAAAATAAAAACAGAGCAAAAAGCTTCTATCACCCAGGTCCAGGCGAGGGCTACATCCTCCCAGGAATGTGAATGCTAATTTGGTTAAAATCCTGGTTTCCCCTCCCTAGCTCAGCTCCAAGGGGGAGGGGGTTTCGGGGCAGAGGAGGAAGCCGGAGCAGAGATACCTCGATTGCAACTCGTCTTGAGTCGTCTTGCCTCCCCCCATGGTTCCCAGAGTCTAAACACACAATCACCCCCCCCCGACCAAAAAAAAAAAAAAAAAAAAAAAACCATTCCTTTCCCTCAGAGCCCCCACGCGCCCACCTCCGGTCTTGGCAGTTTGGAAACAGTTTTGGAGGCCCCAGGCGCACGCCGCGGCGACCGCGGCTCGGAGGGTAGCCCCAGCCGCGGGAGGTAGAGCCCGGGGAGACCCCCCTCCCCCGCCAGCCAAGCCCCCCACCTAAGTCCCAGCAGAATAAATAAATTAAAAGGCCTTCCCCCGGGGAGGGGGGGAGGCAGTGTGGGAGCGCGCGAGTGAGGGGTGGGGGGCCGCTGGGGCCCGGGGCTTTGGCGGCGCAGCTGCCGCCGCCGGGAGAGTGCCTGGGGAAGCGGCGAGGAAGGAGAGGGGAGGAGGAAGAGGAGGAGGAGGAGGAGGAAGAGGAGGAGGGTGAGCGCTCGGGTCGGGCTCCTTAGCGGTGTATTGTGGGATGTGCGGCTACTGGGAGCCGAGCCTCCGCCGCCAGCCGCCTCCCGGGCAGCAGCAGCAGCAGCAGCAGCAGCAGCGGCGGCAGCAGCTCCGGGCCCGGCAGCCGCGGCGGCGGCGCCCCCCCCCTCCCGGCCCCCTGTCCGGCCGCCCCGGCCTCGGCTCCCGCGGGGGACACCATGTACTGGCTGGCGGCGCAGGGAGGCCGGCGCCCGGCGGGGATGTAAGCGCGGCTCGGGAAGAGAGAGGCCGCGGTCGGCAGCCGGGCGGCCCCGAGCCCCCGGCCCCGGCCCCGGCCCCGGCTCCGGCCGAGCGGGCGGGCGGGCGGGCGGGCGGCGCCAGGCCTGCCGCGAGCCCGGCGCGCGAGCCGGGCCGAGCGAGCGAGCGAGCGCCACGCCGGGCGGCCAGGCGGCCGGACGGACACCATGGGCCGGAGCCCGCGTCCTCCGGGCGCCCCGGGCCCCGCCAGCACGCACCGGGGGCCCCCGGGAGCCCCTCGCTGCCGCCCCGAGACGGTGGCCGAGCGGGCGGGCGCCTAATTCTCCCGGAAGGGTTATTCTCTCGCTCTATTCTTATTTTGGGGGGAGCCAGCGAGACAGCTCCTTTTGGGGCGCGCTGGTAAGGTGGGAGGGGGTGGGGGCTGGACGATTTGATTCTTTCGCGTGTGTGTAGAAGCGGCCGCCGCCGCCGCCGCGGCGGAGACGACAACAACTTGCTCGTTTTCAGGTTGGGTTAACGGCATGGAGAACAGTCACCCCCCCCCACCACCACCACCAGCAGCCCCCGCCGCAGCCCGGTCCTTCGGGCGAGAGGAGGAACCACCATTGGAGAAGTTACAAGTTGATGATTGACCCGGCTCTGAAAAAGGGGCATCATAAACTGTACCGCTACGATGGGCAGCATTTCAGCCTGGCGGTGAGTAGCCGGCGCGCCTCCCCGCCGCCCCCACCCACCCCCAGCCGAGCCCGGGGCGTGGGGGAAAAGGGTCGGAGCGGCCCAGGGTACCCCCCTTCCGACCACCGGGCCAACTGTCAGCCCGGTCCCCAGTCCTGGAGTTTGACAAGTGCCTGGAGAAGGGGGGTGTCTGCCCCTGCCCCTGGGGAGTGGGACCAGCCTTCCCATTCCGGCCCCCCCCTCACCAATTCCTCCCCACAGATGTCCAGCAACCGCCCGGTGGAAATTGTCGAAGATCCCCGGGTCGTTGGGATCTGGACCAAAAACAAGGAGCTGGAGCTGTCGGTGCCCAAATTCAAGGTAGGACCCCTCCCCCCGACCCCACGGTCCCTTCCCTCCCCCCTCCCCGCTCCCCGAGTTCGAAAATAACGCCAGTCCTGACCTAGCCCAGCCAGATTCTGAGTTCCCGCCGTCCACGGCTGGGGAAGTTTTGGCGGGGAGGGGGAGATGGCAGCGAGAGGGGTGTCCCCTCCGGGCTGCTGTAAACAGAATAACACTCAGTGAAACTGTAATCAAGGATCTGATACAGTGTCCTGCCGGCCCACCTGGGGGCTCCGGGTCCCCACCTGGCTCCTGCCAGCCGGGCTGCTCTGCCCCGGGACCCGCCCCCCTTCTCAGCCTTACGGCTTAAGGGGGACAACTTCCTAGACCAAGGGTTCGCCCCTGACCCCGCAGCAGGGAGAGGAGGCCGGAATGGGGGGGTGGGGAAAGAGAAACTGTTTCTTTTTCCCCTTTCCTTTCGAACCCAAAGGACTTCCACGTTCCAAACGATTTAATCCTCCGCTTCCCGGGCCCGCCCGCGTGCATTCCCCCCCCCAAAAAAAAACAAAAACAAAAAACCCCAAAACATACATATATGTGTATATGTATTTTTTAAAAATTTTTTCATTGTTTTAAACTGGCATGCAAGTGGGGAATGTTGTTTCCCTTTGGTTTCAATGTTCTCCAAACTCCCTTCCCCCTCGTCCCTGCCAGATCGATGAGTTCTACGTGGGCCCGGTGCCTCCAAAGCAGGTGACATTTGCCAAGCTGAATGATAACATCCGAGAAAACTTCCTGAGGGACATGTGTAAGAAGTATGGGGAGGTGGAGGAGGTGGAGATTTTGTACAACCCCAAGACCAAGAAGCACTTGGGCATTGCCAAGGTGGTCTTTGCCACAGTCAGGGGAGCCAAGGAGGCCGTACAGCACCTTCACAGCACTTCGGTCATGGGGAATATCATCCACGTGGAGCTGGACACTAAAGGTGAGTTTTTAGGTCCTGCATCTCCTTTGCCGTAGGTTGTTCTGTCACTAGGACTCCTCTCCCTCCCTGAGCCCCTCTTGTAGTGTTGGGGACCCCCCAACCCTATTTTTCTTTTGCCCCCTCCTGAGGGTAGAGTCACGTGGAGCTAAATGTGTTGTCTGTTGCTAGGAGACAAGCTATAATTTACCAAATGTGCTGTCCTTGGCTACTGCATGTACCCCTGGGGACCACCCAGAGGCTTCCCCACCACTGACACCCCTGCGGGCCCCTCTCGGAGCCCTGGTGGCCTGGGTTTAGGCAGTCCCCAGTGTTGCCATCTGTGTTAGGGGAGGAGGCGGGGTTTGTTTATTTGTGAGGGGCTGAGGGAGAGCTGCCAGAATGCCTTTAAATACAGAAAGGGTAGGTCCTTCAACTAAAAAGAGAGCCCTCCGAGGATCCAGGGTCCTCCCCACCGCTCCCGCTCCCATGCTACCCCTTCCCTCTGGAAGTGGAAGCCAATCTGGGCCCAGAGTGTGGTTTCATTGATAACGTTCTGATGGAGTTGCTCTGGGTGCTCCAGGGTTGACACTGTGCCTTCCCTCCTCTCTCTTAAAGAGACAGCAGCGCCTCCCATGCACTGGGATCCAGCTGTGTGCTCTCTCTGAGCTGGCTGCTGGGAGAGTGCAGCTGGAGAAGCCACCCTTCTTCCCTTAGGTTCTTGGGAGGAGAAGCTGGATGCTGCAGAGAGGGGTTTGTAAGACTCTAGGGCATCCCCCAGAGTTCGCCTGTGGCCTCTTTAGGGAAGTTCCCAATATAGAAGGAGGTGCTGGGTGCCCTGAGGAGCAGCCTGCCCTGTGAGTGGACAGGCCACCTTGGGTCTAGTGCTTCCTGGGGTCTCCTGGGAGATACTGCCTGGGAGGGCTTCGGCCTGCAGTTTCCAGGAGTTCTGTGAGCACAGGGTTTTAGGGCGGCCAGGGCACACCAGACCCAAACAGGAAAATCCAAACTCTTCTTTTTTGCTTTTAATACTGAATACGTGTTGACTGGGTCTTTAAGCCCTTGCTGGAGGTTGTAGAGGGACGCTGGAAGTGGGTGGGCACAGTTATCCCACAAAGTCTTGCCAAGCCTGTACCTGGATCTGAGTTTCCTCAGGGCACAAGCCCAGGTTCCTGGCCACGACACAGCACCCCTCTCCCTCCCTCTAGTTTCTCAGTCTCTGTCAGAGGCATTCAGACCCTTCCAAATCTACTCATCCCTTAGGGGGCTCCTTTCTGATGTCTCCCTGAGAATTGACTATGGACCCCTCTCCCCTGTCACTTGCCCATTTTAAGGAGCAGCCCGCTCTCACCAAAATTCCTCTTCTGAAAAGGTGGGGGTGGGGAGTGGGAGGCCCTCAGAAACTACCAGCTAACTTTGTATTTCGAGAAAGAGACCAGTAAAGTGTAAAGTGTAGCTCAAGGAATGTGTCTCCTTTGCATATGTAAGCAGCTGCCTCAGAGGGCTCTATAAATATCAATAATCTGGGGCCCCCTGGTCTATAGAGGCCTCTCTCTGCTGTGGGGGGAGGGTTACCAGACGGGGCTCTGGGACTGAGGGCAGAGCTGGGGAGCCCTGGGAGCCTGGTCAGAGGAGGAGGCCTGTGGAGTTCACAGTAATGGGGAGCTGGAGTGTGTTTTACAAACTGCTCGTCACCTGGCCCCTGGTAGGTAGCAACAGACTGTTGCCTCTGTGTCCCTGGGTCTCTCCGCTAACTGTAGCCTCTGGCTGTTAAGTGGGAAGACCTGACCCTTTGTTTGGGTGCCCTGGCCCAAGTGACAGGAAAGGGCTTTGTGTTGGGGGTGGCATTTCTGTGGTGGGGGGGAGTTCCAGTCCCACAGAGAATTAAGTTCTGAATCTTGTCCAAAAAAAAAAAAAGAAGAAGAAACAAAACATACAGTTTAGCAACTTCATTGAACCGATGGGACTTCTCAGTCAGGTGCAAAGAGAGGGGGTTACCCAGTCAGGGTCACACAGCTTCCCAGGCTTGGGGTCTCAGGCACAAGGAAGCCACAAGGAAGCCAACCTGTGGGGTCTGCCCCGACCTGGAGCCTCCCTCAGTCCTCTCTCCCTTCTCACAGGGGAAACCCGCATGCGGTTCTACGAACTGTTGGTCACAGGCCGATACACACCCCAGACCCTCCCAGTGGGTGAGCTGGATGCTGTCTCTCCACTCGTGAACGAGACCCTGCAGGTGGGTACATCACCATCAGCACACCCCCCCCCCCCCCACCCCCCCCCCCCCACCCGGGAGCGGCCCCCACCCCCCCCCCCCCCCCCCCCCCCCACTCACACTCATCACCAGCTTCTGGCGTGCCCCCGCCCCCCCCCTTCACCATCTCCAGTGTTGGGACTCCAGAGCCTAGGAGGGAAAGGAGCCTAGCCTTGTCGGGGCTGGGGTTCCCGTGGACCCGCAGCTTCCCAGGGCTTACTTTGTGTCGGTGCAGTGTTGTGTCTGACATCCTGTCACTGCTCTGCCGCTGCCCCCAGAAAGCAGAGCAAGAGCCCTTACCCAGCCGCTGCCTTCCACCTGCACGGCCCTCGCACGGGGTCTCATTCCGGCCCTTCCCCGGCAATAGCGCAGCTGCCCTCAGGAGGAGCTTTTCCAGAAGGAAGGGCCTTTGCTGACTTGCTGGGGTGTTCAGTAGGCATTTTAACCATGCCATGCTATTTCACTCCTAAAACATTGGGGGACCAGAGGGAACAGGGCCCTTGGCCACGCCCTCCCTCCCCAAACCCATAGTTCTTCCTGCTGGAAGGTCTTTGATTTCTGACAATCTGAGACAGGGAGGAAATCCCAGTTCAAACCAAGAAGTCAGGATCTTCTCTTTTCTCTGCTTTAGAGATGATAAAAAATCCTCAGGGTTCCTTGAGGATAACTGGATATCCTAAGATTAGAGAAAAGTTAGGACCATCCAGAAACTCCTCTTCAGTCTCCTGCTCCCTCCACCCCCCCCACCCCCAGCCCACCCCGCCACCTCCGTTTGCCAGGCTGCAGTTCTGGAGTGACCAGTTTGGCTCTGAGATCCCCAGAGTGAGAAGGGAGAACAGCCCCCCCAAAATTGCACGATGCCCCCCCCCACCCCAGATCTCACATACTGCTCTCCCTCTCTTTCCCTCTCCTCAGCTGTCAGATGCTCTGAAGCGCCTCAAGGATGGTAGCCTGTCTGCGGGCTGTGGCTCTGGCTCATCCTCTGTCACCCCCAATAGTGGCGGGACCCCCTTCTCCCAGGACACTGCATACTCCAGCTGCCGTCTGGACACACCCAACTCCTACGGACAGGGCACGCCGCTCACACCGCGCCTGGGCACCCCCTTCTCACAAGACTCCAGCTACTCCAGCCGCCAGCCCACACCCTCCTACCTCTTCAGCCAGGACCCCACAGTGACCTTCAAGGCCCGGCGCCACGAAAGCAAGTTCACAGATGCCTACAACCGCCGCCACGAGCATCATTATGTCCACAACTCTTGTGCCGTCACTGCGGTGGCGGGGGCCCCGGCTGCCTTCAGGGGCTCCGTGGACCTCCCGTTTGGGGCAGTCAGCGGCAGTGGGGGCAACAGTGGCCCTCCGTTCAAGGCCCAATCACAGGATTCGGCCACGTTCGCCCACACTCCACCACCTGCCCAAGCAACCCCCGCTCCTGGAGTCACATTCAAGTCGACTTTCTCTCCGTATCAGACCCCTGTGCCCCCTTTCCCCCCACCCCCTGAGGAGCCTGCCACCACAACCACCTTTGGGGCCCGTGACAGCGGGGAATTCCGGAGAGCACCTGTGCCCCCACCCCTGCCACCCGCTGAGCCCCTGACCAAGGAGAAGCCAGGCACCCCGCCTGGCCCACCACCTCCTGATGCCAACAGCATGGAGTTGGGTGGCCGGCCGACCTTCGGCTGGAGTCCTGAGCCCTGTGACAGTCCAGGCACGCCTACGCTGGAGTCATCACCTGCGGGGCTGGAGAAGCCCCACGACAGCTTGGACTCACGCATAGAGATGCTGCTGAAGGAACAGCGCACCAAGCTGCCTTTCCTTCGGGAGCAGGACTCAGACACCGAGCTGCAGATGGAGGGCAGCCCAATCTCCTCCTCCTCCTCCCAGCTTTCCCCACTGGCCCCCTTTGGCACCAACTCCCAGCCAGGCTTTCGAGGCCCCACACCACCCTCCTCACGCCCCTCCAGCACCGGCCTGGAGGATATCAGCCCCACGCCACTGCCTGACTCAGATGAGGATGATGAGCTTGACCTGGGCTTGGGGCCCCGGCCCCCTCCGGAGCCAGGCCCCCCGGACCCTTCTGGTCTTCTGGGCCAGACAGCTGAGGTAGCCTTGGACCTGGCTGGAGACAGGACCCCAACCTCAGAGAAGATGGATGAGGTACCATGTCTGTCCATCTCTGTCTTGGATTGGTTTTGTCTATCTTGTGTCTCCCTCTTTTCTCCTCTGAAACATTCTGCCCTTAGGACAATGAGCTAAAACACAGAAGCATCAGGGTTAGGGCAGCGAAAATAACAGGTCAAATACAGAGAATAAAAAGAGAATGCAAAAAGCACCAGGGACTGTGACTGAGCAGCTGGTTGGCTCTGAGCAACCCAGCAGCCATGGAGAGAAGGGAAACATGACCTAGTTCTGTTGCTCTCCTATTACGTATGGGAAGCTAAGACATTTTTCTAGGGATCCATTCTGACTTGAGCTTCTTGGGTGGGAGTTTACTGAGACCCCAGATAGTATGGACTGTGGTAATGGTTCTGGATCCCCTCCTCTGTTGGGTGGCTTGGGTATGATCAGGGCTGATCCTGACACTCAGGCTTATTTGGGAAAGGGATTAGCCAGAGCATTCTTAGGCTAGGCCAGGTGGGAGCTCTGGAGCATTGTATCCTAGAACCTAGAGCCCTCTGAAGAGATGGAAATCCATGGTGGGCAAGGAGGGCATTGAAATTTCCCTTAGCCCTCTCTCTCTGTCTCCCGGAGTGAAGGAGTTAAGGGTTAGCCCAGGGGGAGGGCCACAGCCAGAAACAGGCAAAACATCATTCTCCACTGCTCATCACCCATAGAACCATCGGGGGTCTTATTACCCAAATCTCCAGCCTCCGGGTTGGGGTGGGCGCACTGCTATGCTACAGTCCCTTGGAGGGAAGGATTAGGTCATCTTCCCTTGGCTCTGCTCCTCCCCATTTCTGATCCAGGCACCTGTCCCGGTACTCCCAGAGAGCTGGGTTGGAACCTGTGTGCCCGGTGGCTTTGAGCAGCCAGGGATTTAGAGCTCTGTGCCCCTGTGGGCGGCAGGAAGGAGGGTTCCCCCCTTCCCAGGCCCTTTGATTAGGCATGTTTGGCTGCCTCAGGGAGGAACAGAGAGGAACTTGGCCTGCCCAGGAGGGGACTGCCGGTGGCTTGTGCTCCAGACGCCCTCAAGACAGTTCTAGGGAAGTGGTTTCTGGTGCCAAGGGGTCTGAGCAGGAGGAGTTGACAGGTGTGCAGAGGTGAGGGACTGATAGCCCTGCCATCTTTTCTTCCCTCTGCTACCTGGGGTAATGGGAAGTTTACCATGCTGACTGGCTGGTCCAGGACTGGGAAGCCCAGGGCAGCCAGCGGGACTGGGCTCTCCCATCTTGTCACTGTAGGAAAGGGGAGACTGGGGCCCAAGAGAGGTGGGGTCGGGATGCCCCAGGACATTAGCCCTGGGAAGACCACAGTACTGATAACATCCAGGCTGGCCCTCGGGAGCCCCCTGCTGGCAGCCTGGAGAGCGGCACCTGCGTTCCTCCAGACTGAACTGGGAGGCTGTCCCAGCTCCTGCAGAAGACGAGAGAGAGAGAGAGAGAGAGAGAGAGAGAGAGAGCGCGCGAGCGCGAGCGAGCGAGCAGGGGGCACCACTAAGGGGCATTCCCTTTCTTCAGAGGCTGGTGGTTAAAAGTTCAGGCTCCAGTCTTTGAGCCTGGAGACCCAGCTCTGTTACTTACTGGTTATGTGACCTTGGTAAGGCACTTTCCCTCTCTGAGTCTCAGTTTCATGGTCTGTGAAATGGGACGGTGGAAGTACCTGCCTCCCACTGTCTTCGGCTTAAGTGAGGTGCCCCAAGGAGAGCTCCAGGCACGGCGTTGGGCTGGTGCTGAGCACTTCAGCTGTAGGCTAGTTACCGCTGGTTCTCACCCCCACCCCCGGGTGCCGGAGGGGCGGAGGGAGAGGCAGGGCCGAGGGCCGGAGCGCAGGCTCTGGGTCTCCCTGTGATTGGCTGGCCGGGGTGCCGGGTTAACCCTGTGCGTGCTGCGCTCGCGAAGCTGGGCGCTGTCCGGGACTGATCTCCCTCCCCATGCTGAGCCTGTCTGTGTCTCGTCCAGCAGGTGCTTGATGGACCCTGAGACAAAGAGAGAGAGACACTCTGTGTGTGTGTGTGTGTGTGTGTGTGTGTGTGTGTGTGTGTGTCTGTGTGTCTGTGTGTCTAGAGGGGGTCTAGCAAAATCCAGAGCTTCCTACAGGTGCTGAAAGTTTGGTATTCCTCTTCCCTGTGGTGCTCCCCCAATTTCCCTTTGAGCACTCGCTCTCCTAAAGATCTGACCCCGGACCTTAGAGCCTCCACACACCCCACCTCCTCAGGCTTCAGATGCACTCTCCGTCTCTCCAACCTACAAACACTCTGTCTCCTCAGCCAAGTTCATCTAGGTCAAGACCTGAGCCACCTTCTCACCTCCTGTCCTGACATTAGAGCCTGACTCTTTCTCCCACCTCTGCTCTGCCTTTTTACTCCACCTCTGCCATGTACACCAAAGTGCCCCTTCTAGTTTCCAGTCCTGTGTCCCAGTGTAAAGGGGCCTGTGCCCATTTCAGAGCTGGGGTCATCCTCGGCTCCTCCCCTCTTCACCTGGTACCATGTCCCTAGATTCCATGGGGATCCATCCTGAGCTTGAGTCCCAGCCTTCTTTCTGACTGGCTGTGCCTCCTTGGCCAGTGGCCGTTTTCTCACCTGTCAGGGGGGCTGGAGTCAACCCCCCCCACCTTACAAGGCTAGAGCACAGATGAAAAATGAAACACTGTACCCACAGCACTCAGCCCCACACGGGCCCGCGCCCACCAAGCGGTCTCAGGACCAGATACGAAGAGTAACTAAGGAAGGGAAAAGACATACCTCCTGTTTATACAGTCTTAAAACTGCCAAACTTTTAGCTCAAATGTCACCTTGGACAGCTGGCCCTGTCGCAACGAGGATGGCAGGCTGACTGGGAGAGGAGGCAGGGGAGCCACATACTGGTTTGAATCCTGGTGCCATCTCTTTATTGGCTCTTTGGGCTTGGGCAAGTTACTTAAGCTTTCTGTGTTCCAGTTTCCTTGGTAAAAAAGGAGATAACAGATCTACCTTGTAGAGTCGTCCTGAGGACTACCTGACTCAGTCCATATATCAAGTCGTTAGAAAGATGGGTGGAAATGGAAGCAGTGTAGCACCTTAGTATTATCTTCTCTGGGTACAGACGGAATCTCTCAAGCTCATGGAATGTGCTTTTCTCGCCACACCCTGTCTCCCTCCCCAGCTTCTTTCCTCTCCGTGGTGGGCTACCTATTTCACATCTACATTCTGCTTATCCTTTGCCTCTTCCCTCTGGAAGCTTAGCTCCATGAGAGCAAGAATTTTATCCATCTTGTTCACCACTGTGTTCCCAGCACCTAGAACAGTGCCTGGCCCACAGCAGGTGCCAAGCAAGTGTTTGTTGAATGAATGAATGAATGAATGAATGAATCCTCATGAACCCTGAGGCAGGTACTGAGATGCTCATTATGCAAACAGGGAAACTGGGGCTTAGCAAAGTTAAGATTCTCACCAAGCCTACATAGTCCAGAAGGGAGGGGACCGGGATCTGAACCACAGGATCCGCAGTGCTCCTGTCTTGAGGGGGGATTCTCTGATTTTCCGGTGTTGGAAGCGCTCTGTGCGCCAGCTTGGTCTCCCAGGCTTAATTAACCTCAGCACTCTCTCCTGGCTCTCCCTGCAGGGCCAGCAGTCCTCGGGCGAGGACATGGAGATCTCGGATGATGAGATGCCCTCAGCCCCCATCACCAGCGCCGACTGCCCCAAACCCATGGTGGTGACCCCAGGGGCAGCGGCTGTGGCGGCCCCCTCTGTGCTGGCTCCCACCCTGCCGCTGCCCCCACCCCCCGGCTTCCCACCACTGCCCCCGCCACCGCCACCGCCCCCACCACAGCCAGGCTTCCCCATGCCCCCACCTCTGCCGCCGCCCCCACCCCCACCGCCCCCGGCCCACCCAGCTGTGACAGTGCCCCCACCACCCCTGCCAGCACCCCCACCCGGTGTCCCACCCCCGCCCATCCTGCCACCGCTGCCGCCCTTCCCTCCCGGGCTCTTTCCGGTGATGCAGGTGGATATGAGCCATGTGCTGGGTGGCCAGTGGGGTGGCATGCCCATGTCCTTCCAGATGCAAACGCAGATGCTGAGCCGGCTGATGACCGGCCAGGGCGCTTGTCCCTACCCACCCTTCATGGCGGCGGCGGCGGCGGCGGCCTCAGCGGGGCTACAGTTTGTCAACCTGCCGCCCTACCGTGGCCCGTTCTCCCTGGGCAACAGTGGGCCAGGCCGCGGGCAGCCCTGGCCTCCCCTCCCGAAGTTTGACCCATCAGTGCCACCACCAGGCTACGTGCCACGCCAGGAAGACCCACACAAGGCCACTGTCGATGGCGTCCTACTGGTGGTACTCAAAGAGCTCAAGGCCATCATGAAGCGTGACCTGAACCGCAAGATGGTGGAGGTGGTGGCTTTCCGGGCCTTTGACGAGTGGTGGGACAAGAAGGAGCGAATGGCCAAGGTAGGCAGCAGCTGTGGAGTGCCCTGGGGCGGCCGGCCAGCTCCCACTCCTCTCCCAAGCTGTGTTACTGGAAACAGCGCTCCCTCTAACTCCTAAGTAGGACAGCGTGCGTGTGACTCCGTGAAGCTTGTGTGTGCGTGACACGGGTGTGCACCCGTTCTGTGGGTGGGGATGTCGGGGTTCAGGGAGGCAGAGTGGAGCGCTGCCTGTGTCTTGAGCCGTGGGCACAAAGCGCAGCCAGTTTTGTGGGAAGGAAGCAGCAGTTACGATGCGGCTGTCACTTTTGAGGGAAGGCGGGCTGCTGAGAGTCGGCCGCCCATAACCATGGTGACAGTCTCCTCCTTTCTGGCACCCCCAGGCCTCACTGACACCAGTGAAGTCAGGTGAGCACAAGGACGAGGACAGGCCAAAGCCCAAGGACCGCATCGCCTCATGTCTGCTGGAGTCGTGGGGCAAGGGCGAGGGCCTGGGCTACGAGGGCCTTGGCCTGGGCATCGGGCTGCGTGGGGCCATCCGCCTGCCGTCCTTCAAGGTCAAGAGAAAGGAGCCGCCAGACACAGCCTCTTCTGGTGACCAGAAGCGCCTGCGACCTTCAACCTCTGTGGATGAGGAAGATGAAGGTATATGCACCCTTCCCCCGGTGCTGGGCTGTCCCCCAGTGTTTCCCCAGCCCCGCTCAGACACCCCTCTCTCCCCTCAGAGTCAGAGCGGGAGCGGGAGCGGGACATGGCGGACGCTCCCTGCGAGCTCACTAAGCGGGACCCCAAGGGTGTCGGTGTGCGGCGACGGCCAGCCCGGCCGCTGGAACTGGACAGCGGTGGGGAGGAGGACGAGAAGGAGTCCCTGTCGGTGTCCTCATCGTCATCAGCATCCTCATCCTCGGGCTCCTCCACAACCTCACCGTCGTCCTCAGCCTCTGACAAGGAGGAGCGGGAAAGCACCGAGGAAGAAGAGGGAGAGGAGGAGGAGGATGAGGAGGACGAAGAGGAGGAGGAGGAGGAGGAGGAGGAAGGCCCCCGGAGCCAGGTCTCCTCTTCCTCGACCTCATCTATGTCAGATAAGGTACGTTTGGGTTGGGGAAGCCTGGGGTGCTGTGCCCGACGAGGGGGCCCCTTTGGCTCACCCTAGCTCCGGTCTGTCTCTCCCAGGATGACGACGACAGTGAGGACCAGGACGAGTCTGAGAACGACAACGAGGACATAGCCCTCTCGGAGGCGAGTGAGAAGGAGGAAGGGGACTCGGACGGAGGTGAGTGGTGTGGGCCGAGGCGCCCGGCCCAGCTCAGGGTCCCCTGCAGGATACAGCCTGGGCAGCTCTCAGCTATACTTTTGGGGCAGGGTTTCTGGCCTTCAGCATGTAAGCTCAGTGACGTGCCCGCGTGTGACGTAAGGGACAGTTCTGTGTACATTGACACGACCAGGATAGGTCAGTCCCTGGAGACAGAAAGGAAACTAGTGGTTGCTTGGGTCTGACGCTGGGAGGCTGGAGGCCTGATACCACGCTAAAGGCGCTGGCTGGTTTCTTGAGCTCGTGAGGATGTCTTGGAACTAGAGGTAGTTGTACAACACTGCAGTGTATTAACCACCGCTGAATTATTCTCCTTAATACGGTTAGTTTTATGTTTTGTGGATTCACCTCAGTTTTTTATGATGGTGACTAGTTACCACACGTGAGCACGTGCGCGCACAGGCACACGTACCCCGGCCAGCCGAGGGCCCCATGCAGCCCGGGGGGCCACACGTGCGGGAGCTGCGGGGAAGTGTCCTTGGAGCACAGCAGATGCTGAAGGGCTCCCGCCTGTGTCCCCTGCCCCAGAGGAGACCGTGAGCATTGCCACCTCCAAGGCTGGAGCTGGGTCCTCCAGCGAGAGTTCTGAGTCTTCTGAGTTCGAATCAAGCTCCGAGTCCTCGTCATCGTCCTCGGAGGATGAAGAAGAGCTGGTGGCGAGGGAGGAGGAGGAGGAAGAGGAGGAGGAGGAGGGGGAGGAGGACGAGGCAGCAGCGGATGAAAGTATGGCTCCGGCAGCTCCCGACGAGGACTTTGAGGAGGACGTAGCCACAGGGGCCCCTGCGACGGAATCCTCGGTCATGGAGGAGGAGGTGGACATCGAGGCTGAGGAGGAAGCCCCCAGGGAGCGGACCCCTGTGCCAGAAGAGCCCCCCTTGCCTGTGTGCGTCGAGGTGCTGGCTAGCTGCAAGGAGCACCCCCAGGAGCCGGGCCTGAAGCAGGAAGCGGCCAGGCTGCTGTCTCCAGAGCCCCCTGCTGGAGGAGAGGCGGAGGCCCGGCCCCCGCCGTCCCCTGAGCGCACCCCAGGTAACACCTGCACCACCCCCGTGGGGTGGTGGGGAGGGAGGCTGGATGGCCTTACCCACAGAATGAGCCCAGGCTCCTTTGGGTCAATCGCTGAACCTTCCCAAGCTCCGGTTTCCTCATCTGTAACACGGGGTCAGTGGATTGTGTCTCTCCCACGAGGTCAGATGGAACGACAGAGGGAGGGGACATAGTGTGCCAGCGTGGAGCCTGGCACCCAGCCAGAGCTCCAGACAGTCCTCGGTGCGAGTAATTCCCCAGAGTTTGGGCCTTGGCCCGTGAGTCCTATGGGATGCTCCCAGGAAGGTGGGGAGGAAGGGGGTGGGGGGCAGACATGCATGGTCATTTCGGTGACAGGCAGGTGGGGGAGGCCGTGGACACTGCCCCCTCCACCATTTTTATGGAGCTGCACAGAGCATACTCAGCGCTCTAACGTACTGCCCAGTGGACCTTTCTGCAGTGATAGAAACGTCCCCTCTCTGCTCTGTCCGGTCCCATAGCCGTTAGACACAGTGTTGCTAAGAGCACTTGAAATGTGGCAAGTGGAACTGAATTTGTAATTTTATTTAAGTTTAATTAGTTTAAACTTACATAGTCATGCATGATTAGTTCGTACCTCTAATAAGTCCTTTAGGAAAAAAAAAAAAAAGCCTGTTGTATTTTCTGTAATTCTGTGTAATTTGGCTACAGAACCACGGGTCTTTAATATTGTCGTAGGTAGTTATTTAGCCTATTTTGTGTCCCCAGTACTATTTTAGGCATTGACAATACAACACTGGGCCAAACACACAAAAGTATCTGCCTTCATGGAGCTTATATTCTAGGGCAGGGTGATAAATGACAGCAGATAAGCTAGAAAAATGTATTATATGACAGTGGAGATAAACGCTAGGAGAAAGGCTCTGATAAGTCCTTCAGAAAAGGAACCTGAATTTTACTCAGTAGCAGAGCTCATTTTCTAGGTCCACAGGACATTTCCTGTTCACAAGGACACCATTCTAAGGACATAATGTCAGAAGCTAGCAACCATGTCTTCTTAGGTCTTTGATTTATTCCACCATCATTTATCAGGCACCTACTGTGTGCCTGACAGTGGGCTGAGCATTGAGAAGCCTTGAGTAGTTTAGCTATACGGGGACAGTCCCCATACTCACAGAACTGGAGGCGTCTCAGATGGCTATGAGGTCAGGTATTAAGCACACAGTGTGGCAGCATAAATAGGGCACCAAGAGATGTTTGAATCGAATACTAATGGTCTGGTTTTTGCCCACCTCTTTGCAGAGGAAAACCTGGAAGTGGACCCCCCTGCGCTGCTCTCCTTACCCCTGCAGCCGCCGTTACCACCCCCACGACCGCCCCGGCCGCCTAGCCCACCACCAGAGCCTGAGACCCCAGAAGCCCCCTCGCACCCACCGGTCCCTCTGGAGCCCTCTGCAGAGGAGCAGCCCCCGCGTACTCCGGGCCTCTGTGGCAGCCTGGCCAAGTCACAGAGTACAGAGACAGTGCCGGCCACGCCGAGCGGGGAGCCCCCACTTTCAGGGGGCAGCAGCGGCCTGTCGCTGAGCTCCCCGCAGGTGCCTGGCAGCCCCTTCTCCTACCCTTCCCAGTCCCCGAGCTTGAGCAGTGGGGGCCTCCCCAGGACACCTGGTCGGGACTTCAGCTTCACACCCACCTTCCCCGAGCCTGGCGGGCCCCTGCTCCTGCCTGTCTGTCCCCTCCCAGCTGGCCGGCGCGATGAGCGGTCTGGCCCCCTGGCCTCCCCGGTGCTCCTGGAGACGGGCCTGCCTCTCCCCCTGCCTTTGCCCTTGCCCCTGCCCCTGGCATTGCCTGTCCCCGTCCTGCGGACCCAGACACGGGCCCCTGCCCAGCTGCCACCTCTGTTGCCCGCACCGCTGGCCCCCTGCCCACCCCCGATCAAGAGGAAGCCGGGCAGGCCCCGGCGATCCCCGCCGGCTGTGCTCTCCTTGGATGGGCCCTTGGTCCGGGCGCCAGGGGGCGCCACCCTCGGCAGGGACCTCCTGCTCCTGCCAGGCCAGCCACAGACCCCTGTCTTTCCTAGCACCCATGACCCCCGGGCCGTGACCCTGGACTTCCGGAACGCGGGGATCCCAGCGCCCCCACCACCCCTGCCCCCCCAGCCTCCTCCACCCCCACCCCCACCCCCTGTTGAGTCCAAGCTGCCCTTTAAGGAGCTAGAGAACCAGTGGCCCTCGGAGGCCATCCCTCCAGGCTCTCGTGGGCGTGATGAAGTCACCGAGGAATTTATGGACCTGGCCAAGGTTCGGGGGCCCTGGCGCCGGCCGCCTAAGAAGCGCCACGAGGACCTGGTGGCCCCAGTCTCACCCGAGCTCTCGCCACCACAACCCCTCTTCCGGCCCCGGTCGGAGTTTGAGGAGATGACCATCCTGTATGACATCTGGAATGGTGGCATCGATGAGGAGGACATCCGCTTCCTGTGTGTCACCTATGAGCGGCTGCTGCAGCAGGACAACGGCATGGACTGGCTCAATGACACCCTCTGGGTCTACCATCCCTATATCCTAGCCTATGGGGCGTGGTCCTCGCCCACCTCCCTGGGCCCTGTCTCCCAGGACACCCACACAGGCACCAGCACAAATGCCCATCACCTACTAGCCGTGTCTGGGCCGGCATGGTGCAGGCTCCGTACGGAGTCCTCACTGGCACTCTGAAACACACCTTCCGTGCCAGGCCCATCTCACCCTGTGCAGGTCTCAGGGCCCGAGGTAGCAACGTGAATGTACAATATCACGGTTGCGGAGACTGAGGGCCTACTCCTTGCTCCCCTCGTCACCTCATTTAATCTTCCCAACAGCCCAGGGAGGGTGTGGGCTATTATTCCCATCTTATCTATATAGACACTGAGGCTCAGAGAGGTTGACTGACCTGCCCAAAGCCCCACAGCTATGAAGTAGCAGAGCTGAGAGTTGAATCCAGGCAACTCTGCTTCCAGACTCTGGGCTCTGGACGATGATGCTATCTGGATCATTGGTTAAGCACCGTCAAGTTGGGAGTGGTCATTGTCCCCACTGTTATCAAACTAATTTACTGAGTACCTCCACTTCAGGAAGTCTGCTAAGCGCCTAAGCATATGTACTCATTCAGAGAGGCATTGTTAAGACCCACACCAGGGCCGTGCACCTGGTACTCCTACCCGACAGAGGTCAGACCATCAGCAGGGTTAGCCTGTGGGCAGCCTCTTGGCAGTGGCTTAGCTGTGGGGGGGTGGAGCCTCCTGGAGATCAGCCCGAGGGTAGGCAGGCTGGGCTGTGGGACTGGCCTCCGGAAGGACTAGGAGGGGCTCTTCAAGAATGTCCCTGTGGCCCTTAACCCACACCCACCCACCAGCCTCTCTTCAGCTAAGAAAAAGAAACGGGACGATGGCATTCGTGAGCACGTGACGGGCTGTGCCCGCAGCGAGGGCTTCTATACCATCGATAAGAAGGACAAGCTCAGATACCTCAACAGCAGCCGCGCCAGCACCGATGAGCCCCCGACAGACACCCAGGTACTACCATCAGGTGCCTGGCCACACTGGAGCCTCCTGGGCTGTGGTGGGTGGAGATTCCAGGACGGGGTGCCAGGCAGCATGGGGGGCTTGTGGAGTCAGAGGGGCTGGCACAGAGGGTGTTACTCACCTGGGTGCTCGGGTTGGAAAAGCGCGGCAAGGGTGGGAAGTGGGAGCCTCCGAGGTTTTCATCAGGGATGTGAGCCGAGTGGAGTTGCATTTCCAGAAGGTTCATTCTTTCCTTTTTAAATTCAGCAAATGTCTATTGAGTGCCTGCTGTGTCCCAGGCACTGTTCTGGGTTCATTCACTGGGTTTAGTGAATAAAGTAAAATCATGTTCCTTGCAGAACTTACCTTTTAGAAGGGAGGTAGGAAATATGTGAACAAATAAGCAGAATTTCAAGTGGGGTAAACCAGAGAGGAGGTTAGGTGTGGTGAGTCAGAGAAGGAGACAGTTGAGCCAGGTCTGAATAGAGTAAGGAAATGAGCCATGTGGATAACTGGGAAAGACCACAGAGAAGTAGAAGTAGGCTTCAGTAAAAAGTTAAAACAGGAAGGGTACCTGGCTGGCTCAGTCAGTAGAGCATGTGAGTTTTATCTTGGGGTGGTGAGTTTGAGCCTTGTGTTGGGTGTGGAGCCTCAAAAAAAAAAAAAAATTAAAACAGGAGAGGGCCTCACTAAGTCTGGAAGTCAGCACAGCGTGAACCGCATATGCAAAGGCCCTGAGGTAGAGAGGACCTCGGGTCGTGTGAGAAAGGGAAGGAAAGATGAGTTGAGGCCAGAGACAGAGCAGGTCATCAAGGCCCTTGGAGGTAGTGGTGACAAGGTTATGTATTCTCTGTGTGACAGCGAGCTGCATGGAGTTTCCAGACGGAGGGTGAGGGTGATGTCGCTCAGCCCATAATTTTGATAACTCCCACTGGCTGCTGTGGAGAGTTGATTGCAGGAGTCCTGAGGGGAGACCGTGGAACAGTTGTGGCAGTTCCCAGTCCAGACATGTGGGCAGGTTCGATGGCGTTGGCCATGAGAAAAAAGGGGGTGTGTTTGAAAGAATACTAGGAAGCTGAAAGGACAGACTTGGGGGCCAGACTGGCCATAGGGGACAAAGGAATCAGCTGGGACGTCACTGGGTCTGGCTTGGAGAACTAGGAAGCAGGGTGCTAAGCACTGAGGTGGGAAGCTTGAGTTTTGGGGTTTGTGGAACATCCAGGTAATGAGGTCTGTTAGGCAGTTGGATTTTTGGGCACAGAAGAGAGCCTAGGAGGGGGACAGCTGTCTGGTCATCAGGATGGAAATGTTGAGGGAAGGTCACAGCAAGGATGAGTTTACTCAGGGAGAGGGCGTTTATGGGGAGGAGGGCAGAGGACAAGGGCGACCAAGGGAAAGGGAGGGAGTCAAGGATGTTGAGGAAGGAGCTGTGATCTCAAATGCTTGGAAAAGTCAGAGGCCCCGTGGTGAAAGCAACAAGGGTCGGGGGTGGATAGATACCCTCCATCCTCCCTCCTGGAAGTAGAGGTAACTTCTGGCTGAGACGGGAGAGACAGCAAGTGTGAAGGGAAAGTTGTATTATTTGCTTTGCCTGGAGGACGTTGAACACGTTCAGATTCCAGCAGGAAGGACCAGCAAAGAGGAGAGGTGACAAGTAGGGATGGGACAGGGATGGGAAGTTGGGAAGACAGGGACCCAGAGCTTAGGATGGAGTCGCCAAGAACGTGATAGGGACATGGGTACCTTGTAGCACCATGAGTGGGCCGGCTCCCCCGCCCCCGCGCCACCGCAGGACAGCCACGCCCCTGACCCGTGGCCCCTGTCCTCCGCAGGGCATGAGCATCCCGGCACAGCCTCATGCCTCCACTCGGGCGGGCTCGGAGAGGCGATCCGAGCAGCGTCGTCTGCTGTCCTCCTTCACTGGCAGCTGTGATAGTGACCTGCTCAAGTTCAACCAGCTCAAGGTGAGGCCTGCCCCACCTAGGGTAGCCGGGGGTGGGGCCGTGGGACTCTTGAGACCAGAGCTTTCACCTCTCAGCTCCTTCTCTCCCCCAGTTCCGGAAGAAGAAGCTAAAGTTCTGCAAGAGCCACATTCACGACTGGGGCCTGTTTGCCATGGAGCCCATCGCGGCCGACGAGATGGTGATTGAGTACGTGGGCCAGAACATCCGCCAGGTAGGCGCTGCCCAGCGGGGAGGGCATCGGGGTGGGGGCGGGGCGGCCCAGCTCAGACTGAGGCCTTCTCCCGGCCAGGTGATCGCGGACATGCGGGAAAAGCGTTACGAGGACGAGGGCATTGGCAGCAGCTACATGTTCCGGGTGGACCACGACACCATCATCGATGCCACCAAGTGCGGCAACTTTGCACGCTTCATCAACCATAGCTGCAACGTGAGTGCCTGGCGTGGGCCCCGGCTGCCCCCGGAAGCTTCTGGCGCAGGATGGGCGTGGCCTCCCTCCCAAGTTCCGGTCACGGGGTGATGGGGGCGGGGCGGGGGTGGGGTCTTGTACGCGGAGTCTCTCTTCCCTGAGCTTCAGTTTTCTCTTCTGAAAAACGGGGCCATGACGAGAGCCAAGGTGCAGAAGAAGCGGTGCGCTCGGCTCGCAGGACGGCGTTCCTCCTCGCCCCTGGGCTCCGCCCTCAGAGAACTTTCGTTCTGGGGCAGGGGCAGAAATGCTCTGCGTCCGCGCTATCCGCCGACGGGGCACGAGCTGCGGGTGGGTTGGACGCGGGGCCAGTGCTGCTGAGGAGCTGAGCTCGTCGTTTACTTTGGTTTCACTTAAGCTTAAATAGTCACACGTGGCTAGTGGTGATGGTGGCGGACGGCACTGGCCCCAGGGGGGTGGGGGGCGCAACGGCTGCTGGGAGTGGGGTTGGTTCTCATGCTGAAGACAAGCACGGGGAGTTCCAGACGGGGCAGGCGAGTTCCAGAGCAAAGATACCAAACTTTGAAGTCACGACGTCACTACTTAGCAAGTGACTGTAGGCTGGTGACGTCATGTCCCAGGGCCTCAGTTTCCTGATCTGGAAATAGCCCCTCCCTGTAGCTTGTTGGGAGAGCTCAGTGCTCCTGAGTGCAGGCCCTCTTCGTGTGCTGACATGGGCAGCTCTCCCAGCCGTCACTGGATTGTCACCTGGACCAGTAGGGACTTTTGCTTGCCTCTCCTTTTGGATCTAAGGGTTAGAGGGACTCACCCAGATGGCAGTGAGTGGGGCAGGCATTCTGCTCAGGGAGGCCCAGGAGGGGAGAATACCTGCTTGAGAGACAGGGAGGCTGGCAGCTGGGATGCAGTAGGGGGCGAGAGGGTGGGTAAGAGAGGACGTTGGCAGGATTGGGGTGGCCAGATCACTGAGCCTTGCTGGCAGAGCTGAGAAGCTTCTCTCTATGCCAGGCAGGCTACTGGAAGGTTTCGAGCCATGGGATGACGGGATCTGCTGTTCCCTGGGAGATTTCCCTGGCTGCTGGGTTAGGAGTAGATTTTTTCAGAGGCTGGAGAGGCAGTGGGAAATGCAGAAGTCCAGCTGAGTGATGAGAGGAGCCTGGCTGGGGCTATGGCAGTGGAGGTAGAGAGCAGTAGACAGGATCAGTAGGTCCTTTGGAGGGAGAACCCACAGGACGTGGCAGATTCAGCATGTGTGGAGGAAGATGCGGGAGGTGGGTGTCCAGGGGCCTGAGGGCCTAGTGTGGCTATTCCTGTGAGTTCTAGGTTTGAGTTTACGGAGTCAAAAAATGTCTCCTGGAGCTGCCAAAGGCAGATACCAAAAGCAGGTACTTGGATTTCTGGGTCTGGAGCAGGGTCGAGCAAACCTTTTCTTTAAAGGGCCTGATAGTAAATATTTTTGGCTTTGTGGCCCAGAGGATCTCTTAGCAACTACTTAACTGTCATTGTAACAAAAGCAGCTATAGACAGCACGTAAATGAATGGGGATGGCTGTGTGCCAGTGAAACTCTGTTTGCTCAAACGGACAGTGAGGGGCAGTGTTTGTTGACCCCATCTCTGGAGCCCAGAAGTGAGGCCTGGGCTAGGAACAGAATTTTGGGAGTCACCTGTAGTATAAATGGAAATTGATGCCCTGGGGAACATATATTATTATTACTACCATCATCATCATTCCTGTTTAGTATCAGAGGCAGGGGCTCCCCTTGTCACCTAGATAGGGCAGCCGAGGCTCGAGCAGGTGGCCAGTGGGCATGGAGGTCGTGTAGCACCTTTGTCAGGCTTTACAGGGAGCTCCGTCGGGTTCTGGGGGGCCTCATGGTGGAGGGCCTGGTTGGGGTACCAGTGAGTCATCAGCTCACCGTCCCCTCCTGCCTCGCCCACAGCCCAACTGCTATGCCAAGGTGATCACGGTGGAGTCACAGAAGAAGATTGTCATCTACTCGAAGCAGCACATCAACGTCAATGAGGAGATCACCTACGACTACAAGTTCCCCATCGAGGACGTCAAGATCCCCTGCCTGTGCGGCTCCGAGAACTGCCGGGGGACCCTCAACTAGGCCCCGCGGATGGCTGCCCTTGCTGCCCTAGGGCTCCCAAGCGTGGACCCCAGGGCCCCGGGGCCTAGCCCCACCTCCCACCCCCATTTCAGGTGCTCTCCCCTACCCAGCGGCCATGTCAGGGCCTGGCGCCCCCAACACTACCCCCAGGACCCAGCGCAGCTCCAGCCCCTCAGCGGGAAAGGGCTTCTCTGTCTCTCGGCCCACGTCTCTTTGGTTTTTTAAAATGCTCCCTTCAGGATTTTTGTTGAACTCCAGCGTAAACTTCTCTCTGTCTGTGTCTCTCACTCTCTGTCTCTCTGTCTCTGTCCTTCTCTTTTTCCGTCTTCCCCATCAGCCTCTTTCCATGAATGCTGCTATGTTGTTTTGTCTTCTCTTTACTCTCTTCCTTGTCATAAGAAAAGACGTTTTAACCGTTGAAATGTGAAAGCAGAATCAGAGAGTGGGGATCCCTGGTGAGGGCTGCAGAGGCCTTGGTGTGATGGTGTGTTGGCCCACGTTTCGGAACGCCCAGGCCAGGGCGCTGGGCCAGGTGCTGCAGAGAGGAGGGGGTCAGGCCACATGGCTCTGACCTCAGAACACTACGCAAGGCCCCCTCTCTGCTGGTGATGACTCAGTGAGGAGAAGACCCCCGCCTTCTGTTCCTTCCCCAGCAGCCTGGGGGCGCCATTTCCCCTAGCAGATCCTGGTGGAGCCAAGCTGGTCCCAGGCAAGGATTTCCCCTCTGGGCTCTCCTGCCACCCCACACCCTGCCACCCCCAAAATCTTGGGTTCAATGTTTACTTTCTCATTCGAATGCCAGCAATGAGGGAGCCTCCCGGAGGCCCCAGTGTGGGGGCGTGGGGGCACTGGGAAGGGTCCTGTCTACTCTCTCCTGCCCTCACCTTCACCTGGGTTGGAGGGCCTCCCAGGGCAGGCGGGTCCCCCAGTCCCGCCACTACGGGTCTCTGACCATATGCACGTGGCATTTTTTTTTTTTTCATTTATAAGCTTCACCTACTTGCCCCTATCCCACACCCCAACTCACCCAGCCAGCAGCCCCCTTATCCCAAGAAGGCAAGAGCATATTTATTTTTGGAGTGAGAAGATTATTCTCCCAGAGAGAGGAAAATCTTGGAGAAGATTTAAAAACTCATCTAAGTCTGACAGGTTTTTGTTTGTTTTTTTTCCCCTTAACCTTTTTTACCCCTTTCCCATCATCCTCTTCAGGGTTTATTTCCATGGATTCTTTTTTTTTTTTTTTTTTCCTGTGCGTGTATAAAATCAAAATGGAGGGAAGAAATAGGTTTTTGAAGTTCAGAACCAACTTCTGTACATAGGCTGCCATAAAGGACTTTTTCTCGGGAACATTGTTTCTTGTAGAAACATGTGGAAGACTTTTTTGCTCATTTCTTTGTATTTCCAAAAATCTCACTCACACACACACACATACACATAGACACACACACACACACAAGGCAAGTCCCTCGCATCCCAGAAAGCAGAGCAGGCATGTAAATAATTTCTGGAAAGTGACTGGTGTGACCAGGAGTCATCTTCACCCAGACGGGAGAGCTCCCAGCGGGGCCGCCCCCCCACCCCAACCCTGCAGACGCAGGCCCGGAGCCTCTGGTATCTTCAGCTTGTGTCAAGCTTGTTATCATGTAAATTCTGTACAAAGAATTGTTATTTTTCTCTTTTTTTTGTCGTTGGTGGTTTTGTTGTGTTTTTTTTTTTTTTTAATTTCTTTACCCCATGCCCTCCCTGTTTGAGATTGTGCTCACCAGTTATAAGGTTTCAAGATCGATGAAATCGGTGGCATTAAGACACAGAGGAGGGACCTGGGCACAGCGGCGACCTTCTCTTCCGTTTGCGGTTTTCTGCCTAATTGTGCAACTGAGGAAATATTTATTTTTCACATGAGGAAATGTGTAGTCTGTAGAGATGGTTGATTTAAGTTACTCGTGCAGCCCCCAAGGGGCTGCCTTCGTGCTCACCCCTCTCCCCTGAGAAGAAGCGGAGGGGGATGTGAGGAAACCAGGGTTGGGGGCCAGCCTCATGCCTCGCCCTGGCCTCACCTTGCCCAATTGGCGAGGGGCTGCACCCTCCCTGTCCCTGGGAACCCCCTCTCCACCCCCAAAATGGTTTGCCATATCCAGAAACATGGCTCGTTTTTCTTTCAATGCCTTTGTTCTCATTGAACAAATCTTTGCTTTTGAAAAGTTGGGGGTTTCTGCTTTTGTTTCTTAAATTTTTCTTGTCCCTCCCTTCCTGCCTCTCTCCTCCTGCAAAGAAGAGAACCCATAAGATTTAGGGATGTTTGTGCATATAGACTCTGTCATCCGTATGTAACTTGTTTTGAAGAGAAGTGTTTCCGTTGTGGGTGTGTCTTGCTGTAAATATTTGTTCATATTTTTGTGAATTCAATACTATGTACCATTGTATTATAGTAACTTTTATAAAGCAAACCATAAATATACTGACTTTTCTTACAGATACGCCGTCTCTCTTGCTCTCCTCTCTCCCTTTCCTCCTCTCTTTCTGATGGGGCACACCTCTGCTCACAGGGAGGGTGGCCTGGCGAGGCTCAGCGGGTAGAAGGAGCTAGGTGTGGTGTGGTCCGCTCAGACCGGTGGTTCTTAAACTCTGAGCCTGTTAGGTGGATTCTGTGAACTAGGCCTAGTTAGACCCTTTTAAGGTTTTTTTGCTTTTAAGTTTTGCTTCAACTTTTCTTAAAATCTTAGGTATCTAACACTGCTAAAGGTTTGTAATTAGGAAACAAGCTCAAATATCCAATTGGAAAGGGAGTATCTCAAAGATGGTCACTACTCCTTTTGAGACAGCCCTCTGGTTTGCATTTGAGGGGGAAGGGACTGATAAAATCGTCCTAAGCCGAGAAGCATTAAGTGAATCTAGTGTTTGTGGTGTTTGAGGCTCAGAGCCTCTGTGCCCCGCAGGTCTCAACTCTTCCTGATCCTGTGACGGGGTAGCCATGGGATCCCTGGAGACTTTGTTAGATGTTGTCTACCTACCCCTGAGAAGGACAGATGCCAAGGACCCCAGCCATAAGCAACTTGGCTGAAAAAAAAAAAAAAAAAAAAAGCCTGACCTCCCTTCTCACTAGGGACATGTGAATTCTACCACAAAATAGCCAACGTTGGCTAGTACAGGGCAGGGGGCACTTGGACATCATTAGTGTAAGCTCAAATGGCCACAACCTCCAAGAGGAAAAAGTAGATATTAACAATTGGTTTAAAAATGCACAAAAACCTTCAGCACAGGTGTTCTGCTGCCTGGAGTTGAGCCTGACAGTCACAAGCAGGCAACAGTATATACACGGATGTTCTTTGCAGCCTCACTTGTGAAGGCAGGGGAGATGCCCTTGTCGGTGGGCTGCTTTCCAGAACCGTACCTCCAGACAGGGGAACACCACTGAAGGTGGATTTGTGGGGACAGAAAAAGCTGAGGGTGGGGACTGACCAGGAAAGAGCAGTTGCTGGCCGTTGTGTCCATTCAGACAAAGTGACTGCACACCTGTGAGGTGTCAGACGGTTCTCTAGGCACTGTGGACACAGGGTTGGAGAAAACACACCCCCCCGGCTTTATGTGATTGTGTACTTGTGAGCCAGGCAAACATGAAGAACACATGCTATATTGAGGAAAAACAGCTACAAGAAAGGCCTTATCAGTTGAGAGGGGGTGAGATTTTAAAGACAGTGGTCAGGGAAGTCTGCTCAGCACACATGTGAACAAAACTCAAAGATCAGGGAGGCAGTGGTGTGGACACCACGAAGGAGGGTAGGGAAGGCAGAAGGAATCGTGAGTGCAAAGGTCCTGAGGCTAAAGACGCCTGGTGTATTTGAGGACCAGCACAGAGGAGGTCTGTGTGGCTGCAGCTAAATGAGGGAGCCGGGAGTAAAGGAAATGAGGTCTGAGAGGTCCCAAGTTGGGGGGAGGGGGAGGCAGATGCTGTGGGGGTACTGGCAGGGCAGTGAGGACAGCCCAGGGCAACTAGCCAAAGGCAAAGAAAGGAAACACATCCAAATCTGAGTTTCCTTCATCTTCCCTCTTGAACCTGCTCCTCCTGCCCTAATTTCCACCTTGGTCAATGGCACTGCTATCCGTCCCCTCCACCCACCACGGCTGTGGCTGGTTACCTAAACCCAAACTCCAGAAACCCCGAACTTCTCCTTTTCCCTCCACTACCAGTCAGACGGTTCTCCTTCTCCCTTATTCAAATCTATCCACTGCTCCCTCTGCCCTCTCAGTCCCATAGGACAAGTCCTTTCTTCTCTGGTCCTGCTGTGGGGGCCAAAAAGGGAACCCCAATTTGAGCCATCTGCGTGTAGACCAGGGTGGGATGGGGAGGAGGAAGTGCCAGGCAGACTCAGGCAAGACCCCTCACCCAGAGCCCTCTCCCAAAATAACAAAAGCAAACACATACCAGTGACATCATGCCAAGAGCCACTGTTTTAAACATCTGCTATTAAAGGTACAGCAGTGCTTGGAGGTGGGTGTTGTTACCATCCTCATTTAACAGACAAGGAAAATGGAGGCACTGAGAAGCCGAGTAGCTTGCCCAAGTTCACACAGCTAGCAAGCAGCTGACCTGGGGTATGAACCCAGGCAATCCTGCTCCCTAATCTGTGCTTAGCTAATGAGGGTCCGCTCTGCCCATGTCCCGTCTAAGGAGGCACCCGCCACTTGGCACCAGGTGATTGTTACTGCATAGGAAGACAAGCCCAGAACTGCCTGGTTATTCCAAGAAGAACCAGAATCCTAGAATTTGTATGTGAAATATCCAACTTTCTGAAATGATGACTCACATTTGTTTAAAACTATACAGACTAAATAAAATACATCTGTGAGCCAGATTTGGCCCGTGAGCCACCAGTTTGCAACCTCCTGAGATACAGAATTTCTCAGCTTTGCATAAGCCATGGGAAAATGGAGGGAGAATATTTTTAACCAGGGTTGCCATTGTTCTTCTGACTTCTCACTGCTGTTCTTTTTATTTCTGAAGTTCATGATCCTAGAAGCCCTGATTTCTACAATCTGGGGTGGGGGGGAATCCCCCTATTTTACCAACTTAGAAGTTTTCCTTATGCTCAGATGATCCGCCTGCCAAAGCAGAAGAGACCCAATTTGCCTCCAATTCCTCTTCTGGTTTTTAAAACCCGAAGGCAGAAGCTGAGGGGCTCAGAGCTCCCCACCCCCACCTGCTCTACTTCTCAGACCAGGAGCTATGTCCTTAGGTTGCTGGGCAGAGATGTGCCCCAAAGTCCCCTGGCTAACACCTTCCTCTCTCTGATGTCCAGAAGTTTGGGCTCAGGGCAGCAAACCTGGGGAGAGCTCGTCTTTAAAGATCATCAAGTCATCAGACGGGATGCTGTCAAGCACGGTTTTCACCTCAAGGCCTACTACCCTTCCCGGGTATGCTCCTTCCCCAGGTTTTTCCGTGGCTGGTTCCCAAATGTCGTCTCTCCAGAGGGGCTCTCTCTCAACCGAAATTTGCACCCCTCCCAGTTGTACCTTTACACAATCTCATCATCGCCGCTTTATCTTCATAACCCTCTGTGAAATAATAGTCTTCCCCTCTAGCGTGTTAGCCCTCTGCACCCCTTGTTTCCAGAATTCTCCCTGACCCGCGCGGTCCCACTTGGCAAAACGCAGTCCACCCCTCCCGGCTTCGGCCTCGGCAGGGCTCCGAAGCCGGAACGCGACGCCTCCCGCAATGCTGCAGCCCTGAGCTCCCCCTGCAGGCCAAAGGGCGTCACTGCCCCAGCCCGGCGCAAACACCAAGACCGCTCACTGGACCCGGGTCGGCTTTATTCCGGAGGGCGGGAGCAGGGAGCGGCCCACTCGAGGGGGCGTGGTCAACACCTGTGGCGTACTGGGTTGGCGGGCGGGATCTAAAGGGAGGGGCCAGTAAGGCGGGCTTGAAGTTCAGGGTCTGTAGGGCGGGCGTGTTCCAGGACTGAGGGCGTGGCCCACCGTAAGTCGCAGGTGGGCGGGGCCTCGGTGGGTCGGCGGGGCCTCGGTGGGTCCGCGGGGCCCGTAGGGCCTACATGCCCCGTAGGGTCCCGTTGGTCTCCAGGTCCGTGAGGTTGCCCCGTAGGTCCTGCTCCTCCTCGAAAGCCTTGAACAGTGAGTTGAAGTTGCCGGCTCCAAAACCCTGGAGCGGGAGAGAGAAGAAGGTGAGCTGCGGGCCTAGAGAAAGCCAACCGTTCTAGCCTGCCTGGCGTCGGGGGCTTGTCGGGGGTAGCTGGTACCTGGTGATTGTGGCGCTGGATGACTTCCAGGAAGAGCGTGGGCCGATCCTGCATGGGCTTGGTGAAGATCTGCAGGAGGTAGCCTTTCTCGTCGTAGTCTACCAGGATTTTCAGCTCCTAGGTAGGAGGCAGGAGGCTGAGTTAGAGGGGCGGCTGGCCCACACCCCAACCGGGCAAGGTGGAGTCTTTATAGAAAGTCCATGAAAACTCCAGCACCCGAGAGCCAAGAAAAGACCCCATTCTCCCGCAGTTCCAGACACCTCCAAATAGATCCCTAAATTTTCTGTTACCATCTGCCCGCCACAGTCCATGTGTAAGCCCCCATGGCTGTCCTGGATCACCCCCGTGGCCTCTGCACAGGTCCCCCTGCCTCCGTCTTGCCTCCTTACAATCCAGCCTCTCCGTAGTCACCCCAAGGGATCTTTTAAAAAAAATGAGATCATGTCGTTCCCCTGTTTAAAATCCTCCAGTGGAAATCAACCCTCCATAATAGCCAAAAAATGGAAACAACCCAAAGTTCATCAACTGATGAGTAGGTAAGAAAAATGGGATAGACCCACACAATGGACAATGGTAATTCAGCCACAAAGAGGAAGGAAGCATGGACACCTGCTGCAACGGACACCTGAGCCTTGCAAACATGCTCAGTGAGAGATGCCAGACACAAAAGATCCCGTAGTGCATGAGTCCATTTATATGACACGTTCAGAATAGGCAAATCTTTAGAGACAGAAGACAGATGAATGTTTGCCTAGGGCTGTGGGAAGCCAGGCGGGGGTGGGGGGGCATGGAGGGACTGGGAGGTGATGAGAGGTGTGAAGTTTCTTTTTGGGGTGATGGAAATGTTCTAAAATTGATTTTGATGATAGCTGCACAACATAGTGAGTAGCTAAAAACCACTGAATTGTGCGCTTTTTTAAACTTTTTTAAAAGATTCCATTATTTGAGAGGGAGAGTGAGAATGAGAAGGCGTGGGGGGAGGGGCAGAGGGAGAGTGGGAAGCAGACTCTCTGCTGAGCAGGGAGCCCCACTGAGCAGCTGAGCTGGGAGCCTGGCATGGGGTTTGATCCCACCTTGGGACCCCAGGATCATGACCAGAGCCAAAGGCAGACGTTCAACTGACTGAGCCACCCGGTGCCCCAAATTTAAAAGAGTGCCTTGTATGTTATGTGACCAAAACAAACCAAAACAAAATCTTCCAGTGGTGTCTGGGCACAGAAGAACAAAATCCCAACTTCTAAAGAGCCTGTAAGAGGAATCAGCCCCTGCCTACCTCAGTGACCTAGGCTAGTCCCCAGACACTTCCTTTCATCCCTTCTTGCCTTCGTTCTGCTCCTCGGACACTTGCAACTTGCTCCTGACTCACCTGTGCTTGCTTCTCCCTCCACCAGCACTGTCCCCACCCCAGCCCTTCACACAGTCATCTCCCCCTTATTGTTTAGAGTTCACTGAAAAGTCACCTCCTCAGAGAGGCCCTCCCAGATCACCTCTGGTAAAGTAACCCTAGGTCACTCTCTGTCGTAACCTGTTTTAATTTTCTGCGCAGAACCAACTCTCTCTCCGATGGTGTTTGTGTTGTTATTTATTTGCCTGTCTTCTCCCCACCAGCCTTGAAGTCCCATGATCACGGGGACCTGGTCTGGTTTTCCTTCTGTGTCCCAGTGCCTAATGCAGGGTAGAGGCTTAGACAGTATTTGTGAGGTAAGGTGGAACTCAAGGGTCCTACACTAGCCTCACCTCCAGGACATCAATGCTCTCCTTCACTTGGATCTTGGCGGACTTGAGCTTCTCCCTCAGTTGTTTGTAGTATGATGATGGAACACACAAGAACTCCATGCCTCTCGCTCTCAAGTGGCGAATCTGTCTCAAGGAAGCGTCAGGGTCAGTCCCCTCTCTCCATGCATGACACCCCCAGCCAGGAGCAGGCAGAGTCCCTATCCTAGTTCCCCTTGCCTGCCAAGATGCAGTGACCTCATGCCTTTCCACACTGGAGCCATGTGGGCCCGGGGAGAAGAACAGCAATCACTAACGTTTATGGAATTCTCCTTATGTGCCTGTCTCGAGCACTTTCCGTGTATTGTCTCATTATGTCCATGCCGTCATTTTTTGAGGCACCTGGATGATTATTATCCCCATTTCATAGCTGGCAAAACTGAGGCATTGAGAGATTAAATATCTGTTCTCAACATAATAGAGGGATTTTATTTAAAAACACAAGTCAAAGCACGTCCCTCCTCTGCTTACCCCACGGTGTCTTGTCTCAGAGTTACATTCAAAGCCCTCACCATCTGTCCTCACTCCCACCTTCTGACCTCATCTCCTACCCCCTCATCCTTGCTTATTCTGTTCCAGCCACATTTTGATCTCCTTCAGCCTTCCTCTGCCTGGCCTGTCACTTCTGCTTCGAGCACTTTCCCCAGATGTCCACATGCTACCCTCCTTCCAGCTCTGGGTTCCCAGATGTCTCCTCAGTGTGGCCTTTCATGACTGTCCTCTTTAAATGTGCAGTGTCCTTCACCCTCCCTCTCCCATCGCCCTGCTTGGTTTCCCCCAGAGCACTCACACCATGTAACACATATATTTTCCCTGTTGGGTTTTCTGCCGTCATTAGAGCAGAGACTATGGTCTTGTCGGCTCATGCATCCCAAGTTCCTAAAAGGGTGCTCGGCACGTGGTGGGTGCCCCGTGCCCAGCCTGGGTGAGTGAATGGATGAAGTTGCCAAGGTCATGCAGTGACTTCTCCATTAGGCCAGGATGGAATGGGACAGTCAGGCTCGTGTCCACTCTGATATACGGCTGCCTTAGGAATAGGCTGGTTCCACAGACTCAGCACATTTAACTTGGCTCAGAGGACCTAATCAATCTTGTAGCCTAATATCCTCATTTTCAAGGTGAGTCAACTGAAGCCCAGAGAGGGCGCTGAATCCCCCAGGGACACACAGCGCGTCACTTGCAGAACTAAGACTAGAATCCAGGCTTCCTCTTACTCTGGCACCTGCTACTTGTAAAGCCAGCAGTGTTTCTGTCCGCAGAGAAAGGGAACTCTGGGGTGGGAATGTGCCTGCCCTTGAGTAGCAGGAACTAATAAGAGAGCCCGTTCGGCCATATGGGCTGGCAAAGGGGGCCTAGGATTGCCACTACCCATCCCCCACTCTCCCCTCTATTTTGCAGAGATTGGCTCTGGAGCTAGATGAAAGGTGAATTAGGACCAGGAATGAGCTTCTCACTGCTGTGATGATGTCTTGGGTCTTGAGAGCGATGTGCTGGACCCCAGCGCCCCCATTGTAGTCCACATATTCCTGTGGGCGGGAAACAAGGCAAACACAGTCATTGGCTCCTGTCACCCAAGCTCTTCCCCGCTTTCTTCTTCCGCAGCCAGGGCCCCAGGGTCTAGGAAAGGCCCCACCTGGATCTGGGACTTCTTCCTTCCCGGGGCCGGCTCATTAATGGGCATCTTGATGGACTCCTCGTAATTGGCCACCACGATGGAGCGCAGAGAGCTGTATTCTGTGTGCACCTGCGTGTCATCCACGGACCAGAACCGGTGAAACTGCAGATTCTTCAGGTACCTGTGGGGTGGCCGTAAGGACACATGGGCTCTGTGTGCCCACCAGGGACTGGGTCCTTGCCCCGACTTCTGCCTTCCAGAATTTGTCTCCTGAGCAGGCTCCAGAAAAGAGCCACTGTTCACCTCACATACATGGTACATCAGGGGGTGTTCCTTCCGGGGGACGTGAAGTGTCCCATGACAAGACCTGTGTGGTCTGGCACGGGTCTGACCGAGAGAAGTGCTTTGAGAAGGGAACCTGCTTCTATTTTGCATGAGGACGCTGTTGGGGTAGCGACCGACTTCCTCCAGATCTCCATGGACTGTGATGCCCTGTGTGCCAAGCTTCCCCAAGAGACCTCCGAGGGAGGACTTATGGCTCCCTTTGAGCCTTCAAGCCTCTGGTTCTCAGGGAACAGGCGGCTCAGGGACATCAGGCTAAGCTGTCTCTCCCTTGCGCTCCATTTCCCACTCACGTGTCCTGAGAAGAGAACTGGGGAGTGGGCCTGTCTCCTTTGCAGCGAGGGGTTGGGCCAGGGACTCACCACTCGGAGGCAGACACCATCTCCTGGTCAGGCTGGTTTCCCACAATGTGGTCGATAATCTCGAGACTGCAGGTAGGCCTGGGGGGAGGGATGGGGGTGGGGAGGAAGCTGTTAGGAGGTGAGGACAGGGTTAGTTCCTACACCTCCCCTTCCCCACAGTGACAGCTCACTGTGACATAGCGCCTACTGGGGCACCCTGCAGGTGTCATGACTGGCGCGCTATTACTAGCCCCATTGTACAGATGGGGAACTGAGGTAGAGAGGAATAAAGTAACTACAAAGATTAAAGAGCTAGGAAATGACTGAGCCCTAGGGCACCTGGGTGGCTCAGTTGGTTAAGCGGCTGCCTTCAGCTCAGGCCGTGATCTCAGGGTCCTGGGGTCACCTGCACATCGGGCTCCCTGCTCCTCAGGGAGTCTGCTTCTCCCTCTCCTCCTCCCCCCTGCTTGTGCGCACTCTCTCTCTCAAATAAATAAATAAAATCTTTTAAAAAAAATGGCAGAGTGAGGTTTCGAGCCCA
Organism: Lontra canadensis; assembly: GCF_010015895.1. Classification (NCBI taxonomy): domain Eukaryota; kingdom Metazoa; phylum Chordata; class Mammalia; order Carnivora; family Mustelidae; genus Lontra; species Lontra canadensis. Next base: position 9,212,540 of record NW_022631052.1, read on the forward strand.
AGCAGTTGGTTCCAGAGCCTGGGTGCTTAGCCTCTGTGCTACCTCTTCAGGCTACCCTTGGGGACCCTCAGGTGTTCCCCAGCAGCCTCCCAGGGCAGCTCAGAGATGCCCAGTCTGCATGGAGTATAAGGCATTGCTTTCTGCCCCTACCCCTCACCCCTGCCTCAGGACTTTCTGCTCCCACCGCCCCAGCCCGAGGGGCACTCACAGCTTGGAAAGTAGAGGGTCCACAGATGCTGGGGCCTCGAATCCAGGCAAGAACCGGCCAGTATAGTTCATCTTTTCCACCAGGGTGTGCGTGGTGTCCCCATACTATGGGTGAAAAACAGCCTGGCTTGGCCTGAGACCCCATCCCTACTGAGACTGGGCCCCATTTCGTGGTGCCCACACCATTCCAAGCCGGGTCTGACTCTAACTCTCTATGTGATCTTGGGTAAGTCACTTTCCCTCTGAAATGAATTGCAATCTGTCATTTGTTTGGGACTTTTCTTTGGCAGTCCGCCTGCCCCACGGGACCAGAATCCCTGTGCGGGCAGGGTCACTGTTTTCCTCCTCACGGTGTCCTCAGCACCTAGGACTGCCCAGCTCGCTGGAGGTGCTCCATACAAAGGTACTGACTAAGTGAGAGTGATGAGGGCGTTGGCTCAGATGACATCACAGGCTTCTGGGGCACCTGGCTGGCTCCACTGGTAGAGTGTAAGACTCTGGATCTCAGGGTTGTGAGTTCAAGACCCACACTGGGTGTAGAGATTACTTAAAACATAAAATTTTAAGGGGCACCTGGGTGGCTCAGTTGGTGAAGCAACTGGCTCCTGATTTCAGTTCAGGTCATGACCTCAGGGTTGTAGGATCCCATCAGCCTCTGCAAACTGGCCAAGCCTTACGGGCAGTCAGACTTGAGGGGGAATGTCTGCTTCAAAGCACCAGGGTGGGATGGCATGAAGGCACGGGGGTGGGGAGGGGTGTGGGGGATCCTGGCATCTCAGGGGAGCTGACAGCACAAGGAGTAGGGGCACCAAAGCAAACTCACTGTCTGCAACACGGCCAGTTTCACCTTCCCAAACTTATCTTGCTCTATCCAGGGCTCCCGCACAATTTTGGCACCTTGTTCCCGGGCTTTCTGCAGAGAAGATGGGGCAGGGAGTCAGGAAGTGCTGGACCCTCCCGGAGCCCTGGTTAGCTGCTCCCCACCTCGGCCTGCCACAGGCTCCTCCAGCGTTGCCAGCCCCAGGCAGGAACCACAGCCAGCATCAGCTGTTGCCCCCATGTCTTGTGCCCATTTGACAGATAGGAAAACTGAGGCCCAGGCCCAGAGTTGGGGCTATGAGAGACAAACCAGGTGGGGTGGGGCTGTGTCCCACCTCTGCTAACCCACTCTGGCCCTCCCCGCTCTCCAGGCCTCAGCTTCCCCATCTGTAAACCAGGCGGTGGGAGGCGGGAGAGGAAGAATCAGAGCTGGCCCTGACTGAGCACCTGCTGTGCGTCAGACCCCCTGCAGGGCCTTCCGGGCATGGCTTCCACATTTATGTGCATGGCTGTGCCTATCACATGCCAGGCGTTGGTGAAGGTATTTATCAAACTCTTTCTCCCTCCTAGCAACATTACAGGAAAGGTACTGTTCCTGCCTCCATTCTGTAGGTGATGAGATCTATGGGCACAGAAAAGTTAAGTCACTTGCGCAAAGTCTAATAGTAATAAGATTCAGACCTGGGCAGTCAGCCTCTGGCTTCTATGCTCTGAACCTCTGAGCTGCTTCTTGAATACGGTGTTTGGTTCAGAGTCCTGCTCAAGAAGTGGTAATTATGGTCTTGTGTTCTCTGTGTCCAACTCAGTGACGTAGGCACTGTGCTTGTCCCCATTTTACAGATGTGGAAACTGAGGCTCAGCGAGAGGACCTGCAGCTAGTGAGGGCCAGGGTATCCCCGGAACTCGGGTGTGCGTTACACCAGTGTCTGGGCTTGTCACTCCAACATGACAGGCCCTCCAGCCCGGACCCACGGAGGGGGTGGCAGGCAGAGGGCAGGCAGAGGGCAGCCCAGGTGCGGGCTAACCTGTACGATGTAGTCACAGTCTTCCACCTCAAACGCGATGTCCTTTACTCCGTCGCCGTGCTTTACCAGGTGGTCGCCCATCTCTGTGGCCGGTGGGGGAGGTCATGGCGCTGGAGTCATGGCTCCCTCACCTCGACTGTCAGCCTCTGGGCTCCGTCTTCTTTTAAGCTGGGAACCCTTGCTGAACCAGATCCCCTCCCTGTCCCTGAGCACCACCCCCCCATGATAGCGAGTCTTCACTCCCTGGCATGCTGAACCCCCTGGGCCTCCTCACCTTTGTTCCAGGGGTTGAGGGCGGAGGAGAAGACGAACACGATCTAAGGCACAGAGGAGGGAGGACGTGTAGCCGGTGGGTCAGGCACCCCCATGCCCTCCTCCCCACCCCCCGTGTGAGACACCCCTGTGGGGCATTTGGATCAGATCACCCCTCCCAGCCAGGAAGAACTCCTTGACCCTGGGTTCCAGCCCCTTCTCTGCCTCAGCTTCCCCTCTGATATGAGCTGTTGCTTGGCCCCCCCATGGGAGAAAGCGCCAGGGCTCCCAGGGATCGGGGCACTAGTCAGACTTTCAGCTCTGATGTTTGAGGCCTCTGTCAACTTCTCCTAAACATCTGTGTGGCCAACATTGGGCCAGGCCGAGAAGGAGACAAAACTAAGGTCCCTGTGGTCTCTTGTACAAAGGTGACAAAGGAGGGGCCGGTGGGAGCTCTCAGCTCCTGTTCCTTTAGCCTCGCCAGACATCCTGGGAGAGAACCAGGTGGGCCTGGGGAAAGGGCCTCCTGGTCTACTTCACGCAGAGGCACCAGAGCCCTTAGGAGGCTCAGAGACCAGCAGGGGCAGAGAGGCTTGCCTCCTGGATGAGTGGGGTCCTGGGGTGGGGACTCACCTTGCCTTGCTTGATCACATGGCTGACTACCTCCCGGGAACCCGTCTCCAGGCCCTTGTAGGCTAGTGGTTCAAAGCCCATCTTGTTGCAGTAGAATGACGCAGCCTGAATCACAGAGTTGCAAAGGGGTTCCTGAGGGCCAGGCTGGGGGACCCCCGCCTCGCAAAACCTCCAGTCCCCATCAGCCTGCTTGCCCTGTTGGCCCAGGGGCAGAATGCATCCTGGGATGAAAGGCGGCTCCCTGGCCCTTTCCAGCCTCAGATAAGTTTCCTGGTGGGGTCCAAGGCCCTGATTGTGTAATTAGGATCTAAAGAGTGTCTGTATATCTGGGATGGTCCCAACACTGGCCCTGACCCTCCCCACACAGGGACCAATCACAGGCCCAGCTGGGGACCCGCCCTTGTCCAGCAGGCCCTCTGGCCCGTCCTCTGCCCACTCTAATACCTGGCCCCAGCTTTTACCTGCTTGGCATTGCCAACCCAGAAGGTCACCGAGTGGAAATGGAGGAATCGGCCTCTCTCAGGCTGCAGGAGGGGAAAAGGGGGAGAGGCTCAGTCTCTGGAAGTGGGTCTAGAAAAGTGTGGATGGAGAGGTGTCCCCTAACCACTTTCCTTGGCCCAGCCTTAATTCCAAAACTGAGAAGCCAAACCCCCTGCGGCTTTGCCAAGCCCCTAAAAAGGGTTCTCATGGAGAAACCGAGCTCCTGGGTGTTGGAGACCGGAAAGCCTCCTCCGGGAAGCCTGCCCAGATTTCACAGAGGGGTTGCTGCCGTGTGCTACAGCAACACGGATTTAAGTTAGACCTTTGAAAGAACTTCCAGGGCCACCTGGCTGGCTCAGTCAGTAGAGCATGCGACTCTTGATCTTGGGGTTGTGAGTTTGAGTCCCACATTGTGGGTAGAGATTACACGTTAAAAAAAACAATTTAGAAAGAACTCCTAGACAGGATTGAGAGATTAGCGGGAATTTAAGAAGAGGTAATTTTTTCTTCGGAGAGCCAGGTTGGGTCCAACTCAGTCTTGGGGGGATGGGAAGGCGAGAGATTAGGGCAAGCATCTTGGGCTATCACATACCCACTGAGGTTCCTTTTCTGCTCTTTGCTGACATCCCAGTTTCCCAGGGCCCGGACCCCACACTTTCCCTCCTGCTTACCTTCTTCCCTTTGTCACTGTAAGTTGTCTAAGGAAAAAGAAAAGGACAGTGAGACTTGGAAGCTCAGACACAAGGCGCTTCTAGAAGTCTCACTGTAGATCATCACGGGGGAGGCTGCTGTGCCCCAGGGCAGGCCCTTACCATGGTTGATCTTGGTGACGCTTCCTGCTCTGAGATTGGGACAAGAGGCCAGTGGAGCGCTGGACAGAAGTATTTAACACCGAGGAGATCCCGCCCCTGGCTTCCTGGCCTTCCTAGGGATGGGCGGGATCTGCACCAACCCTGGAAACTCCCAGGCTTGGGAGCCTCTGATCTGGCTGTGGCTTCAGTGGATAGGGTGATGTCGTCAGGGCCAGAGAAGGGGATTGACTCCCCAGGGCCACTGGCCAGTGGGGCAGAGCCAAGGCAGAGAGCCAAGGGCGCGCTCCAGGACCCCAGGTGGGGACTATGATCTCTGCCCTGCAGAATCCAAAGTTCAGAAGTCAAGGCCAGACTGAGTGCATTGGTGGCTGTTTAGGGAGAATTTGAGGAGGAATTAGGGATTGGTCTTGAAGCCCTGTTTGCATAGCAAGCATGTGGTTTATAATTAGGTAAAAGGGTTATACTCCATAGTGATTAGAGGCATGGGTATGGCGGTTTGAATCCTGGACCTGCTATGTACTATGTGACTGGGGAAAGTCACAGAAGCCCTCTGAGCCTCAGTCTCCCCATGTGTAAAATGGAAGCAATAATAGCATGGTTGGGATTAAGTAAGATAAAGTATAAGTCTTTGGAGTAGAGCCCGGCACACAGGAACTTCTCTGTTAATGTTGGTTTTGCTTACTTACATCTCTTTAGGGCTTTGGGCAATGGATAGAGAACAGGGCTCCTTGGGGTTGCCACAGCCTGAGTAATGGCAAAGAGGTTATGGCCCTGCCCCCTGCCCCAGGTTCTCAGTATCTGCAGAGTGGTGGAAGGGAGAGCAAATGGCTCTGGGGGGAATTTGCTCTCCCAGCAAAGCCACACCCGAGTCCCTAGGTCTCACATTCCTAAAAGATAGAATGCTGATGGACTGCTGGCCAGCCATGGCATTCACCTGAGGGTTCCAGGACAGCCCCCTGCTGCTTGCTCTACCCCAATCCCCAGAAACTCTGCTGCTGAGCCATCTTGCCCTCTTTCCAGGAAACTGACTTTCAACTATCGTCATTGCCTGGAAACTTTTTCCAGTCCCTGATGCTTTCAGTCTTGGCCCATGACTGTGTTATGACCCCCTGCCCTCTTGCATCACTTGGGTTCCCAAAATGTCCTGCACCAGCTCTTGTTTTTCTTTTTCTTTTTTTTTTTTTATTAAATACAGAAAAACAGATCAGCATGTCTAGTAATGACTTTAAGGATCAGTGGGTCCAACATTGCCATATTTCAGATGAGAGAAAGTAACAAGCAGCAAGAAAGTGCCTGAGGCCACTCTTCTCCTTCCTTCTTTCTTCCCTCCCATGCCTTAGCCTTCCCACCAGGGAACAGAGAGGGGCTTGTGCCAGGGGTGACCCCCCCACCACCTCCCGCCTTCCTTGGCAAACCCCACCAGGCCCCCTGAGCGACTCTCAAGTTGCCGTCACCCCCAGGAAGCCCGTGGGCTCTCCCCAGCAGCAGGTCTGAGGTTCAGCAGGTCTGAGGCTGAGCTCTGCCCCTGGTCAGCTTAGCCCTCGACCTTGGAGACGGGACCCAGGATGCTTCAAGAACTTTCCCAGGCCATGCAATTAGCAAGAGACATAGTAGAGCTGGAACGTGAACCAGGTTATTCTGACTCCAAGACCACCCTTCTAACGGCCGAACTGCCTCCTGTACACATCGGAGATGTTGATATTCCCACCAGACAGATGGGGAAACTGAAGCCCCGGAGAGGCGAACGTAGGTCTGCAAGATTGCAGATCTGGGAAGAAGAGAGACCCAAACCCTGGCCTGTTCGCTTCTGAAGTTGAATCTCTTTCCACCAGTCCAGACAACTTCCCACAGCTTCTCTCCTCTGTTTTCTGGGCAGGTCTGGAGGCTGGCCAGCTATTTCCACCTCCTTATTCTGCCCCTCCTGGGGGTGTCTCGCCAGGCTTCCCTCAGTGTCCTCCTCATCCCCCAGGTCTAAGTTTCCAACTGAGAAAATGGCATGGAGGTAGCCCAGAACAGAGCTCACAGGTCAGAATGTTCCACAAGAGGAGGCTGCTTGATGCAGCCCTCTCAGCCTCCCAGGTGAACATCCAGTCCCTTTGTTCACAGTGGCCAAGTCGAGCCCCCGCTCCTGCAGCCTGGCCTAGCTGGTGTCCTAGGCACACAGTCAATGTTTACCAAAACCAGGGAGCAGATTATCAGCAGCCTCAGAGTGCTGAAGGCAGGTGAGTGGCACAGCTGGCCTGGGCTGGTGTCTCTGTCCTACCCCTGGACTTTGCTTCCAGAAACACTGTGGATCTCAGTCACTCTGTGGATACACTGCTAGGTTCCTCTTCCAGTGGCCGCCAGAAACCGGGGAGGGAGCCCCCGTGTTCCCTCCTAATTCTCCTTCTCAGGCTGGGCCGGGTAGGATAACAGGTCAGCGGTGGCCCAGGGTGGCTGTCTCTTCTCTTTGCTCCCAAGTTGCCACCTTCTGTCCAACCTGAGCTGGGAGCTGGGTGGGTCCTGGAGACCTTGCTCCTGGTGCCTTCTCTTCAGAGGGGCCCTTAAGACCCATCCTCCACTGGGCCCTGGTATGCAGAGAGGAGGGAACCTGGCAGGCTCCAGGCTGCCATTCACGGAAAGGCCTGCTTGTAAGGTGTGAAGCCTTGGCTGGTCCTGAGAAACTCGGATTTCAGGACTCTCATCTGCAATGAAATTAAAGGAGAAAGAATTTTTAAAATTCCTTTGTATTTCATAGCTATGGTATTTAGATGTATGGTTAACATTGATGTAAGATGTCATATGCCTATAATTTCATAAGTGCCAGAGGGATCGTCCCCATCAGAGAGAGTTGCAAAAAAAAAAAAAAAAAAAAAAAAGGAAAGAAAGAAAGAAAAAAGGAAAAACAAGTCACTGGGATGTAACTTTCTTGGATTTTGCAATCTTTTCTTTTTTTTTTTTTTTAAAGATTTTATTTATTTATTTGACAGACAGAGATCATAAGCAGACAGAGAGAGAAGGGGCAGGCTCCCTGATGAGCAGAGAGCCCTATATGGGGCTCCATCCCAGGACCCTGAGATCATGACCTTAGCTGAAGGCAGAGGCTTTAACCCACTGAGCCACCCAGGCGCCCCTGAAATCTTTTGAGTATTGAAACCAGAGCAATCTTCTGTAACTAGATTCTTACCATGATTTTTACCTTTTGGAGCTTCTGGGGTTGGGGGAGGGGGGAAGACAACTGAGAAGGAGAAACAGTCTCCAAATGGAGATACACCTTTGAGGCTTGAAAAAGCAGTTTGTTTTGTTGCTAATGAGCTCTCGTGAAATTGCCTGTGTGACCATTAGAGACATAGTTTTGAGGACATCCACTTGGGCTCTAAGACCAACATGACAGAAAGAGTTAGGAAAGCTGTGTCACTTGGCTGCAACAGAAGAAAAGCCAGAGCCTTTCCCCACTCTGCTTTAGGGAGGTCTAACAAAAATTGCCTTGATGATAATCAAGGTATACAATTTGATGTTTTGATAAACAGTATAGGCACGGTGCAAGGTTTGCCACAGTCAAGCTAACGAGTGTATCCACCGTCTTACACGGTTACCTTTTGTCCACTGACTTTTGGAATCCCGCATTCACAGATCCCAGATGCCTGGCTCTGCCTCCAAGCTGAAACTTGCTGCTGTTTCAGCCCCATTGCAAGCTGCGTGGAGCTAAAATCAGGTAAAATCACTGCACCTGAGGAGTTGGGCCGCCCCTGTGTGGCAGACACTGTGAAAACATTACGGATGCTGCTAGACTGTCTGGTTGTTGCAGGTGTCTATGATGAAAGGCTTTCTTTCTTTCTTTCTTTCTTTTTTTAAATTATTTATTTATTTACTTGACAGAGATCACAAGCAGCCAGAGAGAGAGAGGGGGAAGCAGGCTCCCCACTGAGCAGAGAGCCCCATGTAGAGCTCCATCCCAATACCCTGGGATTAGGACCTAAGCCAAAGGCAGGGGCTTTAACCCACTGAGCCACCCAGGCACCCCGAAAAGTTTGATGGCACAAGTTAAAACCCAGCTGCTGATAGGCTGTTTCTGGTGCAGACTCATTGCCTTCCGAACTGTGATTCCTGCCCAAAACAGCAGGGTTGGGCAAGGGCATATCACAAGGACTGTGACCCTCCCCCCACTACTCCTAATGGACAGGGGATGTCCCATGACTGTGGATTGTTGCATTTGACTTTTCCTTTAGCTGCAGTTTCCATCGGTGGACAGATAGTCTGACTCTCCTTCCTCTCTTTCTCTTGGTAAACACACCTTAGTGGGGCCATCTGCTAAGTGCAGCTGTCCCCCTGAAAGACATTATCTTTTCCAGGGGCCTCACTAGATCCGTGGTCAGGGTGGAAGGGGTAGAGAGTTATAGAAACCCATTCTGAACATTTTTGAAAAAGCAGGATTTTGCCCTATTTGCTGAACCTAAGGAGTCTTTCTAGATAAGTCACTTAAAATTTTTTTTTTTCCTTCAAAAATACTTTTGTCCTTCTTGTGTGGAACCCTTCCCGACAAAGGTCTGGATGAGGGTAGGGAGTGACTGAAAAAGAATTAAAGTTTTAGTTACTGAATGGGACATACTGATTTTTTTTTAAAAGATTTTATTTATTTATTTGACAGAGAGAGAGCTCACAAGTAGACAGAGAGGCAGGCAGAGAGAGAGGAGGGGAAGCAGGCTCCCTGCTGAGCAGAGAGCCCGACGCAGGGCTCGATCCCAGGACCCCGGGACCATGACCTGAGCCGAAGGCAGAGGC